>NC_050071.1:138131654-138834988 GCF_009764565.3 Dermochelys coriacea | reverse complement strand
GCCACCTTTGCAAGAAGCAATAGAGATCAAGATGTGAAAGTGGAAAAGAACAGACCTCATACTAAAATTAACTGCAATTGATTGCACCCATTAATTATGACCACCTGGGCCAAAGTCACTGGTGCGTAAGCAAGCACAAATCCAGAGCAAGCAATGAGTGTGTGGAATTTGGCCTGCCCTCTTTCATCACTGATATATGAGCAGACACGGGATTTCAGGGAAATGTGTATTAATCTGGCCAGAAAGCATTTAAACCGAGAAAATGCAACGGGGCCAAATCCTGAGAGGAGCTGAGCTCCTGCAACAGTCATTGAAGTCAATGAGGAAGCAGTTGCTCAGGATTTGGGCGATGGTGATTATAAAGCAGATTGTGAGTTGCATCTGAGTGCTCAGCACAGCTCAGGTGTAGAGGGAGAAAGGTGCTAGTCCTATCCGCAGTGTAAAATAGAGCAACCTCAGGGCTACTCTAAATTACATTGGTTGCCATGGCCCTGAGGGGCCATTCTGGCAATTAGGTTCTCTTATGCACCAGCAATCCCCTAGTTATTGTCCCTTTCTCCTAACTCCTCCCTGCATGGGGGGGGGGAAGAGTGGGAGGTTGGTGTATAAGTTGTTGCAGCAGCTCTGTATCGCCTACGCAACTGGGAACAAGCTTTACCTATGCCATGAATGACGCAAAGCTGTCGTAACACAGGGCAGCATCAGGGCCTCTGATCCATCCATTGAGAAACTCTTGATGCCAAAATCAGTTGGTGTAAACAACCAACCCACCCGTTTCTCTCCACTCCTGCTCCTCACCCCCTTCTCCCCCCCCCAAAATAATCCTCTCTTTCATCCTCTGCAAAAGTCAACAGCTGAGTCTTCTGGTATGGACTGAAATTAATCACTCATTTAGCCTTGATTGCTCTTTCCTGCATGTGAGCTAGGGAGCTGTGTTTAGAACAAGAGAGTAGAAGACAAGAAATAGCAGGATGCTGATTTGGAGGCTGAGATACTGGGTGATGTTATACAATGATTTGACCTCGGTGCTTTCAGTCAATTCAGCTGGGTGACTTGAGTAAAGAGCTGTGACAATCACATGCTGCAGTTGAGCTAAGCTTTCTTGTCTTTCTCTCCTGAATGCTTAATCAGACCTACTGTACCTTGTTGCCAACCCATCTGGACCATTAAGTTGCTGCCCGTTCACGATTATACTCCCCATTCCGTCACTGCTAATTTGTAAATCCCTTTGGATTTGGGAAATATGGAGTGAAGTGCAGGGGGGCTAACTAACTGGGAAGCAATTCCAGGGGAAAAAAGCTCACCACGGGTTTAAATTATAACTGGAATGAGCTGCTCACCAGAGAATTGTATTCCTGCGAACAAGCCTTCTGTAGATGTGTATAACAACAGGTGTGGGTCTCACTGTCCATGTGTCAGTGGGGTTTGTGATGAGGTCTATTTCATTGTATCCATGAAACACAATTTTAATACATGTATGAACACAGTAACAGCCACCTGTGGGCACGTCAAATGCTCCTTCTCTCCTCTGACTGCTCCTATAACTGTTTGATAGCTCTGTCAGGTTCATTCATAACCCTCCCCTGCGTGCAGGAATCGAGTGGGAGAGGAAAGATGTTGGTAACTTGTCCAAGCTTGGCTGATGTGAGTCTCCAAAACGCAATGCTGCTCATCGCAGAGAGTGCAGCTGTTCACAAGATGCTTGTGCGTCTCTCTGGGCTCCCCCTTGGTGAAGTGGCTTGAATGTGCTTATGGGCTTTGCTTGGTTCCTTGGGCTTGGCTCCTTCTAGATGGGGTGGGGGGAATACATGATGGTGGAGGATACATGGTGGGTGTTTCCCAAATGCCACCCACTGGTGACACCAAAGGGAGACGTCACTTACTGTATCTGGCTCAGAGAAGTGTGACCTGCCCCATCCGTCTCTGTAAGGGGTTAACTGGGAAGTGGGGTGATGGCAGTGTTAACTATTTCATCCCTCATGTAAGAAAGGAGTGGGAGGGTCAGAGACTTGCACCGTTCTTAGGTCATTGGGCTTCCAAGTTAACCTCTTATGAATAGGGCAGTTCACACCTCCCCAATCTATTACTCCAGGCTCTCTGCAGACTCAGGTAGAAGTTTTTGCATCACTTAGCCTTTCAAATGGGAACCAAGTGTTTCTTTTCAACCATAACAGCTAGAGACTTCCTTTTTGCTTTAGATGACCGCTGAGATTCTGGAGAATAAGTTAGCAACTTTGGGGAGGTGCTGGTGTACTGTATCACTGAGTACCACTGGATCTGACTTCTGTCTTTGAGTGCCTTTAGTTTAAAATAACTGTGCCAGGTGCTCAATCACATACTATTGAATATTATACCCTAGTGGCTTGGTTTCCAGGAACTGCTCAATTAGGCTACTCTAGCTCCGGGGAAATGGTCAGCAATTCCTTCGGCAGCCTCCTTCCTCTGTAGGTTGTCTTCTCTTTACAGACTATTTCATTAGCAATAAAGAGCAGGTGCCTTCAGTAGATCACATTCCACTGGGACCCATCTGACTTCTTTCTTGTGTTCTGGCTTCTCCTGGAGCTCTCTTGTTCACTAACTAGGTCTATGCTGCTTTTCATGATGGGGCCCTGCTCCTCCAAAGAGGTGGCTGCATTTAACTAGTACATATAAGCTAACAAAAACGTGTAAAGGACTTTCAGATCCTTCAGGAGGGAAGGTGCTATAAAAATATAGAGTGGTATTATTGATTACTAATGCGTACCTTTAAAAAAAATCTTCTTTGGTGCAGCTGATGGAAATTTCTATCCTGATTTTTTTTTAATGGAATATGTTTTTTTCATCAAAACAGACTTTTCTGCAGGAAATGTCTATTTCCATGAAATTTTGGGAGTGGGTGAGGTCATCAAAAATACCAATAACCTGCAAATGTTTTGGTTGCCAAAAAAACACAAGAGTTTTCGGCTTTCAGGATCTGAGACAAAAACTTGAAAAAAAAATTTTTTTTTCTTACAAAAATATTTTTGTTGTGTTTTGTTTTTCAAAAATGTTTGTGGTGGGGAGAAAAAACAAACCTATTTCCCAGCCTTTTGGGGTCTCTGGCGATTCCCATTGAATTCAGACTCAGTTATACTGGAGCCAGGCATCAGTCTTCTGTGAAAAGAAAACCCCTGAGAGCGCTGACATCTGAAACAGCTGCTTCCCGGGATTCCCTCTTCTCCCCCAACGATCACTCCTCTCAGAGTTCAGCATATCCCTTTCTCCAGGTGGCCTTCTGTAGTTATTAAATAAATTCAGAACATCTGTAGCCAACTGAGTGGCAATCTATTTCCTAGTAATGGCTCAGAACCGCCTTGCTAATTTCAACATGTATCTGCATCCCCCCAGAAATAGCAGCCTAATAATGTTAGTAATTAAGAGAGGACTTTTTTGTGGTCATGATTCCCAGGACAATACCTATGACTTTTAGGCTATTTTTACTAAAAAGTCATGGGCTTTAGCACCCCAGCCAGCCCTATGCTGAGCAAGACTTTTCCCTGGGAGGCAGGGGGTCTTGTGGTGAAAGAGCTAGCCTGGGGTTCAATTCACTGTCCTGTATGACCTGTGGCAAGTCACTTTAATCACTAAGGACTTGTCCACACTAGTCACTGGATCGGTGGGCAGTGATCAATCCAGCGGGGGTCGATTTATTGTGTCTAGTATGGAAGTGATAAATCGACTGCTGAGCACTCTCCCGTCAACTCCGGTACTCCACCAGAACAAGGAGCACAAGAGGAGTCGACGGGAGAGTGTCAGCTGTTGACTTACCGCAGTGAAGACACCGTGGTAAGTAGATCTAAGTATGTCAACTTCAGCTACACTATTCATGTAGCTGAAGTTGTGTATCTTAGATCAACTTCGTGCGGTAGTGTAGACAAGCCCTCAGTGCCTCAGTTTCCCCATATATACGAGAATTAGCATAACTTCCCTACCTATCGGAGTGCTGTGAAGATAAAACATTAATGTCTATGAGGTGCCCAGATATGGTATGGTAATAGAGGCCATATAAGTACCTGCAAAAATGAAACTTTAGAAATTTGTTTGTATGTTCAGTCTCCGGGGGGGATGACCTGGTCTTTTAAATAGCTTTAAATCCTCAGTTAAATATTAAGTGGCTGTAATATAAAGGATACCTAACCTTAACTCTGACCCAAACATTTACAAATAGTTTCCACATATACACCACTAATACATGTATATCTCAGACTAGACAGACTATGGAATCAGTGATGCGTATGTTGAAAGAATTCCAAAGTATGTTTTGTAAGGCAAAATCTAGTCTGTTCCTGAAATAGACAAGGTGGATTTTTACAAAATAAGACCCTTAATGGAGCTCTGATTTCAACTTTAGCTCCAGAGTTTGAGACCCAGCGCCCTCACAGCACGCACTATTAATAAATACAAAGGGCTTTTACTTTAAATACTCAATGGCTTTTCCTTTGGTAGCCTGCACTGCTTGTATCACATTACTACTTAAGCCTTTGGAATGATATAGACTTTTATTAAAGGAAAGGAATCGATTTTTTTGGAAGGGGGGGGAGAAAAAAATTGCCCCTTTTATTGGCCAGCAACAATATGAGCCAGACATTTTGGGACACTAAGGACCGAGTGTGAAATTCTCTCCTGTGCAGAGACACAGCCAAGGCATGTGTAATGAGTGCTATCCACCGCTATCCACCACTTTGAAATGAGGGTCAGAACAAGGCCTAGGCACCATTTAAAGTGTTGAAATCCCCTGCAAGGCTTACAGGCTCATGGGTATATATCAAACGGCATCGACGATGATCTTGAATATGTCTGGGTTTTCCTCAGCATACGTACGTTATGTGTATATTATAGGCTGCATGGGTAGTAACACCTCTAGGCCTTGTCCACCCTTCTGGTGGCGCGTAGGGTATGTGTAGCTACACACAGCGGGGAAAGGCTCTGGCACTGGAACACTATGTGGCTAAAATACCAGTGTAGAGGTGCTGCTTGGGCTTGTAGAGAGGTGGGTAGGGAATGTGCATTCAGGCATGTCTATGTTCTGCTCACCTAAGCAGTGCCTCACTGTCTACAGTGCTATTTAGCCCCGTGCGAGCTGGACATCCATGGCTCGTAATCTGCACACCGCCATAAGTGGAGACCTACCTAAATTTAAGGTTACCTGGGGCTCAAGGGATAGAAGAAAGGGGAAACTAAGGCACAGCAGGGAAGTGGTTTGCTCAAGGTCACCCAGCAGGCTAATGGTAGAGCTGGGATTAGAACCCTCCTCTTTTGATTCCCAGTTCAGCATACTAGCCACTAGACCAGTGGTTCTCAAACTCTTTTTTTTTTTTCCCACGGACCACTTGAAAATTGCTGAGGGTCTCGGTGGACCACTTAATGATCTTTCCAAATGTTGTTTGTGCCATTAACTCACTATTGTAAAGCCCTTTGGATAAAAGTGCTAAATAGAAAAAACCTTAATAATTATTAACTTTTTTTGTTCTACAAATAAAAGCACACAACTCATATTTTCATATCAATAGTTTTACCTTTCGAATGTGATGGATGTGCTCTCTCCGCCCCGCCGCAGCAGCCCCCAAGCTGGGGCTGGGAAGGAGGAGGGGGTCTCTCCCCCAGCACAGCAGCCACAGAGCTGGGGCTGGGAAGGAGGGGGGAGTCTCTCCCCGGCAGCCTCAGCCCTGGTGCTGGGGAAAGTTGCCTCTTTCTCTGGCAACCGCAGCCCTGCATGTCCCAAATTCCCCCCACTCCCTCTTCTCATCCCCCTGCCCCCTCCCACCAACCCCCTATTCCCCAAGGCCGCCACCTCATCTTACACGTGCGTCTTCTCCAGGGTCCAGGCACCTAATTAGTGGCTCCACTAATTAGGTGGGTGGCCCTTCATTGTCTCATGCGCCCAAGTGCACACCTTCAAGGGAACTATTCGCGGACCACCTGAATGGAGCTTGTGGACCACAGTTTGAGAACCTCTGCACTAAACCACACTGCTTTAGTATCATTGGGATTTCAGATGTCAACACTAAATGAACGGTCAAAAAAGTGGTCACATGATCTACTCTGTATAAGTGTTCCCCTGCAAGTAGCCCAAATAGCCAGTGGGCCACTGCACCAGGCAACCGTGTTGCTTATTAACTGACAAATGTAATCAGAAAACAAAGTGGTACGCCTGCTTTTAGACTGCACCTTCTGTGAGGTAATGGGTGTGGAGAACCCAGTAAAATATCTCTGCTACTTGTTGTAAAAACTGACCGATTTTTATTATATTTCCCCCATTTTACAAAAGCAGTAAATAAAGCCCTTGGTGTTCAAGTATCCATTTTCTCTGGCGGAGACAGCACGAGGCATGTTGCTGCATCTGATCTAGAAGCTACTTCTAATAACTAGCAAATGAAATACAATTACTACCTGTCTTTTAGTGTTTTTGCCAGAAGCTGGGAATGGGTGACAGGGGGATGGATCACTTGATGATTACCTGTTCTGTTCATTCCCTCTGAGACACCTGGCACTGGCCACCGTTGGAAGACAGGATACTGGAGTAGATGGACCTTTGGTCTGACCCAGTATGGCCGCTCTTATGTTCTTATGGTTACAGCTGTCTTCACACCGGTTAATGTGTAACTTCCACTTTTTAGGGGGTTTTAAATGAATCCGAAATGTGTCTGCTTCTAAAGAAACTCAATGAGTTTCATAAGGTTTAAGAAGCTATTGGCCTAGATTTTCAGAAGTGACTAGCGATTTGGGTGCCTGAGTTGAGATTTCAGAGCTGGATGCATAGGACCCCTGTAAAGCATCTTAAGTTGGGCACCCCAAAAATGCTAGTTGTTACTGGAAAATCTTGGCTGTTAATAATCAACAGCTGGGCATGACCGTTCTTGAGGATGATCACGTGCATTAGATCTCTGAGTGCATCAGGCCTGCCAGAGTGCTGAGCCACGCCCTTCATCCTGGTGTTAGGAGGCACTGGTGTTGCAATTGTGCTGTCTCTTAGATGACAACTAGTGGCAGATTCTGTGCTCTGATCCACTCCCTTTGCATGACTCAGACAGTGATAGGTTGTGGACACCACCCCATGTGCCCTTCTGGACATACTCGTGGCATGGATGAGTCCGCAGCAGGAACTGAGCCAACTCCTGTGCCCCCCTCCCCTAGCCCCTTGTTCCAGCAAAATGATGCTCTTCTAGGCACTATGGTTCCAAACACCGCAAAGAGCTCTCCAGCCTAGATGAACTATGGGCCCAGCTATGTTTAGGATATGAACACACCTCCGCTTGAGGGAAAAGTATACTGGGGACATATTATCTGCTACATCTAGCTTCCACTGGGTTCCTTGTTCCAGCAGAATGTAAGGGGCTGCTGGAGAAAGGGTCGTGGATGAACCACAATGCACTCCAGTCATCCCCAGCTGGCTTATTGTCCTTAGGCAACTGCTCTCAGATGCTCAAGTTAGAGCAGCCCCAGGCCACCAGGGCTGGGGCAGAAATAAGGAAGCTGTAATCAGCCCCTCCACTCTGTTGCACCCAATGGAAGCTGGCTGTAGCAGATAATATGTCCCCAGTATACTTTTCCCTCAAGCGGAGGTGTGTTCATATCCTAAACATAGCTGGGCCTATAGTTCATCTAGGCTGGAGAGCTCTTTGCGGTGTTTGGAACCATGGTGCCTAGAAGAGCATCATCATCAATAACACAAGAACAAATGGGTATAAACTGGCCACCAGGAAGTTTAGACTTGAAATCAGACGAAGGTTTTTAACAATCAGAGGAGTGAAGTTTTGGAATAGCCTTCCAAGGGAAGCAGTGGGGGCAAAAGATCTATCTGGCTTTAAGATTCTACTCGATAAGTTTATGGAGGAGATGGTATGATGGGATAATGGGATTTTGGTAAGTAATTGATCTTTAAATATTCAGGGTAAATAGGCCAAATCCCCTGAGATGGGATATTAGATGGATGGGATCTGAGTTACTATAGAAAATTCTTTCCTGGCTATCTGGCTGGTGAATCTTGCCCATATGCTCAGGGTTTAGGTGATTGCCATATTTGGGGTCGGGAAGGAATTTTCCTCCAGGGCAGATTGGAGAGGCCCCGGAGGTTTTTCGCCTTCCTCTGTAGCATGGGGCATGGTTGACTGGAGGGAGGCTTCTCTGCTCCTTGAAGTCTTTGAACCATGATTTAAGGACTTCAATAGCTCAGACATGGGTGAGGTTTTTCATAGGAGTGGGTGGGTAAGATTCTGTGGCCTGCGCTGTGCAGGAGGTCGGACTAGATGATCAGAATGGTCCCTTCTGACCTTAGTATCTATGAATCTATGAATAAGAATCAATGACAGGTCTTTGTTTTATTTTATTTACAGGCATTTAAGTGAGTGAGAGAGAGAAAACAGAACAGGCAACAAAGGCTTCTGTTTTGCGTGAAGATGCTGATTATTGCACCCCATTGTTATGCAGATTGCTATCGACCTGATGAATGCAGTCGAAACAGTAACTCGGAGAAGGCAATCATCTCAGGAGAAGCCTGCTGCTTAGACAATACCTGAGAGACAGGTGTAGGTGGATTCATAGACCCAAAGGCCAGAAAGGACCATTGTGATTATCTGGTCAGACCTGTATAACCCAAGCCATAGATCATAGAATATCAAGGTTGGAAGGGACCTCAGGAGGTCATCTAGTCCAACCCCCTGCTCAAAGCAGGACCAATCCCCAATTTTTGCCACAGATCCCTAAATGGCCCCCTCAAGGATTGAACTCATAACCCTGGGTTTAGCAGGCCAATGCTCAAACCACTGAGCTATCCCTCCTTCTTTACCCAAAATCTTACCCAAAATAATTCCCAGAGCAGAGATATTAGAAAAACACTCTATCTTGATTTAAAAATTGTCAGTGATGGATAATCCACCACAAGTGTGATAAATTATTCCAGTGGTTAATTACTCTCACGGTTAAAAATGTACACCTTATTTCCAGTCTGAACATATCTAGCTTCAACTGCCAGCCATTGGATCATGTTATGGCTTTCTCTGCTAAATTTAAGAGATCTTGATTAAATATTTGTTCCCCACATAGGTGTTTATAGACTGTAATCAAGTCACTCTTTAATCTTCTCTTTGTTAAGCTATATAGATTGAGCTCCTTGAATCTATGACCATAAGGCAGGTTTTCTAAACTTTTAATCGTTCTTGTGGCTCTTCTCTGAACCCTCTCCAATGCATCAACATCCTTCTTGAATTGTGGGCAGTACAATTAGATAGAGTATTCTAGGAGCCGTCACCAAATACGAGGCAAAAGAATCTCTCTACTCTTATTTGAAATTCCCCTGTTTATGCACTCAAGGATTTCATTCACCTTTCTGACCACAGCTTATGTTCAGCAGATTACCCACCATGACCTTCCAAATCTTTTTCAAAGTTACTGTTTCCCAGGATAGAGTCCCTCGTCCTGTAAGTATGGCCTATATTTTTGTTCCTAGATCTATACGTTTACATTTAGCCATATTAAAACACTTATTGATCGCTCTGCATTAGAGATTTGTCCTCTTCATTATTTACCAATCTCCAATTTTTGTGCCATCTATAAACTTTATCAGTGATTATTTAGTTTTCTTACAGGTCACTTATCAAAATGTTAAATAGCATAGAGGCAAGAACTGATCCCTGTGGGACCCTACTAAAAATACACCTACTTGATGGTTCCCCATTTAAAATTACATCTTGAGATCTATCAGTTAGCCAGTTTTTAATCCATTTAATATGTGCCATATTAATTTTATATTTTTTCTAATTTTTTAATCAAAATGTTATGTAGTATCAAGTCAAATGCTTTAAATACACAACATCAACACTATTACCTTTATCTACTCAATTTGTAATCTCATCAGAAAAAGATATGTTAGTTTGACAGGAGCTATTGTCCATAAACTCATGTTTATTGGCCTTAATTAAATTACTTTCCTTTAATTCTTTATTAATCAAGTCCAGTAACAGCTGCTCCATTATCTTGCCTGGGATCAATGTCAGACTGACAGGCCTTTAATTACCAGAGTCACCCCATTTACCCTTTTAAAATATTGGCACAACATTAGCTAGCTTTCTTCCAGTCTTCTGCAACTTTCCCACTGTTCCAAGACTTAATTAAAATCAACATTAATGAGCCAGCAGGCTCCTCAGCCAGCTCTTTTAGAACTCTTGGATAAAAGTTATCGAGTCCTGCTGGTTTGAAAATGTCTAGCTTTAGTAGCTTCTATTTAACATCTTCCTGAGATACTAGTGAAATGGAAAGAGTGTTATCATCATCATATGATGACACTACATCATCTTTCTTCCCCTCCTTCCTGGAGCTGGCTCTGTTCCTTCCCTTCAGTGAAGGGTCACGGGGGAAGTCTTTGAGTATGGCTCACCCACTCTCCAGCCAAGACGGCTCTTTGTCTGAGGGAGTTATGGGCTGTGGTGCAATCAGTAGGCTAATAGCACTCAGCTCTGTATCTCTCTTCAATCAGAGACAAAGAGCACTGCTTTCCCAGAACCTCGCTGAGGCTGTGTCTACACTTAAACTGCAGCAGTGCTGCAGCTGTATTGCTATAGTGAATCCATATAGTCACTCACTACCATGAGGTGTTCTCCCATCGCTGTAGTTAGTTCACCTCCGTGAGAGGTGGTAGCTGTCTACACTGAGGGTTAACTGCATCGTTCAGGAGTGTGGATTTTTCACACCCCTGAGTGATGTAGCTGGGTCAACCTAACTTTTTAGAGTAGACCTGGCCTGGGAGAGGGGAATGGAGGGTTGCAAACATGCTGAAGCTCAGCACAGACCAGGTGGCGGTGATGCCAGTGTTAAAATGCTACTTCTGTTGACGGATTGTGCTCACCAGTTCTCAATGAGTCTCTTGCTAGATCTTCCAGATTCTCAGGTAGCAGTGGTAGACATCTGCATTTTGCTAAGTGGTTGTGACTACTGCTGGCTGAAAAAATAACTCCATTCTCAAGAAAAAATTCCAAAGAAATGAACACTTTCATTTTGGGTTGAAAATTTTCTTTGTGGACTTTTGGGTTTATTTAAAAGGTTTTCTTCGGGGAAGGTTTCTTTTTTCCCCATGTTCTGTCACTCCTTCCCCTCTCCCCTTTTTTTATTTCTGTGCTGCACTGGAAAAGGAAGAAATGTGAAACCCCACAAACTTTATGAACAGCAACAACAAAAATTGTTTCAAATGTTGCAGTCAAAACCCCCTAAAATTTCACCCAATGTGAAAATTCTTTGCAGACATTTTCCTTTTGGTGGGAAAAAACATTTTTCATTGAAAAATCTTTTCAGTGAAATTGTTTTGTCCTGCTCTAGTGATGACTTTTCCCCTTGGGTGGAGATTTTGCCATGATAGATGGCACTCCTTTTGTTAATTTAGTGTATCATAGCGGAGGTGACCTCATCTCGATCTACGAATATGTACACGGCGAAGAGACGTCTGACAGCAGATAGATCTTTAATTGAACAGAAAAAGGCCATAATAAGAGGCAGTGGTTGGAAGCTGAAGCTAGATAAATACAGACTAGAAATAAGATTCACATTTTTGATAGTGATGGGTAATTATCTGTTGGGACAACATACCTAGGGATGTGGTGGGTTCTCCATCACTTGACATCTTTAAGTCAAAACTGGATGTCTTTCTAAAAAAATGTGCTATAGCTCCAACAGAAGTTATGGGCTTGATGCAGAAATTATTGGGTGAGGCCAGCAGCCTGTGTTATGCAAGAGGGTCAGACTAGATAATAATTATGGTCCCTTCAGCCCTTAAAATCTATGAATTCATCAATTACCCAGGCCGTTGGGAGCTCCCAGTTGGAACTTCTAGAATATGACTCACGTGGGGATACCACTTGGAAGCTCCCTATCGCATAGAACATAGTTGCCTGATTAGCCAGCAAGCATTGGCTTGCTTGATGCATATAGCACCAGTTCTCTGCAGGGTGCTCTTGCTTCAACTGAGGTTCTGGGCACAATTTAAGATGTTGACATAGGTCCATAGAATCCCTACATGTTTTGGTTCCTTAGAGAATGCAGGCTAAGTTGAGAGGTGAGTAGTTAGGTGGTAGATGTTTCAGATAAGTATGTGGGGGGCAGGAGCCAAAAGAAGGTATAAAATAAAGGGCTTGTCTACACTACTGGACGGATCGATGGGCAGCAATCAATCCGGCGGGGGTTGATTTATCGTGTCTAGTATAGACACGATAAATCGACAGCTGATTGCTCTAGCGTCAACTCCGGTACTTCACCTCAATGAGAAGCGCAAGGGGAATCCCGTTGACACACCACAGTGAAGACATCGCAGTAAGTAGATCTAAGTATGTCGACTTCAGCTACGTTATTCACGTAGCTGAAGTTGCGTAACTTAGATTGATCCCCCCCACATAGTGTAGACCAGCCCAAAGGTAGGAAAGGCTATTTAATCTTGCACTTTCTTTCACCATCCTATTAATAGCATGTTCTGGCCCACCTCTTTCTTCCAGTCCCTTGGCATGTAAATTTCACCAGCTTAGACTCTGTTACATTCACTTGCCAGATGTGGGCCTGCCACGCCCCACCTCTGCACTGTGTTGAAAGTTGAGGACATCTGGGGCGCTTTTGCCAATAGTCTGTAGATTTGAACTTTGCAGGCCTGAAGGGATTTTAGCTCTGGAGATCTCTTCCACTGTGGGTTAGGCAAAGCTTGAGGGCTGAATTCTGCTCTCCCTGACACATGGGTGCAATGCCGTTGACTTCACTTGGGATTATTCCTGATTTACACTGGTGTAATGGAGAGCAGAATTTGGCCCTGAGTCTGATAACTTTCTAGTCATTTTTGACTTGGGTGTTTGCCTGCTGGGGTGATGAGATGGTCTGAATTGCTGTGACTAGAGCTGGTTGAAAAATTTCCACGCAAAAATGTTCAGTGAAAAATTGGGGTTTTGATTAAATGAAATTTTTCACAAAGTAAGTCTTGATTTCCAGCTGAGTCAGAAATCGGATTCCCTTTGTCAATGGGATTCCTATGGTACATCATGGTGGCTCTGTAAGAGGGAATACTATGGTGAATGTTAGCAAGAGTAGTCCACCTAGGGAGCCTGGCCTATAGAGGAGAAGTGAATGCATGAGGCACCCAAACTACAACTCCCATGAGATATTGCACTGGCATTTCTGAATGGACATTTTTGGATTTGGGCTGAAATATTTTGACTTTTTTTCACCACAGAGCTGGAATTTTGCATGGAAAATCTCAACAAACATGAAATAATTTTCCTTTTGGGGCAAAATATACCATTGGGAGCAAAAAGCATTTTCCAACCAGGTCTCCTTATGACTGAGGTGACACTTACCAATAGCATTTCTGCCCAATGGATAAGGCATTGGCTTCCTAAGCCAGAGATTGTGGGTTCAAGTTCCACCTGGGGTGAAAAACCATCTTCTTGGGGGGGAGGGATAGCTCAGTGGTCTGAACATTGGCCTGCTATACCCAGGGTTGTGAGTTCAATCCTTGAGGGGGCCATTTAGGGATCTGGGGGAAAAACTAGGGATTGGCCCTGCTTTGAGCAGGGGTTTGGACTAGATGACCTCCTGCAGTCCCTTCCAACCCTGATATTCTATGATTCTATACGTTTGACAACCTTCACCTTCCTGTGAACCGAAAAGCAAACCTGACCAGCTTTGAAACTCTTTTGCAGGTACTTGGGGATCACACGACCGCTGACATACCCTGTGAGACAAAATGGGAAACTAATGGCCAAGATGGTGTTCATAGTTTGGCTTCTTTCTGCCTCCATAACTCTTCCTCCACTGTTTGGCTGGGCTAAGAACGTCAACGTTGAAAGGGTCTGCCTCATCAGCCAGGACTTTGGATACACTATCTACTCCACTGGGGTCGCCTTCTATATCCCCATGACAGTCATGCTTGTCATGTACAGCCGGATCTACAAAGCTGCCAAGGTCAGTGCAGAGAAACACCGATTCATAAACTTCCCCAGACACCAGGAGAAGGAGGGGGTGTACTGCATGGACGTCAGCGTCCGAGGCCATCAGAGCTCCAAGCGCAGCAAGGCGGTGGAGGAGTGTGCCACGTTGTCCAAACTGCTTCGGCAAGATCGAAAGAACATTTCCATCTTCAAAAGGGAGCAGAAAGCAGCGAGAACTCTCGGCATTATCGTGGGGGCCTTTACCTTTTGCTGGTTTCCCTTCTTTCTGATGTCCACAGCCCGGCCTTTCATTTGTGGTATCCAGTGCAGCTGCATGCCCCTGCGGCTGGAGAGGACCCTGCTGTGGCTGGGTTACACCAACTCCCTTATCAACCCCTTGATCTATGCTTTCTTCAACCGTGATCTAAGGACTACTTTTTGGAACCTTCTGCGGTGCAGGTACAGGAACATCAACAGGAGGCTGTCTGCAGCCAGCATGCATGAGGCCTTGAAAGTCACAGAGAGACATGAGGGCATCTTGTAAATCTCCAAGAAGGTCGCGTTCCTTAGCCTAAAGCAAGCGCTGAGTGCCTAATTAAAGAACTCCTGCTCGTCCATCTAGCCTATTGCAGGGTTCCCTTTTCAATCACCTGTCCGGCTTGGAAAAAATGTGTATTGTTCCTCTGCCAGAGTTAACCATCGCCAAAATTGCACAAGTGCTTGTCACCCAAGAGGTGTTCAAGTTTGAGTATCTGAGGGCCACACCTACAGCAGAAGAAATCATAACCCTTCCTTTTTCCTCTTTGGTAGGAAGATGCAGCCCATGGAGACAGCAGTTCGCGCCAGTGTGTGGTGCATGAGAAGGCAAGTCAGGATCTCCTGGGTTCTCTTCCAAGCTCTGCCACTGACTGACAGTGTGACCTTGGGCCAATCATTTATAGCTCCGTGCCTCTGTTTCCCAATCTGTAAAAACAGGAATACCACTCACCTTTGTAAAAGGCTTTGAGATCTGTGGAGGGGGAAAGCACTATGTGCTATTCTTGGATAATCTCCTAGGCTGCATTTCCGTAGCAAACAGGAGAGCAGCTATGGGCTGTGTTATAGATGTCAATGGAACACATTGTAAGCCCTACACTTTGCATCCCTGCTTATAAACTGTTGCAACTGATTTAGTTCCATTGTACACTCTCAAGCCAGTTCTAAGTTTGCATGGCAGGGAATGATACCAATGACCCTCTTTCCGCAAGCCCTTGTGTTACAGTACCTGAAAGTGGCATGCTTAAAAATAACAATGCAAAACCTTGTTTAACAGCCTATTTATATCGGAGAAGTGAGGAGCAAGTAAAGACTGCTGTATTTACTGGGATATATTATATAGTTCATTCACAGCCTAGTGATGTGCTTTCCTAATTTTGTGGCTAATTGATTAATCAAGGCAGTACATAAAAGCACACTTTGGTTGAAAAGAGACAAAAATGTATTATTTCACTGACTGCTTTACAGTGATGCACTATAATGTACAGAAAATGTGAAAAATATCATACTGAACAATGTGTCATTCTTTTACAAAGTTTCTTTATTCCTATCTAGATTTTTTTTTTTTTACATATTCAGACTTTTGGTGCATTTTTTCCACCCTTTGACATAGCTCTGTTTGGCCCCGATCCCAAACCTACTGAAGTCAATAGAAAGAACATCCACTGATTTCTGTGGGCTTTGGATCAGGTGCCCTTGTGAATTTAAAAAAATTCCTGTCAAGGCTGAAGAAGAGATTGTACTAACACATAGGGGATCATGGGCTCTTCTTTCTTAGGGATTTCCTTTGTTAAGCCCTACGAAAAGGCAAGGCTGAAATATCAAATAAAGGCGCTCCTATTACTTTGAGAGAGAGAAAATATCTCAAAAGTTCTCATCAGTCAAGATGAGTTTCCTTTAGGCTCATTGACATCCTAGCTGTTAAACCTCAAGTCAAGGGAAGTATAGCCAATGGACTTGATGGATCGTTGTAGCACATGATCTGCTCTGAACACAATGGGCGTTCACAGCTGGATTTTTCAGAAATTACCCACAAAATACATTGAATGATATCCTGGCCCGACTGAAATCAATGGGAGTTTTTCACTGATGGGGGGATGGGGGGAAGCAGAGTGTGTGTGTGGGGGGGGGCTATTGAAGGGAAAGTAGTCCTCCCCCACCCCAGTACCAGGTCAAATTACCAGCTCCACCCATTCCGTGTCCAACTTCCAGCATTTGCTGATAATTATTTAGATGTTGAGAGCTCCCAAAATGGGCTAAAAGAAAAGGAGTACTTGTGGCACCTTAGAGACTAACAAATTTATTGCACTTTCTATCATGTAAGCAGACCCAGTCCCTTCCTTAAGAGCATACAGTACACAATGGCAAAGGTGGATGAAGGGCAGAGGTGACACAATATACAAATGAAGCCATGTGGATATTCACAGGCAGTTGTCTAATTAGTTACATGTGTGAGTTTCTTTAACATCCAATGTATTGTGCTCTCTGCTCAGCAACCACACTCCACAATTTGGCCTGCTTATCTTTTTGCCACCCTGTCTGCCATGCATACTTACATGTCTTACTCCTTCCTTCCAGCAGTTCACTCTCAAGATACATACACGAAATAGCTACATAGATGACTCACTGATCTAAGATGTGCAAGTGCCCCTATGATGGGCACCAAAGTAAGGCCAAGATCCAGCTCTGATGTGCGTGTTCTAGAGTTTTAAAAAGACAAGGGATCCTCTTTTAATCTAGAGCCACATGGTACATCATTTTGACTGTTATGCAGATGTGCTGGCTGGGATGTCCAGTGGTGTTTCATCGTACAGTAGGGTGTATAGTATAATAAGCGGGTGTGGCCAGGCCCTCAGCCCAACTGCGCGCTTGGCTTAGAATGATGGATGGGTAAAAACACAGCCTCATTCCGAGGTTTTACAATCTCATCCAGGCAAGGACAGTACAATCCACACACGCCCAATGCTATAATTTGGCAGCAGACTCCAAATAGAAAAATAAATGTGATGTAACGGACGGTTGTTTTCTGTTCTGCTTCTTTCCTCCTGAATCTTTTCCACACGTTGTATTTTCCTTGCCTTACAAAACATCTCTGAAAACTTCCCTATGTTTCTTCCAGAGAGAGACAGAGCAAGAATTCATTAGGCTGGAGGTTAACATGGTCTCCACGCTAACAGGAGTAGGAGGTATTCCCTTCATATCTGTTCCCAGCACTACCCGTTTCATGCCATTGTTTCTAGGACACGAGGGATTTTAGAGAGGCAGAGTGGGCTGTGAATGCCCAAACGGGAATTGGTTGCAATATCAGTGACACCAACATGCCAATTCTGGGAGAAAATAAAAAGAGTAATGGAATTTTCAGTGATCATAAATATTCGGGTCCTTGGTTTTACATCTTACCCTGGAGATGACCCCACCAGCCAGTGAAGTGATGCAACAATTTTAACACAGAGTCCGTTATTATTAATTATTTTTATTATGATAGCACTTGCAGTCCGAGTCGTGTATCAGGACTCTATTAGGCTAGGTGTGGTACAAACCCAGAACGGATGGTCCCTGCCCTATTGAGCTCATGATCTTGGACAAGAGCCAGCAGATCGAGGAATGTGATCGCTTCCCTCTATTCAACAGTGGTGAGGCCTCATCTGGAGTACTGTGTCCAGTTTTGGGCCCCACACTACAAGAAGGATGTGGAAAAATTGGAAAATGTCTAGTGGAGGGCAACAAAAATGATTAGGGGACTGGAACACATGACTTATGAGGAGAGGCTGAGGGAACTGGGATTGTTTAGTCTGCGGAAGAGAAGAATGAGGGGGGATTTGATAGCTGCTTTCAACTACCTGAACGGGGGTTACAAAGAGGATGGATCTAGACTGTTCTCAGTGGTAGCAGATGACAGAACAAGGAGTAATGGTCTCAAGTTGCAGTGGGGGAGATTTAGGTTGGATATTAGGAAAAACTTTTTCACTAGGAGGATGGTGAAACACTGGAATGCGTTACCTAGGGAGGTGGTGGAATCTCTTTCCTTAGAAGGTCAGGCTTGACAAAGCCCTGGCTGGGATGATTTAGTTGGGGTTGGTCCTGCTTTGAGCAGGGGGTTGGACTAGATGACCTCCTGAGGTCCCTTCCAACCCTGATATTCTAGGATTCTATGGATACAGGCAGGCATCTTCGGGGAGTACAAGGAAATCATTGGTGAGCATGATAGTGAGCGGTCTCAGCACACCAGCAGCTTAACTCTTGTCATTAAAAATACTGCCTTGGTCCTGAGCCATTCCCTGACTCTTTCACCCCCCAAATCCATCAGTTCCAGATGCTCCCCAGTCCATAAATCCTTGTCCCATCTAACCCTGTCTCAAGCTGTTTCCTCTTCTCCAACACCTCCTGGGAGATCCTCTAGGGGGCAGCACAAGCTGGCAGCAGTGCCCTCTGGTTATGGGGTGGTGGGTCAGGTCTGACTCTCATCTCCTGTGGTGGTGAGCTGCATGGGAAACTGATTCCCTTCAGCTCTAGAGGTGGGTAGGTCTCCACTGAAGGTTTCTCCTAGCTGGTGCGGGGCAGAAGGTCTTGCCCTGGATGGGAGGGAGGGTGTTTGGAGGAGTCTCTAGCGAGTGTAGGTAAACAGGGCCATCTGCAAGCCCCTTCCCAGAACCAGCTGGGCTCACAGGCTCTGGTAGAGAGCGGCAGGTTGCCAGTTTCTGGCTTTCTCTGGCTCCTGTGCTGTTGAAGGAGTGGCAGTAGGGTAGTGGGTGGGAGAGGACGGGGTGCACCCCTTCTGGCTCTGGGGTACATGACATTCAGATACAATCACAAACGAATGGAATGGTCTGTACATGTCTGTCTCTCACACACGCACACTCACTCTTCTGCCTTGGTTAGGTACCTATATTCAGGAAGTGATTAATTAGCAAAATAGCAGGGCAAGATCCAAGTAACCCTTCACCACAGGCTCCTTAGCTGCTGGCTTTCAGAGTCACTTAGCACTCCACTGCTTACACTTGGAGTCAGTGCTGCAAACACAAACAGAGCTGGTAATTATAGTCTTTATGTGGGCGTGTCCAGTAGGCGTTGCATATAGGCAGGAAAATGAAGAGATCAGTTAACAAGAACCTATTTGAGATGAGGCCTTGATGCTAATCTGAAAGAAACCTGCAGGAGGCCACACTAGAGGGGTCCAATGTCTTCTGATCGCCTATCCAGATGTTCTTTGCATTACAGCAAGTGATTCCGCAGAGCTGGTCCAGGTTTTCTGTTTGATCACTGTTACGTACAGCTGTAACTCACTGGTTAGCATGTTCTACACTGCACCAGGATACGAGTCCGTTACAGACTCTGCTAGAGAGCTAGGATCTTTTGCTGGCGCTGTAGAGTCTTGTGTCTTTAGCTGGAAGAATTCCCAGTTTGATCCCTGGTGTCAACAAGATTTGTGCCTTGCATAATCACAGGTTTCAGAGTAGCAGCCGTGTTAGTCTGTATTCGCAAAAAGAAAAGGAGTACTTGTGGCACCTTAGAGACTAACAAATTTATTAGAGCATGCATCCGATGAAGTGAGCTGTAGCTCACGAAAGCTTATGCTCTAATAAATTTGTTAGTCTCTAAGGTGCCACAAGTACTCCTTTTCTTTTTGTGAACAAGATTTGTATTACTGTAGCAGGTAGGAGCCCCAGTTAGAGACCAGGATCCCAATCTGTTAAACACCCGTTTCCACTAGAGCAGGGAAAATACTGGATTCTTTTTGGGTCACTGGCAATTCCAAAAAATCAGGGGGATGGAGTGGGGTTGGGGGAAGAAATCATTTGGGTTGAATCAAAACCAACCTGTCTTGCACTTTTCCGCAAAGCAAAAAGTTGAAAAATAAAAAATTGTTTCAACATAAAGCAAAAATGCTTCCTTTTGCTTTTTCAGCATTTTTTACATTTTTGAACCACATGGAAGGAAGCTCAAATAAATTTGTTAGTCTCTAAGGTGTCACAAGTACTCCTTTTCTTTTTGCAAATACAGACTAACACAACTGCTACTCTGAAACCTGTCAAAACAGTCGTTTTGCACCGAAAAGTCTGAATTTTGGGGAGATTTTTTTTTCCAAGAAAGAATGCAGTGAAATATTTCAGTGTTGCCAGATCTGCATTTTTTCCCAAAAATGTCTCAGAACGCTAGCTGCCATGTTTTCTCACAGATGTTCATATAACAATCATGCTTCCTGGCCAAGTTTCCAAAGTCCGCTAGACAAGCAGGACCAACGTGATCATGTAATGGGTTGTGTTTTACCCATGGGTTGTGTTCAGGGCCTGTCCCAGTTACTTCTGTCTTTAAAGCAGTCTTGCCCCGGTTCTGTTAAGCCCCTGAACCCCCAGGAAGGCCCCTTGTTGAGCTCCCCAGTCAGCACAAATCAGCCAGCCTGTCCTCCTCAAGTCACAAGGTGGAAGGGGAGAGAGCAGGAGACGTGCAAATCTTTTTGTAACCCCTTCGTTTCCCCACCATCACCCCTCTGGCAGCTGCACGGCTCATTCCCTTTGAATACCAGCTCACCCTAAGCAGGACAATCACTTTGTGGAGTTTTTTGATAGAAGTTTGCCTTTTCCAGAGCAGCTGCACCACAGTGAATCGCTAGCATCTTTACTGCCGAGTGATTTTCAATAGGGTTTTTTTCACTTCAAATTTCTCTTGGGCCACAAGCCAGCTGCTCATCTTTGGACCTTCTTATCAAAAACGGCCTCTCTGCTTGGGTAACATAGTGCTGAAATTTCACAGCGTTTTATCAGATGCTGTCCTTCACTTCAAGCATGGTGCAGAGAAGCCCAGTTATTTTGGCAAACACAGCATATGTTATGCACAGTTATGCAACTGTTTGGTCCATTTTTCTTTCAACGGTGTTACTTGAAATTGGACTTAAGGGCTACTGCTTTTGACAGTCGTTCCAAGATGCAAAAGGGCCAAGCTAAGACGTTCAATACACACTAAAAGGCACAGTTGTTCTGAGATGCTGTGTGCACATATAACTCTGTTGATACGGTTTTATTATGTCCCAGGGTCTTTATTTACCTTTGAAACTCGTCACATTTTTAAATGCTACTTCACATTATTAACGTCCATCCAGATTTTGTTGGTGTTTCGCCTATAGCACACCGGTAGCCTAGAACACAGCTGGGACCAGACCTCACATCTCTGACAGGGTAGGGTAGGGCTGTCTCTTAGCCACAAAACCATCCAGCCTTTTGCGATTAGGTTAAGTTTAGAGAAAATGAAAGCTATGTAATCAAAGAAACGAACAGCTTGTCTGCACACAAGCTAACACCTATCAATTAGTTGAGGCTATGAAAATTTGAGTCCTTACCTTCCATGTAAAGCATTTTGAGATCTAGTCTTAAAAACTGGATGAAACAAAATAAGAATTAACCTGCAAAGGGATCACATTCCTTTCCTTTCAAAAAACCTGAGCACTGCAACACAAGCTGGGGCGTCTGTGCATTTGGCCTGAGTAACGACTGCAATGCTATTTCTTGCCTGGCTTGAAATGTCCCATCAATCAAATCAAGCACATAGTTTCTAGGCTGGGAAGTTGGCAGACCGGTTACTGGAACAAGGGGGAAACGGCACCTGTTGCTGCTGTGCAGAATGACACAGATGAGAATTTCTGTGAGGACCCACCCTTCCAAGACGGTGGAGTCAGAGAGCAGTGTTTAAAGCAGAGGACTGGAAGCCTAGACTCCTCAAGACAGATTCCTCTACCACAGGAGATGAGTAACTCCCATACCTCCAAAGGACATTATATTGTCTTTGATGGAAGTTACTCGTAAATTGCGGAGCCTGGATTTTTTTCCCAGTTCCCAATTAGTCTTTCTGTGTGTGTAACTGACCGAAAGGTAGAGACTCCAGCCAAAAGCTGGAAGGTAGGCAAGGGCTGGCCGTGAGTCCCCTCAACTCCCCCCTGCTTTCAAAGGCAGCTAAGGATGCTTAGCACTTATAGGAACAAGTCCTTGGGTCCTGATCTACTCCCACTGAAGCAAAACTCCCATTACTAGCGGTGGGACAAGTTCAGCCCTTAAACTCAGTGGGTAGGGTGACCAGACGGCAAATGTGAAAAATCGGGATGGGGGTGGGGGGTAATAGGAGCCTATATAAGAAAAAGCCCCAAATATTGGGACTGTCCCTATAAAATCGGGACAGCTGGTCACTCTAACTGTGGGGAATGGGGCCGACTAGCTCCTTGGTGTTGATTCCGCTCTGTCTAATGCCCCCTAGCAGAAAAGACCCATACCTGCCGATAGTGGGGGAGCGGAGTGAGGGCAGCGGCTTCAGCAGATGTTGCTGAGCATGCTCAGTACAAGCCAAGCAGGAAGTCTAGGGGAACAAGTAACCCCGCCTTACCCCCACCACAAGTCACCTCAGCTCCCTAGCTTCCTGGCGACCATAATAATTCTGCCTCTAATAAAAACGAAGGTCCATAGCAGTGCATGTAGGCTGGAATTATTGTATTCATTGTTTAAATACAGTTGGAATAAGTATTTCTTGTTAATTGAGAACAAAGACAGGGCCTCCTCTTTCTCCTGACTGTATCCTGTATGCCTATCGGAGAAATAGCCACAGTCACCCACAGCACCTGTTCCAAAGTCCTTCCACTTTGCTTGAGCAACATTCCCTCTTATGCTAAGCAATGAACTACAGGCTGGTTTTTCAAATGAACTACAGGCTGGTCTGGACATAGAGATCAGAGTTGGGCACCGAACTTTCCCAGGTTCCTTTGCAAAGCCCTAAATCCTGCCCCAGTCGCCTCTCCCAAACTTGAAGCAGGATCTTGTAGAATAGCGTTTAAGGGTAAATCATGCTTGACCAATATTGTCTCCTTGTTTCCTTGTACTCCCATCTCTGTCTGGCGCCACCTGTTATCTCTTGTCTTATACTTAGATTGGAAGATCTCTGGGGCAGGCACTATTTTATTTTGTTCTGTGTTTGTACTGATCCACAACTGGGGCTCCTAGATGCTACAGCAATACAGAGAAATTGTAACAGTTGTTACATATGCTGAGTTTGGAAGCCAAGATGGGCATGTGCCACTTCCGGGGGGTTCCCAGGGCTCTCATGGGCCTTTAGCAGGAGGAAGCCATGTTTGTGCCTGCCAAGGGTCCGTTCCCCAACTCCACTGGCCTCAGGCAACATAAGCATGCTCCTCTAGGCCCCTCTCTCTACAGGTTAGCGATAGGCACATTCCAACCCCCGAGCTCTCTGACCAACTCCTTGGGGAGTCCAGCCCCTGCTCACTTGCAGCATTCCCAGAGTTGCTGCTTCCAAAGAAGCTCTACACCCCAGTGTACCTGTTCCACCTCAGAGCACCGCTCTGCTTAACACACAGCGCTTATACGTGTATTTAGCAAAGCAGAGAGATTCCAGTAATAGCAAGCAGGAGTATTAGAAACAAATGGTTACATGTCAAAGAAAATCATACCATGCATGCTAGAGCCTAGACTTAATTGACTAGATACTCTCATGTCTTGTGGGATAAGTTCACCTGAAAGCCTTGCAGCGTTTTACAGTCAGTCTGGCTGGGCTCCTCCTTTCATGAGACAGGAACGCTCTCAGCTGGCCTCCCTGGTGAAGGGTGCTGCGTGCCTCTTTGCCCCACAAGACAGACCAGCTCCAGCTTTTGTCTTTATTTTTAAACAGGACACACCCCTGCTGTTTGTTTCAGCCTGCGAAGTTCCTCGCAAGCGCCTCTTTTGCCTGGAGCTCAGCGTGAGGAACACAATACTCAGCCACCAGTGACCAGACAAGGAGCAAGGTGTCTGGTACCACTGGCCTGTAAGGAACAGTCCTGAGATCACAATTTTCATAGGTTTCAGAGTAGCAGCTGTGTTAGTCTGTATTCGCAAAAAGAACAGGAGGACTTGCGGCACCTTAGAGACGAACCAATTTATTTGAGCATAAGCTTTCGTGAGCTACAGCTCACTTCATCGGATGCATTACACTGTAGCTCACGAAAGCTTATGCTCAAATAAATTTGTTTGTCTCTAAGGTGCCACAAATCCTCCTTTTCATAGAGAGACATCGCTCCTTAAATAGCCCCTGTCCACACATCGTGCAATGATTATGATGCCCAGTGGGCTACTGGCTCTTGGTACAGCCCTCACATTTCACCTGTCAGTGAAGTGTGATGCCTACATCCAACTTAGGCATCCCCATAAAACTCCTGCACCTGCTGTGCCACTGCCAGTTGGCACCAAGGGGTCGCGGGGCCACAGCCCCCTAGGTCCCAGGGCAGAGGCTGCTAGCTTGCGCTCTCCGCTCTGTTCCTAATGGCATATTGCCCATCTGTCTCTCTCCCTCCCTCAATTGCTGCTCTTGGGCTTGGACATCTTCGTTTATTCACCATCGAAGGTTTCTGTAGTCTCTAAGCCGACTACCATCCATTGTCTGCTGTCTTGTCCATACTTCGGTGACACATTCTGGGCTATGGTTTCTGCAAAAGATAATAACACCAAATAAACGGCCAAGCTCCCGTCATCCATTGGTCTCGTGGCGAACTATTAACTTAATGAGATGCTGCTTCCTGCATTGCTCAGCGCTAACGTGTGGGAAGGAAATGGCCTGTGCGCAGAGGTTCCTTGATCTTTTGCTTTTTAAATGGGCGCTAATGCTGTTATGCATCACATAAAAGGGAAAAAGTAAGACACTGTACAAACGAAGGGCCAGATCCCGGGGACCTGTGGGGGGGCGGTGGGGTGCAGAAAGCCTCTTGTGAGAGGCCAAATGCCCTCAGCATGCCTTGAGATTAGTGAGAGTGGAAGGAACTTAGTGCCTTAAATTCAATTGTATGATTTGATTCGCAGCATTACTAATCACATCAGGTAGGTACTACTCAGGGAGATGCATGTTCCCTCGCTACAGTACCCTGCTATGGACATATGGTCCCCACTACACGAAGAAGACAGTCCAGTGAAAACAAATCACTCTATATAAAGAGAGACAGAGACTGGGCACACCCAACCGCCAGCAAGCAGGATACTTTAGGAGTGGTGGAGCCTAGCTCCTCATGTGCCCAAGATCTGGCTTTCAGCCAGCACTATCCTTTGGTTTAATTAGGGTGACCAGTTGTCCCGTTTTTAAAGGGACAGTCCCATTTTGGGGGACTTTTTCTTATATAGGCGCCTATTACTCCCCACCCCCTGTCCTGTTTTTTCACAGTTGCTATCTGGTCACCCTAAGTTTAATGCCATTGCTTCCTTGTACGAGCGCTCCTTTGACCCTTCTGCCTGACTAACCACCAGCTAGATTTTGAAAGTAGAGTGGATGTTTATTCTGAGCCTTTTGCAGCGCGGCTCTCCCAGTTTGCTGAACAGTGATACTATTTCTGGAACCCAGTTTTGGAGAATTTAAGGTGGTGTCTGTGTTGCTGCAGTCAGGGACAGTACATAGGAATTGCTAGACTGGCTCAGACCAGTGGTCCATCTAAACAGTGGCTGGAACCAGATACTTCAGAGGAAAGAGTGTGAAACAGAATACTTTGCCCTTCATGAAAGTCTCATCCTAATAGTTAGATACTGATTGAAGATTTGAAGCATATTTTTTAGCTTCCTTCCCTTTCTTTTTTTTTTTAATCTACAAGCATTTACTGTTTTAACTCTGGTTATTCTTGTTAGCCAGGGATGTGTCCAATCCTCCTTTGATCCTGCTAAGTTCTTGGCCTCAATGACCTCCTGAGGCAATGAGTTTCGCTGTCTAATTTTGCACAGTGTGACCTGGTATTCCCTTGCATCAGTTTTGCATTCGCCATTTTTCAGGTGAATTGCATGTCCCCTTGTCCTTGTTATGAGACAGGGAGAACAAAAGCATCTCTAGACCATTCAGCGTTCTATTCTCTTTTATCACCCCTTATTTGTTAGCAAAGACAACTTGGTTATGTGGGCACTGTATGCCTCACGTCCACTTCATCACCTGAAAAAAGAATATTAATGTCTAATATTTAAATGCAATGGGCCAGATTCTGTTCTCAGTTACACCCATGCTATCCCCCAAGAGAAGCATTTGCCCATTGTTTCAAGTTCACACGGTAACATTTTTCCAACATTCAGCCTGTGCTCAGGCAGGCTACAAACACTTCTACAGTCTCTGACGCTAGGCTCCCCGGAGAGCTCCTGGCTTTTCTTTACAAGGACAGCAGCCAGTTCAGAAGTGCCAGCTGCAGAAGACTTGTTTCTGAGGACATGCCACATTTTGGCCAGGACTGGACGCTCATTTACTTTGGTGTCAAATTTCCAGCTACTGTGAGGAGTAACAAGGAAAGGACAGCGCTTTCCCTTCCGCTGAAATCTTCTCAAAACGGTGTCAAAGGAGGATCCCACAGGTTCCTTTAAATGCTCCAGCCTTGGCTGTGCCATTGCCACAATGGCAACCACAACATAATCACATGCGTTGGACTGTGTGAAGGCCAAAGAAGCAACTCAAGGTGTACCTGGGACCTGCACACATGCGTCTGTTGCATGTGTAATGACTGGCATATTGGCTGATATGGGGGATTGAACCAGGGCCCTCAGGTGCTAAAGCATAAGCTGCTATAGCTAGCAGTAAAGCTTTTTAGGTGGGGCTGTTATAGAGCAGGATCAGGCAACCAACGAGACCCTTAAACTACACCCGCCACTGGGTTCCAGGTTTGGAGATTCCTTTTTCTAAGCAGGCCAGACAGAGTGCAAATTCCCCCCTCCCCCGCTCCAATGGGACAATGAAGAGGAAAAGGACAGGCTGTTTCTTTGAAAGATCACCTGCAATGTGCAATCAGGACTAGAGTCTCTCCAACTACGTCTACACTTAAAACACTACAGTTGCTGTGCTGCCATGACGGCCAATGTAGCTTCAGTGTAAAAGACACTTACTGCCATGGTGGGAGGGATTCTCCCCTCCCCGACAGATCATAGAATCATAGACGATCAGGGTTGGAAGCGACCTCAGGAGGTCATCTTGTCCAACCCCTTGCTCAAAGCAGGACCAAGCCCAACTAAATCATCCCAGCCTGAGCTTTGTCAAGCCTGACCTTAAAAACCTCTAAGGCAGGAGATTCCACCACCTCCCTAGGTAATGCATTCCAGTGCTTCACCACCTTCTGAGTGAAAAAGTTTTTCCTAAGATCCAACCTAAACCTACCCCACTGCAACTTGAGACCATTGCTCCTTGTTCTATCATTTGCTACCACTGAGAACAGTCTAGATCCATCCTCTTTGGAACCCCCTTTCAGGTAGTTGAAAGCAGCTATCAAATCCCCCCTCATTCTTCTTAGATACTGTTTCCCAGGGAAGTGGATTAACTAGGTTGAGGGAAGAATTCTGCTGTCAACCTAGCACTGTCTACACCAGGGATTAGGTTGGCTTCACTCCGTCTCTCGGGGGTGTGGATATTTCACATCCCTGAGCAACATCAGTCACTAAATCCATGTCACTTTTCAGTGTTGACCAGTCCTCATTGTTTCCGCACCCTATCCCCACCCGCACGGCATGTCCTTTCAGCATTGCTATGCCTCACGGGCAGAGAGGTAACACTGAGCACGATCAGTCTTTAAAATCCCCTGGCATTTGCCACAAGGGCCTAAAGGGCCTCATCCCAGTGAGCTGGCTAAATTCCTCTTTGTACAGTGTTTAGCACAAGGGGGGAATGGGCGCAGTCCTGACTGTGGCCTCTAGCCCCTCCCATAATGCAAATTATAATATGTTCTGACCACCTAAAAATCCCAGTTGCACTTTCAGACGAAGGAGATCACACCAGTTCCCCTTCTAACAAAGCCCTGTTGTGTGTCATTACAGTGCACTGTTAAATGGCTGCAGCATGCCACCCCCAGAAGTGTTTGCATTTGGGGTTGGGGGCACTGTGTTTCCTGGTAGAGATTGCAGCTCCTAAGTGCTACACAATACAAATAATAACCACAAGGACAGATCAAGGAATGACCTTAAAATGAGCATGACACTGCCCAATACCTTCAGACAATTTTGATCTTTTGTTGCCATGCATGGTCCATGCACCTCTGGAGAAAAATTGACCCCAGTAAACTCCCTTGAAGCAGAGTTACATCAGCCGTGAATTTGGCCCCTGGTGAGTACAGCCCTTATTCTCCCTCATCCCTCAATCTGTATTGGTGTTTTGATGCCAAAGTGACAGATTTCTCCAGCAGTGTGCCGTCTATGCATGCAACACATTCATTGCGTGCTCTTTCTGATCGGCTGCATCCAGTGGAAGATTGCATGCAGCCCCTGATCACACATGGAGGACACTATTCTGAAGAACAAAAGAGCATCCTCCCCCAGTATGATCTCACACTCACTGTATGTGCAAGGTCATGCCGCATGGAGGACACCCTTTGGTTCTACAAAAGGGCCTCTTCCTCCCAGCGTCCCCTCACACATACCAGGCCTAGCATGCAAGTGGAAAATTGCACACCTTATTAAAAATGTCACCGTATGCCACTGGATTGCTCATAAATACCATAGAGATACAGACAGACAGACAGATATCTACCCAGGTATTCGGCCATTACTCTCCCCACTTACCTTAATGGCACAGCGGGTGATGTTCTAGGTGAAAGGGCCCAATTGTGCCTTTTCCAAGTAGAACCTGCAGACCATAGTCAGATTAGTTGTTATTGACTGGAAGTAAAACCAATACCTTCAGACAAAAATGAAGTTCAGTATTGTGAGAACCAAATTATGGGACGCTGGTCAGGCTTTTACGGTGACTGGCTCATATTCACCCAGGCCCTCAGGGGATCTGGACCCACATTGCTTATTGGAAGAGGGGTGATTCTGTCACTTTTTATACATTTTATTAAAGCTATTAAACAAAAGTAAGATCAAGAAAACATACCACCACAGCTAAACAGCTGCTAATGATAATGTTATAAGAAAGGGCTGATCTGGCTTAGGGGCCTAACTCCCGGAGAGGGTTCAACACTGGCTGTTGCAAAGTCTCACTCCCTTTGGGGAGGTTTCAGAGTAGCAGCCGTGTTAGTCTGTATTCGCAAAAAGAAAAGGAGTACTTGTGGCACCTTAGAGACTAACAAATTTATTAGAGCATAAGCTTTCGTGAGCTACAGCTCACTTCATCGGATGCATTTGGTGGAAAAAACAGAGGAGAGATTTATATACACACACACAGAGAACATGAAACAATGGGTTTATCATACACACTGTAAGGAGAGTGATCACTTAAGATAAGCCATCACCAGCAGCAGGGGGGGGGGGGGAAGGAGGAAAACCTTTCATGGTGACAAGCAGGTAGGCTAATTCCAGCAGTTAACAAGAATATCAGAGGAACAGTGGGGGGTGGGGTGGGAGGGAGAAATAACATGGGGAAATAGTTTTACTTTGTGTAATGACTCATCCATTCCCAGTCTCTATTCAAGCCTAAGGTAATTGTATGCAGTTTGCAAATTAATTCCAATTCAGCAGTCTCTCGTTGGAGTCTGTTTTTGAAGCTTTTTTGTTGAAGGATAGCCACTCTTAGGTCTGTGATCGAGTGACCAGAGAGATTGAAGTGTTCTCCAACTGGTTTTTGAATGTTATAATTCTTGACGTCTGATTTGTGTCCATTCATTCTTTTACGTAGAGACTGTCCAGTTTGGCCAATGTACATGGCAGAGGGGCATTGCTGGCACATGATGGCATATATCACATTGGTAGATGCGCAGGTGAACGAGCCTCTGATAGTGTGGCTGATGTGATTAGGCCCTATGATGGTATCCCCTGAATAGATATGTGGACAGAGTTGGCAACGGGCTTTGTTGCAAGGATAGGTTCCTGGGTTAGTGGTTCTGTTGTGTGGTGTGTGGTTGCTGGTGAGTATTTGCTTCAGATTGGGGGGCTGTCTGTAAGCAAGGACTGGTCTGTCTCCCAAGATCTGTGAGAGTGATGGGTCGTCCTTCAGGATAGGTTGTAGATCCTTGATGATGCGTTGGAGAGGTTTTAGTTGGGGGCTGAAGGTGATGGCTAGTGGCGTTCTGTTGTTTTCTTTGTTGGGCCTGTCCTGTAGTAGGTGACTTCTGGGTACTCTTCTGGCTCTGTTAATCTGTTTCTTCACTTCAGCAGGTGGGTATTGTAGTTGTAGGAATGCATGATAGAGATCTTGTAGGTGTTTGTCTCTGTCTGAGGGGTTGGAGCAAATGCGGTTATATCGTAGCGCTTGGCTGTAGACAATGGATCGAGTGGTATGATCTGGATGAAAGCTAGAGGCATGTAGGTAGGAATAGCGGTCAGTAGGTTTCCGATATAGGGTGGTGTTTATGTGACCATCGCTTATTAGCACCGTAGTGTCCAGGAAGTGGATCTCTTGTGTGGACTGGTCCAGGCTGAGGTTGATGGTGGGATGGAAATTGTTGAAATCATGGTGGAATTCCTCAAGAGCTTCTTTTCCATGGGTCCAGATGATGAAGATGTCATCAATGTAGCGCAAGTAGAGTAGGGGCATTAGGGGACGAGAGCTGAGGAAGCGTTGTTCTAAGTCAGCCATAAAAATGTTGGCATACTGTGGGGCCATGCGGGTACCCATCGCAGTGCCGCTGATTTGAAGGTATACATTGTCACCAAATGTGAAATAGTTATGGGTCAGGACAAAGTCACAAAGTTCAGCCACCAGGTTAGCCGTGACAGTATCGGGGATACTGTTCCTGACGGCTTGTAGTCCATCTTTGTGTGGAATGTTGGTGTAGAGGGCTTCTACATCCATAGTGGCTAGGATGGTGTTTTTAGGAAGATCACCAATGGACTGTAGTTTCCTCAGGAAGTCAGTGGTGTCTCGAAGATAGCTGGGAGTGCTGGTAACGAAGGGCCTGAGGAGGGAGTCTACATAGCCAGACAATCCTGCTGTCAGGGTGCCAATGCCTGAGATGATGGGGCGTCCAGGATTTCCAGGTTTATGGATCTTGGGTAGCAGATAGAATACCCCAGGTCGGGGCTCCAGGGTGTGTCTGTGCGGATTTGTTCTTGTGCTTTTTCAGGGAGTTTCTTGAGCAAATGCTGTAGTTTCTTTTGGTAACTCTCAGTGGGATCAGAGGGTAATGGCTTGTAGAAAGTGGTGTTGGAGAGCTGCCTACACCATTTTCTACACGCCATTACCCTCTGATCCCACTGAGAGTTACCAAAAGAAACTACAGCATTTGCTCAAGAAACTCCCTGAAAAAGCACAAGAACAAATCCGCACAGACACACCCTGGAGCCCCGACCTGGGGTATTCTATCTGCTACCCAAGATCCATAAACCTGGAAATCCTGGACGCCCCATCATCTCAGGCATTGGCACCCTGACAGCAGGATTGTCTGGCTATGTAGACTCCCTCCTCAGGCCCTTCGTTACCAGCACTCCCAGCTATCTTCGAGACACCACTGACTTCCTGAGGAAACTACAGTCCATTGGTGATCTTCCTAAAAACACCATCCTAGCCACTATGGATGTAGAAGCCTCTACACCAACATTCCACACAAAGATGGACTACAAGCCGTCAGGAACAGTATCCCCGATACTGTCACGGCTAACCTGGTGGCTGAACTTTGTGACTTTGTCCTGACCCATAACTATTTCACATTTGGTGACAATGTATACCTTCAAATCAGCGGCACTGCGATGGGTACCCGCATGGCCCCACAGTATGCCAACATTTTTATGGCTGACTTAGAACAACGCTTCCTCAGCTCTCGTCCCCTAATGCCCCTACTCTACTTGCGCTACATTGATGACATCTTCATCATCTGGACCCATGGAAAAGAAGCTCTTGAGGAATTCCATCATGTTTTCAACAATTTCCATCCCACCATCAACCTCAGCCTGGACCAGTCCACACAAGAGATCCACTTCCTGGACACTACGGTGCTAATAAGCGATGGTCACATAAACACCACCCTATATCGGAAACCTACTGACCGCTATTCCTACCTACATGCCTCTAGCTTTCATCCAGATCATACCACTCGATCCATTGTCTACAGCCAAGCGCTACGATATAACCGCATTTGCTCCAACCCCTCAGACAGAGACAAACACCTACAAGATCTCTATCATGCAGTCCTACAACTACAATACCCACCTGCTGAAGTGAAGAAACAGATTGACAGAGCCAGAAGAGTACCCAGAAGTCACCTACTACAGGACAGGCCCAACAAAGAAAACAACAGAACGCCACTAGCCATCACCTTCAGCCCCCAACTAAAACCTCTCCAACGCATCATCAAGGATCTACAACCTATCCTGAAGGACGACCCATCACTCTCACAGATCTTGGGAGACAGACCAGTCCTTGCTTACAGACAGCCCCCCAATCTGAAGCAAATACTCACCAGCAACCACACAACAGAACCACTAACCCAGGAACCTATCCTTGCAACAAAGCCCGTTGCCAACACTGTCTACATATCTATTCAGGGGATACTATCATAGGGCCTAATCACATCAGCCACACTGTCAGAGGCTCGTTCACCTGCGCATCTACCAATGTGATATATGCCATCATGTGCCAGCAATGCCCCTCTGCCATGTACATTGGCCAAACTGGACAGTCTCTACGTAAAAGAATGAATGGACACAAATCAGACGTCAAGAATTATAACATTCAAAAACCAGTTGGAGAACACTTCAATCTCTCTGGTCACTCGATCACAGACCTAAGAGTGGCTATCCTTCAACAAAAAAGCTTCAAAAACAGACTCCAACGAGAGACTGCTGAATTGGAATTAATTTGCAAACTGGATACAATTAACTTAGGCTTGAATAGAGACTGGGAATGGATGAGTCATTCATCCGATGAAGTGAGCTATAGCTCACGAAAGCTTATGCTCTAATAAATTTGTTAGTCTCTAAGGTGCCACAAGTACTCCTTTTCTTTTTGCGAATACAGACTAACACGGCTGCTACTCTGAAAAAAGTAAAACTATTTCCCCATGGTATTTCTCCCTCCCACCCCACCCCCCACTGTTCCTCTGATATTCTTGTTAACTGCTGGAATTAGCCTACCTTGCTTGTCACCATGAAAGGTTTTCCTGCTTCCCCCCCTGCTGCTGGTGATGGCTTATCTTAAGTGATCACTCTCCTTACAGTGTGTATGATAAACCCATTGTTTCATGTTCTCTGTGTGTGTGTATATAAATCTCTCCTCTGTTTTTTCCACCAAATGCATCCGATGAAGTGAGCTGTAGCTCACGAAAGCTTATGCTCTAATAAATTTGTTAGTCTCTAAGGTGCCACAAGTACTTCTTTCCCTTTGGGGAGGGCAACACTTAGGGCGGCCTGTAGAGGACAGATACCGCACGCTGAGCTTGCAAGGGTATAAACAGCAGCATAGATGATGAGGCATGGCTTAGGCAAGGTGCCCTGCACACCTGAACCCCCATCCCCCAGAGTTTATAGCCGACGTGGTTCTCTACACACCCAAGCAGTTCCTCCTCTATCTACACTGCTATTTTTAGGAGGGTCGTGTCCAGCTGCTAGTCCCTTTCCTTGTGAGAGTGAAAGGCTCCAGTGGTGGGCAGCTGCCAGAGCCTTTCTCCTTCATCAGAGCCTTTCACTGCTGGGTGTAATGCCATACCATAGGAACCATGGATGCAGACTGCCTTTCACTGCAGTGTGTAGCTACCCCTACCCTACATACCACTGCAAGTGTGGACAAGATCTTTGTGGATCTAGTCCTAAGCGATTTGCCCCCAGTCATACATAAGCCTGCGGTAGAGTGGGGAATTGAAGCTAGGTTTTATGAGTCCTAAGCTACCATCCTAACAGCTGAACTATCCTTCTTCCTCACACAGTAGAAATCAGGACTGTTTCCTGAGCTCAAGGAGCCTGTTTTGTCCAGACCAGCTGTCATCTGTCATCACCTACTTCGGCTTGGATTGGAAAGTGGCACAACTGAATTAGTTCCTGAGGCTGGTGTTCGAGTACATAGTTTTGGATGCAAGCTCATCCTTTCATTTTAAGATGCCCACGGACTTTTCATTTAAACAGTATCCCGTGTAATTCATCTTCCTTTCCTAGTGTGTTTTTTCAGCCAGGAAAACTGCAGAAAAACATGCTTAATTTCCAACTAAAACCCTTTGCCTCACTGAAGATTAACATGTAATTAACACCTTTTAGGGACAATTTCATCGATATGCAAATGAACATCTGACCCTGTTCTGTGATGCTGGGTCTCTAGCGCTCACTCCCATCTGTGCTGTGAAAAGAACTCCTCTTACAGAGTGGAGAAATAAACAATTAAAACTAATAAGCCTAGTTACTAAATAAAGTGCCATCAAACTAGTGTGTGAGCCAGTGGCTAGGTCAGAGAGCCGCAACACAAGACAGCTGGGTTCTAGTCCCGGTTCTGCCACCAACCTACTATACAGGGTGGGGGTTCAGTCCCTTCTTCCTCTATTTCCCTTTGCACCCTTTATCCCTCTTTTCTATTTACACTATCAGCTTTCCAGGGCAGAGACTGTGCTTGTACAGTGCCTCGCACAACGGACCCCAAGGTGGCAATTGACATGTACAAAATAATGTGTGATTAGGTGGGAGTTTGGGGACCCAAAGGAATCAGGATCAGACCCTAAAACCCAAAGTTCCAAATTCATCCCTGGTGTACATTAATGGAGTTACATCCGAAGCTAATAGAGTTACCGCAGGGATGCTTTTTCCCACACCTCCATCTAAGCAGTCCTCGTGATCACCAACCCGGGTACTCTCCTTTGGCCTATTAGCTATGTTATAGTTGGGACATGGGGACAGAATCATTACTTTTTATAACATATCGCTATATGCAGATGACATGCTGAGATTGAAGCCGAAAGATAGATGTTTTAAGAACAAGGGTTATGTTAATCAGTAAGCAGAATAATCTAATGGTTTTGCTAACGAGTTAAAAAAAATAGAAAAGTTATGCACTCTTAAGAGAGCAAGACACCTCAAAGGCAAAGCTCAGCATCACCCAGCCTAGATGTAGTTCTGTATGGTCAGATTTTTGCATGCATTCGTTTACTTTGCTGTATCATAGAATCATAGAATATTAGGGTTGGAAGAGACCTCAGTAGGTCATCTAGTCCAACTCCCTGCTCAAAGCAGGACCAACACCAACTAAATCATCCCACCCAGGGCTTTGTCAAGCCAGGCCTTAAAAACCTCTAAGGATGGAGATTCTACCACTTCCCTGGGTAACCCATTCCAGTGCTTCACCACCCTCCTAGTGAAATAGTGTTTCCTAATATCCAACCGAGACCTCCCCCACTGCAACTTGAGACCATTGCTTCTTGTTCTGTCATCTGCCACCACTGAGAACAGCCGAGCTTCATCCTCTTTGGAATCCCTCTTCAGGTAGTTGAAGGCTGCTATCAAATCCCGCCTCACTCTTCTCTTCTGCAAACTAAACAAGCCCAGTTCCCTCAGCCGCTCCTCGTAAGTCATGTGCCCCAGTCCCCTAATCATTTTCATTGCCCTCCGCTGGACTCTTTCCAATTTGTCCACATCCTTTCTGTCATGGGGAGCCCAAAACTGGATGCAATACTCCTGGTGTGGCCTCACCAGTGCCGAATAGAATAAAACAAGAAGAAAGAAAAAACATTTTAGAATAGTCATATAGCAAATGAAGAAAGGCTACATCCCTCAAACCAGATGCAAGTGAATGTGTTGTCTGGGGCTAGATGAAAGAGAACCTCTCTGTTTTGTGATTAAAATTGCTCCATTGATTGAAGCTTGCAGTGACTGATGTGTTAATTGACTGGCACAATTTCATGCCACAATAACTCTGGGCTCTTCAGTTCAGCCATGAATAAATTTAACTGAGCGATCTGCGTAAGCGATCTGCCTCAAGGTTGTTTGTACACGCTTAACTCTGAATTGGCAGACTTTCATAGCTATGGTTTTATAAAAAAAATAAAAATAAAAAAATCCAGGTTTTTCAAACATTTGTGTTTGACTTTAAATTGCTATGTTCTAATTATATTTTTCCTGGAGCAATTGGTGCTGTATGTATTTATAACCTTATCTCTCTGTTTTAAAAGGGCTTTGTCTGAGAATAATCTGGCTTTAAAATGTTAACATAGATCATAGTTAAGCAAAGATGCAGCCTTACAAACTATAGTTAGGTTCTGTGGTTCAGGCAGCCATAGGACAGCATTTCAAGCTTTCTCAGCCTAAATCTTTGCACATGCTCAATCACTTAGTCTAATGCGGTGGTCCCCAAACTTTTCCTCTTGTGCCCCCCTTTTACCAGTAATAGAATGTGTTTGTTCACCCCCCGGGCTGTGGAGTGAAGTTGTGGCGGGGCTGCGACCAGGAGCTGGGACCACAGCTGCAGCCAGGGGCTAGGGTCGGGGCGGAGCTAGGGACAGAATGAGGCTGGGTGGTGCTCCCTCCTTGTGGGGGCTGGCCTGGGCCCCACTGCCCCTCCAGTGCCCCCTTCTGTGCCCCCATTCTTCTGTGCCCCCACTAGCGGGATGTGCCCCGCATTTTGGGGATTACTGATCTAATGAGTACAGCTGGTCTGTTGCTTTCTGACTTCCACTGCAGCTTTTTCCAGAAATGTCCACTGCTCCCCAAGCTCAGCGAAGGATTTTAGACTCCCTCCAAGCCCAAAAGAAAAGAAAACTCCAGCCAAAAATTTGGGCAAGGTTCTAAGCCCAGTCATACTGGTGTAAATTCATTGATTTTAATGGCATTTCTCTTGATTTACACTGGTGTTGCAGAGAATATATCCTGATCCCATTTTCAAAAAGTGACTAGTGATTTTGGTGCCCAATTTGAGAATCCTTAACAGGATCTAATTTTCAGAAATTTGCTGAGTGCCCACCCTCTGAAAAGCAGGCACCTTTTGAGTCACCCAAAATCTTGAAGCATACAAAAATGGCTAGTTACTTTTGAAAAGCTTGGCCTATGCCATTTAGCCCCAACTGTAGAAACACTTGAGCCCATAAGCAGCTCTACCAAATTCAATGGGACTTCTCAGGCACATAAAGTGAAGCACAAGCCTACCAGCAAAAGTTTGCAGGGTCAGAGTCTTAGTTTGGAAAAGTTGCTGTGTGCAAAAGACCTTCACAACAAAAATACAACCACCCCACCCTGCAAGATATTTATTGGCACAATAACCAACCTACGTTTATTTAGAAATAATAGCACCAACGCTTCTGCTTCCTTGCATGAATTCCATCAAACTGGGGATGCTTTCCGAGTCCTCTCCCTCCAAAGTGCTCTCTTCGATGCCATATTTGTATCACACCACATGCTAGCATGTCTTTCTTTATGACTTCCCACTACAACTATTTCTTGGGTCAGCCTCTCTGTCTTTTCCCTTCAGTCTTGATCAATTGGATTCTCATCCACATAGCTGTCAGAATTGTGCTTTATATTGACCAAACTATCTGACCCTGCATGCCCTCATTTTTTTTCCATTTATGGGTGTTACTTTGAGCAGGTCTCTAACATACACATGCCTCACATGATCTTTCTTGCTTACACCATTCATCTATTTCAACATTCACAAACTTTTCGTTTGCTCGTGTTTCTTGTTTGTTACCCAGACATTCGAACTGGATGGACCTCTGTTTATAGACTTTCCCTTTAAGTCTTAAAGGTATCTTCCTGTCACATAGTTTACTATCTTACTCCATTTATTGGCCTAGCTCCAATTTCATGCTCTGTTTCCCCATTTTCCTGGATTCTGGAGCCCAGATACCTGAAACTCTGCATTTTCAATAATGTCTGCCTATCTAGTTTCAAGGATAATTCTTCAATGTTCACATTACTGAAATTACATACCATATACTTTGTTTTTCCTTTGCTTATTTTGAGCCCATATCTCTCCAACACATCTCCCCATTTATCAAGATCCTTTTCTAGGTCAGCTTTCTCCTCACTGCACAGAATGGTATCATCTGCCAACAACATGCTCCAAGGTGCTTCCTCCTCTATGTTCCTTGCAAGGGAATCCAGGACGAGGCTAAACAAGAAAAGGGTCAGTGCAGATCCCCAATGCACTCCCATCTTTACCAATGGTTCATCTGTTTCACCACTAGAAGTTCTGACTACTGATGCTTCTTCTACATCCATGGCTTGAACCTCTACATACATGGCTTGATTTAGTTGGGGTTGGTCCTGCTTTGAGCAGGGGGTTGGACTAGATGACCTCCTGAGGTCTCTTCCAACCCTGATATTCTATGATTCTATGAAACCGCACATAAAGTTCTGTTGGCGTTTTCTCCCTCACCAGATGACGTCTCTTGGAATTTGGTCAAAGGCCCTTTCCAGATCAATGAACAGTATGTGAATTTGTTTCCCTTTCCCATGTCATAATTTCATTGAACAGAGAAGTCGGCAGATGGATGCCTCCTATTCCAAGCTTTCCCTATGCCTCGGTAGGGAGGAATAGCCCCAACTTTTAAAGTTAATCTCCCCTCATGTCTCAAAGTGCAGGTGCTACCTCATTGATAAAGTCCTGAAGGCTTATATTTATCCAGTAGTTTTCTTCCAAGGCTTTCCATTCATCCCGGCACGGTGATTTCTAATTATATTGCACGACATGCGGTGCTTGACATTTCATCATTCTTATTAAGCTTCAGGCTTCCTGCCATACTCAAGGGAAAAAACCAGCAACAATGAATACTCATTTGGGAGCCAGCATTAAAACCCCAAAAAGGACCAAAGCAAAGGCCCTTTTAAAATAAAGTTTTTAGGTTAATAGGGCCTAATCGTATTTCCTGGTTTGATCCTTTATTTAGAAAAAGGATTTCCAGCAGGGAAGCGCATATTAATGAAGCACTATGTAGAAACTAGCACGAGGGTTGTGGGGATAGAGATGTATTGCGGATGGGAAGGAATTAAATAATATAGGTAGTGAACATTCCAAACTTTGATTTCTTTGAAATCTGGGAAGCAAGAGTCGTAGAGTATTCAAATCAACTGGCTAGTAAGTACATCTGTTTCCGCCCTCTACTGGATGGACACAGAACAGTCCAGTTGTGTATTGGGCCCTATGGGTACATCTACACTAGAATAAAAGACCTAGAGCATGGCTGAAGCTGGCCCAGGTCAGCTGACTTGGGCCCATGGGGCTTGGGCTATGGGGCTAAAAATTGCTGGGTAGATGTTTGGGCTCAGGCTGGAGCCTGGGATACGAGACCCTCCCCCCTCACGCGGTCCCAGAGCCAAAGCTCCAGCCTGAACCCAAATGTCTACACAGCAGTTTAACAGCCCCAAGGCCCACCAGCCTGAGTCAGCTGACCCAGGGCCAGCCACAGGTGTTTGTTTGCCATATGGACATACCCCATGTGACTAACAGAGATTCTCCTTTAGTGCAATGGTAGAGGGTCTGTGGGTAGACCCTGAGGGCTCTAGTTCCGTTTCTATTGCTGTTGTGCAGACGTTGTATACAGCACAGTGAGAACAATGAAATCTTAGGTGGCTTGGTTCAGTGAGCAGGAGGGGCAACAGGGCTAAAAGGGCCCAGGCCAAAATTTTTCATTTGGAATATTCCTCCCCCTCCCCAACACTTGCATGTTTGTGGAACCCAAATCTCAGCCACTCTTAAGAGAAGAAGGATGACCTTGCAGTTAAGGTACTGTCCCAGGACTCAGGAGATGTAGATCCAATTCCCCATGTGAGCTTGGGCTAGTCACTTAGTCTCTTTGTGCTTCAGTTCTCCATACAATGGAGATGATAATGCTCCTTTCTGTTTGTCTCACCTACTGTATGGGATGTGGAGGAGGGGCTTTGGGCATAGGCGGAGCTATGCAAAGCCTAACGCCCTGCTACCAAGTGGAATTCGCAAACTTGAGTTGGGTGCCCAAGCTCCCTCTGTGATACATGTGGAGAGTTAAGCACCTAAGAATGGGAGATCCAAGTTCAAATCCCTGCTCCACTTCAGGCAGAGGGGGAATTGAACCTGGGGCAGTGCCCTAATCACTGGGCTAAAGGTTATAAGGGCTCCTCCTGCAGCATCTTTTGGATGGGTTTGGCCCTCAGTGCTCTGAAGTACAGGCATGAGTTGAGGGCAGGGCAGCATCAGGACTGTGTGCGTGCTCAGCTGCCGAAATGAAGGGGCCTTAGGGATTTTAAGGGTAGAACCTTAGATGCTTCAAGGTTAGCTGGCAGCTGAGCAGGGTTTTGTGAACCAAGCCCAGTGTGTTTGTGTAGTGCCTAGGACAAAGGGGTTCTGATCCCAGTTTGTGCCTCTAGGGATGTTTCATGCGATTTCATACAGCACATAAAAAAATGTTTCGAGCATACCGGAGATCCAGAAGGAAAATGCTAAATGCTGAATTGTGGATGCGAGAAAGGGAATTTAGTCAAGCGTGGGTTATGGATGAAGGCGGCTCAGAGCACCACCAAAGTTCAGGCTCTCTAGGAAGGCTTGACACTGGAAATACATTTTGGAACTACTCATTCCTTTTGCCTCTTGTTCCAAATCTAGGTCACATTTTTTCTTAACCATGTAGACATGGCTATGCAGTCGTGGAGAGCAAAGTCTTTAGAGAAGATTTCAAGGCACAGTATGTTGAAGGCCAAGACCTAATCGTTCTATAGCTAAATACATCACGTAAACAAGTTGATCTTAGAGACTTAATTGTGCTTTGTTGCACCATTTTCACTAAACACGCAGTTTGCAGCAAAAATCCCCCAAACATTTTAAATGGGATAATAAATCTGACTGTGTTATGAAGTGTGTCCAAAACATACTAAATATTTTGAGGGGGGCAATGGGGTTGCAAGAATAACTGAGCAAGCCATCTTCCTCAGAGATGTTATGGGGCTTTCCCTTCATCCCCACCCCTGGTTCTTGTCACGCAGACAGAAAGCAGAAGACCAGAAGTTGGAAATGCAGGCAATGCCATGTTTATTGGGGTTAGTTTCAAGCAAACACATTCATAGCTCTGATATTGCAGAGCCTTTACCCCCTGTCCCTGTTCCCAGCTCTGACGCCGCAGAGCCTTTACCGGTGTCCCTGGGAGAGGGCTGGGGCTGTGAGCCAAGGACTAAGCTGATGGGGAAGCAGCCACAGCTGGGGCTATGCCCCAATCAGGCCACAGCTGGCCCTATAAAAGGCTGTGAGCCAGGCACTCAGGCAGTCTCTCTCTAGCTGTGAGAGAGTTGGGCCTGGCTGCTCACCAGGGTGCCCAGCGTGAAACAGGGTTGGGGAAAGGCCGGAGGAGTTGGGGAAGCTCCAGGCTGGAAAATCCCCAGCCTGCAGGCCTTGCTGAAGGCCTAAAGCAGGTGCTGGGGGCTGCAGAGGGGCAGACCAAGGTTAGGCAAAGGCAGCAGGTCCTACCCTCCATGCCGATGATGAGTGGTACAGACTGCAGTCTGCCCCAGTGTGTGGAGGCTCGATGAGGACTGGCAGTAGCCGCTGAGGCAAGGTGGAGATAGAGGGAGGGGATTCCCTGGGGCCGAGAGACTCACTGCAGAGGGCACAATCCCAAGGGAAGTGGCACCAGGGTGCGGAAGGGACACGGAGGCCTGAGGCAAGTGGGGCACCAGCCTGCAGAGGGCGCTCCGGAGGCGGGAGAGCTAATTCCCAGGATGACCAGCAGGAGGCGCCACACTGGTTAGTCTCGGGCTCGCTACACAGTGTAAATCCCAAGTGACTCTGACTTCACTGAAATGCCTCACCACTTATCCCATTGTAAATGAGAGCAGAATCTAATCCACAAGCCCTTAATGGATCAATATAGTGCAGTCAAGTAGTGGCTTTCAATTTTCTGTCTCAAAATCTGTCATCATAACCGAGCAGATGCAACCTGTTGTGATCCATTAATGGGTCATGTCAATATTGCTGAGCTGTGGCTTGTCATTTCTGATTGGAAGTATCTGGCATCAAGCATAACCAAAAGGCTACAATACCTTGCCAGGAACGGAAACACCCCATTCAGCATATTTGACTAATGAATGGATTCTAGTGTACTGCATTTCCTTGGCCATTCCTGATGTGAGAGACTTCCAGCCAAAATCTGTAAGTCACAGCTTAGCTGTATGGTATTGATTTACTAATGCAGAGACTCTGCAGGATCCCTGGTTCCAGGGCCGTCCTTACCCACACGCAAAGTACGCAGCTGCGTAGGGCACCAGGAAATTTGGGGCACCACCTCTTCATGCCCTTGCTCTGCCCCTACTCCCCATAGCTCTGCTGTAGGGCCGGGGCGGGAAGTGCAGTGACCCGGCCCCAGCCTGCTCCACGCCGCCGGTGAGTGCTGGGGGGTGGTTCCCCCCTGCCCCTCAAGCCAGCCCCACTCCCCCCCGTGGAGGCCTGGGGCCCCACACCACCCCTCCTGTGGGGGGGGGGGGGGTGGCGGGGGCTGCGTAGGGCCCCAGAATAGCTAGGGATGGCCCTGCCTGATTCTCAACCTTTCCAGACTACTCTACCCCTTTCAGGAGTCTGATTTGTCTTGCGTACCCCCAAGTTTCACCTCACTGAAAAACTACTGGCTTACAAAATCAGACCTCAAAATACAGAAGTGTCACAGCACACTAGTACTGAAAAATGGATGACAGTCTCATTTTTACCATATAAATATACAGGAAATCATTGGACTATCAATATTGTACTTGCATGTCAATGTGTAGTATATAGTGCAGTATAAACGAGTCATTGTATGGCATTTTGATTTGTACTGACTTCACTGGTGCTTTTTATGTAGCTTGTTATAAAACTAGGCAAATATCTAGATGAGTTGATATACCCCCTGGAAGACCTATGCATCTCCCCAGTGGTACGCATACCCCTGGTTGAGAACCGCAGCCTTAAAACACTTTTTAGTCTAGATGGGTAGACAATAGATGGGCACTTCCTGTGAAATTTACGTACTTGCAAACGTGCCGTTGTCAGGGATCTTGTCAGACGTTAGAAAGAGATTCTTAGCTTGGGAGAAGTTTTGAGACTCGGTGGATAAAAGTGCTTGCTGTTCTGTTCTGGAAAAGGGCAGTGGAAATGACTCCCCCTTACCTGGTGTATCTGTCCCCTATGAGTCTTTGTATTCTTTTGCTTTGCTCCTTTTAGCACTACAGAGCCAATACAGAGAGCAAGCTGTCTTCCGGTCTTCTACATACGTGCTCATCAGCCACGATCTGATAGCAGAGTTTGTCTGTCTCTCTCTCTCTCTCTCTTCTTTTTAACTGGGGATGATGTTGGAAGAAAAAACAAAATAGCTTTTTAGTTTCTTTTTTAATGTTAATCTCCAATTGACTTTGCACTGCAGGCAGTTATATGGTCTGAACTGGGGTGTATTTTTCTGTCAACAGATCTGGGCCTGCTTACACCAGGCCTGAATTTGGCTCATGATCTCCTTGGCTTGTAAGTGTTTTGGGTGTCACTGAGACAGGAAACCTTCCTGTGTTCCGTCTAGAGGTGCTTTTCTGCTTATACCCTGCCCTGGAATAGATTGTAACGTTGCAGGCATGAAATTGTTTTTGATCTCAAAGGGCCAAATGCAGACCTGTTAAAAGTGGGAGAAACTCCACTGGAGTTGCATTTGCTAACATGGTCAGATGACTTTTAGCTAGAGTCAACAAATCTAATTCTTGTGTGAGTGGGTAGTATTCCCATTGAAGTCAATGGGAGTTGTGCTCCGTTATGCTAGAACTGAACTAAGTACTCCAAGTCCATGCTTGTCTGCCCTATATTGATCCACTAAGGATTGTGTGACAGGAACAGGTTGTATTTCCCTGGTTATCCCGGATAAGAGCTGCTTGGTTGGTTGAAAAGTTAGTCTCATTTTTTCTTTTTTTGTTAAAGATTGAGTTATTTTTCTTAAACACTGAGCATTGCAGTGTTTTTGCTGGTGTGAATTTTTTGTTTGTCAAACCTACTACAGCCTTTTACCTGACTGCATATCATTGATGGATTTTGCTTATAAAGCCCAGGCTTTAACAGCAGATTAGCTATCATGGTTATAACCACACATCTCATCTTGAGTCTTTGCATCTACAAAGAGCATTAGGGAATGCCCGCTGAGAACTCGGGAAGGAGAACATTCTCCTTCCAATCTGTGGAGCCTGTTTGGGAATGTTCCAACTCCAGCACAAGACAGGAAGGAAGGGTTTGTGTTAAAGCTCTGGAGTAGGACTCAGGAGAAATCTGGGTTCAGTCTCTAGCTCTGGCACACGCGATCTTGGCTAAGTCACAGCTCTTCAGGTCAGGCCAATCTTACGAGGTGTGTGTTCAATACCTAGCTGAATGGGTATTGAACATCTCTTCAAAATGTTAAAGGGATGCTGCCAAGTAGCTTTAAGCTTTTTGTTTTTTTAAAAAAAAAAATTACAAACCCTCAGGAATTAGTATAAAATATTTTTAAGAACATGGGACTGGACACCTGGAGACCTGTTTCTTTTCCTGCTCTCTCTGTCTTGCTGAGTCATTTGATCTTGAGAAATTCACTTTGCCTGTCGGTGCCTCAGTTTCCCCATCTGTAAATTAGAGTCAATGCCGACTCACAGAGCCATATTTAATCAGATGTTTATATCAGACATTGGCTTCTTCACAGAAAAGGTCCTATGAAAAAAACCAAGTCCTGAAGAGCCAGTTCCTGAGAGTGTGCTGAGCACTGACAGCTCCTATTGATTTCAGTGATGTGCAGTGTAGTTCTGACTGTATCCAGTAGAGGGCAGTGGCATGTGTGCACGCACACAAACATGAGTTCATTCCAATATTTATACAGAACAGAGCTTGTTCCACTTCTCGCTGATCAGACACATTCCAAGCACACTCATTTTGTAACATCAAAAGCCCCTCACAGCCAGCATGGGGCTGATCAGAGTGGGGTACTGATGTCAAGGAAGCAAGCTACTAGATGCCTGTAAATAGATCAGCAATTACCAATTAGCAATTAATTAGTGATCTTTTAGAGGTAATGGATGAGGAGAGGGGATTGATCCTTCGATCAGCCTGAACTTTTGGGGAGTGTAAAACCATAGGTTGTAATTAAGTGACCTTGCACAGCATTCTGTGCGCTCGATTAGCTGGCAGTGCTCTGAGGTCTCATAACAGGGCTGCAAATAGAGTTGTATCAGGTGTTGTTTATACACATGCTAGCACTGAAGAAGCTCAATATGGGAAAGAATGGGGCCTAGTGTGGAGTCTATACGCTCATTTTATTGGTCGAAAACACAAACATCAGCACAAACACCTAGCTTTCTAGGAGTCCATTTGTTTGCAGACTGATGCTACATCCTGTTAACAGAGGTACTATTTCTCTTTCTAAGGCTTCCTCCTGCTATTTAGGAAAGCAGCACAGTGGGATAAAATCCCTGCGTGCCACTTAGCCTGGAGATGCCACCTCGTAATCAGGAGCAGTTCACCCTTCTCAAACAGCGTCCTTACCAGAAAAGCATCTCATTAAGGTTCACTTTAGCAAATGGGGTTTGTCTCCCATGTGCCTGTTTCCATTTAGAACCATCAGGGACAACTTTTGATCACAGAGGACAGCAAGCTATTGAACATCCTGACCTGTAACTACAATCATTACAGATGGAAAAAAGTGGCCTAGATCATGTTGCTGTTGACATCTTAGCTCAAAATGTTCAAACTCAGGTACCTAAAGCGAAGCATCTAAATCCACAGAAAGGCACAAGTGATGTATTGGCAGAAATCCTGAGCGCCTACAACTCTTCTGGCCATCACTGCATCTGACTCTACGCCTCTGTTTTCTCACTGTCTCCCCCCGACATCCTTGGTGACTTCACCTTCCGTGTTCATGACCCGGCCAACCCCTTCACTCATGTTCCCTTGCCTTCTCCTCCTTCTTTCGACATGCCGCCCTGGTTCAACAGCCCCACTCATCAAATGGGTCGTTCATGCAAAATAGTCTGCACTAAACACTGCTGCCTTTCTGGTCTCTCTGTTGCGGAGTTCCCCCTCTCCAGCCATCACCTGGTCTCTTTAGCATTGCCCATCAGCGCCCCATGCCTCATTGCTCAGCCTTTCCATGACTTCCTGTCCACCAGCACTGATGACTTCTCATCTGCTCTCACCCCTCTTTTCTCTTCCCTGTCTTCCATCAAGATGGCGGTTGATTCTCTCCATGTTTCACTCTCCTCCACCTGTGACTCTTTGCATTGCCCCTCTTCCTCATCGCAAGGTCCACCCTGCCAATCCTCCCCCAGCCCCGGATCAGCAAATCTTCCTCTCTTCTCGCACAGCCACATGTCTCCGGCAGAAATCCCCTCATCAGGTGTGCTTCGTTCTCAGCTGCCTGTCCACCACCTATGACTTTCTCCTCAAATCTTCCCCTGCTCCTGCCTCCTCTTTTATCTCCACACAGAATCTCACTGATTCTTCCAAGATAAAACTGACAAAATACAAGATGACCTTCCCTTCCCTCCCTATGATTCTCCTCCTCGGTCACAGATGCAGACATTTCTCATCTGGTCTCCTCATCTAAATCCTTCACGTGCCCTAGGGACTCCATCCCATCTCCCCCTTGTCCACTCTTATCCCCACAGCTAAAACGCCTGCCCATGCTCTCATCCCCTCATTACCAAAACCATCCTTCTGTCTGGCCTTGACAAACACCATCTTGCCCCACTTGTAACCATCCAGAACGCTGCTGCAAAGATCATATTCCATGGCTTTGACCATGTCACCCTTCCCATTGAATCCTTCCTCTGGCTACCCCTTCTCGATCTCATTAAACATAAGCTTCTTGTCTTCACTTTTGAGGCTCTTAGGGCCTATTCCCTCCCCAAGTCTCAGCTCTCATTCAGTACTGAGAGGTCGACTCCCACTTCCAGTCAGCCCACAATCCCAGCCTCCACCACCTATGTGTTACATTTTCAAACAAGTACCTTTGTGCTTTCTCCCATGCTGCCCCTCACACTTGGGAGGAGCTCCCTGTAAATGTCCATAAAACTAGTTCATTATCGTCCTTCAAATCCGTCCACAAAACTCTCTCTTGCTGTGATCGGTGCAACAAACTTGACAACGGTTAAGTGCTAAGAGCACTGCCTGTTTTGCTGACCAAAACAGGAGGCACTGAAGCAGCATATCCAAATTGAACAAAATATTTAGGGGTTTTCAGGCATTGGCCATTTTTATGAAAATGGAACATTTCTGAGGAAGCAGACACTTTCCCCCAAAAAATATGTTGAGTAGAAAACCCAATTTTCAATCAAAAACAGTTTTGATGGGAAAATTTTGACCATCCCCATTCACTTCACTATTTTTTGTATTACTAGTTTTGCAAAAGCACCTTCACAGTTTAATAAATATGTATTTGTGCTAAAAGCTTGAGGGGTCTGATCTTTTTTTGCTTTCACACAACCCACAGGAAATGGAAGATTTCAAAGTGGCCTCTGATTTCTGTTTAATTGCTCATTTACTGAAAGAGAAATAGACAAGATCAAACGCAGCTTGGCTTTATCTCCCGTCTTCTCTGCTCTCGGCCCAGAGGTGGCTCCTGGTGCCCCAGTCTCTTGCATCCTGATGTTTCGAATACATATCTTCCAAGTGATGAAGTGGCATTCGTCTTCTTCTGATGCTGCAATGAAGGGGCAATGGGAACTTGATAGACCGTTAACTAAGAATGTCTCACTTGGCTTATTTTACAAGTGCCTTTATCTCCTTGCTGTGCCTGTTCTTTTATTTCTGCTCATAATGTTGCTAATTTCAGACATCAAGGAGAAATGCCAGGAATGTTTAAACAAGATCTTTTTTGTTTCTCTCTGAGAAACAGAAGTGTCAAGGATGGGAGAGAGAAAATTCCATGCTTACAGGTTAAAAGGGATGCCATATGGTCTAATGGGTAAAGCACATGACATGGGGTCGCAATTCCTAGGTTCTGTTCTGTACTCTCCCAATGACTCACTGTGTGATTTAGGGCAGGGCACGTCCCCTCTTTATGCCTCAGTTTCCCCATCTGCAACACCAGGGTAGTAGTAATTCTTATCTATATCATGGAGGTGTGGGACCTATTCAAGTACATCCTAGACACCCTTCTGGACCTATACAACCGGAGCCTACCTTTCAATATCATGATTCAATAATCTGTGTTAATAATCAAAATTGTGAGAGGCCGACATGGGAGGAGGGAAGAATCTGAGGCAGAGATGGGAAGTTGTCAGCTTGCAAAAGGGGAAGGAAGGTCCAGTGATTAGTGCTCTGGCAGAGGATGGGGGAGACCTATGTTCGACTCCCTGTCCTGCCATGGACTTCCTGTGTGACCTTGGGCAAGTCACCTAACCTCTCTGTGCCTCAGATCCCAGTCTGTAAAATGAGGATAATAATACTTTTCTACCTCACAGGGTGTTGTAAGGGTATCTACACTAAAGATTGTGAAGTGCTATATATGCAATTGACGTTATTAATTGCTTTCAAGCAGCAACATCCAAGCCAAGGGGATCTTATATGCCTCTTATATGAATTCCCCTGATGCAAATGTCCCCTTCCAAACAGCTTCTGGGCATGTTAGGGTCCGTTTATTGAAGCAATTGCCAACATGCCTGCAGATATAACAACCACCTTGATCCTACTTGGAACTGCTGCACTTAGTTTTCATGTTTTATTTATAGAACTCCAGTGTTCTCAGCCGATCACAATTGACATTAAAAGCTCGAAAGAGCAATTGCTAATTATATTCAGTCTTGACATTCACAACACTCCCATAGAATCCAGGAGAGGCAATGTTGAAACATTTCTGTCTCAGAACCCAGAACCAGATTTTTGAAGAGGGACAGGCAGCCCGGGAGTGGGACCCTTGCCCTTATCTGGAAGAATTCAGAGGAATCTCTAGATTGGATTCACACCAAATTTCTTCATGCTTGTATGGGTTTTTCTTTGTCAGAGCACAATTGGGGGCCTTCTCTTAGGCTGCCTGGAAAAATATCTAAGGCTTATCGGGGCTAGAAAAACATACATCAAGTAGTTACATCAATGCAAACACTAGACACGCTGGTCCAGTGCAAAATGGGGCTTGCACTAGTATAATTTACCTGTGCACGTGGTGTCTTTCACCAGCGTATCACATCTTTCCTGGGGGGATTGCACTGATTGTAGCAACCTGCATGGAACTTGGAAGGTGGGGCACAGGTTTCAGGAGGGAAGAGTCTGGAGGACGCACAAGGATGTCAGTCTGTGTGTACATGGTTGGAATGACAGCTGCAGATGCAGAACCTCCATATGTCCCCTTATGTTGTTACCCAGCACATGGAACACGAAACACTGGTGCAATTTAGTGTAAAATAAAAAAGCATAAACAGGACCCTATTGCTGGCTAAGTCCATTCTTTAGAAGGGCTTTGATCAACTTTAAAAACAGTAGAGGACCGATATGCCACTCCTTGATTCAGTTTCTTTAGCACCTTTGAATGTCCTTTGGGATTTGGTCAGAATCCCATAAAGTGGGCAGTATCTGACTCCCTCACATGGCTTCTCCTCCAAATCATAGAGTGTCTGTTTCCCTCTCATGATCAGTTATCAACCCACTTGGGCAGAACCAGATTTCTTGATTTGGCCACCTTCTTTAGCATATCCATTGTATTGCCCAGGTAGACCTATTCAAATGTCAATGAGTCTGGATAGTCCACTCAACCAAGCAAGACAAGGCCACATGACACACACACTAGCCATTGGCTGCCTGTTTCCCACTCCTAGTGTCTCTGGAAAGTAGTTTATGCCTTGAGATCAAGTAACAAGGCACGCACAATTAAATAGATGAGTTTGCATAATATTTCATAAAAGTAGTGCAGAAATCTTCTACATCCTTCACAGGGCAATTTTTCTTACTGCTGTAAACTCTGCTGAATCCCATGGAAGTGTGAAACTTGAAATCTATTGTACTGTATTTTATTCCATTGTATTCACATATATTAATTTGTTGTACCTTTAGGGTCGAAAGTTGGAATCCCAACCAAGCCAATTAAACTCTACAGCATGGTTGTCGGATCCTTTCTGTGGAAAGGACCGAATTGAATGTTTAATTATGGTCCCATGGGCCAGTACAACAAAGTTAGCAGAAGAGCAGATTATATATTTTTCTGATGGGACATTGATCCATGGGGAAATGCTGTTTTGTCTAAATGAAAACTTTCCATGGGAACCTGACAATATCAGTGAAATTACATGGAGGAGGGGGGGAGAAAACAGTGTTTAATAATAATAACAGTGTTTGTTAATAATAACAAAATGGTTTTTAGAATGGAACTTTAGATTTTTTTTGTTTCAAAAGAAATTTCTATTATAAAAAGTCTGAACTGAAAGAAAATATTTCTGTTTTATGAGATACAATGTTTCTGTTAACCCAACACATATTTTTTGTGGAAAATTTTGAAATTCGAAATGAGATGACCGAGGAGGAGGAATACGATAAAGGTCTATAAAATCATAAGTCGTGTGGATAAAGTGAATAAAAGGAAGTGTTGTTTACCCCTTCACATAACAAAGGAACCAGGGATCACCCAATGAAATTAAGAGGCAACAGGTTTAAAAGAAACATAGTACTTCTTCATACAATGTACCATCACTCTGTGGAACTTGATGCCAGGGGATGTTGTGAAGGCCAAAAGTATAACTGGGTTCCAAAAAGAATTAGAGAAATTCATGGAAGATTAGCTATTAGTGGCTATTAGCCAAGATGGTCAGGGAGGCAGCCTACTCAGTGGTTGTCCCTAAACACCTGACTGCCAGGAGCTGGGAGTGAACAGGGAATGGATCACTTGAAATTGCCTTGTTCTGTTCATTCCCCTTGAAGCATTGGGCACTGGCCACTATCAGAAGACATGATACTGGGCTAGATGGACTATTAGGATGGCCGTTCTTATGATGATGTGTTCCAGTTTGGAATGAAAACAAATTTTGAAATGACGCAATTTCTGCAAAACAGAAATCCTGGCTCCCCGCACAGCTCTTGTTAGCAATATATGCTCCTCTCAGCCCACCGCAGGTCTCCCACTGATGAGAACGACTTCAGAATCTGAAATTACTATTCAATCTTTCCACCCACAGGCCACTCTCTAATAGGCTCCCAGTGAGAGTTTTCCCAGTAAGGACTAGGTAAACATTGGTCTATACAATTCTCAAGCACTTCAGAATTCTTTAGGATATGCTGAATATATATAATAATAATGCAATATGTCTCATACCACACTTTTCATCCATAGATCTTATAGTACTTTACAAAGGAGGGGGTGTGCCATTATTTCCATTTTACAGCTGGTGAAATTGAGGCACAGAGCGGTGAAGGGACTTGCCCAAGGCCACCCGGCAGGCCAGTGCCCGACCTGATTGCCAGTCCAGTGCTCTACCCAATAGGTGACCCTGCCAAATAAGACATTACTATTTCTTTGTAAGACTGTCAAAGAGTGGAAGGCCAGAAGGGACCACCAGGCCACCCCCAAGATATTTTTCATGTAGGTATGCAACTCCCACCACCCTGGCCCCTTTGGCCCATGAACCTTTCTCCCCACTTCCTCCCAGGAGCCTCAGTCTAGGGAGCCCCTCTACTGGTCCCTCTCAGAAGCCCTCATTTCCCCTCACCCTGGTCCCCACTACTTACCCCACCCTGTTGGTGAGCCTCAGTGCCATCCTGGTTTCCCGTGCCTAGAGGAGCAACAGCCTCAATCACTGACAGGGATGCTCTGCAGCCAAAAATTGGGTGAGTGGCACTGCAACCTCGTGCACAGGGGTCACCGTACAACTCAGTTTTCGCCCCACCACACCACTCCCCACATCATGATGGAAGGGGCCACAGGCCAAAGCTAAGAAGGCAGCCTTCGTCTGCCCGGAGATCTCAGCCAGACAACCTTGAGGAGCCACTGGCAGGCAGGGCATGGTAAATAACATGTGTATGCAGGTGCCACTGGGAACCATTAGAATTGTCTAGCCTGATCTCCTGCATAATACAGGCCACAGAACTGCCCCCAAACAATTCCGAGAGCAGATCTCCTAGCAAAACACCCAGTCTTGATTTTTGAAAAGATTTTCTAGAAGTAGAAAATTATTACTACTGTCTATTTGCATTACAACCCAGCTTAGATGCCCCAACAGAGATCAGTGACTAGCACAAAGGGGACCTGTACAGTCAAGCCGTAAGAGAGAGCCCCTGCCCCAAAGAACTTACAATCGGCATAGACAAGACGGTACAGATACATCGTAAGCTCTTTGGGGCAGGGGCTGTCTCTTACTACATGAATAGACAAGGCAGACAAAGTGTGGAGGAAGTGTTGGCCCCATTTTCAGATGGAGAACAGAGATGAAGTGACGTGCCCAGGGTCACCCAGGAAGTCTGTGGTAGAGAGGGGGATTTAAATTACTAAGTTCTAGATCAATGCCTTAACCATAGGGCCATCCTTCCTCTGTCTGTCTCCAGCTTTGCTCACAGATTGTAAATCCTTTCACTGATGTGTTAATCGCTCAGTTCCCAGTTCACTGGCAACTGAATGTTATCATCTGGCAACCATGTGATGGTCTCTGTGGACTGAGTGGGCTCTCTCAGTGCAGTCCCTAGCAGAGACAAGCAGCCACAGCTCACCAAAAGCCCCCCCGCACGTCAGCATCAGTTGGCCCCAGGGCTGACAGGCTCAGCAGGGAGGACAAGGACGGAGGGGGCCGTGGATGATGGCTCCCTTCTCAGCCCTGCCTCATTGTCAGAAGTGAGGCACGTTAGCAGGGCAGTGTGGAGGCAGCTTGCCCTACCACAGCCCTACTGCCCTTGTTCGGGGAGGGGGCGGGTGTAAAAGGAGACAATAGTCCTCAGGGTGTCCCACATAATGAGTTGAGTTCTGGGCTCTGTGGCCCTTCCCTTATCCGAGGGGGGTGGGCCTTTCATGGGGTAGGCTCCACCCACCTCCCCCAGGATATAAGGCGGCCATCACCTTTTACCAGAAACCTTCCTTTTAAAATTAAGGAACAAAATGGTATTGAAGTTTCTGGTGGAAAATAACGGGAACGGTTACAGCTGTAGGGCAGGGTAGGTGACTTAGCCAAAGTTACACAGTAAGGCAAACATTTGGAGCCCTGTGCTGACTTGGAGTGCTCTGCTCTAACCATTAGACCGCTCTACCACCTTAGAGACAGAGAGTAAAATTTCCTGAACTAGGTGACCCTGTACCTTTCAGAACTCTTTTCTTTCCCAGGTTTTGTGCGTGTGTGTGCTTTATAATATGTGCTGCCATCCATCCTGCAGGATGCCAGTGAATGTGAATATGCTACTTTGGTGCTATCCAGATGGTTACGGATATGCATGAGCCATAATGGATTGCTTTGTCTCTCATCTCAGTACTTCCTTTTCTTCTACCCTAAAATCTGAGGTGGTGTTGTCATGACTACTAAAAAATGAACTAGACTCACTTTGGCAGCCTTTGTTCTTGTGGAGAGTCAGATCTAAAAATTGTGAGTTCTCTTTTTTGTCACTGGTTGCAGAAAATTGTGTGTGCGCGAGTATATATTTCTTTCTTTCTTTGTTTTTTCCAAAACGCCCTCTCAGCAGGTGCATGCAAGGGTATAATGCCATTCTGAGTTTACCACAATGTGGTAATTTTAATGTACCAGGATAATCTAAATTAATAACTCTTTCATTGTTCCAGGTTTCCAACAATCTTTCTGGCAACTCAGAAGATCAGTCTTTTCTAAGATCTTTTGTAGTCTACAAAGCCTTCCTGTACGAATGTATCACAAAACATTTTTATTTGTGTTAGAATCAGGGTCTTTTATTTTAATTGGACCTCCATGGTAGGGTATTTTCAAAAGGCAATTGAAGAGGATTGTCATCTATATTCTGTTATCAAATTAGATTAACCCTTTGTGTAAATCAATTGAAGCCAATGGAATTCTACCAGGGATGACTCTGGACTATTGATGTCAAAGTTTTATGAAAAAAGAAAAGGAGGACTTGTGGCACCTTAGAGACTAACAAATTTATTTGAGCATAAGCATCGGCTGCATCTGATGAAGTGAACTGTAGCTCACAAAAGCTTATGCTCAAATAAATTTGTTAGTCTCTAAGGTGCCACAACTCCTCCTTTTTTTTTTTTTTTTTTTTTTGCGGATACAGACTAACACGGCTGCTACTCTAAAACAAAGTTTTATGAGAAGTTTCCACATTGACTTTCTGCTCAATAATTATTGCATTGGAGTACAATATATTTTGGGTGAGAATTTCAGAAGCTGGTCCCACTCTGCCCATTGAAATCAATGGACATTTTTACCATTGACTTCAGTGGAAGCAAAGTTAGACCTATGCTGAGTGCTTCTGGAAGTTATTATTTATTAATATTACCTAAATGCCTGATCCCCATTGTGATAGGTGCTTTACAAATATAAAATGAAGTGATGCCCCTCTCCTGAATGACTTTCCGATCGAAGTATAAGATGAAAAACTGTGGATATTAGTGTAGATGTTTCATTAGACACTGACTTTAACAGACTATATTGTGATGCAATAAACCATAAAAGCTATTTAGACTACAAAACACTTCATGACAGATGTCAGTGATATAATACAACATCCATTACTGCTCAACATTGGTTACAGCTCTAACAATAAATAGCAGCCACTGAATTCAGGTTAACAAATTTATTAGAGCATAAGCTTTCGTGAGCTACAGCTCACTTCATCGGATGCATTTGGTGGAAAAAACAGAGGAGAGATCTGTTTTTTCCACCAAATGCATCCGATGAAGTGAGCTGTAGCTCACGAAAGCTTATGCTCTAATAAATTTGTTAGTCTCTAAGGTGCCACAAGTACTCCTTTTCTTTTTGCGAATACAGACTAACACGGCTGCTACTCTGAAACCTGAATTCAGGTTGGAAGCAGTCTGTGGGGATACAAAAGCGGGTGGATGAAGGGAAGAAAGAGGAGGGAGGCACATGATGAAAATCATATGTTCATAGATTCCAAGGCCAGACAGGCCCACTGTGATCATCTAGTCTGACTTCCTGTATACACCGGCTATGGAACTTCCCCAAAATTATTCCTAGAGCAGATCTTTTAGAAAAACATCCAGTCTGGATTTTAAAATGGTCAATGATGGAGAATTCACCATGACCCTTGGTAAATTGTTCCAATAGTTAATTTCCCTCACTGTTAAATTTTTATTGTACACCTTATATCAGAATGATATGAGGAGGACTGAGACCTTGTAAGTTACAAGAGTGAGAGGGAATAGCTGGCTATCACTAGGAAGCTGCGGTTCCTATCTTTCCAGTGTTGCGGATGGCATCAAAGTTGTAAAGTTGCTTTGGGAAATGCCATACCTTAAGAGTCAATAGTCCCACCCACTGTGGGTATGTCAGTCTCAACAATTCCCCTACATTTAAAACGGAGTTGCGTGACTTAAATCCCATGCTCCAGAAAAGAAGGTAGAAGGACAAGAACATTATCTAAATTGTTTCTCTCTTAATTTTAGTTCTTATTTACTGACCCCCTAGAGTACCCCAAGTTCCTATTTCTCCGTGGTGGTCACATCCTGTGTGTATGTGTGTGTATTATCATAGCACGTAGAAGCCCCAGTCATGGACCAGGACTCCATTGCACTAGGTGCTGTACAAAAACAGTCCCTGCCCCAAAGAGCTTATGGTCTAACTATAAGACAAGAGACAGCAGATGGATATAGACAGATCAACAGGGGAGTACAAGGAAGCGGTGAGACAATATAAAGACAAACAAGACACATTTACATGGGCACCGGGTTTGTATACTTGTTGGTGCTGCCCAGAACAGGTCCAAGCAGAGCCATCCTGTCCATAGGATGGACCGGAACAACCACCCCAGGTCCCGCGCATTGGGAGGCTCCGCGCTTCAGGGGGACACGGGGTCCAGGGCGACCTGGGGGATTAGTGGGGGGCCTGGCACCGGCAGCAAGTGACCTGGCTCCAGCCCACCCCACTCCACCCCGCTGGCTCCTGGCATTGCTCAGGGGAGGGGGGTCGAAGCTGGAAAGAAGCAGGGTGAGATGGGGGTGCAGGGGCAGGAAGAGACGAGGCGGGGTCTTGGGGAAGGGCTGGAGTGGGGGCAGGGCGGGGGTGGAGCAGGGGCGAGAAGAGTCAGGGAGGGGATGGAACAGGGGCAGGAAGAGGCAGGGCAGGGACCTGGGGGAAGGGCTGGAGTGGGGGCCGGGCAGGGGCAGAGCAGGGGGGTGAAGAGGCAGGAAGAGGCGAGGCGGGGGCTTGGGGAAGGGGTGGGGCAGGATGGGGACAGAGCAGGGGCAGGAAGAGGCGAGGCAGGGGCTTGGGGGAAGAGGCGGGGTGGAGCAGAGCGGGGCAGGCTGGGGCTGGGTTGCTCACTGCTGTTGGCGCCAGGCCTCCCACTAACCTCCCAGGCCTCCCTGACCCCATGTCCCCCTGTAGCGCGGGGCCCGGGGCGCTTGCCCTGGTCCGTCCTATGGAGGGGATGGCTCTGAAAATATAAGCCCAAACACTGGTGGAGCTAAGCCCATGTTCCTGAGCATTGGTGGAGCACAGACATCACGGGCCCATATAACTTGCTGCCTGTGCACATTTATTATATCCCCCTCCAGCCACTTCATAGTTCAGTCTCTCCAGCTTCTCAAGCTACTTTTGTTGCTCTTCTCTAAATCCCCTCCCGTTGTCTAAGTATTTTTGGTGCCCTGAACTGATCACATGTGGTCTTACCAGAGATGTATTAAGAGGGCATCTCTCCTGTATGACATAATGCCTCTGTGTGTTCAGCCCCAAACTGCACTTTTTTGGCTCCTGTATTTACACTGCAAACTCCTATCCACCTTGGTGTTCACAGTCACCCGACAGCATTACCTGCTTTCTAAGAGCCAGATTCCGGTGCCCACTGAAGTCAGTGGTCATTCTGACACTGATATCTGATTTGTCCTTAAGTGTCCCGCACTCCCCAGCCCCTTTTGAATATCAACAGATCTGATCATTCCCCCCCAAGAGAATCTCATTTTATTAATCCCTTCCAATATGCCTAATTTCTCTAGATGCTTTTGTATTATTTTTCTTCCTTTCAAGGCTCAAATGGTCTCTATTCTGTCATCTCTCAACCATCAAAAATATCCAGTCACTTGCTAAAACCTGAATTTAGGTCACACTCAAAGTAACAATGGATCCAACAAGTTGTCTCTTATGATCTATTGTTCTGCCTTTCATGAGCCATTGTTTTTCTAAGTGAGGGGGTTAGGTTTTCTATCTGCAAAGTTCGGAGCCAATAGCATTTCTTAAACTCCTCCAGCTACATTAGTATCCAGTTTTAATTTGTCTTTAACACCACAGCTACAGCACAACCATTGACAAATCAGGGAATCCATTAATAGCACAGTTGCCCCTTGAGCTGCTTGCCACATGGCTAAAAGTTTTTGCATAGGCAGGACCTAACCTCATCTTGTCACTTGTTAAAATCCTGGGTGGTAACATCTTTCATTGGACCAATTTCTGTTTGGTGAAAGAGACAAGCTTTCAAGCTCCTCAAAGCCCTTCCTCAGGCTGAGTGGCATGGACAGAGTTTTAGAAAACTGCCATCTCTAATCCTAGCTCTGAAACATCACTTGCTGCTCCCCAACATGCTACCAGGCAAGACTTTGCTTGGACTTGTGGGGCCAAGTCGCTGTGGAAATGTTCTTTAATAATTGTGACCATTGCATCAAGCACAAAGAAGAGGGCGGTAACTCTGTTGTGATCTCTAGATAGAATCATGGAAGGTGGGGCCTTTCTGCAGGTTTGACCACTTATCATCCTCTCAAAGGGCTTATTCTATCTGTTCTCGGATCTCTGCAGTGATCTGAAATGCTTCTCTTGGAGATTCTATTCAGTGGTCCCCAGTGGTGCTTAATTAAAAGCTGTCCTCTAAGATCCACTCTAACCTATTTTCTCTCTCTAGCTTTGGACCATTGCTTCTTTCTCTGCGATCTCTATGCAATCCTTCTTTTATTTCCTTGGGAAATGTCTACAGTGGTAACACACCCCTGCTGACTACTTCTCTCAGTCCCAAGTCCTGCCTCGTCTCTGGGCGTGGGGGCCTTTTCCTGCCACACAACCATAGGATTTCTGGAGGATTATGAAGAGTCCATCTCTGACAGAACTTCCTTGGCATTCACATGCAACAGTGGTGTGGTTTGGGCCCAGACTGACAGGGGACTGGGTGAAGGTAGTGTGATGTTGCACTCCATATGTTTTGTGGAAATATGCTAATGAGTGTAAATATGATGTATCTGGAATATGCTTTATGCAAAAGATCTCTTGTAAGGTATCATTACAAAGCTTATAATCTACTGAGTGTGTTCATCCTATTTGTATGAATGTATCATTCTTGTATTTGAAAGTAGGAATATGTAGCATAACTCTGAGATCCTACTGTAATTATGCAAAGTGTGGGCCATTAATGGTGGTTTAGAATCTTGATGGCTCCCATTGACTAGAACAATTGGTTATAGATGGCTCTGTTTACTTGTAAGCCTTCCTGTACACCTGTGTGCCAGCAAGTGGGTAATGAAGTCTCGCAGGACATGTGAACATGTCACAAGATACTGGAATCCATCTTAAACCTGGTGCTTTTCCATTCAGAAGGAAGGGTGGGAACCCAGAGAAAGACAAAGGATTCCTGCCTTGTGCAAAAGATATAAAAGGGGGTGGAAAAGAACAAAGGAGGCTGCCAATCATGAGAAATCCCCAAGTTACCATCTGAGCTGAAAGTAATAAGGGCTGTACCAGGGGAAAGGATTGGGCCCAGACTAGGAAGGAGTCTAGTCTGTGAAAGAAGCTTCTTGGAACATCTCTGAGGGTGAGATTTACCTGTAATCAGTTTCTTAATGTATTAGGCTTAGACTTGTGTGTTTTGTTTTATTTTGCTTGGTAACTGACTTTGTTCTGTCTGTTATTACTTGGAACCACTTAAATCCTACTTCTTATATTTTTTGTTTATTAATTAACCTAGAGAAAGTGATTAATACCTGGGGGAGCAAACAGATGTGCATATCTCTCTATCAGTGTTATAGAGGGTGGACAATTTATGAGTTTACCTTGTATAAGCTTTATATACAGTAAAACAGATTTATTTGGGGTTTGGATCCCACTGGGAACTGGGTGTTTGGGTGCTGGAGATAGGTGACCGGCTGAGCAGTTTTTGGTTAAAGTTTGCAGCTTTGGGGGTCGTGGACCAGACCTGGGTCTGAGTTTGTAGCAGGCTAGCATGTCTGACTCAACAAGGCAGAGTTCTGGAGTCCCAAGCTGGCACGGAAAATGGCTCAGAGGCATTTCAGCACATCAGGTGACCATCCCAAGGGGGCCTCTGAAACTGAACTCGTCACATGTAGGACCAGGGGATCTGCCAGCTACTGGTACACAAATAGGGTGGCACTAAGTGGGTTCCAGCATTGTGGAGAGCACGGCAGTCCTCATTCTGTTATAATGGCCACAAGGCAGCTCTACAGCTGCACCCTTGCCTGAGAGGAGGCTGCCTCTCTGCCAGTCCCAGCATATACAGCCCAGTGAGTGAGCTACCTTACTTGCTCCTGGGCCATATCCTCCAATCCTTGGGTCATTTCTGTGGCCCTAGGTGGCACATCTACACTATGAGTGTGTGATGGGGTGTGCATCCCACTCCAGCCCTGATAGAATTAACAAGGGATGAGAGGCCAATTGGCTTACATGGAGTCATCTGAGAGAGGGAGGGCCTGGTTAACTGAGAGTGAAGCCCAGCTGGGGAAGGGTGGGACCAGCACTATAAAGCCAGGAGGCTGACAGCAGAAGAAGGCTGCAGGGGAAGGGGGCTGGAGTCACTCCTTGGGAGGAGATAGGTTGTCAGGGACAAGGAGAAAGTCCGGTGCAGAGTAAGTCCTGTGAACTTGCCCTGGAGTAAGGAGTCTAGTAAAGGGCTAAGAGGGGGTGAAGTAGCCATGGGGAGCAGAGCAGGCTTCTGTGGTAAATCCAGAAACAGGAAGGCAAAGAGAGAGAGGCTTGGTAGGAAGGAGCCCATGGAAACAGCAACAGGGATGGGACAGAGAAGAGCTGGATTTCAGGTTGTAGGGTTGCAGGGCCAGAACCTGGTGTAGGGGGAGGGCCCGGGTTCCCCTGCCAGCTACTGGTATGGTGGCACCAAGCCCAGAGTGGTGGCTGAACAATGTCCAGAGAAGGCATTTGGACAGTGTCCTGTTGTCCTTTCTAACCCCAGAAAGGTGCACTAAAGGGTGACCTGGCCAGGGGGCCAAGTTACCAGAAGAGAGACAATTGCAGAGAGAGCAGAGCGCTACAGAGATGCTGCGAAAGCATGAGGAGGCAGTGAGTGGGAAGGCTGGTCCGGGGCCCTACAGCTGCAGCACTGCCACTGTAGCGCCATAGTGTAGACTCTTCCCAGGGGTTTGTCCACTGATGTAGGTAATCCACCTCTCCAAGCGACAGTAGCTAGGTTGACAGAAGAATTCTTTCATTGCCCTAGCTGTGTCTTCAGCAGGGTTAGGACGACCTAACTACAGCCCTTAGCACCGCAGCTAAGTCAACCTAACTTTTAAGTAGACCAGGCCTGTATTTTGTATATTGTTCCTAAAATGCACTGACTAGAATTCCATGTAAAGTTCCAGGATTGGTTGGTGTGGGAAGGGCATGGGACGGGGAATCAGGAGACAGGAGTTCTATTCCCTGTTCAGACCCGCTGGATGAACTTAGTAAAATCACTTAATCATCTCTCTGGGACTCTGTTTCTCCTCCCAGTTTGTTCTATTTAGACTGGAAGGGATGGTCTCTTCCTACGTGTTTGTACAATGCTTAGCGGTACTGATCTACAGTAATAACATTAATAAATATAAAGGTTGGCATTATTTCTTCTCTTGTTTGCACTTTGAGCCCCATGGGAGTTACTCCTGCATTGAATTTGATCTTTGATCTCCTCCTGCAGCTGAGAACAGGTAGTAATTTTCCTGCCCCCATTTCCAGATATGTACTAAAGCACTGTGGAACTTTATCTGTGTCTGTTAATCAATGGAGCTGGAGCAGCCATTAGCTAATTTTTTTTTAAATTCTTCCAAAAAATGTGTCTGAAAAAATGAAAGGCAGGGAAGAAATAACCTAGATCTTTGTGCGATATCTCAAAGCCAAGGACACTGAAAATGGCTCTTTTGCTGCTTTGAAAAAAAATAGAGAGAGAGAAAGAAGGATTCAGAGGAAAACAATTACAATCATTAAGGGGATGGAAGGATTGAAGTACGGCATGAGGAGAGATGAAAAGGACGGATATGTTCAGTCTGGGAAAACAAGTGAGGAAGAGGGTATGAGGTGCTGTCTACATAGCTTGACTGTGTAAATAACATGCAAGGGAGAAGCGCTGTTTAAAGAGCTCTAGCCAAAGAGGGCGTAATGTGAAATGGAGTGGAATTCAGACCGGGAACATTTAGGATGTAGATCAGGAGCATCATATGGACAGTAAGAGCTACCTGAGTGGAGAACAGCCATCCAAAGGGAGCAAGGGAAGCCGCATTGCTTCGGGGTGTGTGTGTGTGAGGGGGGGATGATTTTGTCTGTTTTTGAGCCCACTTTTTAACAAAACCCAGACTGGGTATGTGTTCTTCTGGAGTTACCTCTACCTCCCGTCTACACTATGAGCTGGGGCTGTGATTCCTTTGCTTGTGTAGAGTCTCACACTCATGCTAGCTCTCCTCAAGCCAAGCATGCCTGAGTCGAGTGCCGACCCTTTGTACTGGGCATGGCTCAGCTGTACCTCCGCTACACCCACTGCTATTTCAAGCAGGAGAATCATGTCCCTAGCCCTAAGTATCCTCCTTTGCCACAGAGACAGACAATCTTTACTGTTTAGCCTCACTGCATCCCTGTTAGGTAGGGCAGTCCCATTATCCCCATTTTACAGATGGGGAAGTGAGTCCTAGAGAGACTGAGTTGCCTAAGGTCACACAGGAAGCCTGTACCAGAGCAGGGAATTGAACCTGGTTTTCCTGAGTCCCAAGCTGTCAGCCTAACCAGTGGACCATCCATTCTCCTACGAAGAAAGATGTAGGAGGGAAGCCTTGGACTCTGTAAGTTGCCCTTCATTGCTGTCATGCAAATCTTGCTGTAAAGGAAAGTGAAATTCCCATCACACCCCTCCTGGGATCAGCTGTTCAGCTCACAGATATGAGGAGAAAAGCTGGAGGCAAAGGCCAATCCTTAGAGAGATCTCTCTCCAGGATCCTTACCTCCACTCCAGTTCCTTGGCAGGGCTTTCCTTGCTGGGTGGGTGTCCCAGACCACCCCATTCTCTTGAGATGACATTAAACATCTAAGGATGATGTGTACAGTCAGATGATGCCCCAACAATAGGAGTTGATGTATAGGCTTTGTGGGAAGTTCATGAATAAACAAAGTGTAGTAGTTGTACAGTGAGCTCAGCATACTTGTGGGAAGTTCACAAAATCAAACCATTCTTCCACACCTCAGAAACATGCAAAACCCCCAATCCCACAGGTATGGGCACCCCAAGTATAGACATTTAAAGTGCCCATTTCTGAGGCTGATTCTTCCCCTCCTCCCCAAGTACATTTACTAGGATTTGCTATGATCCTCCTGGTTGAATAGAGCCCCTGAAGATCCTGCCTTGGGCAAAAACTCCCACTGAAGTAATTAGAAATTTAGGCCTCTGCAAGAATGGGCCTTAAAACTTATGCAAAGATTGTAGGATTGGACCATAAAACTAGACTGGACCAAACAATTGAAACTGCAATCCAGCATTGGCAGAGGTATCAGCTAAATGACCCAATACGTCTCCTCCATCTCTAATTTCTGTATTTTTTATGATCACTCAAAATAACGAGAGTAAAGCAAAACTTCAGCTGTGTAGAATTTGGCAGGCAAGATGAACTGGCTGGACTTGGTCTGTTCTAACTCTGGCTGTAGGAAGTTGTTTTCAAAAGCAGCCACTGCAGCAAATTAATTGTAAGGAGCATGACAGTCCCTGCAAGCACTGCTTTGCTAACTGTTATACCAATAAAATAAAAAACAGCAGGATCTTATTAAAGGGGAAAAGACAAAATGCCACATTTATTGTGAATACAGAAAGAATCATAGTAAGCAGTTAGTTATAGCTATAACATTCCCTTCAATTTCATATTTATTCACACATTCATATACACACACACACACACACACACACACACACACGTTCTGCAAGGTTGTTATCATAGTTACCAGCCTTAGAGTTGCTCATGCCAAGCCACTGGCCAGGTGGCCTGGACATGAGGAGGGAGCAGGGCCTTGTCAGATGCTCATCTGATGCTCCTGGAAGTTGGTTTGCAGAATCAGACCCCAAAGTTCTCACTTTTCTAGAGTCCATTTTATAGGAATTTCTTCCTATGCCAGTCTATGGGAATTGCTTCATCATGCTGTTGCTGAATCAATCAGCAGATGGCACATTCCTGGTGGCTCTGTGCTGTCAGATGTTATCTTGTTCTTTGGTTCTCCCATTCTTGAGGCTGTTGGGTGGATTCCAGTCTGACCTCCAGGGATCCTCTGGTTATTTCCACTTGATGCCTTTTTCAGCCGATAGACACTGGATTCTTAGGCTGGCACCTCCCTGATCATTCTGTTATTATCCACACCAAGCATCCATCCACATACATCCTCTATCTCTATTTTAATCACAATTGTTAACAAAGCGAGATGAATACAACAAAAGGGCAGGGATTCTCTGGATGCTGTTTCTGTTGTTACAGAGTATTGCTTTGAGTCTCTCTCTGTGTGAGTAGTTGTTCTCAAAGCAATTCTTTGTAACAACATACTCTGTCTTAGAATGTACTAACACAATTAGCAGCTTGCAAGTTTTACACAGAGAGGAAGAGAAACAGTACCAAAAACCAAGAGACCTCTTAATTAGTAATACCCTGGAATTTAAACTATGGGGAATCAAACTTATTTGTGATTTTAATACAGAACTTCTTAAATATGATCCAACGTAACCAGCCTATGGACAATACATAAATTAACATAGGAAAGATTGGATCATGTTTGCAAAACTGGATACTCTCATAAAGAACCAACCTTCCACACAAACTTCCTCGTGGCTGGACTTTACAAAAACTAGACAAGCCATTTACAAAACACACTTTGCTTCTCTACAAAAGAAAAAGGACACTAAGCTATCTAAACTACTATATGCCACAAGGGGCCACAACAATGGTTCCCGTAACCCACCCAGCAATATTGTTAATCTATCCAACTATACTCTTAGCCCAGCAGAAGAATCTGTCCTATCTCGGGGCCTCTCCTTTTGCCCCTCCACCCCCACGAACATGATACAGTTCTGTGGTGACCTAGAATCCTATTTTCGACGTCTCAGACTCAAGGAATATTTCCAACACACCTCTGACCAACATATTAACCCACAGAGACCTTCCTGCCAACACTACAAAAAGAAGGATTCTGGGTGGACTCCTCCTGAAGGTCGAAACAGCAGCCTGGATTTCTACATAGACTGCTTCCGCCGACGTGCACGAGCTGAAATTGTGGAAAAGCAGCATCGCTTACCCCATAACCTCAGCCATGCAGAACACAGTGCCATCCACAGCCTCAGAAACAACTCTGACATCATAATCAAAAAGGCTGACAAAGGAGGTGCTGTCGTCATCATGAATAGGTCGGAGTATGGACAAGAGGCTACTAGGCAGCTCTCCAACACCACTTTCTACAAGCCATTACCCTCTGATCCCACTGAGAGTTACCAAAAGAAACTACAGCATTTGCTCAAGAAACTCCCTGAAAAAGCACAAGAACAAATCCGCACAGACACACCCCTGGAGCCCCGACCTGGGGTATTCTATCTGCTACCCAAGATCCATAAACCTGGAAATCCTGGACGCCCCATCATCTCAGGCATTGGCACCCTGACAGCAGGATTGTCTGGCTATGTAGACTCCCTCCTCAGGCCCTTCGTTACCAGCACTCCCAGCTATCTTCGAGACACCACCGATTTCCTGAGGAAACTACAGTCCATTGGTGATCTTCCTAAAAACACCATCCTGGCCACTATGGATGTAGAAGCCTCTACACCAACATTCCACACAAAGATGGACTACAAGCCGTCAGGAACAGTATCCCCGATACTGTCACGGCTAACCTGGTGGCTGAACTTTGTGACTTTGTCCTGACCCATAACTATTTCACATTTGGTGACAATGTATACCTTCAAATCAGCGGCACTGCGATGGGTACCCGCATGGCCCCACAGTATGCCAACATTTTTATGGCTGACTTAGAACAACGCTTCCTCAGCTCTCGTCCCCTAATGCCCCTACTCTACTTGCGCTACATTGATGACATCTTCATCATCTGGACCCATGGAAAAGAAGCTCTTGAGGAATTCCACCATGATTTCAACAATTTCCATCCCACCATCAACCTCAGCCTGGACCAGTCCACACAAGAGATCCACTTCCTGGACACTACGGTGCTAATAAGCGATGGTCACATAAACACCACCCTATATCGGAAACCTACTGACCGCTATTCCTACCTACATGCCTCTAGCTTTCATCCAGATCATACCACTCGATCCATTGTCTACAGCCAAGCGCTACGATATAACCGCATTTGCTCCAACCCCTCAGACAGAGACAAACACCTACAAGATCTCTATCATGCATTCCTACAACTACAATACCCACCTGCTGAAGTGAAGAAACAGATTAACAGAGCCAGAAGAGTACCCAGAAGTCACCTACTACAGGACAGGCCCAACAAAGAAAACAACAGAACGCCACTAGCCATCACCTTCAGCCCCCAACTAAAACCTCTCCAACGCATCATCAAGGATCTACAACCTATCCTGAAGGACGACCCATCACTCTCACAGATCTTGGGAGACAGACCAGTCCTTGCTTACAGACAGCCCCCCAATCTGAAGCAAATACTCACCAGCCACCACACACCACACAACAGAACCACTAACCCAGGAACCTATCCTTGCAACAAAGCCCGTTGCCAACTCTGTCCACATATCTATTCAGGGGATACCATCATAGGGCCTAATCACATCAGCCACACTATCAGAGGCTCGTTCACCTGCGCATCTACCAATGTGATATATGCCATCCTGTGCCAGCAATGCCCCTCTGCCATGTACATTGGCCAAACTGGACAGTCTCTACGTAAAAGAATGAATGGACACAAATCAGACGTCAAGAATTATAACATTCAAAAAGCAGTTGGAGAACACTTCAATCTCTCTGGTCACTCGATCACAGACCTAAGAGTGGCTATACTTCAACAAAAAAGCTTCAAAAACAGACTCCAACGAGAGACTGCTGAATTGGAATTAATTTGCAAACTGGATACAATTAACTTAGGCTTGAATAGAGACTGGGAATGGATGAGTCATTACACAAAGTAATACTATTTCCCCCTGGTATTTCTCCCTCCCACCCCACCCCCCACTGTTCCTCTGATATTCTTGTTAACTGCTGGAATTAGCCTATCTTGCTTGTCACCATGAAAGGTTTTCCTCCTTTCCCCCCCCTGCTGCTGGTGATGGCTTATCTTAAGTGATCACTCTCCTTACAGTGTGTATGATAAACCCATTGTTTCATGTTCTCTGTGTGTGTGTATATAAATCTCTCCTCTGTTTTTTCCACCAAATGCATCCGATGAAGTGAGCTGTAGCTCACGAAAGCTTATGCTCTAATAAATTTGTTAGTCTCTAAGGTGCCACCGGTACTCCTTTTCTTTTTGCGAATACAGACTAACACGGCTGCTACTCTGAAACCTGTTTGCAAGTTGTTTCTCTCTGCCTTTTAGTGCAACAATGGAATAAATCCGTTCAGATATAAGACTCAGGCTTCATTTTCACCTAAAACTTGACTCTAAACCAACCAAATCTTTAGAGGATCCCGAAAACCAGACTCCCCTCCTGGCATTTCAGGCACCACTGAATTCTTGTCTGCTCTGAAAGCAAGAGCACTGACATACCATCAGAATACCTGCTCTCTTGGGATTTCCAACTCTATCATATCAGAAGTGTTAGATAGTTCACAGGAGCGACTGCGGCCTACGCTTCAGTTTTGAAACATCTAGCCTCCTTGGTTGAAACCAGTTTCAAATTCCCAGCAAGGCTTACTCAGCCCTACCTCTTTTGGTAGCAGAGAAAATGAGCATCATGCATATTCATGTGCATGCGGTTTTCAGAGGTGATTTTAAAATTCAACATCCTTTCCCACTAATTATTATTTAACATTTTACAGTAGAAGCTGGATGCCCTAAGCAAGATCAGGGCCCCTTTGTGCTAGGCACTGTGCAGACTCGTTGTACGACACATTCCCTGACGTGAAGAACTTGCATTATAAGTAGACAAATGGTGGGAGAGGGAAACAAAGAGGAAGTGACTTGCCCAAGGTCAAACCGACAGTCAGTAGAAGAGCTGAGAACAGAACCCAGTGCACTGTCCACTGGGCCACACCGCCACCGTATATGGATATTCAGAGAGACATTTCTCTAAGGACTTGGCTTGGCCCAGCTCATGTGAGAGCGGCTGCGTTGCACAGCCATACTGGAGCGTGTCCACTCAACTGCCTCCACATGGTGCTGCACCATTCACCATGTGATGCACTAGGACTTCTGGGGGCACATCCCATGATTCTTTGCTGTGGGAAGCTGAGCCGCTCTATCATTCTTTTCCAGTGAATTGTGGGAGACCTTGTCTGCCCTTCTGGGGCAGGTGGGTGGGACTGTGGGAAGGCGTTGGAGGGCTATCCGCACACAAGTGATTTAGCTTGCATTCTCACAGCAAAGTGGGTAGGCTACCAGCCCAAGTCATAGCCACACTCAGGCTTTAGCCCATAGCCCAGCCAGCCAGTTAGCCCACGTTTAAAGTACCACTAGACTTGGGTGAGCAAGCTTGGTGTGTGGATGGGAGTTGGGTTAGGGGCAACATCTGAGTAAGAGGCTGATCTAATTCTGCAGTAAAGACAGAGCCATAGGCTTGACTCAGACTTGGGGCAGAGACTTTACCCTAGAACCAGCAGGAAGCAGTGGAATTAGATCTATCTGCACTTGAACAAAGGGCTGGAGTTTCACAGGCCAGGGCTTCTTACTGAACAGAGTTGGGCTAGTGAGATGGGACTCAGTGAGGCGCAAACAGCGTGACTTTACAAAAAAGTTCCATGGTAGACAGAGAGGGGCAGAGACTAGCTGTTCTCCACGTAGCCTCTGAGAAGGCTTATTTCCACATCAGAGTGCTAAAACAGTTTGGACTTGATCCTGCAACTAGGGTGGGTTGACAAAATGCAGATATGGTAACACTGGGAGGTTTTGTAAATTCATGTTGGTTCTCCCAAATTTTTGAAGAAAGAAAATCCTAAGAAATCAAAGTCATAAACCTTTTTTCTTGACATTTTCGAAAAGAAACATTGATATTTTAGTTTGAAACTGTCTTTCAGTTCAAAATTGCTTTTTGTTTTAGTTTTTTAAGAAATAAATGTTTACAATTTGAAATCCAATGTTTAAAAATGTTTCAATTTGTTGAAACAAAATGTTTCATTTGACCTAAAGCCAATTTTTTTTTATACTTTCTGGTCTGCCAAAAAATGTGGAAAATTTTAGTTTTCAATCTGCCATGAAACAAGCACATACATTTACTTGACTTTTCAAAATTGCCAGTGAATTGATAAATGTACTATTCACCCAGTAATAACTGCAACCCTTGTTCATGTGCATGTTTCCACTGCAATCACGGAGGCTACCTTCATGAGTAAGGACCACTTTCAGGAGTCAGGGTTGCAGGATCAGATCCCTTTTGCTTTAGAGATTGGCTTGGAGACTGGCTTGTGTGAGACCATTTCCTGAAATCTGTTTGTTTGACCTAGATTTGGCAATGATATCTCTCCATTTGGGGATTTTTTTTCTTTTGATTCTGATTTTCATCTTATCTCGAAGGGTTTTTTTAATCTATCCCTCATATCCTTAGCATTCACAAACCCACTTATGAGCTCTCCTTAGCTGAAGCTGCAATATAAGCAACATCTAGCAAATATGTTTTAAAAACTGGAAAGGCCAGTTTCCAGTTCCACTTATTTCTGTCTACATTTACCTCCACTTATTTTAATGGGAGCACTTCTGAAAAATCAGGTGACTTGTGTTTTAAGTTCCTACCTGTAGTTCCCCAAGTTTGAAAAGTTTGGCTTGGGGTTTTGGATGGAAGAAGTGAATTTCACCCTTAGTTTGCACCTCTCTTTTGAGCACTGAGCAGGGATGATCCATTGGACTCGGGTGTATTCTATACAAACAGTGCACTGGGAATCCTCCATCCAGGTGTTGTCTTCAGTTCACAGTGACTACAAAAGTTCATAGATTCCAAGCCTAGAAGAGACTGTTGTGATCATCTAGTCTGACCTCCTGCATAACACAAGACAGAGAACTTCCCCAAATAATTCCTACAGCAGATCTTTTAGAAAAAATATCCAATCTTGATTTAAAAATTGTCAGTAATGAAAAATCCACCTCAACCTTTGGGAAGTTGTCCTAATGGTTAATTACCCTCACTGTTAAAAAATTACATCCTATTTCCAATCTGAATTTGTCTAGCTTCAACTTCCAGTCATTGGACCATATTAGACTTTCTCTGCTAGACTGAAGACCATTATCAAATATTTTTCTCGTATAGGTACTTATAGACTATAATCAAGTCACCCCTGAACCTTGTCTTTGTTAAGCTAAATAGACTGAGCTCCTTGAGTCTATCACTATAAAGGCATGTTTTCTAATCCCTTAATCATGTCTCATGGCTCTTCTCTGAACTGTCTCCAATTTAGCATCCGATGAAGTGAACTGTAGCTCATGAAAGCTTATGCTCTAATAAATTTGTTAGTCTCTAAGGTGCCAGAAGTACTCCTTTTCTTTTTGCAATTTAACAACGTCCTTCTTGAATTGTCGACATCAGAACTGGGCACAGGATTCCAGCAGTGGCCGTACCAGTGCCAAATATAGAGGTAATATAACCACCTTACTCCTACTCGAGATTCCCCAAATTTATACACACAGGATTACATTAGCCCTTTTGGCTACAGTGTTGCACCGGGAGCAAATGTTCAGCTGATTATCCATCACAACCTCTCAATCTTTTTCAGAGTCACCACTTCCCAGGATAGTGTCCTTCATCCTGTAAGTTTGGCCTGTATTCTTTGTGCCTAGATGTGTACATTTACATTTAGCCATTGTGACACTTCCCGGGAGTATCCAGGGCTTGGAGGTACCTTACTACCACCTACCCTTAGTGTGAGGGAGCCTTGTCTGTGCCTGCCTAAGGTCAACTCCCTGACTCCCTGGACAACACAAACATTTCCCCACCAGGCCTACGCAGGCCTCCCTCTCTCTCTACAGGTTAGCAATAGGCACAGTTCTGCCCACAAGCCCACCAAGCATCTCCCTGGAGTATCCAGCCCCTGGTCCACGGGATACTTGTCCTATTCACAGATTTGTTGCCTCTAAAGAAGTTGTAACATCCTGGCTTACTAGTTCTATCTCAGATCACCACTCTGCTTAACACACAGCACTTAGATATGTTGATAGTGAAAACAAGTAAAAGTTTATTTAACAAAGAATGGGGATTCAAGTAATAGCAAGTCGAAGGGTTGGAAACAAGTGGTTACATATAAAATAAAGTCATAACATGCATTCTAGAACCTAGACTTACTGAACTACATACATTCATGTCTTACAGAGCAATGCTCACATAAAGTCCTTTCAGAGCTTTACAACCCGGGCCTGGCTGTGATCATCCATTCATGACAAAAGTCACAGTGTCAGCTTGCCTCCCTGGTGAAGGATCCAAGGTGTCTGTTTGCACCCCCAGACAAAGCAGCATAATCTATTGTCCTTATTCATAAATGGGGTGACTACCTGCTGGTTATTTTTGCTATATACTCTCTCTTGTTGATTTCACTATCTCTTAATCAGCATCTGGCTCTGTGTGCAAATAGACTTACACTGTGAGACATAAAAATACAGTATGACCAGATAGGGGAAAACATAAAAACGGACCTACTGGTTCAGACCAATGGTCCATCAAGCCCAATGTCCGGTCTTCCAACAGTGACTGGTGCCAGATGCTTCAGAGGGAATGAACAGAACAGGGAAGCTATCAAGTGATCCATCCTTTGTCATCTGGTCCCAGCATCTGGCAGTCAGAGGCTTAGGGACACCAAGAACATGGGGTTGTGTCCCTGACCATCTTGGCTAATAGCCATTCATAGACCTATCCTCCATGAACCTGTCTAATTGGTTTGGTTTGGTTTTTTAAACGCATTATATTTTGGCCTTCACAACATCCTCTGGCAACAAGTTCCACAGGCTGACTGTGTCTTGTGTGAAGCAGTACTTCCTTTTATTTTTTTTAAACCTGCTGCCTATTAAGTTAATTGAGTGACTCCTGGTTCATGTGCTATGTGAAGGAGTAAATAGCACTTCCTTATTTATTTTCTCCACACCATTCATGATTTTTATATCTATCATATCCCCCCTTAGTCATCTCTTCTCCAATCTGAAAAGTCTGTCTTTTTAATCTATTCTCATACAGAAGCTGTTCCATACCCTTCATCATTTTTGTTGCCCTTATGTATACCTTTTCCAATTCAAATATATCTGTTTTGAAATGAGGCAACCAGGACTATATGCAGTATTCAAGGTGTGGGCGTACCGGGGATTTATATAGTACCATTATGATATTTTCTGTCATCTTATCTATCCCTTTCCTAATGGTTCCTAACATTCTGTTAGCTTTTTTTGACTGTCACGGCATGTTGAATGGATGTTTTCATGGGACTAGTCACAATGACTCCAAGATGCTTCTTGAATGGTAACAGCATCCGATGAAGTGAACTGTAGCTCATGAAAGCTTAAGCTCAAATAAATTTGTTAGTCTCTAAGGTGCCACAAGTATTCCTTTTCTTTTTTGTGAATACAGACTAACATGGCTGCTACTCTGAAACCAGCTAATTTAGGGCCCATCAGGGAGATAAGTGGCCGTTAGCCCCTGCCTGAAAGGAACCTGTCTGAGGTATGTCACCTCCTGGTTACCAACCTTAAGAACATAATTTTTGGTATAGACACATAACTCCTTAAATTTTATCTGTACATACATTTCTCAGTGATTATGATGACTAGTGGGTTACTGGCTCTCTGTAAGACCTCATATCCCTCCTTTTAGTGAATGGTTATATATCTGACCCAGGGGATCCCTGTAAAACTCTATTCATTCCCTGTTCCCTCTGCCAGTTGGCCTCAAGAGATGCCTGCGTCACAGCCATATTAAAATACACATTGATTGCTTGTGCCCAGGTCACCTCGTGATCCAGATCGCTGTGTTTCAGTGACCTCTCCTCTCAATTGTTTACCTCTTCCCCAATCTTTGACTCGTCTGCAGACTTTGTCAGCAATGATTTTATGTCCTCTTCCAAGTCATTGATAAAAAATGTTAAATAGGACAGGGCCCAGAATGGAGTCCTGCAGGACATAACTAGAAATACACCCTAGAAAGCATGCCAGCGTTTGCTATGTTGGAGCAGAATTAAATAAACTCTGCATTTTGATGTTTTCTATCTGGCCCCCACCACGAGTCTAGTCTGATCTTTACTGCTTAATATTTGTTTCCAGACTCCAGTACTAATTGGATTCCATTCTTGGGGTGAAATGCTAAAGTAAGGGTCCCTTCATCCCAGCTCAAGGACAGCCCAAGCAGAAATTAAAAATCCCATAGCACTTGAGGACAGCATCACATTTCCTGTTGGAGAGCAGGACCATTTACATATTGGTGGAGACAAAATGCATAAAGGAGTCACCAGACACTCTTTTTTTAAACCCCATAGGAACTGATTGCTGGAAATCATTTGGATTCCAAAATGTCCTGTTCCTGCTAGTGGATAAATTGCAATCTGCCCCATTGGTGCATTTTTTCCTGGTGAGATTAATCCATACTCCCCAATTCTGCTTTGCGCTCTCTGTTACCATGCTGAAGAAATGCTTTTCTTTGAGTTTGATTAGGAAGTAGCAGAATATTATCTTTGCCTACCAGTGGTAATCCCCAGCAGGCGCAATTTGGGATGCTGGGATTTGGGAGATTGCCAAAAGGCCTGTGCTAATTACCTCTTTCAGCCTCACACCAAATATTTGTACGGCTGAACATGTCCCCAGTGTGCATGAGAGAGAGACTTCCTCCTCTTTGTTCTGTTCTAAAGACCTGTTTCTTGTCCAGGGGGGTCATGCGGATCGTTCACGTCTCCAGATAAACTAGGCAACTCATGATCTGAAGTGGGCTGTAGCTCACGAAAGCTTATGCTCAAATAAATTTGTTAGTCTCTAAGGTGCCACAAGTCCTCCTTTTCTTTTTTCATGATCTACCGTGTGCTCTGAGCATTCATTACTTCTTAGCAGCTACTTACCACGTGAACTACCAACTGGAGGTAGAGCTGTTCTCTCAGGTTCGTAGCTCAGATGGACGTTTTCCTCTCTAAGCTAACGGCCCCAGAGTTCACCTCAGAACTTAACTCACAGAGGTTCCCCCCCTTGAGGCATTAATTATACAGCAGGCACTTCCATTAGTAGAGATAGACCTGGCCAAAATGGTGGATCTGAATAGATGCTAAACTTTTGGAAAGGTTTGCGATCCTAATGTAAACGTTGTGGCTCCTCTCTTTGATGTTAATGTCCACAGTAACAGCATTCCATTGCTTACATGGATAGTTTATGTCCAGTGCATTTTGATACAAACAGTCTCCTGCAATTCTGGTGAAATAAAACACCTGGGTTCAGAGAAGTTTTGGAGAAAAGGGGGATGAACCCTGATGTCCTAGCTAGGATCCTTATGTTCTCCCCTATTACTCGAGCAGTAGGTCTAGGGAAGCCCTGCTGAGCATATAAAGGCTGCTGCATGTATGACCGGTGGCCTCCCATTAAATACCTCATTATTTTGAAAAGTGATTTGAGATACCTTGTGTCTGAAAATTGAATCCTCTTCAGTTCTTATCTTATTTTATGTAAAGCAAGGAATGCACATTAAAAAAACATAATCCCAACTAGCCATATAAAATGATGGGGTCTAAATTGGGGGTTAGCATTACAGAAAGAGATCCTGGAGTCATTGTGGAGAGTTCTCTGAAAACCCCCACTCAGTGTGCAGCGGCCGTCAAGAAAGCAACAGAATGTTAGGTTTCAGAGTAGCAGCCGTGTTAGTCTGTATTCGCAAAAAGAAAAGGAGTACTTGTGGCACCTTAGAGACTAACAAATTTATTAGAGCATAAGCTTTCGTGAGCTACAGCTCACTTCATCGGATGCATCCGATGAAGTGAGCTGTAGCTCACAAAAGCTTATGCTCTAATAAATGTATTAGTCTCTAAGGTGCCACAAGTACTCCTTTTCTTTTAACAGAATGTTAGGAACCATTAGGAAAGAGAGAGAGAACGAGACAGAAAATATCATAATATCTCTATATAAATCCATGGTATGCTCCTAACTGGAATACTGTGTGCAGTTCTGGTGACCCCGTCTCACACAACATATTTGAGAATGGGAAAAGGTAGAGAGAAGGGCAACAGAGATGCTGAGAGGTCTGGAACAGCTTCCGTCTGAGGCGAGATTAATAAGACTGGGACTTTCAGCTTGGAAAAGAGACGACTGAGAGAGGATATGAGAGAGCAAAGGCGTCTGGTAACTGCTGATAGTGTGTTGGGGGGGGGGCACAATGGCAGGCCCCCTCTTGCCACCACAGCCACAATCAACTTCCTCTTGACCCCAGTGTCCCCCTGACCATGGCACCCTGGGTGGTTGCCCAGGTAGCCCACCCTTAAGGCCGGCCCTGTGCAAACTTGTATTTTGGCTCCCTGGCCCCCACTGCCTCCCCCAACCAATGCCCATGGCCACCTCCTCCCCCCACTGCCTCCCCAGACTCCTGACCCACCCCCCATCGCTCCTGGCCCGCGCTGTTTCCCTGGGCTCCCCACCCAACCCCCGGCTCCTGCTGCCTCCCCCCATTTCCCGCACTGACTCCCCGAGCTCCAGGCAGGCTAGTCGAGACCCATACTTGAGCAGGTAGCTGCGGCTGCCAGCCGGCAAGGTAGGCATGCGACTCAGCAGGTTTCCCTGGGCCCCTTCTGGCACAGAGCTGTGCTGCCAACCCAGTCTCGCTTCCCTGCTCTGGGCAGCACCTAGTGTGGCTTCCCGAGAGCGCACGCTACTGGTGCCTTTCTCAGGCACGTCCCTTCAGCCACGCTCAGCCTAACTCCCACCCTAGCAGAAATCTGGAGAGGCATGTGACTCCCATGTGCCCCATGCATTGCCTATGTGATAGAGGTCTATAAAATCTTGATTGGGGTGGAGAACGTGAATAAGGAAGTGTTGTTTTATCCCTTCCCATAACACAGGAACCCAATGAAATTAATAGGCAGCAGGTTTAAAACAAACAAAATGAAGTACTTCTTCAGACAACGCACAGTCAACCTGTGGAGCTCATTGCCAGGGGATGTTGTGAAGGGCAAAACAGTAACGGGATTACAAAAAGAACTAGATACGTTCATGGAGGATAAGTCCATCAAATGGCTATTAGCCAAGATGGGCAGGGATGCACCCCATGCTCTGTGTCCCTAGCCCCTGTTTGCCAAAAGCTGGGAATGGACGATGGGGATGGATCATTCAATTATTGCCTTTTCTGTTTACTCCCTCTAAAGCACCTGCCATTGGCCACTGTCAGAAGACCGGATACTGGGCTAGATGATCATTGGGCTGACCCAGTATGGCCATTCTTATGTTGTTATGGTGATCTTCCCACTGATATTTCCAGAACTCCCATTATCAACCCTCATAGGAAAAGAACGGTGCAAGTGATACTTCCAGATCAAGGGGGAAAGGGTTTGTTTTCCTCTCCATCTAAGCAACACGCCCATTTTTTGTTATTAATTTTCATAAAGAAACAATAAAAATACCAAAAGATAAATGACATACAGCTTGTAACATGCCCGTTTAAAAATACTTCATCTTTAAACAGCACATCACAGCCCCTGCGTGAGCTGCAGGCCTGTCACAAAAACAAAAGGAGTACTTATGGCACCTTAGAGACTAACAAATTTATTTGAGCATAAGCTTTCGTGAGCTACAGCTCACTTCATCGGATGCATTCGGTGGACTCCAACGAATGGATCCGATGAAGTGAGCGGTAGCTCACGAAAGCTTATGCTCAAATAAATTTGTTAGTCTCTAAGGTGCCACAAGTCCTCCTTTTCTTTTTGCGGATACAGACTAACACGGCTGCTACTCTGAGGCCTGTCACAGAATCAAAAGGTAGTCTGCTTGTTTGCATTAGCTGCAAGACATAAAAACTTGGGTTACATAGGTAGTGATGGGCCTTGATTAATCTTGTGATCTTTGCTCTGATAGGCTGATATCTGTAGAAAGACAAGAGGCTATTTGATACCTTATTACACTCCTGATCAGTTCCCACTACAGAAAGTGGCAGACAGACATGTAGCCCAGGTGCCCTATACATAATACGTGGGGACACACAACACAGACAGCTGCTATCAGTACAGCCAAGGGGCTTCATCCTGTGCTGTGTTGGCATTTGAAGCTGCTCAGCACCTCACAGGACTGGGTTCAATGCTAGATACACTTGCTTCTAATTATGCAGCACATGCCCTGTATCGTGATCCTGCTGTATTTATTCCCCTGTGTACAGTATCTTGCATATTGTTTTGCATGATGTTCGGCTTTTCATGCTTAGTAGCTAGAGCTGGATACAAACAATTTTGACGTCGTGCACGATGGAACAGTTTTTTTGTCAGAAAATACAGTTTCATAGAAATCTAAACGTTTTGCAGGAATGTTTCAATGACCACATTTTCAATGGGAAGAAGTCAAAATGAAATGTTTAGATGATCATTTCTATAAGAAAAAACATGTTCTTTTGATTTTATCAATACAATTCATTTCATTTCAACATTTATATTATATTAAAATTTTAATGTTAATAGGCAATTACATTTGCATGTCTACTAATTTAACATATATGTCCTATTTAATATTTTATATACTGTGATAATGATTCAACGTTATCACAATATTTCAATGGTTCCAAATAGGAATTTTTCAGACCCTTAATTCTGCAGGAAATTTAAAAACATTGGGTTTTCATTCGGATTCAGAATGAGGTTATTTTTTTTTCAGATTTCCCAAGGAATAGCTCTGTTGCTAGTTCCCAGTGTTGCTAACTCTCATGCTTTTGTGATGAGTCTCGTGATAATTATTGTTTTCCTTAAAGCCCCAGCTCCTGGAGTCAAGTGGAGATGGGATGCTTTCAGCCTTCATTTTTAAACAAAAAGTAAGTTTCTAGCCCTTGGAGCTGTGGAGAAAGCTTCAACGTGTGACCCCTAAAGGCTCAAAAAGAAGGCAAATAAAAAGAACATCAAATCTATTATTTTTACATAATCTCATGATTTTTGGGGAGCCTGGCTCATGATGTTTGACCATTTGGGGTTGGCAATACTGGTTATGGGATGGGGGGGAGGTTTTCTCCAGTTGCTGAAACCCTCCCTTACCAAAGTGAGTTTGCTCCAGACACTGTAAATAACCTGCAGGCCTAATAGCTTCTGGCAACCACTCCTTACGTGGTATCCCAAGAGCATTGCTGCTTTTTTGCTGGTGAAGACTTTGTACTAAATAAGACAACAATTTTCTTGAGACTATGTGCCACGGGGGGAAACATGTTAACAAAAAACAGGCCCTGAGAGAATTACATAATACCAGCTATGATACTTTTTCCTACATAAAAAGAAAAGAAGGACTTGTGGCACCTTAGACACTAACAAATTTATTTGAGCATAAGCTTTCGTGAGCTACAGCTCACTTCATCGGATGCATTCAGTGGAAAATACAGTGGGGAGATTTATATACACACACAGAGAACATGAAACAATGGGTGTTACCATACACACTGTAACCAGAGTGATCACTTAAGGTGAGCTATTACCAGCAGGACAGCAGGGGGAGGGGAGACCGTTTGTAGTGATAATCAAGGTGGGCCATTTCCAGCGGTTGACAAGAACCTCTGAGGAACAGTGGGGGGGAGGGGAGGGAGATAAACATGGGGAAATAGTTTTACTTTGTGTAACGACCCATCCACTCCCAGTCTCTATTCAAGAGTAAGTTAATTGTATCCAGTTTTCAAATTAATTCCAATTCAGCAGTCTCTCGTTGGAGTCTGTTTTTGAAGCTTTTTTGTTGAAGGATAGCCACTTTTAGGTCTGTAATCGAGTGACCAGAGAGATTGAAGTGTTCTCCAACTGGTTTTTGAATGTTATAATTCTTGACGTCTGATTTGTGTCCATTCATTCTTTTACGTAGAGACTGTCCAGTTTGGCCAATGTACATGGCAGAGGGGCATTGCTGGCACATGATGGCATATATCACGTTGGTAGATGTGCAGGTGAACGAGCCTCTGATGGTGTGGCTGATATGACTAGGCCCTATGATGGTGTCTCCTGAATAGATATGTGGACACAGTTGGCAATGGGCTTTGTTGCAAGGATAGGTTCCTGGATTAGTGGTTCTGTTGTGTGGTGTGTGGTTGCTGATGAGTATTTGCTTCAGATTGGGGGGCTGTCTGTAAGCAAGGACTGGTCTGTCTCCCAAGATCTGTGAGAGTGATGGGTCGTCCTTCAGGATAGGTTGTAGATCCTTGATGATGCGTTGGAGAGGTTTTAGTTGGGGGCTGAAGGTGATGGCTAGTGGCGTTCTGTTATTTTCTTTGTTGGGCCTGTCCTGTAGTAGGTGACTTCTGGGTACTCTTCTGGCTCTGTCTATCTGTTTCTTCACTTCAGCAGGTGGGTATTGTAGTTGTAAGAATGCTTGATAGAGATCTTGTAGGTGTTTGTCTCTGTCTGAGGGGTTGGAGCAAATGTGGTTGTATCGTCGAGCTTGGCTGTAGACAATGGATCGTATGGTGTGGTCTGGATGAAAGCTGGAGGGATGTAGGTAGGAATAGCGGTCAGTAGGTTTCCAGTATAGGGTGGTGTTTATATGACCATCACTTATTAGCACTGTAGTGTCCAGGAAGTGGATCTCTTGTGTGGACTGGTCCAGGCTGAGGTTGAGGTTCAAAAACCAGTTGGAGAACACTTCAATCTCTCCGATCACTCGATTACAGACCAAAAAGTGGCAATACTTCAGAAACAGACTCCAACGAGAGACTGCTGAATTGGAATTAATTTGAAAACTGGATACAATTATCTTGAATAGAGACTGGGAGTGGATGGGTCATTACTCAAAGTAAAACTATTTCCCCATGTTTATCTCTCCCCCCACCCCCACTGTTCCTCAGACGTTCTTGTCAACTGCTGGAAATGGCCCACCTTGATTATCACTACAAAAGGTCGTCCCCTCCGCTGTCCTGCTGGTAATAGCTCACCTTAAGTGATCATTCTCCTTACAGTGTTTATGGTAACACCCATTGTTTCATGTTCTCTGTGTATATAAATCTCCCCACTGTATTTTCCACTGAATACATCTGATGAAGTGAGCTGTAGCTCACGAAAGCTTATGCTCAAATAAATTTGTTAGTCTCTAAGGTGCCACAAGTCCTCCTTTTCTTTTTGCGATTACAGACTAACACAGCTGCTACTCTGAAACTTTTTCCTACATAGGCTCCCATCCCCCCACTAGGGACTCTTGCATGTCGGGGAATTTGGGAACTTTGCACCAGAGAATTTTGGACGCACCTGCTGTTGCTTTTGATGTGCAAGTCAGCAGTTCTCTCTAAAGGCTCCCACCCTGACATTTGATGCTGTGTGCTTTTGTGAGCCATGTAATTCTAAATCTGAAAGGCTTGTACTGTATATGAAAGCATTGTCCAGGGATTCGGCGACGATGTGTGAAAATGTTTGGCTGGAGCAAATCGTGTGTATGAAACATGCCCTTCGTTCCCAGTGTATGCCCACTCACCAATCTATCCACTTACCCATTTGACCTGGGACCCTTAAAGGCCAGGTCATCGATTATAAGGTCGGAAAGGACCACTGTGATTATCCAGGCATAACTTCCTGTATAACACTGGCCATAGTTTGAACACGAGCGGATCTCTTAGAAAAACATCCAGTCTTGATTTTAAAAATGTGAGTGATGGAGACTCCACAACAACCTTTGGTAAGTTGTTCTTGTGGTTAATTACCCTCCCCGTTGAAAACCTGTGTCCCATTTCCAGTCAGATTTATTTGTCTTCTGCTTTTTGAGCCTTTACAGCCCACTTATCACATTTTCAAACTTTTCTATGCAACCATGAGGGCTAGAAACATACTTTTTTAAATCAAGGCTGATAGTCTCATGTAATCAGCAGAATCCAGAAGTGGGGCTTTAAGAAAAACACTAATGATCATGAGACTCGCCATAAAATTGTAAGCTTTGGTAATGCCGCAGTGCCAGGCTGTCTCTGATTAATGCAGATGACTGAGTTCTCAGAGATGTCAGTAAAAAGTCACAGAGTCAGGAGGGGTTGTTTTGTTTTTGTTTTATTTATTGTAGACTGACGTCCAAGCTGTTCTCTACATCATACTCTTTGAAAGGCAGCCAAATTCCATCAAACTGTCCTGATTCCTTCCTGGATTTCTATGCTGCTGAGGACGTCTTTGAGATTTCGGAGCCATTTGCAAGCCTGTGGAAGTGATCCTTGCCTTCTACATTTAGGGGCTGCTCCTAATCTACAGCAAATCTGCATAGCAGCAATATATTGCTCGATGTGATAAACTATTTATAGTTTATAATAAACTGTTTTTGCTTTATTAAATTTCAGCTGAAGCGCCTAGGATAGCAGCACACAAAATAAATTCAAGTACAAAACCCAGAAACGTTGGGGTGGAAAGAGGGAAAAAATACTATATGCAAAAAACTTAACCATTCAGACAGCTACAAACATATTATTCCTGGCCGTCATAGAATCATATTGGGAACCATATTATAGCAATAATCTCTGATTTGTAAAGAATAATGGCTTAAGGAGTTTATAACCTCAGGTTATCACCATGTTCCTATCATTGTAGTTAGTCAGATGAAACACCCATCATTCAGAATCCCAGTTTACAGAGTGCACAGAAATGACCCAGCTCTAATGCCATTTTCCAAGCGCCGTAGCCAGGCTTTTTTAATCTCTCTGACACGATAAGAGATCATGTGCTGCTAATTAACATAGAGGGAATAGGCTGTACTAAACCTAAGGGTTCAATTTGTTAACAATTAAAAGCATTTAGTAAAGGCCTTGTCCCCGGCAACCCATTATTATTCGTGATCAACTGGGCAGATTTACCACAAGATCTATGGATAAGGATTAAATATTGCAGAAGGATTAGTATCTGTTTGCAGCACATTGAGGCGGGCTTTTAAACGAGGCCAGTCCTTTTGGGCTTGGTACAAAGCAAGCCTAGCACTGCTCAATGCTACGGTAGTTATTGTTTGGTTTGGCAGAATTCGATTTTTATTTTTTTATAATTTTGACAGATATCAATGTTTGTTAAGCATTTTTTTTTCATTTTTATCAGTTACCTTTCCACCATTGTGGGAAATTGGGTGGGCGGGGCAGACTATAATTATTTAATGACCGTCGACGTTGAGATTCAAAAGGTTAAAGATTGATAACTGGCAAAACACAAATTGTTGACATTACATGTCAAAATATACCCAGTAAATATCTTTAAAACAAACTCTAATATGTTTTCTCAAGCAGCATTTGTCATACTTCCCCTATCTGTAAATTCTGATGATTTCCAAAGGAAATATTTTCCCGTCAATTTGCATGTGTATGGTGAAATTGACACTTACTGAGGAAAAATCTAAACCTTCCAAGCCTAGCTATGATGTAACAAATCACTGGCCAACTATACGTGCTGTTGCTGTGCTCAACTTATCTGCAAGTGTGCAGGCCGGGGGGCAGAATTACCTTCTGCTAAAAGTTTGCTGATCTCTACCACTTAAACCAAAGGAAAGTCTCCATTAGCTGTCAGAAGTAATAGGATTTTTATATGGTTTCTGGTGATCAGCCAGTAGAGGGGGCATAATCCTAAACACACAAGCAGATCTGACGCCTGCCAATGGAGGGCAGTGGGGGGTGGACGCACCTGGGGTTTCAGACAAGTGTCTGGTATTGACACTAGTGACAAATTGTATGCACATCATACATGTTTTACACCCATTTGGGATCATGGGAAGCATGCTGTTTTGATCGGTCCAAGCTACTAGTGGTTTCCCTTCAGTGACACTCCTAAATCATCCTTGTTCTGAGTTCCTCTCTCAGTGGCCAGAAATGCGGAATAGACACTTCCACCTCGCATGCATTCTAGTTGTTGATGGTGGGACTTGCAGCTTCCTGCCTTTTGTTCGCATTAATCAGAGTCTTGTTAAGTTTTTCTTTCTTATTCCTGCCCCTCTGCATTTCTGAGTTCATCCAGAAGCCGTAGGAACAGAACACAGTGAGAGACACTACTCTCATGGTATGTCTAACCCGGGCAGCAGCAGGAGAGAGCCAGTCACAACAGAGGCTCATGCAAGCACCTGGATTGAACCGCCAGATACTTTTGAGTTTGAGGCTCATCAGTAGGAACAATATTTGATTCTTACACATAGTATTTGAGCATGTGATGATCTTTAATGTATTTATCCCCACAACATCCCTGTGAGTTAAGGCCCCATTTTACAGACACAGAGAGATTAAGTGAATTGCCAGAGGTCTTCTGAGTCCTAGCCTGCACCCTGACCTCTGGACCAACCTTCCTCTCCTTACGTTGGATACCTTGAATTTCCAGCTGTCTGGCAGAGTACATTCCACAGACAAAAAATACATTCCTGTAATAAAAAGGAACTACTTTCCTGGAGGGGGCAGGAAGACTCTAGGACAACAGTTTGATAGGGACTAGAGCTGGTCAGGAATGCTTGGACAGAATATTTTCCATCAGAACATGTCGATTTGTCAAAAGCAAAATGTTTTGAGGACATCGTGTCCATTTTGATAACATTTTTTTTGGAGGGGGAAAGGAAACAGACCTTTTCAGAGCCGAATGTTTTGATTTTTCCATTTCAGAGAGTCCTTTGGTTTCAAGTTTTATTTCTATTTTCTATTATAGGGTATATAATGTAAAATTTAAGTAAAAAATGGCATGACAAATTGCAATTTTATCAAAATGAAACATGAAAAAATGTTTTTCCCCAGAACTTTGTTTCATGGGAAATTTGTTCTTTAGATTTTCCCTTTCTGAAAGTACAAGTTTTTGCAATTGTGAAATTTCCCACAAAATGGAAAATCCAGTTCCTGCCCTGCGGTAATAGAGCCCTTTGCTGTGCAACCCCCAGTGAACACTGCAGGCAAATTAATCTCTGGCATACTCTGCTTCAGTCAATGGAATTACACCAGGGATGAAGGTGGCCCAGTGGAAATCCAATAGTATAAATTTGTGCTTTTTCTGTTACCTACCCTATGTAATTGTACATCTGGAGAACAGAGAAGCATTTAAGTGGAGCAAAGGGAGACAGAACAGAGACTGAAATTACGTTGGCGATGCAGAAGTGTGGTTGTCATATGGCTAAGTGGGACTCATCACCAGATAACAGGGCTAATAAAGGTGTATTCTCATTGAACTAGTAGGAGACATAATAGAGGAAAGCAATTTGTGTATATTTTTAAAGGTCACTTTTCAGAAAGTTTCTGGATTTTCCCACTGACAAAATAGGTTTATTCACTGAGCAAATATGAAATTCTGCTTTTTATAACCAGCTAATCAAAAAACACCAGATCCTGCTCTCATTTGAGGCAATGGCAAATGTTCCATAGATGTAGCTGAGAGCAGGACCCAGACTAGACATTATATATATAAAATATTCATTTATTTCTTAACTGAATGGATCATTATTGTGTTCAAAATGGCTAGCTGGTTACAGTGGGTGGTGATTTTCTCTGGATGTTGCCACCGGGTAGCTATACCATTTGTACAGTGTCATTTGAGGACCATTTACTCACCCAACCAGTCCACTCTGCTCAATTCTGATTTTCCTCTTTTCAGTTTTGGAAGTAGGGGCCAAATGTCCCCGAAGTTACAATTGTGAGGTTTTACCCTAGAGCTCCCTGAGGATGACCAATGAAAACTCAGACACGGCTCTCCACCCCGAGCACAATTGGCTTCAGATTCTCTCCTCTAAAATCTCTAAAGATCTGGTAAGAGAGAAAGTGGAGTCCTGGGGGCTGTGCAAAAGCCAACTTTAGACAAGAGAAGCAGTTGTCAGTGTAGCTCCCTTAGTGTTCGTGCTTGAGCCGATGGACGAATGGAATAAGCACAGCAGGTTGTTCGTTGCTCGTCGGGGGGTAACCTTTACTCTGGATTTCTTAAAATGACTTTGGTGTAGATGCGGGGAGAGGAGAAGAGTGACACTGGCTGGAACCAGGCATCGTGCTGTAACAACTACCAATGCTCCCTTCACTGACACAACCACCCATGTCAGCAGAACATAATGGCTCCTCAAGGGGAAATCCCTCTGTTTTTTTCAGTCCAGGACAAAGCTTCCCTGGTGACCAATGCCAGCTGGTTCACTGACCGCTCTTCCAGTAGCAAATGGGGGTCTCCTCTTGGGGGCCAGCTGACCTAGCCTCAGGCTGGCTGCAGCTCCCTCCACTCTGAGTATAATTGAGAGGGCGGAAGCTGGAACAAACTCAATTAAGCAGCAATCTGACTGTTAATTACAGAACAGAGTAGTTATTTGTGTATCCCAAAGATGGCTAATGGCTTTTGAATTTCTTAGCACTTGGGAAGCTGAACTATTTATTTAGAGAAGAGCTTTGAGATCATTGGATGAACAGCACTCTATAATCCTCAGATCAATGGAAGATTATTATTACTCAGAATATGGGCCAAAAGAACAGATTGCTCATACTCGTTATTTGTTTTAGCCTCAAGAAAATAGACGAGGAGGGGAAAATATCTGTGAGGCGTACTCCTTAAGAAGCTATGAAATCAACTCCAGCCGTGAAGTTTCCAGGCCGTGGATAGCTCTGGGGTTTAAATATGTTAATGCCGCCTGGAGGGACATGCCAGCTTCCCCTCTGAGGCAAACGCTCCATGCTCCCTTCACGCAGCGAGGCAGAGTCTGTTGAGGGAAAATGGCCTCAGACTTAAGAGAATTATGTATTTATCCCAGTGTGAGAGGCATTCATTAAGGGTGTAGCCGGAAACCAGTTTGTCATTTGTAAATGGAGTTAAGAGGCTGCTGCAATCGATCCGGAAGCCGATGAAATGTGGGTGGGATGTTTTACAAAGTGCTGCGGTTGTGGGGTCGTGTGAATGAGTGTGAAATGCCTGGGATGACATCCTGGCGATCACTGGCAAAACTTCCATTGGCTTCAGTAGGGCCAGGATTTCAGCCCTGGCCCTGCTTCAGTGCTTCCTAGCAGATCTGTAGCAAAATGCACCTGGCTCCAGATCTATCCCAAGGGAAAGGCAGTTGGGCAGCTACCTCTGACCCCACATTGTCTGGGGTTCTTACTGATAGCAGCCACCTGTGACTAGACAACGCCTGTCCTGCCCTCTGGAGGCCCCTCCACTCCCTTGCCTCTGCAGACAGGCCACTCTTGTAGGCTGAGTAGCTGGGTCTGTTATAAATAGGTCATCACAGGGAACTAGGAGACACTGGAGCCCAGTGGGGAAAGGCTGTGGCTAAGCAGAGCCAGCTAGCCTGGAGCAGGCTGTGACACCACATGCCTTTCACACAGGCCTCTGGACCCAAGTGGCCCTGGTGCCTGTTAGTCCCTGTGGAAACTGTAGTGTCCCAATGAGCTGCTGACCCTCAGGTCCTGGCTTTCAGTAGTGGGGGCTTCTAATTTACACATTGTAGGCACTTTTCTCTATGGCATGACCACTATTATTTATATTGCCGTAGCACCTATTGTGCTAGGCACTGTACATGCCCATAGTAACAGACAGTCGCTGCTGGGAGAGTTAACAATTGACAGACTGGAGAGATAAAAAGATGGGAGGAAACCTGTATTAGTATCCACATTTTACAGATGGAGAACTGAGGCATAGAGAGACTAAGACCTGTTCTACACTTAAAAACTAGATCAATCTAGCTATGTCACTCATGGCTGTGCAAAATCCCCTCTTCCCCTCCGAGCACCATGATCAGGTCAATGTAACCCCTAGACATGGCTAGGTCGATGGAAGAATTCTTTCATCACCTAGCTACTGTTTCTCAGAGAGGTGGGTTCATTATATCGACCAAAACCAAAAAACAAACAAGCAACAAAAACCACAACACACCGCAACAGCCACCTATCTACATAGGAAGTGTCTATGCTATGGGATTACACCAAGATTTTTCATCTACCAAAAAACTGAATCATAGAAAAATTTGGGGAATGGTTTCCAATCAAAAAAAATGTGGGAAACCCCCTTGCCCCCCCCAAAAAAAAGTTGAGAAAGCAGAGTTTTGAATGGTAAAAAAAAATCTGGGTTTTGGGTGGAGCACGACAGGAGGAAAAGATACTTTGCAACAACAAAATATTTTGTTCAAAAGATTGACAGCTGAGCACCAAATTCACCCAACTCATCACAGGGGGACGTTTGGTGTGTACCGAATGGGGCAGCATGGGGCTGAACAGTATTGGAGTTAGAGGGCAAGGACAAAAATTCGTTGATGCTCACAGAAGGAGGATGTCTGCCTACTCTGTGGCAGAATGCACCTGAATTCTGCAGCAAGATTCTGAAGCAGATTCTGTCTATTAAAAATTGAGGTTTTCATTGAGGACGTGGATATAACTAGGTTTGAAAGGATGAGCTTTTTAGCAGTAAATGTCACACAGACTGATTGAAAAATGTTTGTCAATAATAATCCAAATTTACAGTAGGGAAAGGAAGAACAATTTGTGTATTCGTTTGATTTGAAGAGATTTACTTTGTGTATTTTGACAGGTGATGTTGACGGTTTCTGTTTTAACTATTATAAAGCCTTCACTTTTTGAATCTCATTGCCTACCGTCATTAAAATAATTGTCTGACCTCCTCCATTGTCTGCCCCCCAGAATTTCCTGTGAAAATATAAATTGATAAAAATAAAAAAGTTTAAAAATATACAGTGATCTTCTCCATTGAAATTATAAGAATTGAGTTCCGACAAACCTATATATAGTTTGACTCCCCCAGCTGGGTTGGTGGCAGAAAGAACTGAATCCCAGAGCTGTAGATTTAAAAGCATGAGCCTCTACTACCTGAGCTAAAACCATCACCTCTCTTAAATTCAGGCAGAAGGCCAATCACAAGCCTCTGTATAGTCAAGCTGCAAGAGCAGGACTGAGAGTCACCCCATGTGAGCCTGGGTTTTAAGGGGAAAATGAATAATGCACTAATCATAGAAGGCCCTGGATCTTGTTCTCTGTTGAATTCAGTTTATTTTATCTTATCCTCACAGTTTCAATTTTGTATTGATGCATAAATGCTTCTTAGAAGTTGTCAGGAGGTGAAAGCTACAGGATTTAATAGCTGGATTAGGGATGGATTTCAGTTCCTAGGAAGGGATTGGAGACAAATGGGGATTGTGGACTAAAGCACTATGGCTAAATGTTTCTGTTAAAATGATCAGCAGTGAAATAGTCAATGGTGTTGACATCTGAACTACCATCCTTAGGTTCCAGAGTTATCAACCCATTCAGATAATAATACAGTTCTCTTTTGCAAAAGCTATTGTTTCAGGCTCTTTACAGACTCAGGAAGACAACACTGCATTAGTAACATGAGGGTTAGATTTTCAAACATTATTCACAGCTATGAGTATAGATTTTTTTTTTAAGTAAGCTTGGATCCTGGAGGACAATTCAGAGGCAAGGGGTGGATTCCACGGCTACTGAATGCACAGGGTCTTGGGTTTGGCTAGAACAGCAGGATTAACTCAGTGACCTATAGAAAGTCAATCATTTGCTTAGTAATTGTTTGGGGTTTTTTTCAGATATGAAAGAGGAAAAAAACCTCTTTGTACAAATGATTGTTTGGAGAAAGCTCACAGCAATTTGTACATGCTAATCAATGGTGCATACATCAATCATATTTTCTTCTTTTCAATAGTATCTGTGTCTTGCAAATGCACCGAAACTGAGCAGGGTACCCCTAAAGAAGTCACAAGCCAAGATGGATTTGCCTTTTGTGATGGCTCTGACCAAAGAGAGAAGATTTTTTTCCTTGGAACTTTGCCAGTACCAGCCAAAACAAGGCAGCCCTCCTGAAATCTCTCTAGGTCCTTTTGAGTCTGGCATTTATTTTTTCCTGGGGCGTCTTATAAATCCATCTATATGAGGGTGTGCTAGGGCAGAAGCTGATTTAGCACCCCGTCATTCAAATCCCCTCAGTATACATCAATTGAGACCTGTTTGCAAGACAGCCAGTAGTTGCCAATTAACTGCATAGAGATGCAGCTGAGGAGCTAATTGGGCAGAAGGAACCCCAGCAGCTGGGACTATATAAGCAAACAGGAAGGAGCTGCTAGGGAGAAGAGTATACTGACTGCTTCCCCAGAAATGCCGGGGAGGGGAGGGGAGGAGAGGAGGGAAGCTAGCTAGCTAGCTAGCTAGCTAGCTGGCTGGCTGGCTGGCTGGCTGTAAGTCGTATGCGAATAATACTCCAGGCTGTGGGATATAATAAAGCACAGGGGTGATTAAGACCACCGGGAGTTGTGGCGGTCAATCACTGTGGCTGAAAAGACTCTCAGGGGACCGTACCCTGGTGTTTGCTGCAACACTGTGAAAATAAGAAATGTGTGTTCATTTCCCACAGGAGGTAAAGTATCTTTGTGCACCATCAAATCATGTGAATATGATAATGTGAGAGACCAAAAGTAATATCAAGGGAGAATGGTCCCAATTGGCTCTGATTTTGGTGGCCTCGTTTCTGGGTGCTCAGCTTGTGAAAATCTAGCCCATTTAAGGCATCTCAAGTGCTGAATGCCAGCATCTCCTGCTGACTTCAGCAGCCTCTGCAGATGCTCTGAAAACCAGTCCCCAGGCTGTCAAGTTGAAGAGACTGAGAAAATTCTTGGATTCTCCAGGGCCGCAAATGGTGCCACATATCAGCCTTCCCTGATGACTCGTGAAATTTCTCCAATAGCTTTGCTAGTTGCTGAGTTGGCCACTGCAGCACTGCCAGACAGCTGGGGACAGGAAGTGAAGAATACAGAGTCCCCTTTTGCAGAGGTTAGTGCTGTCAGTGCTGCTAGCCCCACTCCAACAGCGTGCAGAGAAAAGTCCAGGTCCCCTTTCTCGCCTTTCCACCTAGAAGTTGGATGCAATCTAGCTCTTAATCTTCGTTAGATGTTGAGGAACCAAAGCAGTGGGCTTGGTTAGGTGCTCTGTTCTAAACAGGATAGAATAGCAAGACCAAGGGAAGAGATCTGTAGCCAGATCTTTTGACCTGAATGTTTTACACAGTGTGTATTTAACTGTTGGCCTCCTCCTGAGCCTTTCTTGCCAAGCTAATATCCCTTAGGGCAGTGGCTCTCAAACTTTTTAACTGGTGACCCCTTTCACAGAGCAAGCCTCTGAGAACGACCCCCCCCTTATAAATTAAGAACACTTTTTTGTATATTTAACACCATTATAAATGCTGGAGGCAAAGCGAGGTTTGGAATGGAGGTTGACAGCTCGCGACCCCCCAAGGAATAACCTCATGACCCCCTGAGGGGTCCCGACCCCCAGTTTGAGAACCTCTGTCTTAGGGGAACCCAAGCAAGAAGTGTGTGATTCCCCCAAACTTCAGCCTGGGGATGGGAAACCTAGGAAACATTTGCATGCTAATACAGAAACAGATTGGAGGGCTCCTTGAAGGATTCAGTAACCAGGTCTGGTTTTGCAGAGGCAGCATGCAGTGTAAAACATAAGGGGAAGCAAGCAAGATGGCTAGATGTGAAAAAGAAGGGCATTTAGTGGATGTTTCAGAGACACTGTAGTCCACAAGCCCGAGCATGAAATGGGCAGCCAGGAACTCATCTTGTAAGAGACTATCTACAGAGCAGCTGGGAGGTGCGATTCCCAGCACGGGTAGAGAGATGCGTGCTTGCTTGATCCAGCTAGCATGCTAAAAATAGCAGCATGGCCATGGTGGCCCAGGCAATAGCGTGGGCTAGCTGTGCCAGTACGATCCCACCCAAGTCTCTGCGTACATACTTAGGCAGCTAGCCTGCATCGGCACTCATGCCACTGCACCCCGCTGCCATTTCTCGGGTTGGCTTGAGCAGCCCTGGCACACATCTGACTTCATCTCGCAGCTGCTGTGTAGACGTATCCTAACTGACTCCGTGTGATGCTGGGCAAATCACTCCACCTTTTGGTTTCCTCAGTTTCCCCTCTCTATAAAACAGGATCAGTGCTGCTTTTTAATCTCACCAGGGTGAGGCAAGGGGTTGTTAGAGCCAAATACTGTGAGCTGCTGAGTCTTACGCTGAGATCAGTGGAAGCTGATGGTGCTTGGTAGCTTGTACCCAATTTAAGTTCTTGGGTATATAACTGATCGGTGACTGTCAATTTGCAGCAGTATATATGTGTTTATGAAAAATACCCCATTCATATCTGCAAAGTGCTTTGATACCTTCTTTTGGTGCAATTGTGATTTATTATCATTGTTACTCATTTGCATTACACTTTGGGATATGACATGACGTGGGTAGTAAATGTATGTATTGTTGCTGTGAGAGCCTGTTCCAAAAGCACGTGTCTCTGAGCATCGGGGACTGTCGGCTCTGCAGCCAGGGAACATTTGCATTCTACAGCCCCACCACACCAGCACACCAAACATGAGACTGTTTTTGTCACACCACGAAGCTTGAGTTGTCATCAGCTGATCTCACTGTCAGCTAAAGAATTTGAGAACTCCCCCCTAGAGTGCAAGTGAGGGGAAATTATGCTCAAGTAATTGCGCTCGGTTACATCTGGAGACGGTCTAAGGAGTACGTTAGAATGATAATGCCAATACTTATTGCCTGTATGAATAAATCTCATCACATTTCCTTAACATTATCTCCTGTGTGAGTATCACAGAGGAATAGACAATTTATCCTGAAGTGCCTAACTGGAAACATAAGGCTGTTCCCATGCCTATTGGTAGATATTAGGATATAGATATTCAGGCCTGTCTTGTAAAGGCCTATACTCTAAGAATTTAGGTGTATTCTTATCACTTGGCTAGTTCTAGAGGTATAAAAGAAAGAGAGAATCAAAATCACTGTCTGCCGGTGTAAGGGCCTTCTCTCACTGTGATAGTCTGAGGCCCTGTGCTTAGGCTAAGGCCTTTGGCTCAGCAGTAGAGGCAGCCATAAGCTGGGAAGCGACTGATCACCTCCTCATATTTCAACCTAGTCACATTGAAATAACAGGTTTCAGAGTAGCAGCCGTGTTAGTCTGTATTCGCAAAAAAGAAAAGGAGTACTTGTGGCACCTCAGAGACTAACAGGGGCTGTTAGAAAGGTGATCTGATCTATCACCTCCAGAGAAAGGGAAGAGCCTAGAGGATGTAAAAGGAAGTTTAGTTTGATAGTTTTCTGCTTGGTAAGAACTCACTTATCAATAGACACAGCTGGGAAACTCTTACGTCTTTATAGATGTAGTTGTCAAATCCTCACTTCTGTATTGTTTTGTCATTATAGTTCCCACTTTGCTATTCTTTATTTGCATGGTCTCTGTCTGCTTCTGTGATTGTTTCTGTCTGCTGTATAATTAATTTTGCTGGATGTAAACTAATTAAGGTCGGTGGGATATAATTGGTTAAATAATCATGTTACAATATGTTAGGATTGGTGAGTTAAATTTCAGGAAAATGATAGGTTACAGCATAACTAAGCAGAACTCAAGTTTTACTATATAATCTGCAGTCAATCAGGAAGTGTGGGGTGGGGAAATTGGAATCATGTTTTGCTAAGGGGGGAATGGGAACAGGGACACAGGTAAGGCTCTGTGGTGTCAGGGCTGGGAAGGGGGACACTAAGGAAGGAAACTGGAATCATGCTTGCTGGAAGTTCACCCCAATAAACATCGAATTGTTTGCACCTTTGGACTTCAGGTATTGTTACTTTCTGTTCATGCAAGAAGGACCAAGGAAGTAAGCGGGTGAAGGAATAAGCCCCCTAACAGTAGTGGGTAAAGATCTGGGCTGGCTGATCTGCCTCCACCCCAAAAGGAAGAGAGCAATAACATTTCCATGGCTTAGCCAGATCAGGAGCTAGCAGTGGGTGAATTTCAAGAGGCTGGCTAGAAGTTCAGATCCCTAGCTGAAACACTTTGACCTGGAAAAGAGGGTATCGGGTCCTGTGGTGATGGGCAGCAATACAGAATTGTGAGATAAGAGAGATCAGTTTGGGAACTTTCCCAGTAAAAGCTTTCTTAGGAGAAGAGTAGTGAGAGTTCAGACTGGTTTCTTCCCCGTCAGAAGTCGCGAGCAATATAGTGGCATCTAGTGAAATTATTTTTTTCTACACAAATTTACAAGTAGCAAAGTAGAGATTTATTATGGGGACAGCCCTAAAACCTACTTGCTTCAAAAGAATTCATTTAGCTTGAGTGATAAAAGCCTGTGTGTTTGGTGCTGAAGGACCCCAGTTCTAATGCTGACTCCCCAGTTGTATGTGTGGATCTGATTTATCTACCTTAATAATTAGGTCTGTTTGCAGCATGTGATTTTGTTGCGCTTTGGGAGATTTTATGGTGTTCCAAGTAGGGCACCCAAAATCACTAGGTCACTTTTGAAAATCTTGACTTAGATTTTAAATCCCAGCTGGAAAGCAGCACCTCCAACAGGCATAGGATAAAACCACAGTGTGTGCTAGCTGCAGAACAAGTGTTGAGTCCCTTCCCTAGCAAAAATGATTTACAGGCACGTGGGACATCCTGTATGTAATGTTGCTATCAGAGTGGGCTAGTCTGGTCCCTAGTCTAGTTTCCAATCGTTATTCCCATTAGACAAAGAAATACCCTGAAAGCCTGTATTAAAGAAAAGGTCATTGAATGCGGACTATTACCACTTGCACAATGTGTGTAGGCTTTTGTGCAATGAGTTAGGGGATTCTTAGCCTAGTTCCCACTGGGCAAGTGCCCACATCATACAAAACGTTGTCACTGGGCATCTCAGCAGAGAGGTAATGGGTATTCTTTGAGAGGCTGGGGGAGAAGCACATCAGCTGACACTCTCAGGAAGAAGTCAGAAGTGCAGAAGACACTCAAGCTGCTCCCATGAATCAAGGACGTCTCTCACCACAGCTGTTCAGCCCAGCACTTCCCCCCATAGGCAATCGAAAGCTACATCGAAAGCCCCAGTCAAAAAGGAGTTGTTCCTCTTCCCTCTTATATTTAGGACATATGGCTAGGCGTGTGTGCCCGCCATGTCCAGGCCAGCATGCTGAAGGGCAACTCTAGGGCTGCTGGAATTCCTCATCAGACAATTCCTTCTGTCTTAGTCACGTCTCCTCCTGAACCAGCATTACCCTCCCCTCATCCCTTTCAATGTAAGCAGCAACGTCAGGGTCTGCAGCAATATCTAGGCTAAAGCATTTTCTGGAGGAGAAGGCTCCACTGTGTTAATCTTTAGGATCTCTCCCTGCCCTTCCCAGCACTCAGATGGGCTTGTCGTTTAATGGCAACCTTCCCAGCTGCATTGAATGAAGTGTTCTGAGCAGAGACAGGGAGGATGCCAGGTGTGGGGGATTTAACCACAGGACTGTCCAGGGTGCCTGGGAACCTGGAATCATTTTGGCCTGTCTGGAAAATGGTCTGTATTTTAGCCTGGTGGGACACACTTACAAAAAACAGTATGGGGTGCATGTACCATAGTATGGGCTGGCCACTTCCCCTTTTAATGCAGAAATGGGGAGATCTGCACACAGATGAGACTCAAGCCTGGTCTAGACTTAAATTTAGGTCAACATAGCTATGGCATTGAGAGGGGTGAAAAATCCACCCTCCTGAGCACTGTAGCTACGTCAGTTTAACCCCAGGTGTAAACAAAGCTATGTTGGCAGAAGAATCATAGAATTGTAGGACTGGAAGGAACCTCAAGAGGTCATCTAGTTCAGTCTCCTGCACTCAAGGCAGGACTAAGTATTATCTAGACCATCCCTGACAGGTGTTTGTCTAACCTACTCTTAAAAACTCCAGTGATGGAGATTCCACAACCTCCCTAGCCAATTTATTCCAGTGCTTAGCCACCCTGATAGTTAGGAAGTTTTTCCTAATGTCCAACCTAACCCGCTCTGGCTGCAATTTAAGCCCATTGCTTTTTTGTCCTATCCCCAGAGGTTATAGAGAATGTTTCTCCCTCCTCCTTGTAACAACCTTTTATGTACTTGAAAACTGTTATCACGTCCCCTCTGTCTTCTCTTCTCCAGACTAAACAAACCCAGTTTTTTCAATCTTCCCTCATAGATCATGTTTTCTAGACCTTTAATCCTTTTTGTTGTTCTCTGGACTTTTCCAATTTGTCCACATCTTTTCTGAAATGTGGCACCCGGAACTGGACCCAATACTCCATTTGAGGCCTAATCAGTGGGGAGTAGAGTGGAAGAATTACTTCTCATGTCTTATTTACAACACTCTTCCTAATACGTTCCAGAATGATGTTTGCTTTCCTCCCCCTTCCTTCCCCCCCCCCAAAAAAACATTGATTGCTTACCGTAATTATTTGCTCCATTATCTTTCCAGGCACTGAAGTTAAACTAACCGGTCTGTAATTCCCCAGGTTGTCCTTATTTCCCTTTTTATAGATGTGCACTATATTTTCCTTTTTCCAGTTTCTGGAATCTCTCCTATTTTCCATTACTTTTAGAAGATAATCACTAATGGCTCCAATATCTCCTCAGTCAGATCCTTGAGTATTCTAGGATGCATTTCATCAGGCCCTGGTGACTTGAAGACATCTAACTGGTCTAAGTCATTTTTAACTTGTTCTTTCCCCATTTTAGCCTCTGATCCTACCTCATTTTCACTGGCATTCACTATGTTAGGCATCCAATCACTACTAACCTTTTTGGTGAAAACTGAAACGAAAAGGTCATTTAGCATTTGTGCCATTTCCACATTTTCTGTTATTTTTCCTCCCTCATTGAATAAAGGGTCTACCCTGTTCTTGGTCTTCCTCTTGCTTCTAATGTATTTGTAGAATGTTTCTTGTTACCCTTTATGTCTCTAGCTAATTTAATCTTGTTTTGTGCCTTGGCCTTTCTGATTTTGTCCCTACATACTTGTGTTATTTGTTTATATTCATCCTTTGTAATTTCACCTAGTTTCCACCTTTTTGGAGGACTCTGTTTGTTTGTTTTGTTTGTTTCAGATCATTGAAGACCTCCTGGATAAGCCAGGGTGCTCGCTTGCCATACTTCCTATCTTTCCTACACAGTGGGATAGTTTCCTCTTGTGCCCTTAATAATGTCTCTGAAAAACTGCCATCTCTCATAGAACAGAGGGAAAAGAGACAAGTGAGAATAAGAAGGTGCCCAGGGCAGTTATTTATATTGCTTATCAGATAGCAGAAACTCCACAAAAGAAACATTTCTGTCGCTTTGAGGACAGAAAAAAGCAAGAGAGGATAATGATCTGATAGCTAACCTGCCCTGAAAGAGAAAGCAGACAATGGTTGCTTGATTTTCTATTGTACTACTTCAGAATGCAGCTTCAGATCTGGGAAAGAAGGAACATACTGCCTGGGCTAGGGACAGGCTGAAATCATACCAAGGATGGGAGAGGAGTTAGATGCAGGTCTCTGGCATCTGTAAGGCCCAGCAGGTCTGAAACTGTGGCCTGCAGACATGGTAGGCAGCAGACAGCTCCATGCTGCTACAGCTAGTTTGCACTCCACTCTCTACAACCTGGTGAGGACATAACCCATAGGAAGTCCCGCCTCAAGGTGTCTGACAGGCAGCAGCCTCATTGCTCCTGATTGGCGCTCTGCCCTATATAAAACCAAGGGGCATTCTAGGAAGTGTCCAGGTAAGAGAGTGGATTTTTTTTTTTTTTTTTTTTGTGTAGTGGCCATGACTGTTCCTGTTCTTGAGCTCCTGGTATTGATCTCAGCTTGATTTGGACCTTGCCTTCTGACCCAGACCCTGAAACCTGTCTTGGACTCTGGGCCTTCATATTGACCCTGGCCTGGAACTTGACTACAAACTCCTCTGCGACTCTTAGCTTCAGGTTTGACAGAGTTATTTTACTCCAAAAGGAGCTTAACTGCTTCTTACATATATCCTGAATAAAGGTTGATGCCATGCCCACTCATGTTAGCAAGGCTGGAGACCAAGGCCATGTTTGCTGATAGACCCTAGCACCATTGGCATAATACTATGATCCCTGCTACATCCTTGTTTTCATTCTCTGGGCAATATTTGCAATTGTCTATTTGACAGGGATGCCAAGGGAAAATACCTCTATGGAGAGAAGGTTTCCAATAGGAGAGCGCTCTTCAGTCTAGCAAACAGAGGCATAACAAGATCCAGTGGCTGGAAACTGAAGCTAGTCACATTCAGGTTAGAAATAAAGGCAGACATTTTTAACAGTGAGAGTAATTAATAATTGGAACAACTTACCAGGGATGTGACGTCTTACCAGGGATGTGATGTCATTTGAAGTCTTTAAATCAAGACTGCTATATTTCTAAAAGATTTGCTCTAGCTCACCCAGAAGTTATGGGCTTGATGTACTGAGTAAGGTTCTGTGACCGGTATTATGTAGGTGGTCAGATTAGATGATCACACATTTGGGCCTTTAAAATCCATGAAAAGCTTGTCCAGATCATATCTGTTCTGGAAAGTTTACCTTAATTGAGCACATGTGATCATGTGTCTCTTTAGTGGCTGGCTAGCCAGAGCAAAGATAAATGCCTATAACTGAGTACTGACTAATTGATTTCCTCCTTTAACTCAAGGAGTTGAAGCTTGTGCTTTTGATGCTGAAGAACATAATAAGAATGTCTATACTGGGCCCCCCATTACAGAAAGGATGTGGACAAATTGGAGAGAGTCCAGTGAAAGGCAACAAAAATTATTAGGGGGCTGGGGCCCCTGAATTATGAGGAGATGCTGAGGGCTTATTTAGTCTGCAGAAGAAAAGAGTGAGGGGGATTTGATAGCAGCCTTCAACTACCTGAAAGGGGGTTCCAAAGAGGATGGAGCTCGGCTGTTCTCAGTGGTGGCAGATGACAGAACAAGAAGCAATGGTCTCAACTTGCAGTGGGGGAGGTCTAGGTTAGATATTAGGAAACACTATTTCATTAGGAGGGTGGTGAAGCACTCGAATGGGTTACCTAGGGAGGTGGTGGAATCTCCATCCTTAGAGGTTTTTAAGGCTCGGCTTGACAAAGCCCTGGCTGGGATGATTTAGTTGGGGTTGGTGCTGCTTTGAGTAGGGGGTTGGACTAGATGACCTCCAAGGTCTCTTCCAACCCTAATCTTCTATGATTCTAGAACAATGGTCCATCTAACCCAATATCCTGTCTTTGGACAGTGGCTGGTGCCAGATGCTTCAGAGGGAATGAACAGAACAGGGCAATCAGCAAGTGTTCCATTCCTTGCCATCCACTCCCTGCTTCTAGCAGTTGGAGATTTAGGGACACCCAGAGCATGGGGTTGTCCCTGACCATTATGGCTAATAGCCATTGATGAGCCTATCCATCATGAACTTCTCTAATTCTTTTTTTAATCCAGTTATAGTTTTGGCCTTCACAACATCCCCGGTCAACTAATTCCACTGTGCACTGTGTGTTGTGTGAAGAAGTACTTCCTTATGTATATTTCAAACCTTGTAGCCTATTAATGTTGTTGGTAAACCCCTGGTTCTTGCATTATGTGAAGGGCTAAATAACACTTTCACTTTCTCCAAACCATTCATTATTTGATCTCTATCATATCTTTCTCCCCCTTAGTCGTCTTTTTTCTAAATGGAACAGTCCCAGCCTATTAGATCTCTCCTCAAATGGAAGCTGTGCCCTACCCTCAATCATTTTTGTTGCCCTTCTCTGTACTTTTTCCTATTCTAAAAGATCTTTTTTGAGATGGGGTGACGAGAACTGCCTGCAGTGTTCAAGGTGTGGACGCACCATGGAGTTATATAGTGGCTTTATGGTATTTTCAGTCTTATTATCTATCCCTGTCCTACTGGCTCCTAACATTCTGCTAGCTTCTTTGCTGCTGCACATTGAGTGGATGTTTTCACAGAACTATCCATGATGACTCCAAAACCTTTCTTGAGTGGTAACAGCTAATTTAGAGCCCATCATTTTGTAGGTATAGTTGGGATTATGTTTTCCAATGAGGTCTCTTCCAGCCCTAATTTTCTATGATTTAGGGTAGTGACTGAAATGAGTGTTTGCCATACCCCAGTTAAATTAATGAGCTGTAATTTATTGTCCCTTTAAAGAAGCAACGAATATAATAGCTTCTATGAGTGATGCAGAAGAGGGCTGCGTACTTCAGGGAGACTTCTCTGGGGAATTTGGGAGTTGCAGTGTGCTGTTTGTTACCTGCAAGGCAAGGTTTGGACTGGCAGAGCCCTGAAGAGTTTGTTGGCAGGGCAGACAAGCTGGTGTGTCAGGGAGTTGTCCCACCATTTAGGAGTAGCAAAACTCTCATTTCCTGGAGCTGGGAGGGATAACACCTCACAATTTTGGGAACCCCAGTAGATTGTCAAACTGGCAGACAATTCTGGGGAAAAGTGGGACTGGGAGAGTGTTGGGGTCACTCAGCAAAAAGTAAGTGGGCGGGGGAAGTCAGGGTGTGACTTGGACGCTTGTCAGCTGGCTGTTGATGCTGTGGCTCATAGCCTTGACCACAGAGCACGTAAGGGTTGCAGAGCTGCAGGGCAGGTGATGACACAACCCCTTACTGGTCCGAGTTGAACCCCACAGCATCACAACCTGTCAGCTGGATTTTGCTTACCACAGCACAAAGTCCCCCTCTGAGGACTGAAAATAATAATAAAAAACCCAGCACGGCCCACTAATGCTAGAGGGCAAAAAGCAGAACTAAGAGAGGAAAGTTTATTTTCTTTTGTTTGTCCACAGTTAGTTTAGTTATTGGTTCTGCTGCAGCTTGGCTACCCAGGATAGGGTCATATCCCCAGAGGGTGGAAAATGGCCAAGCTGCAAAGTCAATGGAGCTAGGCCAATTTATACCAGGTGAGGAGCTGGTTGTTCCAATTTTGTCTCTCTCTGGTGACCTCTTTGGTGTTGCCTGGTATACCAGACACACGGGGCAAGAGGAGGAGCCGGGGACCTTCCAATTGTCCAGTACATCAGATGAGCACCCACAAGTTTCAACAGATCTTTAGAATGCTCCAAAAACTGGTGAGAAGGGGCCATTCCTCAGAGATTCCTGCTTCTGGAGAATGCCTCTTGAGTAACCTCTGCAGATGTATTCTGGCACTTACCACTTCAAGGACTGACAGGACCTGGGAAGTTGGGGGAGGTACTGACAGGACCTAGGAAGTTGGGGGTTAGGAGGGGGTATGTGGCTGGGAAGGTGGGGATGAGGAGAAACAGGGAGGGATCAGCAGGCACCTCCCCTACAACAAGTCCCTTCTACACAACTGCCAGAATATTGCCGGAGAATACATCACCCTAGGCTTTGAGATCTATACTCACCCAGAGCAGCACTGCTGTCAAAGTGATTCATAGATTGAAACTGCACCTGTGGTGTAGCTGGGGTGTGATCCATTAGCTGATTTGAAAGTTGGGACTAAGGCCTGTAGCTGACTGGGAGCCAGTGGAGGAACTTGAGGCCAGGCTTGATGTACTCATGGCAGCCTGAGCCATGGAGGAGGGTGGGTAGCTGCTGTGACAAAGCTCGGTCCTTGCCTCCGTGGGTCCCATGTTTCCTGGCAGATTTTGCTAGCCTCAGAGGCTCACTGTGACCCTCCACATAAACCTTCTCTCTCTAGAGACAAGGGTCACAGTCTACTAAGCCATTTTCATCATAAGCCAGTGAGGGATGTGAGAGAAGTTATCCTTCCTTGCACAGTCTCTGTTGTCTCCCCATCTCAGTGATTAATCAGGGGCAAAGGTAGGGAAAAGGGGGGAGCCCAGGCCCACCCTCTACTCTAGGCTCCAGCCCAGGGACCCTAATAGTATCAGCTATGGTAGCTGACCTTTTAGAAACATGACATGTACAATTTCCTGGGCTACTTCCCCCTTTCCTCAAGCTCCACTTCACCCTTACCTCAGGGTCTCCTTCCTTGTACCTGATATGGTGTGTACTACTCAGCCTCTCCAACAGCACAACTTCCTCCCACAGCTCCTGACATACACACCCACCTGACTGACTGGGAGGCTTTTAACTAGTTTCAGCCAGCCTGATTGGCTTCAGGTGTCCCAATCAACCTAGCCTTCTCCCTGCCTTCTGGAAAGTTCTTAATTGGCCCCAGGTGTCTTAATTGACCTGGAGCAGCTGCCATTTCACTTATCCTGGTACCAGGGATTTATTTAGCCTGCAGCGAATCAATCTCTCTCTCTCTCTCTCTCCCCCATAGCCTTCTAGCTTGGAGGGAGGTGGGAAACTGCTACTCCTGCTGTTGGGCCCTGAACTCTCCCTGCTGCTCCAGCTGCTTCTCTGGCTGGGCCAGACACCACTCATCTCTGCTACTTGGCTGCTGGACCCCCCACTCTTGGGTGCTACTACTGCTCCAACTGCAGCCCCGGGGGGGGGCTGCTAGCCCACTCCCCAGAGAGGAGGAGTGAGGGACCCCAACCACTGCTGTTGTGGACACCACCACCACCTGAGAGGAGTCCTTTCTGCCTGCCTGGACCACCACCTGGAGTTCCTGGAGCTGCTGCTGCTGTGGAGTCTGCTGCCTGGAGCTGCTGAAGCCCGAGGAGGAGAAGAAGAGGATCATCTGCCAGTGGGGCAGCACCTGGAGACTTTGCAGACCACTGTGGAGGGGGCCCTAAGACTGAGTAATTTTCAAACTGTGCTCTTGTGGTGGGGGTTTTGACTGTGTTTGTAGGGACACAGGGGGTGTGGTGTGGAGCTGCCCCCCGATCCATCTGTGTGTTCCCCCAACCCCCACCACTATTACCACCACTGCTGTCCCCTCCACCACCCCCACTGGCTGTATACCATCTGCCTCAGCTCCTGCCTCTGGACTCAGCTGCTTGCTTGGCTTGCCACACCCTATTTCCACCCTTTGGGCCAGAAGCAGCAGCCAGCTAAAAAAGACTTGTGCAAGTGCACATGGGCACATGTGCCCCCCCCCGGACTACCTAACCCCCAGCTTTGCCCTTTACTACCTGCCCCATTTGCCACTTGCTTTGCCTCCTCTTTTACTCCAGCCCCCCTTACTAGCTTCAGTTTGTTTGCCTGCCCCGCCCATTTCCTTCTGCAGCCTTTGTTTGTTTGCCCCACCCCAGCCTCTGAAGCTAGCCCCTTGGTTTCCCTGTTCTACCCCCAGACCGCTTAGCCCCTCACTCCATGTGCCCATGCCCCATCCCATGCGCTTGTGCAATTCCCCATTTTAGTTGCAACCCTCTTCACTGCACCCGCAATGTTGTTGTATCCCCCGCTTCCCTAGTACACCAAGAAGAGCCGGAATTTCCACCTTGTGTCGGTGACTGACCCCTAACCCCTGATTGCCCCCCATCCAGCCCACCCCTTTTGGCGCCCTCCTCCCCTGCCTGCAGCCTAGCGGGGAGGAGTGGTCGACCTGCTTCCCCTCTCCCCTCCTCCTTTTGGTGTCCACCCTTTCCTCCTTGCTCATGATGGCAGGGGATGAGACGGGTGAGACCCCTCCAGCAACCCGAGCTCCCCCTCCCCCGCCTACCCCTTCGTCACCCCCCCAAGCTTCTACCTCCGCTGCTGAACCATCTGCCACCGCCCCCGCTGGGGCACCAGCAGCGACGGGCACCGGGATGACCGCCACTGCTGCCACGTCTCTCACCCCCTCAGATTCGGGGGGAGTCCCCCCAGCCGGTGGGAAGGGCCAGGGGAAGAAGAAGGGGAAGGGCCCCGCTAAAAAGACCAGGCCCTCCATGGCAGGGGCTGCCCCCAATGCCCCGGCCCCATCTCCATTTGGGGCGCCCCTCCCCGCTGTTCCCTCCACTAGCTCTGCGGGTGTCCCTCCCCCGGCCCCCAGGGCATACGCCCAGGTGGCGGCAGCCCCCCCACCTGCCGCTACGTCATTTCTCCAGCCCACCGCCTCCGCTACCATCTATAGCGGCCGGGGCCCCTTTCCCACCATGACCAGGAAGCACGGTGTCCGTTGCCTCCTGGTGCCCGCCTCACCCCACGTGGAGACCTATGTGCGGGCGTTGGCGAGGGTGGTGGGGCCCACGGCCATTGTGGCGGCCTCCAAAATGTATGGCAAGGTCGTCTTCTTCTTAACATCGGAGGCCGCCGCCCAGGAGGCGGTGGAGAAGGGCCTGGCGGTGGGGGGCGTCTTCGTCCCCTTAGAGCCGCTAGAGGACCTGGGCGTCCGCCTGGTCCTGACCTCCGTCCCTCCCTTTCTCCCCAATGCCGCCCTGTTACCCGCCCTTTCTACCTTGGGGAAGCCCATCTCTGTCATCAGCCCTCTCCCGTTGGGCTGCAAAGACCCCGCCCTCCGACACGTCCTCTCCTTCCGCCGGCAAGTGCAGCTTCAACTGCCGCCGGCGGCGCGCGACGGAGAGGCACTGGAGGGGTCCTTCCTAGTCCCCTACCAGGGGACCCCTTACAGGGTGCATTATTCCACGGGGGAGGCCCGGTGCTACCTCTGCTGGGCGATGGGGCACGTCCGGAGGGACTGCTCCCTGGCCCGGGAAGGAGGGGCATCCAGGACCCCCGAGCCCCGGCAGGGCACCGGCCCCGTCATCGCCGACGCCCCTGGCTGCCCGGTGCCCGAAACCGCCCCTCCTCCTTCCCAGTCCACCATTGCTCCTGCTCGGGCCCAAGGGGCACCCCCCCACTATGCCCAGACGAGCGGGAGAACCCCGCCCCCGCTGTTTGCAATCTGGCGAGGCCTGTGGAGGAGGGTGCGGCAGGTACACCGCCCTGCATGGGAGAGGACCCGCCCCAAGGGGAATCTTCCCTCCCTTGTGCTGCCCCACCGTTACCCCCTCGAGTCCCTGAGCCATCGCCTCTGCCCCCTGACACAACCCCTGCTAGCCAGCCCCCGGATGATGCCATGGAGGGCTGGGCCCTAGTCCAGGGGAAGCGGGGCAAGCGGAAGGCTCGAGCTCCGCTCCTCCCATCTGATGCGGAGGCCCCCCGGAAGACCAGGAAGGGGGGCACCGATGCCGAGCCTTCCCTTCTACCCATGGGTGTGTTCCATCCACTAGAGCCGGCTGGGGAAGACGTGGCAGCACTGGAAGGCGGTATCTCCCCTCCACGGGAATCCCTCCCCTCCGAGACCCCCGAGGCACCATCTGAAACACCAGTGTGCCCCGAAGCAACCGTCGCGTCAGGTGCCGGCGGGGAGAATCCCGGGGTAGCGGAAAACAATTTCCCGTCTATATATGAGGAGATCGAAGCCCTGGGTCTGACCCCGGTCACCCAGGGGGAGGACGATCCTATGCCAGCGGACCTCGATCTGGGCGACTTCACTCCAGCCCCCCTTTCCCCATGTTCCCTCCCCCTAACCGTTGCTTCTGCTCCCACCTCCGAGGAGCCCCTGGACTCCTCCATCAACCCGGCTGCAGAGGGCACCCCGCTGAGAGCCGCCGAGCCAGTTGAGGCGACGGCCAGTGCCACGCGGCTGGAACCTGAGCCACCAGGGGCATCCCTCGCTGGTGAGGAGCATTCGACCTCCTTTCCGGGAGAGGACCCTACAGAAGAAAGTCCACCTCCTGATGCCGTGGCTGCCAAATCCACCAGAGAGCTTGCGCCCGGCATCAGTGAGAGCCCTCTCCCAACCCAGACTCTCACCTCTACCCCTGCCCCTGCCCTTATCCCGCCCACCTCCCGAGATATTATTGCCACCCCTGGGACTGTCTCCTTCCCCTTTCCAACAGATGACTCCCAGGGAGTGGCCTTTGTGTTTACCCGTCCCGACCCACCAAGGGCTGCTATCCTCCCTCCGCCACCCCCTATCGCCCCAGCATTCAGGTCAACCCATCAGGAGCCCCGTCAGGGGTCCGCACCCTGTCTGCCCATCTCGCTGGGCCACGGGGCTGTACCAAGGGCCCCGTCGGGGAATAACCAGACCACAACCCCAGCCCCCCATGCGCTGCGAGAGGAGTTGCGGGAGTTCCTAGAAGACGTCTGTGGCTCCCGCAAGTCCAGCTTGCCCTCCAGCGATGGGGGGACTTTAATCAAATCCTCCGGGCCGCAAGGGCCCTCATGGGGGAGGGGAAAAGGACCGGGAGGCAGGGCGCCGCGGCCTACCAGCGGGTCCGCCACTTCCGTGACTCCTTACTCACCTACGGGGTGGGTCATGGACTGCTGCGCAGCCCGCCGGGAGCCACGAGCATCCCTGCCGGCGAGGATCCCCCCCAGCCCTCCTCATGGCACCCTTTACCATCACAACATTGAACACCCCTAGCTGTAGAATGGGTCTCCGCAGGTCCCAGGTGCTCTCCTTCCTTCGGGAGGGGAGGTACTCTGTGGTTTTCCTGCAGGAGACCCATACGGATCCGACCGCCGAAGACAGCTGGCGGCTGGATTGGGGGGATAGGGTCTACTTTAGCCACCTCACAGTTCATACGGCTGGAGTGGCGACCCTGTTCTCCCCCGACCTACGGCCCGAGGTGCTGGGGGTCGCCGAGGTTGTGCCGGGTCGCCTGCTGCACCTCCGGGTCCGCATGGAGGGGCTGGTAGTCAACCTCGTGAACATCTATGCCCCAGCAGCGAGCCCGGAGCGGCTGCAATTCTATCAGCAGGCATCCGCCTTCCTCGGCACCTTGGATCCTCAGGAGTGCCTGGTCCTGGGAGGGGATTTTAACATCACGCTTGAGGAGCGGGACCGCTCGGGGACTGAGCAGAGCCCGGCCGCCGTCACCGTCCTCCAGGAGATAGTCGAACACCACGCCCTGGTGGACGTCTGGCACGACCACCACCCGGATGACACTTCCACGTTCACCTTTGTCCGGGTGAAGGCCCCTCGGTCGCGCCACTCCCGGTTGGACCGCATTTATTTATCACGCTTTCATCTTTCACGAGCCCACTCCTCCAGCATCCGGCCGGCCCCATTTTCTGACCATCACATAGCCACCGTGACAGCCTCCCTCTGCGCGGAGAGGCCGGGGCCGGCCTATAGGCATTTTAACAACAGCTTGCTGGAGGATGCGGGCTTCATGGCGTCCTTCCGGGAGTTCTGGCTGGCCTGGCGAGGGCAGCTGTGTGCCTTTCCCTCGGCACGGCGGTGGTGGGACTTAGGGAAGGTGCGCGCCCGGCTCTTCTGCCGTGACTACACCCGGGGCGCCAGCCGATGGAGGGATGCAGCGATAGAGCAGTTGGAACGGGAGGTCTTAGAGCTGGAGAGGCGTCTGGCTGCCAGCCCCGAGGATCCACCCCTCTGCGGAGCATGCCGGGAGAAGCGGGAGGAGCTCCGGACCCTCGAGGACCATCGGGCCCAGGGTGCCTTTGTTCGATCCCGCATCCGTCTCCTTCGGGAGATGGATTGCGGCTCCCGCTTCTTCTACGCCCTGGAAAAAAAGAGGGGGGCTAAGAAACATATCATCTGCCTACTGGCAGAAGATGGCACCCCCTTCACGGATGCGGTGGAGATGTGCGAGAGGGCGAGAGCCTTCTACACAAGCCTATTCTCCCCGGATCCAACCGATCCTAACGCTTGCAGAGTGCTGTGGGAGGAGCTCCCAACGGTCAGCGTGGGCGAACGAGACCGGCTAGAGCTGCCTCTCACTCTGGCCGAGTTCTCGGAAGCCCTCCGTGGCATGCCCACCAATAAATCTCCGGGCATGGACGGGCTGACCGTGGAGTTCTACCGCGTGTTCTGGGACATCCTGGGCCCAGACCTAGTCACCGTCTGGGCCGAGTCTTTGCAGAGCGGGGTCCTCCCTCTTTCGTGCAGGCGAGCCGTGCTCGCCTTATTGCCGAAGAAGGGGGACCTCCGCGATTTACGAAATTGGCGTCTCGTCTCGCTCCTCAGCACGGACTACAAAATCGTGGCAAAAGCCATCTCCCTGAGGCTAGGGTCCGTGCTGGCGGACGTGGTCCACCCAGACCAGACCTACACCGTCCCGGGCCGCAGCATCTCGACAACCTATATCTGGTCCGGGACCTATTGGAACTTGGGTGTAGGGATGGTCTGTCGTTCGCCCTCCTGTCCTTAGATCAGGAGAAGGCGTTCAACAGGGTGGATCACGGGTATCTCCTGAGCACTCTGCAGGCGTTTGGATTCGGACCCAGGTTTGTGAATTTTCTCCGGATGCTGTACGCTTCCGCAGAGTGTCTGGTAAGGCTCAACTGGACCCTGACCGAACTGGTCAGCTTCGGGTGAGGAGTACGGCAGGGGTGCCCCCTCTCAGGCCAGCTGTACGCTCTGGCGATCGAGCCCTTCCTCTGTCTCCTCCAAAGAAGGTTGACAGGGTTGGTGCTGAGGGAGCCGGAGCTGCGGCTGGTCCTGTCGGCGTACGCTGATGACGTGCTCCTCGTGGTCCAGGACCCTGGCGACTTGGTGCGGGTGGAGGCTTGCCAGGCCATCTATTCAGCAGCCTCCTCCGCGCGGGTCAACTGGGTCAAGAGCTCTGGCTTGGTGGTAGGGGACTGGCGGCAGGCGAGCTCCCTCCCACCCGCTCTTCAGGCATCCAGTGGAGCACGGGTCCGCTGCTCTATCTGGGCGTTTACCTTTCTGCCACGCATCCCTCTCCGCCAGAGAACTGGCAGAATTTAGAGGGCGGGGTGATAGAGCGGCTCCGGAAATGGACAGGACTACTCCGGTGCCTCTCCCTTCGAGGGAGAGCGCTAGTGCTTAATCAACTAGTCCTGTCCATGCTCTGGTACCGGCTCAACACCCTGGTCCCGGCCCCGGCTTTCCTGACCAACCTCCGGACATCGATTCTGGAGTTCTTTTGGTCAGGACTGCACTGGGTCCCTGCAGGGGTTCTCCATCTACTTCTGGAGGAGGGAGGACAGGGCCTAAAATGTCTGCTCACTCAGGTCCATGTCTTCCGCCTCCAGACCCTGCAGAGGCTCCTTTATGGTGCAGGTAATCCGGCGTGGAGCATACTGGCGCACGCCTTCCTGCGCCGCTTCCGAGGGCTCCGATACGACCGGCAGCTCCTTTATCTCCATCCAAGAGGTCTTCCGCGAGACCTCTCTGGGCTGCCAGTCTTCTACCAGGACCTTCTCCGGACCTGGAAACTCTTTACAACAAGCAGGTCCGTGGCGGCCACCGAGGGGGCAGATCTCCTCGCGGAGCCCCTGCTATACAACCCCCAGCTCCGTCTGCAGGTGGCCGAGTCCCGCTCGGTGCGCCAGAGTTTGGTCCTGGCAGAGGTCACAAGAGTCGGAGACCTCCTGGACTATGACCGGGGAGACTGGTTGGATCCCCTAACCTTCGCTCAGCGCATGGGGCTTTCCAGACCTTGTACTCCCCGGCGCATACTTCAGGAGGTGAAGGCCGCTTTGCCGCCCGCTGCTCGGGTTTATCTCGACCGGGTCCTGCACGAGGGCACGCCCCACCCACCCGCTACCCCAGGCCCGCCGGACCTTTTAATTGGACCCCTGCCCCGTGGACCCAACCGACCCCTTCACTAGAAGCCGGCTGCACGAGATGCAGCCGGTCTGCTTTCAAACCGCGCCAAGAAAACATCTCTACACGCTCGTGCTCCACACCCTTCACGCCCGCACCCTCGTGTCCCACCCCGATACAAAATGGCGGGACCTCCTGCCACCTTTGGAGGGTGAGGAGCCCCGGTGGGCCAGCCTATATTCCACCTTAGTCCCAAGGCCCGCCGGGGATGTCAGTTGGCGGCTCCTTCACGGAGCCGTGAGCACGGGCATGTACTTGGCGCGGTTCACTTCAATCCCAGACACCTGCCCCTTTTGCGGCGTGAGGGATACCCTGGCACATGTCTACCTGGAGTGTGCCAGGCTGCAGCCCCTATTCCGGCTCCTCACCAATATCTTATTACGTTTTTGGCTGCACTTCTCCCCTCACCTTCTCATTTATGCACTCTCTATCCATGGCCCCACAAAGTCACGGGATCTCCTGGTCAGCCTCCTCCTGGCCCTAGCTAAAATGGCTATCTACAAAACCAGAGTGAGGAGGTTGGCCGATGGAGTCTCCTGTGACTGTGGGGCCTATTTCCAATCCTCGGTCCGTTCACGTATCCGGGCAGAGTTCCTCTGGGCGGCGTCCTCTGACTCCCTTGACGCCTTTGAGGAGCAGTGGGCGCTGTCCGGGGTTCTCTGCTCAGTGTCCCCGTCCGGTTCCCTTCTTTTGACCCTTTGACCGCACTCCTGTCCCTGTTATTTTATTAGTTGTCCCCCGGAATTTTTTGGGTATCTAGGTCCTGTGGATCCCCCTTTTAGGCTGGGGGGATCCTTTAGCAGTGGACGGGCTTCGCCCGCCCACTTCCCGGATCCCAATAAGACTACTCTTCCATAGCCATCTGGCCTTGCCCCATCACACTGCCTTCTGTACCAGCTGGAGCCTGTGCATCGTCTTAACGTTCGGCTTGAGATGCTGTGAATTACAGGGTTCCAGACAGAAGGTGACAAATGCCTGGATTACTGTGGCCGGATCTTTGTTGGGAGGAGGATCCCTAGTGAGTGGGAAATGAAAGAAGGTCTTTTTTGGGGGGGACAAAAGGCTACCTGGTTCTCCAAGCTAAGCGAGAAGTCAAACCAGACCTGGAGCCTTTGACCCATGTTGATGAATGGAATCTATGCCTATGATGGAAGGTGGGAGACATCTTGGCCAATTCTTTGAAGTGTATCTCCTTTCAGTATCACTTTCGTCTTGCCTGGATTCAGTTTGAGTCAGCCGCTCTTCATCCAAGAGCTCACTTTCTGTAGATGCATTGACATTTTAGCAGAGGCAGTGGCTGCATCAGCTGAGAGTGAATTACATAGCTGAGTATCATCACCATCCTGTCAGCAGCAGAGCCCATGGCCTCTCACTTACTCTCCCAGGGGTCTCCTGTAGATCGTGTAGAGAAACAGGGATAGTATGGATCCCTGCAGGACCCAGGAGGGCTCTCAGAAGAGATGTTACCCAGCACCACTCCAAGTTCTACTGGAGAGAAGTGACTGGACCTACTGCACTGCTAGGCCATCTTCTACTGCTGTGTCACGTAGGTGGATTGGTTAATACGGTGTGGTCCACTGTGCCAAAGGCTGCAGAGAGGCCCAGCAGTGTGAGCATAGAGATCTCATCTGCATCCATGGCCACAAGGTAGTCAGTTTTAGTGCCACTAGAATCTTCTCTGTGCTGAGCCCTGGTCTGAAACATAATTGTGAGGCATCCAGGATGTTGGCTGAATGTCACATATCACTGCAGCTTGGTTCTACCACACAACTTCCTTCTCCTTTTTAACTGAAAACATTTGTGCAAACCTCGAGTTGTAGTGCCAGACTGAAAAATTTGCTTTGCACCTCAATGTTTCACTGTGCCTCAGTATCCCTGTGATGGGGTGAACCTGGCCCTTCGTGGCCCCTGCTGGAGGCCCCACAATACTACCCCACCCCATCCCAGAAAGGAGCAGCAAAGGTGGGTCTTTCAGGCCTACATAAAGAGGCCTTGTGGAAACAGCCAATCAGAGAAACTCAAGTGAAGAGCTGGATTTATAGAGCCCAGAGACAGGGTTGAAGGCCATGGTGATGGGAAGACAGACTGTTTGAACTCTTTAGTACCCAAGAAGGGATCCATTTTTGACTGTGACTCTGCCAGAGGTGAGTGCCCCTGTTACAATCCCTGATTTTTCATCTTCTCATTCTGATAATATTTATTAAGTAGCACCAGGGAGTGCCAGTCATGGCCCAGGGACCTATTATGCTAGGTGCTCTACAAATGCAGAACTAAGAGTTTACCTTCTCCCAGTCCTGCTCCTTGTCCTCTTAATGGTCAGCCACTTTTGCCATGACAAGCGATGAGACTACCATAACTTGAAACCAGGTGAGGTGTTTCATGTGTGACTGGGCCAGATCAGAATCTTAATCCCCATCAGCTGAAAAGACTAGTGTTAAAACAATCGCATCATATGCAGCCCTGTAGCTTTAAACTTAATCCGTTGTTGTGTTTGCCTTTTAATCTGAAGAGGGTGGGGGAGGTGGGTGTGTACGCACATGCAAACTTCCTTCCGGCCAAGAAGAATTTAAAGGAAAGTGAATTTCTTCCCCTAACATTTCTCTGAAAGAAAGTGCTAATCCTTTTAAGGACTCACTGGTTCAGCTAGGTTCTCATAAGTCTTTTCTGGTCACAGACCCCTGCGTCCATCCTCCCCCAAACCAGGACATGACATTTCAAGTTTAAATAAAACAATCCAATTTCACACTTCTTAGACACTGCAATTACCACAGCTGCTGTCTTCCGGAACTCAACAAATTAATAGTCAGTAGCTGTATTTTTCTCTCTGTTGGGATTTTTAGTAGATGTGAGTCTAAGACCTGATCCCATCACTCCTGAATCTGGATCCAAACAACCCATATCTGGGGGATCCAGATTTTTTTCCAACCTTGATCCCACTCTAAATAACCACCCAAGACCACTCCATGGAAACACCACAGTCATCAGCAGGGAGTGAACGGGGATCTTCAACCATCAGGTGGTAAGTGAATTGGGATTGGACAAGATCTAAAATTTTTAAAAATCAAACTTGTTTTACTCTTAACCCTTTGTTATATCATGCAATAGGCCCCAGACTAAGTTTGGCTCAAATCTGGACTATCCCCACGTGTGGAGGGCTCATATTTGGAATTGGGGGTTAAAATCATGGATACTTCTTCCCTCGCACATGTCAAAATAAAGACAATGGTGGTTCTGTCTGGGATGAAAAGGGCCTTTGCTTGGCTGTTTAACTACTCTTGAAAACCAATTCCATTGAAAACAGAGTGGCTCACATGCACAAGAGACCGGATGGGGCCTGTTTCATGCAATTTTAGACTGAATCTAATCAAGAAAAAAGGAGGGTGTGGGTAGAATGAGACCAAATATTGTAACGCCCCAGTCTGTGAGCTGACCATGGTTGGATATGCTGCATGCTGTATTTTGTACACTTTACTGATCAGTTGTGTGGTATAACAGCTTAAGCACGGAGCCTTTATAATTTTAAATACATGATCCTCATTCCCCTCAGGAGCTTGATATCCCAGTGATTACATTCTCCTAATGTCAATGAACGTCTTCCAAGTGCCTCCCTGTATTGATCCTTAAGTACCTGCCAGACAGGGCTTGTTAGTTAGTTAATCAGCTAGCTACTGGGTTAAACCCAGCGGCATGATAACAAAATGATTATTTGGACAGCAGTTCATACTACATGGCTAAGTATTAGAAATGCCATTGGTATTCTAATAGAACAGATGGTGAATTCCTTTGCTATACATTGCTGTGTCATAGCATTGGTCAGGATGAATTCAGCTGCTACCCATACGAATGGAATACGCACCCCTCTATGGGAATCTTGTTAGCTAGTCACTGGTTATTGTGCAGCATGCACTTTGATCTCTTAGAACAGTGTTGTTCATTAGCTTTGCCAGTCTACTTTAATGAATTGTTTTGTACTAGGCTTTGGGATATTGATTCAGATAAAACAAAAACCTCCACGTCATTGCCCCAAACTCAAATTGCTCTGACCTAGTTAGGTAATTGTCCCCTATGATGTGTCCTGGGGGTCTCCTGATTTGGGATGCACCTCACTATCTCCTGCCTGTAGCTTTGTCTGTGTCTGCCAGGGTCAGTTGCCATTTGGCTACCCTGTGGCCAAATTATCACCTCTGATGCCATCAATATACCTGCTTTCATTTCAATTTCCTCCATGGGCTTCCTGTTGTCTTGGACAAGTTCAAGCTCTTCATCTTGACCTCCAAGCTCTGCCCAGCACCCACCTACCTCTTTGATCTCATGTTCTGCTGTAGTAGTAGGATTTTATGTTTGTATTTTGTATAATTCTGTATCTGAGCTGATTTCAAGGCAGTAACAGGCCTTTTAGGGTCACTATTTTGTTGTAGGTTTAGTATTTTAAAATAAGTAAAAGAATGCCATGATTGTTTTCTCTTGCATTGCAATTTAATGTTCCTGTTCAAATGCTCTGTGTAAATTAGTTCTGTGTTGTGTGTAAATGAGAAATGTGTGTGTTAAAAGATAAGTCTAAAGGCCATTACCGGACCAAATGTGCGTGTTAAAAGATAAGTCTAAAGGCCATTACCGGACCAAATGTGCTAGGAAGGAACCGAAGACAGACACAAGGGTGCCAGAAGGTTGCTACACGCCCCTATTCAAATGTCAGAGGAGGGCAGATTAACAACTCTAAAAATGACAGGTACCTATCAATGGGGACAAAATAGCTTTAACTAAAACAAACATGGGGTAACTCCCTAAAAAACTTAATTAAAAAAACCAAAATAAATTAAAAAAGAATTTAAAAAACAAACACTCGTCAAACAACGATTAATTACAACATGACAGTGCAAAACTCATTGGTCCCAATAAAAAAAAAATCACTATATAAACAGGGTGCCTTGCCATGAAACTTTGGGTTGTCCTGCCAAGACTTCCCTGGAGCATCGTGTCGCGACCCACAGAACCCAACTCCTACCTACCCATGATCAACCTAGCTGGCCACTAGATTGATCCAGACTCTGGACTGGTAACTATAACATCGACTGGCGGGGCTGTGTGTGTGTGTGTGTGTGGATGTGATGTGATTGTGATTGAATGCATATGCTAATTGTTGTATCTTCAGTAAATGTAGCATATTGCCTTTTCCCCTGAAAAAGATCCCGTGTGCTTCTTATAAGCAGAACGGTGCCACTCCTTCCTCCGTTCCAGTTACACTTCCATCCCCTTCTCCTACTCTCAACTCCCCACTTCCTTTCATGCTCTCCCTTATTCCTGAAATGTCATCCCCATCCTGGTGTGGCTGCCCTACCTTCATACTTCAGACCCCTTCTGAGACCTTGCCTCTTCCTTGTAGACTATCAGCACCAACCACTTCCATAAAGTGCCTTCTCCCATGCACTGTAATAAATGCTGAAGCTTAGAACCACCCTCTACTTTCCCATCATATCTGATTGGTGTCATCTGTCTTGTTACACTGAAAATGCATCGGGACAGCTGTCCTATCTTCTACTTTGCCTTGCACTTAAGAAATAATAGCAGCTGGAAGCTGATGTGCCAGGATGACGTGAGTTCTCAGTGGATTGGGACTGATGGGGAAGAAGAAAATTGCAGAAATCCCAGGAGAGAGCCTGTTCTTGCAAGGCTTCCATCTTAACAGGGCAGATCCAAGGGACTTAGATAGTTCAGACAAGCATTCAAACTTCTGAGCACTTAACTAAGCTACTGAACCTTATGGTGCTTTCCTGCCATGAGCCTGTAGGTCTGAGGCAACCAGCTTGAACATTCAGCAAAAAACTCAGGGAAAGTTGAGGTAAGGGGTCAAAATGCCATTTGCACATCACCACAGGCCTTAAAGCCTTAAACTGTTGAATTTTTAATATACAAAAAATGCCCATCTGATGGTCCGTAGGCCATGATGTTCTATATTTAAAACCAGTGCACGGGTGTCATTGAGCAATGACTAATTCCTACTTCTTTAGGGAAAAGTCTGAGAGAAAAGAGGCCTTATACCATGCCCCACTGGTTGACTGACTGTATTCCAACCAAATTCAGTGCTAGGGTAAGCACGTGCCAATGTGCTAAAACAAATTGAGGTGCACCTGTTTACACCAATGGTAAGGTTGGATTCAACTCTGTTGGTGCAGCAGGAATGCAAATTCCAAACCTGAGGGTGCTTCGTTGAGAAAGACCTTCCCCCAGCCCACAGATTCTCCAACTCTTGATATCTTTGGTTCAAGACTGTCTGCCTTTTTTGGGTGTTATACTTCAACCAAACACAAGTATTAGGCTCAATACAGAGGTAACTTGGTGAAATTTAATGGCCTGTGATATGCTGGAGGCCACATTAGGTGACCTAATGGTCCTTTCTGGCCATAACCTCTGTGAATCTGTGAATAGTCAGATCTAGGGACTGTTAGCAAGAGCTCCTCAAGTGTCATGGGTAGATAGGTGTCATGCTGCAGTGATGGGAGTGACTATGCTAATACAATAAGAAGGTACCCTATATATTTCTAGCAAGGACTCGCTGCGCCAGTGTTCTCCAATCACCTTCTGTGTGTTCATTCACCATTCCACTGGATACAAGAGGGAAAGAGGTTTTCGCTGTGTGGGAGACCACCCTATATCTTATTGATCATAAGAATGGCCATACTGGGTCAGACCAAATGTCCATCTAGTCCAGTATCCTGTCTTCTGACAGTGACCAATTCCAGGTGCCCCAGAGGGAACGAACAGAACAGGTAATCGTCAAGTGATCCATCCCCTGTCGCCAATTCCCAGTGTCAGGGAGTCAGAGGCTAGGGACACCATCCCTGCCCATCCTAACTAATAGCCATTGATGGACCTATCCTCCATGAATTTATCTTGTTCTTTTTTTGCACTGTTATAGTCTTGGCCTTCACAACATCCTCTGGCAAAGAGTTCCACAGGTTGACTGTGTGTTGTGTGAAGAAATATTTCCTTTTGTTTATTTTAATACCCGTTGCCTTTTAATTTCATTGAGTGACCCCCAGTTCTTGTGTTATGAGAAGGAGTAAATAATACTTCCTTATTTACTTTCTCCACACCAGTCATGATTTTATAGACCTCTATCCTATCCCCCCTTAGTTGGCTCTTTTCCAAGCTGAAAAATTCCTGTGCTGTTATTCTCTCCTTATATGGAAGCTATTCCATACCCCAATCATTTTTGTTGCCTTTTTCCAAAACTTTTCCAATTCCAATACATCTTTTTGAGATGGGTGACCACATCTGCACGCAGTATTCAAGATGTGGGAGTACCATGGATTTATATAGAGGCAATATGAGATTTTCTGTTTTAGAGAGAGGGTCAGATTCTGCGCTCAGTCATATCAGGGTAAATCTGAGTGATACCATTAACTTCACTAACTTCAGCTGTACATCAGTGTGACTGAGAGAAGAATTATGTCCCCTGGGGGTGGGGGCATAAATTCAGACAATATAAATGTAGGTTCCTTTCAACTGAAATCAGTTATATCAAGTCTGAACTTTGGCTGGGGTGTCTGCTCAGAGCCAGGGAAAGAGAGCAACAAATTTTTTTTTCTTTTGACCATTGAGACAGCTTGAATCACAACTGAAATACACTGGACAGAGATTGTATCAGAACGGCTAGATACTGCTGCAATGTGCTTTGGAAATGTGAGTGACAAAAAGAATTTCCAAACCACAATAGAAAGCAACTACTTGGCCATCAATGCTAACAAATACTGTGGCCCAAGTCTCTGGAATGAGAGGGAACTTTCTAATCTAGGCAGTACATTTTCTCTTTCCTTTATGTACAGATGTTAAAGATACTCTGCTTTATCATCTCTCTGTAGTGGAAATGAGCCAAATTCTGCTCTGTTTCCCTACTGAAAATCTGGAGACACTCTCTGGATTTCATTAGACCTTCACCAGTATGAGTTGGAGGGACTCCATTCTTAGTGTGAAGCTGGAGGGAAGCTCGTGTAAGCAACAATAGGATGCTTCATGGCATTAGTTCATGAGCCCCAAGTGGGGCCAGGTAGTGTTTATATTGTGTCTATTGTTCTTTACATAACAAAATGATATGAAGAAACAACACATGCAAAGTTGGGTCCCAAACATCTGTATTTACCAACTGTACACAATCATAAATGGCCTAGTCACATAGATACTGCTTCTCTGATTGGTTACTGAAGGCTTCTAGAAACAGAACACAGTGAGCATCAGTGGAGGGCTCACAAACTCCTTAAAGGATTCTACCTGATTTCTATACAGTACAATGTAGAATTAAGGAATTTATGTATTTTAAAGCCAGGAGGTATCATTGTGATTGTGACATTTCATTCCATATTCTTTATGAAAAAATGCTTATGATATGATTATGACATCACTGAGATGTACTTTATGTAAGATGGGTCTTGTAAGATATCATTGGAAAGGTTATAATTTACTGAATGTGATTATCCAATTTACATGCCTGTATCATTTCTGTATCTGAAGTTAGGGATATTGACTATGTATCTGTATTTCAACTATGCTACTTTGGGTGACTCCCACTGCTAACACTTCAGGTACAACAATGGAAAAGCCAGACAGGGCTGATGACCCATCAGCAAGGACAATGGACTGTGAATGCTCCAAACTGCCACTGACTCATGGACTCTGTGATACTACAGAGTCAGGTGGTCTTGTCACCTAATTACCTGGGGCTCCTTGCAACTTTCCACTGGAAGGGAAGGGGGGGGTCAAGTTTGGGAAAGAAAGGATTCCCACCTTATGTAAATCCTATTTAAGGGTGGGGAGGAAGACAAACAGACTCCTCCTCTCCATGGCCTGACTGCCCAAGAAAAAAGACTTCTAAAGCCACCTGAAGGGAAGGCAGAGGGGTGTCCAGACTGAGACTCTGAAAAGAAATATAACTGGAACTCTGAACCACAGAAACTTTGCAACCTGCCTAAAATAATATTTAGGGTAAGAAAATTACATTTTGTAACCCATTTCTTAAGTATATTGAGTTTGGCTTGCATACTTTGTTTTATTTGGTCAGTAATCTGCTTTGTTCTGTCTGTTATCTCTTATATTCACTTAAAATTCACCTTTTGTAGTTAATAAATGTATTGCTTGTTTATATATAACCCAGTTTATGTAATTTCTAACCTGGAGGTGGGGGGCAAGAAGTTGTGCATATCTGCCTCCACATTGAGGGAGGAGGCGAATTTCATAAAACCTTTGGGTTTGTACCCCTTAAAGGAAGTGGGCACCAGGGTGTTGGAGCAAGCCCCTAAGGCTTAATCTTTCCAGAGCGGATCTCGGTCTCTCTGTGCAGCTGGGTGTGGCCCTGCCTGTGTGCTTTATTGGAAGAAGCTTATAAGCCTAGCCCAGCAAAGCCAGGTAAAGGGGACCCAGGCTGGCAGAATAGTCTAACTCAGTGACACCCCAAAGGGTCCAAACGCATCACAGTGATCATCTAGTCTGACCTCCTGTAAAACAAAGACCATAGGACTTCCCTGAATTAATTCCGGTTTCCTATTGTTATTAATTAGGGCAGCTGTGGGAGGATGGAGAGGAAAGTGGGGTGGATACGGGTGCACACACATTTTTCCCCACAAATTTTCTGATCCTAACCACTGTCAGAGATTAAATGAATCATTGCTCTGAGTTGGGATAAATTATATGATCCTACATGATACTCAAAACTGAAATGCAAAATGTGTGTCCAGTACCCAGTACTGTCCTAAACCTGCTCAGCTCTGTCTCCTGCAGCAAACACCTCTCCAATAAATCCTTTACCTATGGCTGTGATATGAACTGCATAGAAAACAGCACATAAAACGATTTGGAGAGAGCAGGCCAAGATGTACAGTGGGTTAATTTCCACATCTGCAGAGTAATAGGGAGAGCTGTTCCCTGAAGCTTGGATATTGTCAGTCCTGCACATCAATATTAACGCTAACTTTTTAATCAGCATCGATTTTAACCACAGAAATAAAAGGCAGCATAGTTACAGAGTTTGCTTCTAATCACAAACCACAAGTGACAGGCTGTAGCCTGCTATGCTGTTACTGAATGTAAATACAACAGATTAGAGAGGATGTTTGCCCAGCATTGTCATGTGGTAACTAATGATGAAAACATGAGTCTCCCCAGCAAATTCTGAAAAAGGCTGAGATGGCATTTGTTACTGATGACAAGATGGGTTTACAGCTATCACCTCCATCACTAATTGTTTTATAAAATGTCACTGCTTTCTCTTTGGGATTATACTAAGTAGTCCCACAAGGTCAATAGACTTGACAGAGATCTATGTAACACCTAGGTCATATATAGTGCTTTTTATCAGCACTTTACAAAGGAGGGAAGCATCGTTATCTCCATTTTACAGATGGGAAAACTGAGGCACAGATTGCGGGAAGTGATTTGCCCCAAAGTCACCCAGCAGGCTCATGCCCAAGCTGGGAATATAGCCTCGGTTCCCTGAGTATCAGGGCAGTGTTCTATCCCCTAGGTAACGCTACCTCCCTCCACTATGCCATCTCTACCTAAATAATAATATATGTCTCTAAGAACGCATGCACAATCATCACTGTAGCATCTTTGCGATATGCTTTCATCTATATTACAATAGCATGTAGGAGTCCCAACTCACCTTGGGAGCTCCACTGTGTTAGATTGTCTCTCATAAGGTGTTTGTAGAGCACCTATGTCCTGAAGATCTTACGATCTAAATAGATAAAGGATGGAGAGGGGACACAGCGTGTCAGTGATTTGCCCAAGGTGTCACAGCAGTAGCAGAGCTGGGAATAGAACCCAGGTTGTCTGACTAGTCAAGGGGCCACACAGACACCCTCTGTGTTACAGGCAGGGCTGGTGGCATTACCTGGCGTTGCCCCATTTTACTGGTAGTGAAATGAGACCCAGCAAGATTACGGTGAAAAGGATCCCCTCATTTTGAGTGCCCAATGTGCGATGCCTAGCACCTGATTTTTCACAGTCCTTAGCAGTCTGTAGCACTTTATATGTTCAAAGTGCATCACCCATTGACTTTGGGTGCAGCTGTGAATGCTCAGCACTTCTACAAATCAGACCTCAAGGCTGGTAGCCAGGAATGTCATTAGTGACTACCTGTGAAAAGTGCTCCACCATGCAACTTTAATAATAATCTTTCACCATAGGAGTTTTTTTCTATTTACATTGGATGGTGAACTCTTCAGGGCAGGGATTAGATAGTATGCTCTCTGGAAGGTGTCGTGCACACCTATGTCAAATTATAATAATGTAACAGTTGTCATCCCAAAGCACATCAGCCAAACTCCCAGACTGGGTCAAATTTGTGTCCTGATTTATGTGCAATGAGGGTATAAAGCAGGAAAAAATCTGGCTTTTTGCAGATTCGACATTGGAATCATTTCTTGCGCCAGAGAAAAGCGGCCACTTCTGGAGTAGGATGCGGCTGTGGGTTAGAATGCTGTTGCCAAATGAAATGGCACAGGAAATGTAGGCAGGCAGAACACCTTTATCCAAGTCAGAACCGCCCATTTTGAGGTGTCTGACGCCGTCCTGTGACTCAGCTGGCACTGGAGGTGGGATGCCGGGCTTCACAGACTCCTACTCCAATCCAGGATAGCAGTTTCATAGATTCATAGATTCATAGATACTAAGGTCAGAAGGGACCACTCTGATCATCTAGTCCGACCTCCTGCACAGCGCAGGCCACAGAATGTCACCCACCACTCCTATGAAAAACCTCACCCATGTCTGAGCTATTGAAGTCCTCAAATCATGGTTCAAAACTTCAAGGAGCAGAGAAGCCTCCCTCCAGTCAACCATGCCCCATGCTACAGAGGAAGGCGAAAAACCTCCAGGGCCTCTCCAATCTGCCCTGGAGGAAAATTCCTTCCCGACCCCAAATATGGCAATCAGCTAAACCCTGAGCATATGGGCAAGATTCACCAGCCAGATACCCAGGAAAGAATTTTCTATAGTAACTCAGATCCCATCCATCTAATATCCCATCTCAGGGGATTTGGCCTATTTACCCTGAATATTTAAAGATCAGTTACTTACCAAAATCCCATTATCCCATCATACCATCTCCTCCATAAACTTATCGAGTAGAATCTTAAAACCAGATAGATCTTTTGCCCCCACTGCTTCCCTTGGAAGGTTATTCCAAAACTTCACTCCTCTGATGGTTAAAAACCTTCGTCTGATTTCAAGTCTAAACTTCCTGGTGGCCAGTTTATACCCATTTGTTCTTGTGTCCACATTGGTGCTGAGCTTAAATAATTCCTCTCCCTCTCCTATATTTATCCCTCTAATAAACATTAACATTATCTCAAAATAACATGCCTCCGGGAGCAGGGGCTTTAAAAAAACTGCCAGTTATCACAAGAAAAATCATAAGAGTTGGCAAAAATGACCCCACCTTCCCTTCAAATTGGCAGATGATCTTTGGTCTCTGCAGCTACACATCCTTACATAACAGCCACCGCTCCTGCATAGCATCTGAATACCTAGCCACAAAACTATCTGGGATCACTACTTCCCTTCTTTTAGTCCAGCTGTTTGCTTTCTATAAGTGAGCTGAATAATTGAGGCATTTACACAGAGCTCCCCAAATGTGTCTGCTAAACAAACTGGATTCATGCCTCAAATATATGCAATGTGGATTTTTAGAGCACTTAGAGTCAATCTTTAAACAGAAAGCTGGTCTAAACCTAAGTTCTAGTAGACCTATTGGTCCACCATCATAAAGAGCTTCAGGAGGCGCTGCAAATGCAGGGGGAGATCAGAACCCACCTACCTATGAGAACTTGCACGAGTTCCCTTGGACACAAGGGAAGACTTACTATTACATCAGAGATGCACGTGTTTGCTGAAACGTTCCTTGCTACAAACACAAGTGGCGAGAACTGGACTTGGTTCATCGTGGGAACAGCATTGCTAAGTATCCCCTGTCAGCCTGCAAATGGAGCAGGAAAATAATATGAGTGTTCTGAAGCATGCCGATTATGTTTACATGATGAGCAAGAGCATGTCACTGTCAGCTTCTAGGCAGAGCAACTGGCAAGTCAGAAGTTCCAGCTGTAGCTTGCATCTTGTCCTCGCTATTGCTTGCATCCTGTATTCGGGGAAACATTCTCTATAGAAGCTGTGCCTTGCTTTGCTTTCTGCTCACGCTGTCTCCATCTTCTTTCCTCTGCCATAAAACCAAGGTCCTGGCTGTTTGTTATCCATAAAGATCCCTAGGCACTTTTCTCAGGAGATGGAGTATTGAAACGCAGTTTCTTGGACAATTCCCTAGAGAGTTATAGCAAGTAAAATAGTTTTACTTTGTGTAATGACCCATCCGCTCCCAGTCTTTATTCAAGCCTAATGTAATGGTGTCCAGTTTGCAAATTAATTCCAATTCAGCAGTCTCTCGTTGGAGTCTGTTTTTGAAGTTTTTTTGTTGAAGAATTGCCACTCTTAGGTCTGTAATTGAGTGACCAGAGAGATTGAAGTGTTCTCCAACTGGTTTTTGAATGCTACAATTCTTGACGTCTGATCCCTGTAACTGCTCTGTGCCCCCGTTTCCCCACCTGTAAACCAAGTGCTATAATACTTATAGACTGGACCTCATGGGGGTGCTGTGAGGGTTGAACATTTGCAAAGAGGCGCAGGTGAGTTTTATTGTATCGCACTTTTATGCTCTTTTAACACAAGCAACGGTATCTGGCCTGACCACCGTAGCCCATAGAGCCCAGTCATTAATTGGAAATCAGTAATAGAATCAGTCACCACTTAGAGAAATTGGGCAACACCACACATCATACTAGATCGTGAGCTTTTCAAGATGGGGACTGCGTGTAAATGGACAGCACCTTGCACCTTGGGTCTGTCTGCACTGCAACTGAAGATACAATTGTAGCACCGGTTGGCATACCCATTACTAGCTTTAATCTAGCTGTCATGAGTTACAATAGCAATTAAGATGTAGCAATACGGGCTGCAGCATGGGCTAGCAACTAGAGCACGTACCCAGGGTCCCTGACCGGCTTGTACCCATGCTGAACTCTGTGCTACCACATCTGCACTGCTATTGTTACCCGCAATAGCTAGGTTGACGTTAGCATGGGTACACAATCACACCTGGATTTGCAGTGTAGACGCACCCCTGGGGCACTGCTGTAATAATAATGAGATGATGAAAAGCAGAAGACTCAGCAATGAGACAGCCACTGACATCCCTCACCAAAACACAGTGCTGAAGGGCTTCCCTGGGATGATGTACGGTCTTAAAAATTATGTATGATGGAAAATTGTGGAATTAAAAATGAAAACATTACAACGCTCTCCGAGGGCTTGTCCACACAGGGACGCTCCGGGTTGTAGTAGAAAGAAAGAGCCTGAAGCATGGGCCTGGTGCGGGGCCTGAGGCCTGAACTAAAGTCAACCAAAGTTACGCTCTGCGCAACAGACAGGCCGATGCTCCCCTGCAAGCCAGTGTCCGGTACACGAACGCGGCACTAGCATTGCTAAAACACACTGAATATGTCAACACAGCATAAGAACCCCCCAGCCTAGCACACTATAAAATGGTTTGACAAAAGTGATGAACGGTGATATTTTGTCTGAAACATCAGGAGTGAAAGGACAAAGAGAGGTGGTGAATAGGGATGTTTTGTCTGAAAAGTCAGGAGGAAAGTCTAAGGGGAGGTAACAAACGTGTCCTGAAACACGTAAGGTGAGACGTAAATTGTTTATCCCAGATTTCAGAGTAGCAGCCGTGTTAGTCTGTATTCGCAAAAAGAGAAGGAGTACTTGTGGCACCTTAGAGACTAACAAATTTATTTGAGCATAAGCTTTCGTGAGCTATAGCTCACTTCATCGGATGCATTTGGTGGAAATTCCACCAAATGCATCCGATGAAGTGAGCTGTAACTCACGAAAGCTTATGCTCAAATAAATTTGTTAGTCTCTAAGGTGCCACAAGTACTCCTTTTCTTTTTATCCCAGACTGTTTGTCTCAGTCTATAAATGTTGGGCTACCTCGTCTTAACCCTCCGTCTGGCCTTAGGGAGCAGTGGAAACTCTGACTGAGCTGCGTCCATTGTCATGGACATACATGTGCTAGTGTAACTGTAGACATTGATCCGGGGAGCTAGGACTTTGCTTTTTCAGCAATAAACCTGGCCAGGCACTTTCGCTATTAAACCAAGGCTTGTGGTCATTGGGCAGTTAGCCCATACAGCAGGCTTCAATCTATCTGGCCAGAGCCAGTGCAGCATGCAGAGAGAACAGACACACACAGCTGAACATCTGACAACATGGGTTTGTCTATACAAACAGTTCGCAGCAAGCTGTGATATGAACCTGCTACACACTTAGGATATGTCTACACTGCAAATAAAAACCTGCAGCTGCCCCCTGCTAGCTGACCTGGGCTGTGAGGCTGTTTCTTTGCAGTGTAGACTTCCCTTCCCTGGCTGTGGCCTGAGCTCTAGGACTCTTAGAATCATAGAATCATAGAATCATAGAATATCAGGGTTGGAAGGGACCCCAGAAGGTCATCTAGTCCAACCCCCTGCTCAAAGCAGGACCAAGTCCCAGTTAAATCATCCCAGCCAGGGCTTTGTCAAGCCTGACCTTAAAAACCTCTAAGGAAGGAGATTCTACCACCTCCCTAGGTAACGCATTCCAGTGTTTCACCACCCTCTTAGTGAAAAAGTTTTTCCTAATATCCAATCTAAACCTCCCCCATTGCAACTTGAGACCATTACTCCTCGTTCTGTCATCTGCTACCATTGAGAACAGTCTAGAGCCATCCTCTTTGAAACCCCCTTTCAGGTAGTTGAAAGCAGCTATCAAATCCCCCCTCATTCTTCTCTTCTGCAGACTAAACAATCCCAGCTCCCTCAGCCTCTCCTCATAAGTCATGTGCTCTAGACCCCTAATCATTTTCGTTGCCCTTCGTTGTACTCTTTCCAATTTATCCACATCCTTCCTGTAGTGTGGGGCCCAAAACTGGACACAGTACTCCAGATGAGGCCTCACCAGTGTCGAATAGAGGGGAACGATCACGTCCCTCGATCTGCTCGCTATGCCCCTACTTATACATCCCAAAATGCCATTGGCCTTCTTGGCAACAAGGGCACACTGCTGACTCATATCCAGCTTCTCGTCCACTGTCACCCCTAGGTCCTTTTCCGCAGAACTGCTGCCGAGCCATTCGGTCCCTAGTCTGTAGCGGTGCATTGGATTCTTCCATCCTAAGTGCAGGACCCTGCATTTATCCTTATTGAACCTCATTAGATTTCTTTTGGCCCAATCCTCCAATTTGTCTAGGTCCTTCTGTATCCTATCCCTCCCCTCCAGCGTATCTACCACTCCTCCCAGTTTAGTATCATCCGCAAATTTGCTGAGAGTGCAATCCACACCATCCTCCAGATCATTTATGAAGATATTGAACAAAACGGGCCCCAGGACCGACCCCTGGGGCACTCCACTTGACACCGGCTGCCAACTAGACATGGAGCCATTGATCACTACCCGTTGAGCCCGACAATCTAGCCAGCTTTCTACCCACCTTATAGTGCATTCATCCAGCCCATACTTCCTTAACTTGCTGACAAGAATGCTGTGGGAGACCATGTCAAAAGCTTTGCTAAAGTCAAGAAACAATACATCCACTGCTTTCCCTTCATCCACAGAACCAGTAATCTCATCATAAAAGGCGATTAGATTAGTCAGGCATGACCTTCCCTTGGTGAATCCATGCTGACTGTTCCTGATCACTTTCCTCTCCTCTAAGTGCTTCAGGATTGATTCTTTGAGGACCTGCTCCATGATTTTTCCAGGGACTGAGGTGAGGCTGACCGGCCTGTAGTTCCCAGGATCCTCCTTCTTCCCTTTTTTAAAGATGGGCACTACATTAGCCTTTTTCCAGTCATCCGGGACTTCCCCCGTTCGCCACGAGTTTTCAAAGATAATGGCCAAGGGCTCTGCAATCACAGCCGCCAATTCCTTCAGCACTCTCGGATGCAATTCCTCCGGCCCCATGGACTTGTGCACGTCCAGCTTTTCTAAATAGTCCCTAACCACCTCTATCTCTACAGAGGGCTGGCCATCTCTTCCCCATTTTGTGTTGCCCAGCACAGCAGTCTGGGAGCTGACCTTGTTAGTGAAAACAGAGGCAAAAAAAGCATTGAGTACATTAGCTTTTTCCACATCCTCTGTCACTAGCTTGCCTCCCTCATTCAGTAAGGGGCCCACACTTTCCTTGGCTTTCTTCTTGTTGCCAACATACCTGAAGAAACCCTTCTTGTTACTCTTGACATCTCTTGCTAGCTGCAGCTCCAGGTGCGATTTGGCCCTCCTGATATCTTTCCTACATGCCCGAGCAATATTTTTATACTCTTCCCTGGTCATATGTCCAAGCTTCCACTTCTTGTAAGCTTCTTTTTTATGTTTAAGATCCGCTAGGATTTCACCATTAAGCCAAGCTGGTCGCCTGCCATATTTACTATTCTTTCGACTCATCGGGATGGTTTGTCCCTGTAACCTCAACAGGGATTCCTTGAAATACAGCCAGCTCTCCTGGACTCCCTTCCCTTTCATGTTAGTCCCCCAGGGGATCCTGGCCATCTGTTCCCTGAGGGAGTCAAAGTCTGCTTTCCTGAAGTCCAGGGTCCGTATCCTGCTGCTTACCTTTCTTCCCTGCGTCAGGATCCTGAACTCAACCAACTCATGGTCACTGCCTCCCAGATTCCCATCCACTTTTGCTTCCCCCACTAATTCTACCCGGTTTGTGAGCAGCAGGTCAAGAAAAGCGCTCCCCCTAGTTGGCTCCCCTAGCACTTGCACCAGGAAATTGTCCCCTACGCTTTCCAAAAACTTCCTGGATTGTCTATGCACCGCTGTATGACTCTTGCCTCATAGGGTCCTACAGTCTCACATCCAGCCCAAGCACAGAAGTCTACACTGCAGTGAAACAGCCCCGCAGCTGAGCGCTGTGTATAATTGCAGTGTAGACTTAGCCAAGAAGGTCAATGGCATATTGGGCTGTATTAGTAGGAGCATTGCCAGCAGATGGAGGGAAGTGATTGTTCCCCTCTATTCGGCACTGGTGAGGCCACACCTGGAGTATTGCGTCCAGTTTTGCTCTCCCCATTATAGAAAGGATGTGGACAAATAGGAGAGAGTCCAGCGGAGGGCAACGAAAATGATTAGGGGGCTGGGGCACATGATTTATCAGGAGAGGCTGAGGGAACTAGGGTTATTTAGTCTGCAGAAGAGAAGAGTGAGGGGGGATTTGATTGCAGCCTTCAATTACCAGAAGGGGAGTTCCAAAGAGGATGGAGCTCGGCTGTTCTCAGTGGTGGCAGAAGCAAGGGTGTCAAGTTGCAGGGGGAGTTTTAGGTTGGATGTTAGGAAGCACTGTTTCACAAGGAGGGTGGTGAAGCACTGGAATAGGTTACCTAAGGAGGTGATAGAACCTCTATCCTTAGAGGTTTTTAAGGCCCGGCTTGACAAAGCCCTGGCTGGGATGATTTAGTGGTTGTTGGTCCTGCTTTGAGCAGGGGATTGGACTAGATGACCTCTTGAGGTCTCTTCCAACCCTAATATTCTATGATTCTATATGCAACCTGGGAGTGTTTCTCAGAGCCAGTTTAATTTCTGGTATCTCCTAACATCTGAACACTTGTGCTCCTGCTCCTGCCAATGTCCCCATTTCATCCTCCCCTCCTTTCCACCCCCATCTCTGGCTCCTTCCCTGCCCTTCTGCCTTTGCACCCACTGCAGAGCACCAGTCAGTCTCCCTGTACCTAGTCCCACAGTTGTCCCCTAGGGCTGGGAGCAGCAACTAGGGGTTGCTGCTAGGGAAATTCACGCTGATCTCCTATATCCCTGGGCTGGAGCATGCTCTGGTGCCATCTAGTCACACCTAGGAGCTGAGAGATGCTGGAGCATGCTCGGTGCAGCTGGCATCTTCAGTGAATTTAGCAGCCAAATTCCAACAATTCTCTACTCGAACTGAGAGTTTTTTTGTTTTTTTTTTCCCCAAAGGCTGATCATGTGGCCACATTTGGGTGAATTTTCATGGGGACAATAAAGGCGGATCCCAAGCTGCCCCCCTGCCAAATTCCAAGTCTAAAGCATGGAGATGCTAGAGGTTCTCAGTAAAATGGTAAGAGGTTTTTTGTTTTTTTTTTAACATGGGCAAAACATATTTTCCTCTAACTTTGTTCTTGGGAAATAGCTGAACTGTTTTAGCTGAAACTTCTCAAAAGAATTCATCCTAAGGCAGAGAGCCAGCATGGGAAACATCAGCCTAAATGGGTTTTAAGTTTGGCAATATTGTCAAGCAACTGAAAACAAGGTTAAATAATGGGAAATGTTGAGCACACTTAACCGTAGGGGATGCTGATTGTCTCACCTATACTATAGCAGTCTGATCAGAAAATGCACACTCAGCCACGAGTTTGGGAAAGCTTGGATTTGGGGCTGCATTGCAGTGGAGGCCTACACACATTTAAAAAAAAAAAAAAAGATTGCAATCGAAGACCTCTAAGAACCGGAACTCACTCAGCAGCAAGCATCTGAGAGTGAGCCACTAGGTCTCTTCCAAATGGACTTGAAATGCTGAAATGGAAGTAGACAGGCCCCTGGAGAACTTTGAGGCGAGGCACCAGAAATATCCCAGTGGCTGCCATTGAATTTTGATGAGCCTCATGCATTACAGATGAAGGAGGTTACGTAAGAGCCTCTCGGCCGTTCACTCGAGGCCAACCCACCAAGTGCTGTGGGTGTTAATTTGTAGCATATTCTGCTTTAGGGGCCCTCGCTGCAAATCACTGTGTCATAGTCTCTCTCTGAATGTGCTATTGTTCTCATTAAGGGCAAGGTTGCTACATTTTGTTTTGGCTTCGAGGCATGGGGCTTCGGCACTAGCAGGAGCTTGTTGCTTCTCAGTTTTAAAGCCTGGAAATGAAAAATGCATTTGCAATGAATATTTTAAGATGAATAATCCAGTGAACTCTCCTGGAGGTTTTAGCGAGGCAATCACTCCTACCATGAATTAACTTCCCATTGAATGGAAAGGAGTCATTTGAAGCTATGATCCACCTAGCCTCCTCTGACTTTCTGAACACATTTCACCTGAAATTAATTAGATAGCTAAGCACAGAGAGCCAGACTCTGTTTCTGAGCTCCTTTAAGTGGGATTTGATTAATTAACCCGTTACTAGATACTTAGATCTGACCAGAGTTGAAGTGCGCATTACTGGCTGCAGTTTAATACAATGTCTAAGCAGAGCTCACTGGATGGATCATTGCTGACTTTCACATCCAGGAATGGGATTGACTTACATATTTAGTTGGGGATTGGTCCTGCTTTGAGCAGGGGGTTGGACTAGATGACCTCCTGAGGTCCCTTCCAACCCTAATATTCTATGAATCTATGATTGAGCTACATAAACTTGTTAGATTCAGAGCATCTTACAACTTTCTGTCTCTCTGCCTCAGGTGTCCGTCCTGCTGTATTTCCATGTAGTCATTCCCTCTTGTACAGTAAGAACAAACAGATAACTACACACACAATGCGGGGATAGCTGGCATAGTAGCTGGTATTGGCATGGCACCTTTCATCCAAGGGGTATCATTGCACTCGCTACTGAAATAATCTGCCTCTCTTGTTACCACATAACACTTAAGAGAGGACATGAGAAGAATGCAATTCTGCCAACTGGAGCTTCAGTGCAAACAGGCAGAACATAATTATCCTGTAACCTCAGAGCCAAGACCCCGCTCTTGCAGGAACTGCTGTGTGATTAAAGCTGTGCAGTGTCATTATCCCCATTCCAGAGGTTAGGGGGACAGAGAGGGAAAGTGACATGACAAAGGACAAACAGTGAGTCTGTCAGAGCTCTCAACAGTACCCAGGGTTCCTGGCTCCAGGTCCTGTGCTCATTCGATGCCAAATTGAGCCCTGCCATAATATTCTAATCCAGCAAGCACTTAAGCATATGAAGTCAATAGGATTGCACCATGTGCTTAAAGTTAAGCATGTGCTTAAGTGCTTTGCTGGAACAGGGCTTGAGCAAATGCAACTTCCATCGGCATCAGCCACTTGCATCAGGGTTGCATCTGATCTCCTCCTCCTAATGTCCAATTTGACAGGCCAAAGCTGGTAATCTTATTGTTTGGTAGAGCCCTTCTGCCCATCCCCTGCTCCTCTAACAATCGTCGTCCTGGGTTAGCCCTTTCCGGGCCTGCTATGGCTGGTCTTTCTGACATGCAGTGACCCAAACTGAATGCATTGGTACCCTATCCATTTGCCCAGGGATGCTGTAGTTTCTCAGTCAGTTAGTTGCTTCCCTGAAAACTCCTGCACATTGAGCTGATATCTTCACTGAGCTCTCTGTGATGACAGCTAGATAATTTTCCCAGAGAGGTTGGGACTAATTCAGAAATCATCAGCGTGTGTAAATAGCCCAAATTGTTCCTTTCAGTTCATGTTACCCTACGTTCAGCTGAATCTGTCGCCATGCTTAGCCCCAGTGGGTCTCCCATGTTGCTTGGGATCTCCAGGCACTATTGTAATACAAGCGACAACTAATCATCAACTATAATGCTGATGCCCCTGGGTGGATTGTCGGCAGCAAGGCTCAAACCTGGACCCTCTGGATCTAAATGCACAAGCCTCTACTGCCTGAGCTAAAAGACCCTGCTCTGTTAGCCAAATCTGTAGCAGGCTCATTAATCGCCGGTTGGCCTAGTCACCACTAGAGGGGGACAGAGTGCCAAACCGAGCAGGCTCATTAATCTCCGGTTGGCCTAGTCACCACTAGAGGGGGACAGAGTGCCAAACCGAGCAGGCTCATTAATCTCCGGTTGGCCGAGTCACCACTAGAGGGAGACAGAGTGCCAAACCGAGCAGGCTCATTAATCTCCGGTTGGCCGAGTCACCACTAGAGGGGGACAGAGTGCCAAACCGAGCAGGCTCATTAATCTCCGGTTGGCCTAGTCATCATTAGAGGGGGACAGAGTGCCAAACCGAGCAGGCTCATTAATCTCCGGTTGGCCTAGTCACCACTAGAGGGGGACAGAGTGCCAAACCGAGCAGGCTCATTAATCTCTGGTTGGCCGAGTCACCACTAGAGGGAGACAGAGTGCCAAACCGAGCAGGCTCATTAATCTCCGGTTGGCCGAGTCACCACTAGAGGGAGACAGAGTGCCAAACCGAGCAGGCTCATTAATCTCTGGTTGGCCGAGTCACCACTAGAGGGGGACAGAGTGCCAAACGAGCAGGCTCATTAATTTCCGGTTGGCCGAGTCACCACTAGAGGTGGACAGAGTGCCAAACCGAGCAGGCTCATTAATTTCTGGTTGGCCAAGTCACCACTAGAGGGGGACAGAGTGCCAAACGAGCAGGCTCATTAATCTCCGGTTGGCCGAGTCACCACTAGAGGGGGACAGAGTGCCAAACGAGCAGGCTCATTAATCTCCGGTTGGCCGAGTCATCATTAGAGGTGGACAGAGTGCCAAACCGAGCAGGCTCATTAATCTCCGGTTGGCCGAGTCACCACTAGAGGGGGACAGAGTGACAAACCGAGCAGGCTCATTAATCTCTGGTTGGCCTAGTCACCACTAGAGGGGGACAGAGTGCCAAACGAGCAGGCTCATTAATCTCCGGTTGGCCGAGTCACCACTAGAGGGGGACAGAGTGCCAAACCGAGCAGGCTCATTAATTTCTGGTTGGCCAAGTCACCACTAGAGGGGGACAGAGTGCCAAACGAGCAGGCTCATTAATCTCCGGTTGGCCGAGTCACCACTAGAGGGGGACAGAGTGCCAAACGAACAGGCTCATTAATCTCCGGTTGGCCGAGTCATCATTAGAGGGGGACAGAGTGCCAAACCGAGCAGGCTCATTAATCTCTGGTTGGCTGAGTCACCACTAGAGGGGGACAGAGTGCCAAACGAGCAGGCTCATTAATTTCCAGTTGGCCGAGTCACCACTAGAGGGGGACAGAGTGCCAAACCAAGCAGGCTCTTTAATCTCTGGTTGGCCTAGTCACCACTAGAGGGGGACAGAGTGCCAAAGGAGCAGGCTCATTAATTTCCGGTTGGCCAAGTCACCACTAGAGGGGGACAGAGTGCCAAACGAGCAGGCTCATTAATTTCCGGTTGGCCTAGTCACCACTAGAGGGGGACAGAGTGCCAAACCGAGCAGGCTCATTAATCTCCGGTTGGCCGAGTCACCACTAGAGGGGGACAGAGTGCCAAACGAGCAGGCTCATTAATTTCCGGTTGGCCTAGTCACCACTAGAGGGGGACAGAGTGCCAAACCGAGCAGGCTCATTAATCTCCGGTTGGCCAAGTCACCACTAGAGGGGGACAGAGTGCCAAACGAGCAGGCTCATTAATTTCCGGTTGGCCTAGTCACCACTAGAGGGGGACAGAGTGCCAAAGGAGCAGGCTCATTAATTTCCGGTTGGCCAAGTCACCACTAGAGGGGGACAGAGTGCCAAACGAGCAGGCTCATTAATTTCCGGTTGGCCGAGTCACCACTAGAGGGGGACAGAGTGCCAAACTAAGCAGGCATGGCTTACACAAGGTGAGCCATTTCTGTGTTCTGAAGGAGCTCCTGGGCTTCCTTGCAATTCCATGTCACTTCCTTGTTAGTCAATCCTCTTTTACCTCATTAGTGTAGGTACTGAACACCGTGTGCTAAAGTGGCTGGCCCTTTATGGGGAATGGAGCCTAGCTTCACTGGTGGCTGATCAGCTGCATCTCGGCTGAGACAGATCAAGGGATTGTAAAAGCCAGCAAGTGGCTTAGGTGAGGGAGAATTGCAGGAGGAAGATTGCTCCTGTGGCTGGCCTTGGAGCAGGGACAGAGACACGCAAGGGGACGGGTCTCTGGGCTCCTGCAGAAGACCTGGTCAATGGGGTGGGGGCGACTAAGTTTATATGTGGCGTTTACACTGAACTGTTTTACTGTGACTGAAGAATAAGCTGTGCACCGAAGGAAAAGGCTGAACAAAGTGTGAGCCCAGGGTCAGTCTTTCCTGGGCTGGGGAGCCAGGCCAGAAACCCTACCCACCATCATGTGTAGTTCAAGCCCCAGCATGCCCCAATATTAACCCCTTTCCACGCAGAGCCGCTTATTTCTCGTCTTTGTCTCCTGTCTCTTAACCAGTTTTTTACTCCCAGGAGAGGTGCTCTAAAGGTACAAGCCTTGTTAATTGTGGGCGGGGGGTAGACTCATTCTAGATCTGCACGTAGCTCTCACTCCCCTGTAGGCACAAGAAATCTGCATTCTTCGTCGTATTGTCCCACCCACCCCCTTTTGCCCTGAACTGCACAGCACTCCTTCAGAGGGTCTTGGGTTCTATATATGGAGAGAGGGCCAGGGAAAGAGTCAGAAGAGGGATGGGGCAAAGGTGAGACAACATTGCGACTGAATGGAACTGAGGTGGTGTGTAGGTCTTTGAGTGACACCCCCCCCCCCCCGTATGGGAGTGCGTCTCAACCCTAGCCCCCAGTTCTGCCACCCTCACTCGCGGTGAATTGTGACGTACATCAATGTGGCAGGTATGGGTGTAGTAAGATACTATTCAATGTGAGTTATGATAATACCTACCTCTTACATAGCACTGTTCAGCCGCAGATCTCAAAGCACTATACAAAGTAGGTCAGCATTGTTATCCCCATCTTACAGCTGGGGAAACTGAAGCACGGAGAGGGGAAGTGACTTGCCCAAGGTCACCCAACAGGCCAGTGGCAGAACTGGGACTAAAACCCAGATCACTGAGTCCCAGCCAAGTGCTCGATCCACTTTAGGGCCCAATCCTACTCCCACTGAACAGCAGGGCAATAGCCTAGTCATTCCTAGTTCTATGGGGAGAATATATTTGGCATTCTGTTTGTTTCTCTTGAGCACAAAGCAGACTGACTTCTCTGGGTTTGTGTCCTTTACGTCTGTTCATGTATTGCAGCAATCTACCTTACACCTGCCACAGTCGTTGCCCACACAGAAGGATGATGTACCTCCATTCTGGTTTTCCAAAAAGACCAGAGATTATCTGAAGCAGTCACATGAGCAGTCAGCTATTTCACAGGCTGGGATTTGAGAGGACTGACACATTTGATTATAAAGGAACAATGATCGATGAGCCATACACAATGGCTGGAAGCAAGGGTAGATTAATGATAGGATTGAAGGCTGATCCAAATTGATCAAGGAGTCAAATTAGACTTGGAAGCATCATTCCTTAGCTCAATAGCCATCTAAATAAATAAACAGGAAAGCACAAGGAGGAAGGCAAAGAAGACAGTGTGCGCTGAGCCACTTGATTGGCTGGCAAAGAAAGGGTGTGGGGCTCACACATAAATCATGATTATAGTAGAACCTCAGAGTTATGAACACCAGAGTCATGAACTGACCAGTCAACCACACACCTCATTTGGAACTGGACTTACACAATCAGGCAGCAGCAGAGACCAAAAAAAAAAAAAAAAAAGCAAATACAGTACAGTGCTGTGTTAAACGTAAACTACCAACAACAAAAAAAGGGGGAGGAAAGTAGCATTTTTCTTCTGCATACTAAAGTTTCAAAGCTATATTAAGTCAATGTTCCATTGTAAACGGGTAGTGATAAATGGCTCCATGTCTAGTTGGCAGCAGGTATCAAGCGGAGTGCCCCAAGGCTTGGTCCTGGGGCCAGTTTTGTTCAATATTTTCATTAATGATCTGGAAGATGGCATGGATTGCACCCTCAGCAAGTTTGCAGATGACACTAAACTGGGAGGAGTGGTAGATATCCTGGATACAGAGGGACCTAGACAAATTAGAGGATTGGGCCAAAAGAAATCTGATGAGGTTCAACAAGGACAAGTGCAGAGTCCTGCACTTAGGATGGACGAATCCCATGCATTGCTACAGACTAGGGACCAAGCAGCTAGGCAGCAGTTCTGCAGAAAAGGACCTAGGGGTTACAGTGGATGAGAAGCTGGATATGAATCAACAGTGTGCCTTTATTGCCAAGAAAGCTAACAACATTTTGGGCTGTATAAGTAGGAGCATTGCCAGCAGATCGAGGGACGTGATCATTCCCCTCTATTTGGCATTGGTGAGGCTTCATCTGGAGTACTGTGTCCAGTTTTGGACCCCACATTACAAGAAGGATGTGGAAAAATTGGAGCGAGTCCAGCGGAGGGCAACAAAAATGATTAGGGGACTGGAACACATGACTTATGAGGAGAGGCTGAGGGAACTGGGGTTGTTTAGTCTGCAGAAGAGAAGAATGAGGGGGGATTTGACAGTTGCTTTCAACTACCTGAAAGGGGGTTCCACAGAGGATGGATCTAGACTGTCCTCAGTGGTAGCAGATGATAGAACAAGAAGCAATGGTCTCAAGTTGCATTGGGGGAGGTTTAGGGTGGATATTAGGAAAAGCTTTTTCATTAGGAGGGTGGTGAAGCACTGGAGTGCGTTACTGAGTGAGGTGATGAAATCTCCTTCCTTAGAGATTTTTAAGGTCAGGCTAGACAAAGCCCTGGCTGGGATGATTTAGTTGGGGTTGGTCCTGCTTTGAGCAGGAGGTTGGACTAGATGACCTCCTGAGGTCCCTTCCAACTCTGCTATTCTATGATTGATTGATTCTATGATCCCCTCAAGGCTACAGTCAGGGGGATGGTTAGAAAAAAGAATTCTGGTCTCAGTTCTGTTGTAGACCTTCAGGATCCCAGAACCTGTGGTACATTACGTTATTGGGGAGGGAAGCCCCTCAGAAAAACACTTTAACACACTGGTGGGAGCAGAGTGTAGTGATCAGACGAGGGACTGTAATCATTTGGGAAATGATTAGAGAGAGTCCAGAGGGGAGCAAAAAAACAATAAAAACGAAAGTTGAGAAAACCTGACCTATGAGGAAAGGTTAAAAAAATGGCATATTTAGTCTTGAGACAAGAAGAATATGGGGAGACCTGATAATAGTCTTCAAGTATGTTAGGGACTGTTATGAAGAGGATGGGGATAGATTGTTCTCTGTGGCCATGGAAGGTAGAAGAAGTAAATAGCTTCATCTGCAGCAAGGGTGTTTTAGTTTGGATATTAGGAAAAACTTTCTAGCTATATGCATAGTTAAACTCTGGAACAGGCTTCCGAGGCAGGTTGTGGAATCCCTGTCATTGGAGGTTTTTAAGAACAGGTTGGACAAACACCGGTCAGGGATGGTATAGTTTACTTGGTCCTGCCTCAGCACAAGAGGCTGGATTTGACCTCTCAAACTTCCTTTCAGCCCTACATTTCTGTGACGAAGCAGTTGTGGGGCTGTGTGTGCATGAGACAGGAGAGAAGGGGAATATGACCAAGGCCATCTCTACACTACCAATTTGTGTCAACAAAAGTGACATAATAAAAATTGCAATTTCCTGTTCACACTTGCTCCCTCTGTCAGCAGATCTGATGCACAGTGGGGGCACCATCATCAACAGTGTGAGCAATGCACTGTGGGTACCTATAGCACAGTCTTTCTGTTGCTAGGTGTTGCGGGATGATGGAGCAGATCACGACGCATCTTGGGACAGTGCTAAATGTCCCATGATGCATTGCTTTCTGTCCCAGCACTCCCTGGGCTTCCAGCTTTCTTTCGTGGCATTTTTTCAATGGCCCTCCTTTGCTGTGCACCCGGAATCTTTGTGAGAAGGGATGGATCCCTCACTGATCTCCTATGCTCTATTAACTGTCATGAAGACATCATGGATGGCAGTGCAGTTAATCGTGAAGTTCCTAATTAAAGACGACACGCAGGCACCCAATATTCTTCATGACATGGATAGGAGCAACTTTAGATTGTTTTTGGATTTCATGGAGCAGCTGCATAAGGTTAGACCATCACTTTTGGGCTCATGAAACAAGCACTGAATGATGGGATCAGATCGTCATGCAGGTGTGGGATGATGAGCAGGGGCTACAGAACTTTCGGATGCGGAAAGCCACCTTCCGAGAGGAGCTCACCCCAGACTTGCAGCGCAAGGACACCAGAATGAAAGCTGCCCCCTTGGTAGAGAAGCATGTGGCAATTGCTATGTGGAAGCTTGCAAGTCCAGACTGCTACTGGTCGGTCACGAATCAATTTGGAGTGGGGAACTCAACCATTGGGGCTGAGTTAATGCAAGTGTGCAGGGCCATAATTACATCCTGCTATGAAGGACCATGAATCTGGGAAATGTGCTTGAAATAGTGGACAGCTTTGCAGAAACTCTGGAGGGGGCGATAGATGGCACACACATTCCAATTTTGGCACCAGACCACCTTGCGACAGAATACATCAGTAGGAAGGGGATTTCTCCATGTTGTTGCAGGCGCTTGTGGATCATCGTGGATGTTTCACTGACATCAATGTGGGGTGGTCTTGGAAGGTGCATGACGCATCCATCTTCAGGACCACCGGCCTCTATAGAAAGTTGCAAGTGGGGACTTTCTTTCCTAACCACAAGATTACAGTTGGGGTGATGAAATGCCCATAGTGATCCTTGGGGACCCTGTGTACCCCGTACAGCCATGGCTCATGATACCTTACACGGGACACCTGGACAGCAGTAAGGAGTGGTTCAACAACAGGCTCAGTAGGTGCTGGATGACAATTTAATGTTTGGCAGATTAAAGGTGCGCTGGCGATGCCTTTATGGCAGATTGGACCTCACTGAGGATAATATTCCTACGGTCATAGCCGTGTGCTGTACGTTGCATAATCTCTGTGAAGCTAAGGGTGAAAGGTTTGCTCAGGAGTGGAGTGCTGAGGCAGACCGCTTGGCTGCTGATTTTGAGCAGCCAGATACCAGGGTTGTCAGAGAACCCAGAGGGGAGCTATTCAAACCAGGGAGGCTTTGATGCAGCAGTTTGACAATGACCTTCAGTAACATATATCTGTGGCTGAGTTGCTTCAATGTTACATGCCATGTAGTTTTCCTAGGGGGCAATGGTGACATTTGGGACCTTATATTCCTGTAATAAAGTGATTAAAATGCCTGTGTATGTATTGATAGTGCGTGCAATCTCGCCATGTAGAAAAAAAAATCAAGATGATTTACATTATAAAAGTTTGCTTTTATTGCACAAGCAACAGCACAGATAAACATACAGTTGCTTGGTGGGAAAGGAGGAACCAGGGAAGGGCAGATTCTCACAGCTGTGTGTAGGTCCAGCTATCATTGTGAAAGTTGTCCGAGGGGGTGGAGTGAAGGGGAAACCGAGAAGTCCTGGAAGGTGGGAAGGAACATGCAGGCAGAGTTTGGGAGGAGGGCAGGGAAAAGAGTTCTGAATGGGCTGCAGTGAAGGTTGATCACTGATCAGCTGATTCTGCATCATTATTAAGGACTTTAGCATCTGTGTTTGCTCCTCCATTACTTTAAGCATCCACTCAGTAGCATCCCTAACGAACATGTGATTCTCTTTTCTGTCCTGCCTTTCAGATTCCCAGCACTCCTTTCCTTCTCTCTTTTCTGCACTGGAGCACTGCAGAACCTCCTGGAACTTGTCGTCTTTGCTGTGTCTTGGGTGCTTTCTTATCTGGAGGAGACGCTCGGCCGGGGTGCGTGGAGTGTTCCTGAAGGCCACATCTGGTGAAGCACAGGGAACAATGCACAGAAGCAGGATTGTTGAACTGACGCACAGCACTGAAACGTTTCTATTAAATACACCTTTTGCAACATTGCCATCATTTTCTCGCTGACCCTAGCCAGGCACACATCTCTGTGAACACCCAAAGCATGGTGAGTGTTGGCAGGGGATAGTGGTGGTGCTCCACATGGGTAAAAGAGCACATACTCTTTGCAAGGGTTGTGATGCAGCATTCTAGGGAACAAATTCTAAAATTCTCCCACACTTTTCCACAGATGGGGGTCATTCTAGCAGACATCTCACTAAGGGTAAGCAGGGAAATGAGGCTATGTCGACTCCATGCTTGTGGCTTCCGCCCTGCTCCCTATGCTTCTCACCTATGTGCCGCTTTGATCTCTGCAGAATTGATTGCCGAATGGCGTGGAAAGTTTCCTTTAATGGGGGAAGGAACAAAGCTGCTCTGCCGCAGAACCTTCAGCAGCAGATTACCGAGTACCTCCAGGAACTTTTCCTGGAGATCTCTCTGGAAGATTCCCATGAGATCTTGGCATGTATCAACACCCTGTTCCACCATACTGATTAGCTAAACAGGGAAATGTCCAGCTCAAGAAACACAGACAGCCTCCCACATTTCTATGCCCTGAACCTGTCTCTGCACTACACAAGTCACAGACGCTTACCAGGCTTCTCATCTCCTGCTTCTTGCTCCCCGGAGAGCGACTGCTGAGACTGGCGAGCCACCTCTTAAGTGCAGAAATAGTTCCTGGCTGCCTGCCCCTCTCACCGGGTGACTCCGCTGGGAGCTGCATATCCTCATCTAACTCCACCTCTTCATCCAAAACTTCTTCCTCTGGGCTAGGTCCTCTTTCTGCCACCTCTGTGTCCTCCAAAGTATCCACAGGGCTGTTTGTGATGGAGCTGGGGTCGCCACTGAGGATAGCATCCAGCTCCTTGTAGAACCAGCAAGTCTTAGGTGAAGCACCAGAGTGACGGCTTGCCTCCCTCACCTTATGGTACACTGGCCTCAGCTCCTTTATCTTTGCTCTGCACTGCAGTGTGTCCTGATCATAGCCCTTTTCGCACAAGCCTCGAGAAATCTGCCCATTGGTATCCCAATTCCTATGGTTCAAGCACATCTGGGACTCCACAGCCTCCTCTCCCCATATACTGAGAAGATCCAACAGCTCTGCAGTGGTCCAAACGGAAGAGTGTTTACTGCAATAACCTGGTCACCTGGGAAGATGCGATGAGACCTCTCCATGCCGAGTCAGCAGGAAATGGAATTTCAAACATTCCTGGGGCTTCTAATGGGGAGGGTCAGATGGTTGTTTACCTGGCTGCAGGGCAGTGGAGTTCAAACTGCTGACCATAGCGGTCAGGAACAGCATTGTGGGATACCTCCTGGAGGCCATTAAAGCGATGAAATGAAGTTTGGTGTCTACACTTGCACTTTGTCAAGAAAAATGTAGAGGAAAAAGATGTAAATCTCTCGTGAGGGTGGATGTATTTTGTCGCCAAAATCAGGCATTTTCCCCAACAAAAGTCATTTTGCAGTGTATATGCACTCACTGTTTGGGTCGACAAATGACAGTTTTGGCGACAAAACTTGGTAGTGTAGACAAGGCCTTAGTAAAGTTTCTGGAATAGTAGCCAGCTTAATCCAATGGCTAGAAAATTGGACTGGGAATCTGGAAACTCGGTGTCTGTTCCTAGCTCTGCCCTTTAATCCAGGAGACAAAGGTGTAACAAGCTCCGATTACTAGATATTGAAGTTAGAAACATTCAAGCTGAAATATGATGCAGGTTTTTTAACAGTGAGGGTAATTGGACATTGAATCAACACATCAAGGGATATGGTGTATTCTCCACTTGAAGCTTTTAAATCAAAATCAGATGCCTTTCTAAATGAGATGTTCAAGTTCAACCAAAGATATTGGACTCAAAACAGGAATTACTGGGTGAAATTCTCTGGCCTGGGTTAAACAGGAGGTCAGACTAGATGGTTATGATGGTCCCTTCTGGCCTTTAAAAGTATGAATCTATTAAGATTCCTGAGTTTTCTTCCTTGCTTTGCCACTGGGAAGTGTGTGATACCTTGGGCTAGTCACTTAACTGCCCTGTAACTCAGAATACACATTAGTAAAATGGCTGTAGATTAATCCCTATTTTAGCAGAGTATAAACATGTGAAATAGCTTCCCAAAAGAAATGGTGGAATCCCTGCCACTTAGGGTATTTAAAACTACACTGGGAAAAACCACTAGGATATATTTCCACAGAGAACAATCCCATGTTGGTTGGAAGAGCGCCCAGATGAACTCACAGATCATCTGCATTTCTAATTTCTATCACTTCGTAAGAATAAGAAATGATGCGTCCCATTTTTTTAGCCCAGGAGAAAGGAGGACAAATTAATTTTATTTGCGAACTTTATCAACCAGCATGTGGGCGACATGGTGTTCAGGGTTTAATTCAGATACTGAAGGGCTCTTCTGAATAACAGAGAAGCTGCAATAGGCTCCTAAACTCGTATGCCGGCAAGGGAGGCCTGAGGATGAAAGATCAGCTGTCCTGGAGTTAATGAGTAGAAAACCAAGCTAACCATAGGGGAGAGGACGTATCTTGCCATGAAATGTGCTTGCCCAGTAGTCATTCCCTTACTGTGGAAACGCTTGGCTGGAAAGGCAGATTACGGCCTCTCGCTTGCAGCAGAAGTTTCATCATCTGTCTGGTGGGCGGCAGCAAACCCAGTGTGTTTGCTCTTAGGTGGCAAAACTGCCATGGGTAAAGACTAAAAATAAAGGCAAGAGGTTCTGGTTTTTCACACTTGAGTGTGGGGGCTGGAATGCCATTAGGGGAGAGAGCAACTTGCTTTTCAGAACACTAAGAACACTTCCTTTCTTCTGGTAGGGCAGTTGTGACTCCCAGTTCTACCTCTCTACTCCAGACCTGTCTCCTGTCCAAACTAAAACCTCTGCCTGTCTCTCTGACATAGAATCATAGAAAACTAGGACTGGAAGGGACCTCAATAGGTCATCTACTAGTTCCCTGCACTGAGACAGGACTAAGTATTATTTAGACCATCCCTGACAGGTGTTTATCTATCCTGCTCTTTAAAGTCTCCAGTGACGGAGATTCCACAATCTCCCTAAGTAATTTATTCCAGTGTTTAACCACCCTCATGGTTAGGAAGTTCTTCCTCATGTCTAACCTAAATCTCCCTTGTTGCAATTTAAGCCCCTTGCTTCTTGTCCTGGACTCGGTGGTTAAGGAGACCAATTTATCACCCTCCCTTTTATAACAATCTTTTACGCACTTGAACTTGTTATTGTGTCCCCCCTCAGACTTCTCTTCTTTGCAGTAAACTAACCTAATTTTTTTCAATCTTCCCTCAGAGGTCATGTTTTCTAGACCTTTAATCATTTTTGTTGCTCTTCTCTGGACTTTCTCCAATTTGTTCACATCCTTCCTGAAATGTGGTGCCCAAAACGGGACAAAACACTCCAGCTGAGGTTTTATCAGTGCTGAGTAGAGAGGAAGAATTACTTCTCGTGTCTTGCTTACAACACGCCTGCTAATACATCCCAGATTGATGTCTGCTTTTTTTGCAACAGTGTTACACTGTTGGCTCATATTTAGTGTGTGATCCACTAGGACCCCCACATTACATTATTCAGCCAGTAGATGTCTCTCTGTGCTGCATACAGTTCCAAACTGGGTGTGGTCCCTGGTAAACAAGGGAGACAAAGCTGAGACCCACTCTGTGTGGAAGCCTGTTTTATTTGTGTCTATAATAAATGTCTGCTGTTTAACAAGATTTGTGAATCCATAGATAAGGACAGAGAAACCCCATGCACAGAGGCACCGTTCCATCTGTGCATCTTGAGTAGCAGTTGGAAGATAATTATTATATTATTATTTGCTTTGCAGAACAGACTGTGTTGATGCATAGCAAAGACAACGCCTTCCCCAAAGAGTGTATAATCTTGGTGTAGAGAAAACCATTAGAGGGATAATAATAAAAACAATAGCATGAAAGACAACTGGTCAAACTGCTGCAGGAGTTAATTAAACAAAAAAAGGATGGCAGCGTACAGGGAGCAGGTGTGTTAAATCAGTTCAAGAATGACAATAGAAAGGTGAAAGAAGGTCCCCCCATCCCCATGTGTTAAAGCGATTTTAGAAGCTAATTATCTTTGTGCTTGGCATGACGCAGGAAAGACATTCTAGGTCTCCAAAAATTTAGTAGATAATTAAAAACCATCCTTTGTCTTGGCCATTGGAGGTCTGAATACTCCAGGAAGTTAATTAAAAGAGAGGGTTGCGGGGGGGGGGCGGTCAATGGCTGTGAGGAAGTTTAAAAATAAAAGTCAACGAATGACTTTTTTTCAAATTGCTGTGCACCATCAGCCTGAGTGATAGAGAAGATAATTAAACATTGCTATGCTTGTTGGTGTTCTTCTGCCATGCCCCGCCCCCAAACATTCCTCTGTGATGCCCTAGAGGGGGGCGCTACACAGTTTGGGGACCTCTGGTCTACACTATACCGCTACAGCAGCATTGCTGCAGCCCCGTATCTGTGCCTCTGTAGCAGTGATAGTGAGACATACCCTACGGCCCGGCATACACACAGATTTTGTACTGGCATAACTGTATTGGTGAGGGGTGATTTCCCCCCTCCCCCCCCATCTAGTTATACTGGTACAACCTCTAGTGTGGACTCGGTTATAACGATAGAAAGGTGCCTAATACCAATATAGCCAATTCCCCTTCCCGTATGGGAATATCTATGCTTTTATAAGAACTTTTATTCCAGGATAATTGTGTCCATACTAGAGGGTTGTTCCGACTAATTCTATCAGTACAGTTAAAGAAGCACAACTTTTGTGTAAACGTCAGGCTGCGTTTTGCTATCAAAGAGACTTATGTCTGGTCTAGACTCACACCTGTATCACTATAACTAATGCTGGGATTTTATACCAATTTAGTTAACCTGGTACAACTTTTATATGGATTCTGGTATCAGTATAAAGTTGGTTGTGTCAGCGTAATGTGCAAGCTAAACTCCTACAACCAATTTTAAACTAATCTAAGGGCATGGCTACACTTGCAAATGTAGAGCGCTGAGAGATAAACCGGCCTTCAGAGTCCGCAGCAGGGAAAACGCTGCCGTGTGTTTACACTGACAGTTGCAAGAGCATTGGTGTGGCCACATTAGCAGCTCTTGCAATGCCAGAAAGAGCAGTGCATTGTGGTAGCTATCCCAGTGTGCAAGTGGCTGCAACATGCTTTTCAAATGGGGGGGTGGAGTGTGACAGGGAGTGTGTTGTGTGTATGTGGGGGGAGAAACTGTGTCAGCATGCTGTCTTGTAAATTCAGACAGCAGCCGACCCCCCCTCCCCAGCCCCCCTTTGTCACACGCACTCACAACAACAGCATTCCACAGTAATGGCTTGCTTTTTCCCAGAGCAGATAAGTATGCCAGCTGTCAGACACAGAGCTTTGAAAGGGCATAGCCGCATTCCTGCAGCCAAGTTCAAAACAATGACAAGAGCAGCCACTTGACTTCAGGGGATTATGGGACGTTTCCGGAGGCCAATCACAGTGCAGTAATGCAATACTTCATTCACACTGACGCCCGGGCATTTCAGCCGGGGCGCATCAAGCGTTATGCTTCTCGTGGAGGTGGATTACCAGGAGTGCTCCAGCTGCAGAGTCCAGGCACTCTACGTGCCTTGCCAGTGTGGACACATTGGGAGTTAGGGCGCCCGGGGCTACTTTAATGCGCTCTAACTTGCTAGTGTAGCCAAGCCCTCAGAGAGTCCATCCACAATAGTCATTACAACTGAACTTGATTTACTTGGGGTTGGTCCTGCTTTGAGCAGGGGGTTGGACTAGATGACTTCCTGAGGTCCCTTCCAACCCTGATATTCTATGAACTGATTAAATTAAATCTGTGCAATTTCTGAGTGTAGACAAGGTCTGATTTTGATGTAGCTGAAACTTGCTCCCAAAGGACTTACGCTGAACCGGAAAAAGCCCCTCTGAAATGGAAATCGGAGCATTCATGCAGGGGTTTGCACTTGTTTAACTACATCAGTTTCAGTTCATGCCATAGGTGAACCAGGTGCAAATATTTGTGAGAGTTACAAGACCTTCGTCCAGATCTCACATTTGTTAGGCCTTGTGCCTCTGAGTTTCTTTATGATGAGAGAAGCGTGCATGAGGGAATGGAAAGAAAACCGGGTGCCTTGTGGATGAACATGCTCCATAACATTCGAGGGGTTGGAGTGAGCCAGTCCGGGGAAGTGCAGCAGACCAGCCCCTCACAGGGCCCCAACAGTGTCTGCAGAATCTAAACGTCAAGGTATTAAGAAACGTAAAGCTCCTCACCGCCTGAATACCTTTTAAAAATCCATCCCTAGCCCTTAGGCTGGTGAAGAGATGAGTCAGGACGTGACGCAATGCAGTACTGATTACACAGACCGACACCTGGTTTAAGGGCCAAATGCTGCTTCCCCTCCCCCACCCAGGCACCAAGCCCCCGCAGGTAGCAGAGCTGTTATGGTTCTGCCAGGGGACTGGGCATGGAGGAGGGGTTTGTTGGAGTAGCAGGGCAGATTCAAGGCTTCATACCTCTATGGGGGGACAAACAGGGTTCCCAGCTGCTACTGCAGCCCATAGATCATAGTAATGATAGTGAAGCTGGTACATAACTGCTCTGCACCAACTCTGCTGGGTTGGTGGAAGAAAAAAGATTCTTTTTCCCCTCTACACTGTCTCTTAGATCCTTTGTGGAAAGCCCCTACACTCAGAGATTGTGCTAGGGACAGCATTTGGTCCTAAAAGAGGGATGTATTACCAGGGCTGTCCCTAGACATTTTGGTGCCCTACGCAGCCCCACCATGGGGGGGGGTTGGCCTCCGCAGGGGGGCAGGAGCAGGCTTAGGGAGTAGGGGGGAACCACACCCCAGCATGAGCCAGTGGAGCAGAGCTGGTTGGGGCGGGTCGCTCCACTTCCTGCTGCCCGGTAATTGCAGGGTGGGCCCAACTCCACACTCACAGGGTGGCAGGAAGTGGAGCTCTGCTCTGCTCCCCTGGCTCCCAGCCTTGGGATTTGGGGGGCAACGGGGAACTGCCCCCCAGCACTCACCGACGGCATGGCTGGGAGCTGGCGGAGCAGAGCAGACTGGGGCTGGGTCGCTCCACTTCCCGCCACCCCGTGAGTGCGGGGTCAGGCCTGACCCCTGCTGTAGTCCCTTGGGATGTAGCTCAGGGGAAGGGGTGATGTGGAGGCAGGGCTGGGGCAGAGCAGGGGTGGGGGCTTTGGGGAAGGGATGGAGTGGGGGTGGGGCTGGAGCGGAGCAGGGGTGGGAAGAGATGGGGCTGGGGCAGGGGCTTTTGGGGAAGGGTGGAGTGGGGTGGGAAGAGGTCGGGGGGGTGGAGCAGGGACAGGGGCTTTGTGGAAGAGGCGGAACAGAGGCGGGGATTAGGCTGGCCACTGGAGCAGCACGCAGTTGCGTAGGGCACCAGGAAATTTGAGGCAATTTGGTGCCCCAAATTTCCTGGTGCCCTACGCAGCTGTGTAATTTGCGTGTGGGTAAGGATGGCCCTGTGTATTATCTCCATTCAGCTTAATCATGTTAACTCTGGATCCTAATAATGGATTTTTTTTTCAACGTCAACTTCAACTGCTTCTCTACCAAGCATGTGTGCAGCAGCATCCAGCTGCGATGACACTGCGGGTGGTATTTAGGATAATGGGCAGAGCCTGAGTACCAGCCCTTTTCTTCCCCCAGCCTGACCCTAATAATATACCTCTCAATTTCATATCGCTGCGTGTTCCCCTTGTACCTAGCTTGGAGGCTGTAGCTTTAACAGCGCATTCTGCACAATAACACTTGCATGCTAAATGCACAATGTGGGGTGATGATATGGGGACTGAGCTGTCTAGTTAAAGAAGGCACCTTGCCATCCTGAGCCACTGCGGCACTGATCCGAGCTTGTGACTGGATCAGCAGATATCACAAAGTCAACAGTTATGGTGCATTCATTAGCCCCAGATATGCCTCCATCCCAAATGTGCCGGCTGTCCTGTTGCTGCTCATCGCTGCCCAAGGGTGTGCCGCATCAGCTTGATGCCGAAGTTAAAGAAAACTTTTGAGCCCCTGAGCAGTGACTGCAGCCACTCCAGCTCCTCCTGTTAACTCCTGCAAGCAAAGCTGGGTTAGGAAGGTGCCAGGATGGGAGACTGCCAAGAAGACAGAGGGGGCTGCAGGCAACGGTGCTGGTGGCTCTGTAGGGGTTGCTCTTCCCTCTGATTTCATATTGAAGCAATGCCCTGGCATGGTGCTGCAAAGCCTCATGCTGTCGGAGGCCTTGCCTTTTGTATGAGATGTAAAAGCAGAGGTCCCGAGTGCTTCGTGATCAAAGATCCTTTTTTTATTTTTTTGCAAGCATATTAGCCCTTTCTGCTCCCCACACTTTGTTGGAGGTCATCTCAGTCTGCTTACTTAAAATCCTCCCTTTGCTTTCATTTCATAAACTGTTCTGTATTTCTTACAGTCAGTTGTTCTCTAGTTTGCTGTGCATTGTTGTGACCCACCCCAGAGGTGGGCGCATTCCAGCAGGGTTGAAGTTAGTTCTGTATGCCTATCGTTGGTAAAGTGCTTTGGATGTTTTTGAGATCCAGATACTTTGGAAGTGTAAGTCATTGTGTAAGGGCCGGAGGCCTGGAGCTGGCCAGCCTTGTACGATTAACCCTGCCTGCCACACCTGGGATGGGGTGTGGGGTTTAATTAGGAAAGTCAGCTGGGTATGGAGAAGCTGATTATCCTATAAAGAGCAGCAGGGAGAAACAAGTGGTGGGAAGTTGGAGTAAGAGACTTCAGTAGAGATGCACCAAGGCAGAGAAGGGGTGCTGGGAGTGAGTAGGTTTCAGCAGGGAACCATGAGGAACCAGGTAGGAATTTAGAATGACCACAGAGACTGCTAGGAGTTCAGCAAGGGAACCTGAGTCTTCAGAGAAAAGACTGCAAGCAGGAAAGGCCTGGGAGACCCCCAAAAGGAAAGACTGGGTGTATGGACTCTCTGAAGAGGTGAGAAATGGGGGGGGAGTTGATTTTTGTTATGTTAATAAATCTAGCCCCTAGGAGGCTGAAGCAGAGAAGAGTTTGTTTTGGGAGTCTGATTTGAGAGAACCCTGAAAAAGGGGGAAACTGAGGCAGGGTGGCTGCAGTGCAGCCTCAGGACATGAAGCCATGTTTGGGAGGCAGCTGGCTCATGGATACATTGTTGCTACAAAGATCACCTGTCACTTCATAGCTCCTTATTCTGCTGTCTTTTTGTGTGTGTTTTTAACTGTGGTACCATAAGATCTGAAACACTCATGTGTTACGGCTTGTAGGAGAGAATGCTTTCTTGTATCCTCCTGGGTTTGCATTTCCCTTTGTCTGAACTCCTTTAGAGTGCAGTAAGGTAATGAAGCAGATCATATCCTGCAGATTGGGAATGACAGACTGGAGCAGCTGACCTGAAACCAAAATATTTATTGGCCACAGGTTAAGCAAGTGAACAAACCAAGCCCGTTGATGTTGGATATATTGTGTCTTGCACAAATGAAAGTGTGTACCCCTGAATTATAGAAATGCTTATGTCATTACAAGAGCGGTTCTCTTGCAGCAAAAATAGCCATGACTCCTTTAGAGGACCTGAGCTCGTCCCCTTGTGTGCCAAGGAGAGGACTTGTCAGGCTGCCTAATTGTCATGTTAAAGGGAATTCTTCACAGGGAAGGTTTCAGAGTAGCAGCTGTGTTAGTCTGTAACCGCAAAAGGAAAAGGAGGACTTGTGGCACCTTAGAGACCAACACATTTATTTGAGCATAAGCGTTCGTGAGCTACAGCTCACTTCATGGTGTGCATGCAGTGGACAATACAGTGGGGAGATTTATATACACAGAGAACATGAAACAATGGGTGTTACCATAAACACTGTAAGGAGAATGATCACTTAAGGTGAGCTATTACCAGCAGGACAGCGGGGAGGGGGGACCTTTTGTAGTGATAATCAAGGTGGGCCATTTCCAGCAGTTGACAAGAACGTCTGAGGAACAGCCGTTCTTGTCAACTACCATTGAAGGTCTCCTTGTGCAGGGGAGCTGCTCCAGCCACTAGAGGCTGCAGCTGCATGGCTGCCAGCAGGGGGCTGCAGGCAGTGGAGGGAGCAGGAGCACAGGTTTCTGTGGGGCTATGACTAGTCAAATCAGCCCCACAGAGATGGTCTCACAAGCTCTCTGCTCCTGCCTGCTCCCTGTGCTGCATCATCTGTTCTTTGTCTTTCAGAGTCTTTGGAGCAGGGACTGTCTTCCTTGATATGTCTGTACAGCACCTAGCACACTTCAGGCTTTGCCACTATATGAATAACAATGGTATGCTGAAAGCCAGGGAAATGCATACACACAAAGTAATTTGGTTGGCCAGTTGTTTTCTGGTAAGTTAAGAATTGCGGCATCAGCACTGATTAACTGTCAGTCTAGTACGATCTCCTGTCTTTGAGTATGGCGAATTCTTGATAGTGCCACAGCCAGCTGTCCTAAACCATGACCCCATATGTGCGGATACCATGTTAGCAATGAGGACAGAACCTGGGATCTTCAGGAGCAAAAACACAGGCCTCCATTCCTTGAACTAAAGGAGAATTCCTTGAACCATGGGTAAGCAGCAGGCTGTTACATCACGGGGCCAGCCACTAGAGGGAAACATGATTACACATACTAAGCCAGTGTATTTCACACACAGTACATGCACCTCTCTGTATGGGACTCTGCAATCCATTGCCCTCCACTACCATGCACCCCAGATCATGTGCGGCAATCCTCTGCCCCGCTAAAGATCCCAGCTGCCCAGCACCCTCTTTCTCCACTCTTACACACACAACTCTTTCCCAGACTACCCTCTCCCAGCACAAACTACTCGGCCAAGCACCCACAACTACGGTAAAGGGGTGGGGGCAGAGTTCAGGTTGCGATGGGCGGTCTGTGGAGTTACGTATGGGTGGTCATGCTAAGGGAGATGGAGGAGGAGAAGAGGATATGTACTGCTGGGTGCATTATCTTTTCATTTCCTTGCCTTTGTGGATTTGTGTCAGGTATGTTGTGTGTGTAGCAACCCTTAAGGCCTCACCACAAAGGTGTTTTTGTGCATTAGTGGTTGGGTGTTCCATTTTCCTTGTCACTGGGCAGGAGCCCTGTGATTTGATGCTCTCAGAAGCTTTCCACTTCCAAGCATGATGTTAATGGCCCAGTAGCACCACTGTGATGAATCACAGTGCTCATCTGAGCACTCAGGACTATTATCTGGTGGTTAATGGATTTGAGCCACCATGCTCTGTCTGAGTGGAGACAGCTTTAATAACATGTTTCTAATTCTGTTCCTCTGCCTTATCAAACGCAGTCTGTCCAGGAGGGGCCACCTAGGACGCTGGCAGGGCTGATAAAGGCACCCCCTGCTAAGTTCATTACCCATCTGTCCACCTACAGCATTGTCATGTGAGTGTGACAGGAGAGAGACTGAGGCTGTTCTCAGCTCTTAACCGATTTAAATGTCAGATTGAAGTGTGATTAAATCAACCCACTGGGGGTGAAGAGAGAAATGGTTCACCGGCTTCTCTTTGGTTCATAGTGTGTGTGTGTGTGTGTGTGTGTGTGTGTGTGTCTTTAAAAATGATGCAGTGCTCAGAAGGGAACTTCAGGGCTCTCTCCTCACACAAGCAACCCCCTCACTGGCAGCTGAGCTGGGACCTTTAGTGTCTGCTTCACAGGAACAGAATTATGCCAGGCTAAGATGCAGACTGTTTCATAGGCTTAGTCTATGCTAGAAAAGGTTTGTTGGTCCTTTTTGTTCACAGTGTACATGCAGACAAGTTAGGTAAAATGTAAAATACTCTATTTCTTAGAATCCAGAATCTTAACACAGAAGAACTAAAAACAGAGAGAGACAAAGCAGGCTGCTCCCTAAGGCAACAAGTTATAATTCCCCCTACCTTGCTCTGGGCTGGCTCTTTGCAGACTGACTGAAGACACAGCATGCATGCTTGCCTAGCCTGCAAGCAGAACTAGGAAACCCCTTGGCTTAAAGTGATAGCTTGTAATTTTTAATACACCAAACTTTTTATACCAGCAAACCCTCCTAATAGAGACACATCTTATACCAGTAAAAAAAAGTGCTTCTGCCAATTTAACTTGTGCCAGATGGTTCTCCAGGTAGCCAGGACTGTGATTCACTTTGTTACCCCTGCCTCCAGTGTGAGGGAGTCCTATCTGTGGTAGCTGAGTATCAGTACCTTGCTACCAGCAGTGTTTCAGGAACTCTCCTCTGGGCTATGCCAGCCCTGACTTTGACTTGCAAGTTAACAATTGGTGAACCCCAGTCCCTGAGCCCCTTTGAATCGTTCCCCTGCAATATCCAGCCTGACACTGGCTACTCAGAGAAATACCAGATCCTCTGAACCCAAAAGTGCAGTGTACCCTAGTTTACTGGTTTGACCTTAAATCCCTGCTCCTGTATCACAGACACCACTTGTGAGCACTTATGATAAAACAAAAGGAAGTTTTATTTTAGAAGGGATCGAGGTTCCATTAGAAACAGAAGAGGGTGATGGAAACAAATGGTTACAATATAAAACACGAACCAGGACCTACACTTACCTGCACATCTACCAATGTGATATATGCCATCATGTGCCAGCAATGCCCCTCTGCCATGTACATTTGTCAAACCGGACAGTCTCTACGTAAAGGAGTAAATGGACACAAATCATAACATTCAAAAACCGGTAGGAGAACACTTCAACCTCTCTGGCCACTTAGTAAAAGACTTAAGAGTGGCAATTCTGCAACAGAAAAGCTTCAAAAACAGACTCCACCGAGAAACTCCTGAGCTTGAATTAATATGCAAACTAGATACCATTAACTTGGGTTTGAATAGAGACTGGGAGTGGCTGGGTCATTCATGTATTGACTCTATTTCCCCATGTTAAGTATCCTCACACCTTCTTGTCAACTGTCTAAATGGACCATCTTGATTATCACTACAAAAGTTTTTTTTTCTCCTGCTGATAATAGCTCATCTTAATTAATTAGCCTCTTACAGTTTGTATGGCAACTTCCACCGTGTGTGTGTGTGTGTGTGTATATATAAAATCTTCTTACTATATGTTCCATTCTATGCATCTGATGAAGTGTGCTGGAGCCCACGCAAGCTTATGCTCAAATTTGTTAATCTCTAAAGTGCCACAAATACTCCTGTTCTTTTTGCGGCTGCAGACCAACATGGCTGCTACTCTGAAGCTTATTAATCATTACCTTTCCTAGATAATAAAGCAGATCCCCATGATGCACTTTATGCATGCAACTCTGCCCCTGAGTGGGTCTATAGGCAATGGAATCAAACCTGGGACTTCTGGATCTTAATGCATGAGCCCTGTGACACGTACCTCAGAATGGCAACCTATAATGCCCATATTCATCCATATATGGTTGTGATATTTCATTCAAAGCATGCCATATAAGGTATCATATGAAAGGTCATTATACCTATTTGGACAGAACAGGTTTCAGTGGATATCATTAGTGTGTATAAAGTTATGAGACTTTTGCTGTATAGTTGTTACTGAAATATGTAAGTTGGCTAGTGACATACAAAGGACCCCGCCCAGGAGGGTGCTCCACAACCATTAATCAGCAGCGGAGTTGTAGTCAATGACAATTGCCCAAGCCCACACAATGGGAGTTTACTCAATCACTGTGGCTCAGCAAAGTTCATCGGGACATGTCTGGACAAGTGTCTCCCAGGCCCATGGATAGAAAGTATAAAATAAGGGACAGTTGCAGCATACCTTTGCCTTTCTCCTCCCCCACCTACACTGGAAGCAACTGGAATGCTGAGAAGACAAAGGGCACCTGAGGTGACTGGCCCAGGCTTAAGGGGAAGCCTATGGATTAAGGACTGTAACATCCATAGGGGTGAGAAAATTGCTGCTCTAAATACTGCCCAGTGTAATAAGGTTTGAGATTTACATTGTGTGTGTTTTTTCTTCTAATCTTTTATGCCTACCACTTATTATCACTTCCTGTAGTTAATAAATCTGTTTTATACTTTACCTAAAACAGTGTGGTGTGCTTGGGGAAACCTCTCCTCGGGTACAAAAGCTGCTGTCTGCCCTGTCCACGTTGATTAACTATTCAAGTCGCATCTCCCTGACATGGGGGTGTAGGCAGCTAAGCAGGGTTCGGATTGTACTGGTACACAGTAATATGGTGCATTGGCACATCTCTCAAGTTGCAGACTTGTTCTTCAGAATATCGGCTTTCATATAAAGCAAAAAAAAAAAGGCAGTAGCTGTTATGGTGCCAAGGAGAACCCTGAAAATGGGAACAGTGTACCCAATAGCAGAAGGTTGACCTGAGTTTGCAGAGAGCCTGGAACAATTGCTTGGAGAGGTGTGAGCTGCCCCTTTCATCTCAGTGAGGGACAGGGCGGATTGGGTCATAAACTTAAGCTGGTCGGGCATTTGACCAGGGCAGGAAGTTACAGCTCAGGAGTGCAAGGCTGGGGAGATGGGGGAAATTGGCTGAAGCCTCTCTATTCATAGATTCATAGATACTAAGGTCAGAAGGGACCATTCTGATCATCTAGTCTGACTCCTGCACAATGCAGGCCACAGAATCTCACCCATCCACTCCTGCGAAAAACCTCGCCTATGTCTGAGCTATTGAAGTCCTCAAATTGTGGTTTAAAGACTTCAAGGAGCAGAGAATCCTCCAGCAAGTGACCCGTGCCCCATGCTACAGAGGAAGGCGAAAAACCTCCAGGGCCTCTTCCAATCTGTCCTGGAGGAAAATTCCTTCCCGACCCCAAATATGGCGATCAGCTAAACCCTGAGCATATGGGCAAGATTCACCAGCCAGATACTACAGAAAATTCTTTCCTGGGTAACTCAGATCCCACCCATCTAATATCCCATCACAGGCCATTAGGCCTATTTACCATGAATATTTAAAGATCAATTAATTACCAAAATCACATTATTCCATCATACCATCTCCTCCATAAACTTATCGAGTTTAATCTTAAAGCCAGATAGATCTTTTGCCCCCACTGCTTCCCTTGGAAGGCTATTCCAAAACTTCACTCCTCTGATGGTTAGAAACCTTCATCTGATTTCAAGTCTAAACTTCCTGGTGGCCAGTTTATATCCATTGGTACTGAGCTTAAATAATTCCTCTCCCTCTCTGATATATTTATAGAGAGCAATCATATCTCCCCCTCAACCTTCTTTTGGTTAGGCTAAACAAGCCAAGCTCCTTAAGTCTCCTTTCATAAGACAAGATTTCCATTCCTCGGATCATCCTAGTAGCCCTTGTCTGTACCTGTTCCAGTTTGAATTCTATTGATAGTTTGAGTGGCTGGGAGAAGCATTCGTGTAACTCAGTGAGTGTGTCCGACTGTGGATATCGGTGTAAGTGCAGGACCTGCCAGAGGTTTGCAGCTTGTTACAGTGTGAGAGGGAGCCCAGGCTGGTGGGACAGAGGGCTCAAGGGTGCCCCAGTTCTAGGTTGCATCCCAAGGACCCTGTCACAAGCCCTACTAGCTGAGCTAAAAGACCCAGCTCTCTCAGCCAAGGCTGTAGTAGGCTCGTCAGTCTCTAGGTGGCTGAGTCATCAGCGGAGGGGGACAGAGCATCCCACAAGTAGGCATGGCTTATGTCCACAAGCAGGTGCGTTTTTCCAGGTGTCCTGAGCAAATTTCAGTTTGGGTAATTTTGCAATCTGTCCACCTAATCTTCCCTTGCATGTTTAACCACCTCCTGTATGCTCCACTGCCTGTGCTCAGCTGTTACTGTGTGTTACTGTTCCACACCAGAGATGGCTGCACTGCAGGGCTGGGAGAGAAGTGTTGTCTGTATAGCTTGGCAAATTGCTTTGGGGAGCAAGGTGTGTGATATTTACATGAGATCATTGCTCCTCTCTGCTGATGAACATCACATTTCTCACAGCCCTGGCTTGGGGCTGGCCTGACAGCTCGCCTGGCTGAAATATTGGCAAAATGTGAAGGTTTGAGGGTTTAAGCACCTCATTGAAACATGCTGCAAAAAATCCTTTGCTGGGAGAGAGTTTTTAAAAACTGCTTTAAAAATTAATCTAAATGCGTCTCCCATCCACGTGAGCCAGAGTCGTGGTGGCAGGTCTGGAGGCCTCCATCACCGGCTGTCCAGCTATCCTGGCTGTTGCAGCAGTGTGCTGTGATAGAAAGGGATGTTACTGAGCACAGAGCGATGAACGAAGCCGGCCCTATGTTGCTCTTTGGTAGAAGGGCCAGGCGCTGGGGTGCCCGTGAGCAACTGGTCATGTGCAGCTATCCCAGGAACTTTGGGGGCAGTGGTGGCTGGCCCGGGTCATAGCTCTCAAGCTCAAGGAATGAAAAGGCTTGAAAGGTCTGAGCACAAAATGCCTGGAGACACTGAGAAGTTCCCATTTGTGGGGAAGGTTTGACTTCTACCCTGGGGGTGTGGAAAGAAGACACCTAGTCTGGGGTTGAGGATCTTGCGGTCGAAGGCTGAGCAGGAAACAAGGTAGTATTAGAAGCGTCATTGATTTCTTATCTCCTTTTGGGCAATAGGGCAAATCCTCCCCCCTCCCTCACGGCAGCTGTTCCGTTCAGCAACAGACCCTGAGTGCATTTCACTGGGGCAAGGCAGCGGGAGAGTGCAGATTTGGATCGGGGTGACCCAAGTACTGGATCCCAGGGCAGAAGGTCCACAGCCATTGAGCTGTGTTGCATCCCTGTCTTGAGGGTGGGACTTGGGGAATAGGTCAGGGGAGAAGCTGGGACATCATCCCCCACTGAGCATTCCCCTCCCTGCACCCCCGAATAGGCACTAATGCCCTCCAGGCTGCCGTAGCCTCTCTGGCTCCTCAGCTACCTTACGATGTGGGGATGAGGAGCCCTGACCCATGTGAGCATCCTCAGCATGATTCCTGCTGGCTCAGCGTGGGCACCAGACCAGGATCTTACCCAATAAAAGCTTTAGTTGTCTCAGTATTTTGCTGCCGGTTCTGCCCCTGTGATTGAGCCCCTCCTGGACTACATGGGACATAATGGAGAGGAAGGATAGGCCCATGCTGAGGGCGTCAGCTGAAGAACATAAGAACGGCCATACTGGATCAGACCAATGGTCCATCTAGCCCAGTTTTCTGACTTCCCACAGCAGCCAGTGCCAGGTGCTTCAGAGGGAACGACCAAAACAAAGCAATTTCAAGTGATCCATCCCCTGTCATCCAGTCCCAGCTTCTGGCAATCAGAGGTTCAGGGACACCCAGAACAAGGGGTTGCATCCCTGACCATCTTGGCTAGTAGCCATTGACGGACCTATTCTCCATGAATTTAGGATTTGGCAGTCCCTGCTCTACCACAGACTGCCTGTGTGACCTTGGATTAGTCTCTCCATGCCGCTGTAAAACAGGGACTGTAGCACTACCATGAGTAGACCTTCATATGTCTTCACTTAGCTCCACCCAGATGGGAGCAACCATGTTGGCAAGCACAACACAGGCTTCTGGGTCCTCACTGGTCCTGAGCTCCCCCGTCTCTGTTACTGGGCTTCTGGGGCACATCTCATGGGTCTTTGTGGGACAGTAAGCTAAGCTGCTCTGTGATTCTTTCCCACTGAATTGTGGGAGAAGGCGTCTGTTCTTCTGGGTGCCCTGGAGAACTATCGGCACTTAAGTAGTTTAACTTGGGTCCCCACTGCAAAGTGTCTAGATTACCAGCCTATAGGTTACCAGTACCACCCGGGCTTCAGCCTATATCCTACCTAGCCTAGGTTGAAAGCACCTCCATACACAGGTGAGAGGATATTGTGTGTGGATGGGAAGGGGGTTTGGGGTAAAACCCATGTTAACTCAAGATGCACACACAGATACTACAATAATGATGGCCATCTAAAGACCTGACTCATTTTATTCTAGTTATGGGACACTGAATTTGGTCCTCGCGCCAAGCTCTGGTCAAACCTGGTGCAAAATTTCACATGCAAGCTGGTCCCGCAATAAAGTTGAACTTCAAAGTTTGATGCTGGGTATCGCCTATTCAGAGACCGTAGGTGTTTCCCTGGCAGGCTTGCTAGATGCTGCTTTGCAAATTTACTCTGAATTTCTACTCCAAGGAAAACGAATTGTGGTAGATAATGTATTCAGTGACATGCCAGGTGTCAAAACAACCCAGGATAGTGTTGCTGAAAGCCTTCACTGCTATGAAAGGCAAGTGCAGGAATCACCATTCGCTCATTCGCAATCAAAGTATGGTGGCACACCATTGTGATTGAAAGGCTTGTGAGCATTCAAAATACAGGGCGGGTGAAAGATCTCCCCTGACATTTTGAGGTACTGTTTAACAGGAGAGGACTCCCTATTCCTGTCTGCTTTCTCCTTGGAGGTTCTGTTTTAAACAAGGCGATGTACAGCATTGTCATGAGCCCTGCCTAGCTTCATGAGAGCCTGGAATGGTAGCTTGGAAAGTCACTCCTTTCACCAATGCTGTGTGATGTAAAAGATGCCAGGTGGACAGTTGTGGTAGCAGAAGATATGTATCAGACCATCGTGTCTGAGCACCTCACAATCTTTAATGTATTGCTCCTCGCAGCACCTCTGGGAGGGGGGGGAAATGCTATTATCCCCATTGCACAGATGGGGAAACTGAGGCACAGATCAACTGAAGTTTTGTCTTCACTAAACAGAAAAAAGGCTGTTCTTAATTTGCGTTAGCTAACTGTGTGGTTTTACCTTGATGTGCTAACTGGTGCAAAAACAACAAACTGCCTTGTCTTCACTAAAGTTTAACCTCAAGGGGTTTTTTTTTGGTTTACTTTTTGGAATTTTTTAAGTGAAGACAAGCGCTTTTCTACACCTAAAAATTTACCAAATTAGCTATGCTGGAATAACTTCCCATGTAAATTCTTTGTGGAATGGTGGGGGTGTTATACTGAAATAACTATTGTGGAATTTTGTTTGCAGCGTCATTGTAGCCGTGTTGGTCCCAGGATATGAGAGAGACCAGGTGGGTGAGGGATATCTTTTATTGGACCAACTTCTGATTGGACGGGACAAGCTTTCAGGCTCCACAGAGCTCTTCTTGAGGTCTAGGAAATGGAACCAGAGGGTCACAACACAAGGAGGGACTGGTTGTTATGCATAAGGGGTTAACACATGTTGCAAGAAACCACTTAAAATGAAATGGGCAATTAACACTCTTCAGTCATAAGTAGGGTTGCCAGGCACTGCTGACTGGGCTGCTAAAATTCCAGCTGGTGGCGCAGCAGGGTAAGGCAGCCTGCCTGCCTGCCCTGGCTTCGCACGGCTCCTGGAAGCAGCTGGTATGTCCGGCCCCTTGGCATAGGGGCAGCCTCAGAGTGCTGACCCCACCCCAAGCACTGGCTCCGCAGTTCCCGTTTGCCGGGAACCACAGACATTGGGAGATGCAGGGGTGCTGCCAAGCAGCGCAAAGAGCCCCCCCGGTCCTTCCACCTAGGAGCCGGACAGGCCATCTGCTTCTGGGAGCTGCACAGAGCAAGGGCAGGCAGGGAGCCTGCCTTAGCCTCGCTGTGCTACCAACCGGGAGCTGCCTGAGGTAATCACTGCCCAGCTGGAGCCCACACCCCAAGCCCCCTCCCACACCCCAAACCTCTCATTCCTGGCCCTACTCCAGAGCCTGCATCCTCAGCTGCAGCCTGCACCCCTATTGTCATTCAAGCTAGATAATCAAAGCTACATGTCTACACTGCTGCAATTGCACCTCTGACTGCAGTGTAGACATGATTCACAATGGGGGTAGGGAATGAAATTTGAAACCAGTATCCCATTCGGGAGCTTTAGCAGCTCTAGGCATCGTTGTTCCGCACAACATCACTTAGCACAAAAGGGGACTAATCTTCTTGCCACCCAGGAAGGGTAGGCTACTATCATTCTCTCCATTTTGTGGATGGGAAAATTAGCACTGAGAGATTAAGTGACTTGCCCAACAGACCGTCTGTGTCAGCCAAGATTAACTCTGGCATTACTGGCTTCCCATCCTGAGCTCAGACCTCACCTCTCTAGCATGGAGCTTGCTTTCTGCTGCAAGATTTTTAGATGTTAAGGCCAAACGGGATCATTAGGATCATTGAGTCTGGCCTAACATAGGCTAGAGAACTCTCACCAGGGCTATCCAAGAGCATTCCAAGCAGCATTAGCGTATGCAGTCCCAGGTGCCAAACAGAGAGCACCAAGGGGCAGTAATCATCCATGTACTATTGGCTCAGCTCTAGCTCTCTTTAGTGGCTGAAAGGGAATTGTATTCCATGTAATATATGCTCAAATCCAACATGAATGTTGCCCACCTATATTATTAACCGATTCTTAATTTATATAGCATAATGTATAGAAAACCAAGTTAAAATTATAAGCTATCACTTTAAATTCTCTGGGATTTTTCCTGTTCCTGTTTACAGGCTAAGGAGCTTTGTAGGGAAGTGTGTAATCTGGGTCTAGCAGCAGTCAGACTGTGACGATCCAGTCTCGAGTAAGGTGAGATGAGCTGTGCCCCTTTGCCTTAGGGAACAGCCTGCTTTGTCTCACTCTGGTTTTGGTAATTGTGTGGATTTTAAGAAACAAAAGTACTCCACTGCAACCTTCCAGAAACCTAAAACCAGGAGACTGGACTAGATCTACTGAGATCCCTTCCAGTCCTACAACTCTATGAAATTTGATTCCTTGAACAAGCCTGGCTATTAACAAATCAAATCAAACAGCAGCACAAATGCACATCTTCTGAGGGACTTTGTTCTCCTGCTTCCTGAGTCCCTTTGTACCAAGTGGTGCTACCTTCTTTCTGAGAAAAAGGAAATAAAACACGCATGTATTTTTTTAAAACACACAAACAACCTTAGCAGTCTCTTAGGCCTTTCTAAACTGAAATGCTTTGTTGGTACAGCTATACCAACTTATTCCAGTTCCCCGAGCGAAATAAGTTATCCCAGCAAAAGAACTTGCTCATCATTTGACATTATAACATTACTATTTGTATGTCTGTAGCACCTAGGGGCCCGGTGCAAGAGCAGGGTCCCTGTACAGGCACAGAACAAAAACCCAGTCCATGCCTCAGCATTTACAATCTAATACAGTAGAACTTAGAGGCCTCAGCCAAGCTGGAGATCATTGTGCTTGGTGCTGTATAAAGAGGGTGAAATCTTGTTGCCAATGAAATCAGTAGTGCCCTCTAATTTCACTATGGTCAGGATTTCACCCCTGTATCTTTCCTACTGAAAGGCGAACTGTCAGGTTGGAGGGAGGTTACCAGTGGAGTTCCTCAGGGATCGGTTTTGGGACCAACCTTATTTAATCTTTTTATTACTGACCTTGGCACAAAAAATGGGAGTGTGCTAATAAAGTTTGCAGATGATACAAAGCTGGGAGGTATTGCCAATTCGGAGAAGGATCAGGATATTATACAGGCGGATCTGGATGACCTTGTAAACTGGACTAATAGTAATAGGATGAAATTTAATAGTGAGAAGTGTAAGGTTATGCATTTAGGGATTAATAAGAATTTTAGTTATAAGTTGGGGACGCATCAATTAGAAGTAACAGAAGAGGAGAAGGACCTTGGAGTATTGGTTGATCATTGGCAGCTCATAGTCATCCTATGTGATATGGCTGTGAAAAAAGCTAATGCAGTTTTGGGATGCATCAGGAGAGGCATTTCCAGTAGGGATAAGGAGGTTTTAGTACCGTTATACAAGGCACTAGTGAGACCTCACCTAGAATACTGTGTGCAGTTCTGGTCTCCCATGTTTAAAAAGGATGAATTCAAACTGGAGCAGGTGCAGAGAAGGGCTACTAGGATGATCCGAGGAATGGAAAACTTGTCTTATGAAAGGAGACTTAAGGAGCTTGGCTTGTTTAGCCTAACTAAAAGAAGGTTGAGGGGAGATATGATTGCTCTCTATAAATATATCAGAGGGATAAATACAGGAGAGGGAGAGGAATTATTTAAGCTCAGCACCAATGTGGACACAAGAACAAATGGTTATAAACTGGCCACCAGGAAGTTTAGACTTGAAATCAGATGAAGGTTTTTAACCATCAGAGGAGTGAAGTTTTGGAATAGCCTTCCAAGGGAAGCAGTGGGGGCAAAAGATCTATCTGGTTTTAAGATTCTACTCGATAAGTTTATGGAGGAGATGGTATGATGGGATAATGGGATTTTGGTAAGTAATTGATCTTTAAATATTCAGGGTAAATAGGCCAAATCCCCTGAGATAGGATATTAGATGGATGGGATCTGAGTTACTATAGAAAATTCTTTCCTGGGTATCTGGCTGGTGAATCTTGCCCATATGCTCAGGGTTTAGCTGATCGCCATATTTGGGGTCGGGAAGGAATTTTCCTCCAGGGCAGATTGGAGAGGCCCCGGAGGTTTTTCGCCTTCCTCTGTAGCATGGGGCATGGTTGACTTGAGGGAGGCTTCTCTGCTCCTTGAAGTTTTGAACCATGATTTAAGGACTTCAATAGCTCAGACATGGGTGAGGTTTTTCATAGGAGTGGGTGGGTGAGATTCTGTGGCCTGTGCTGTGCAGGAGGTTGGACTAGATGATCAGAATGGTCCCTTCTGACCTTAGTATCTATGAATCTTGCAAGAAGATGGTTGATTCTTCCTCAGGGTTCTTCAGATCTGGCTTGTTCCCTTTGGTGTGGGTACAGTGATTCCCTACGTGATGCCTCCTCTGGATCATTGGAGGGAGTGGACAGATGATTCATCCCATGGGTCCAGGACTCCTGTGTGACCAGCAAGTGCCTCCAGTGGCACCTTGGTACGTGGTGTTTCCCGAAAAGCACCTCAGATCTCAGCATGTCAGTTTCACTTATGACGCTCGCTGGGACCCTTGAATTGAATTGCAAAAGCCTTGAATTCTCCACCACATGCCAAGGCCCTTGGCAGGGTGGTCATGGTGAGATCTGGGCCTCGGGCTTGTTTTCTGTCTTTCCCCTCCACTCCCGAGGGGTGTCTGTGTGTTTGAGGAGAGAGCAGAGATTCTTCACAGGGCAGCCTGGATCTCCATTCCCTCATCTGAGAGGTGACCCTGCTGTTCCTGTAATCTCACCAGGGCAAATTTCACGAGCCACACAGAGTGGGTACGGCCATGCATTCACATCATGCTGTGAACCACTACTGTTCCACTTCCTACGCTCTGAAAGTCTCCATCAGAGCGGGTCAAAGAGTGAAAACAGTCTGTCTGGCAAATAGCTGATTAATGGAGAGAGACTAGGCAGTTATAATCTGCACATATGGTTCGACCAGTTCTGGTATACATTTGCATCCTTAACATTGAAGTAAGGCAGCTTTCTCTACGGAACAGAAAGGAATGAAAGTGAATTTGAGTTTTACAGGGAGCATAATGAAGTCCTTAGCATTTTTGCTTCTAAAGTGGGCTGTTGTGCCCCAAAGACACAAGATTTCAACCCTCAAAGTTCAGTGATTATTTTTATATGAGAGCTTTATAACAAGTGGCTGATCAGTACGTTTGTGTCATTGTTTGATGCATAGCCGTGAATTTTTTAGATGTCACCTCCCTGCGTCCCATCATTTTCCCTTCATCAACTTTTAGACACATTTTAGGGAAAATAAATTGGCAACAACTGGAAATACCTGCCCAGATTATTAGTGGGAGATTACAATGACCATACTGTATTCTAGCTAGCTTGCTATTCATTTTACAGCTGGGGTATTGAAAGTGTAAGTGACTAACCCAAGGTCACCCAGGAGGACTTTGGTGGAGGCAGGAATTGGATCCCTAGCACCTGGGTCCCAGGTCAGTATATTAACTAGAAGAGCATCTTTCCTCCCTACAAAATGTTGCTATAATACTGATCCTTTTTTTCTGTTGGCTAATTGTTAAAGAACCCCACCACCTGCCAAGCTGTTCAGTGTTTTCACAGCCACAACAGCAAAACCCCAGGAGCACACGCTTTTGCTTTTCTCCTACTATGGTCAATAATGTCTGATCTAGCACAGTTCAAATTTTCTCTGCCTCTTCTGTGGGGAGCCTGCCTCAGTCACTGCAGTCATGGGACTGAAAATGCCCCTGTGGCTGGCTGGCTGGCTGTCTACTACTGGCCCTTTAACTATAGGACTCAGACATCCTTGCCTTGCCTTCTGCTCCCTCAACATCCCTGGCTTCCCATCTCCCTTTCCCCATTTATCTCTGCCATGGACCCCATAGCTGACTCCCTCAACTCCCACTCAGACCCCTGCCCTGGCTCATGCCTCTCTCCTTCCACTCCCACCCAGATGAATGCTTCTGCAGTGACAGCCTGGACTTCCCCTCCCTTCCTCTTTCGCCCCCACCATCTTCACTGCTGATCAGCTCTGCTTCTCCTGCCTCACCTGAGCCCTGGCCCTGCACTCCCCACTGCCAGTCTGTTGCCTTCAGCTCGCTCTCCTCTCTGTGCTCAGGATCTCCTCAGCTTCTTCAAAGAGAAGCGACTTCCCTCCCTTACTCTTTCTTCACCGCTCCCCTTCTAACAGCCTCTCCTCCTCCTTCTCCCAATAACTGAGACTGGGAGATCTTCCCGAGAGTCTCCTCTCCCACGCCCACCCTCTGGGCCTAAACCAGCCCCCCTCAGCATACAAGCATGCCATGGCCTACCTCGCCCTTAAAACCACCCCTTGGGGCTTGCCTCTCTCCCGTCACCATCCGGTCTTGCTCCTCAAGTTGGGCCTTCACCACTGCGGTAACTTCCTCATTCCAGACTCACAGCTGGATCCTGCTCCACCCTCTCCACTCCATGGACATTGCTTTCACTCGACTCTCCAACGACCTCTTCTTAGCCACGTCTAGGAAACTCTTCTTCCTTCTCGGCCTTGCTGCTGCCTTCCAAACCATTGTTTACTCTTCCCTCGTTGACATCCTGCCTTGCCTTGGCTTCCATGGTTCTCCTCTTACCTCTCTGGCTGTTCTTTCAGCATCTCTTCTTATTCCCCACTTTGGAGCCTCTTGGGGTCTTGCCCCCATATTTGTGTGGGCCAGCAGTCAGACAGTGTCTTTGGCGGCGTTAATTCGGAGGGAAGCACATCACCTCCTAAGTAATCAGCATTGCCTGCCTGCAGCACCTGACTTTCCTTGAGTCTCCTCCTCCAATGTTGACAAGGATTGCTCCTGTTTAGCTGTCTAAGATCACAGGCAGGGTAGCACAGCTAGGGACTGTGGGGGTGGGGGAATTGGTGCAGCAGGGCAGGGAGTTGAGGGGGCCTGACTGGGAAATAAACAGCTCTCTCCCCTCTGCAGCTCTGACTTTTAAAACCTCTTCTGTGCGTAGCCTTCAGCACGTGTCACTCTTCGCCCACGCAGCACCGAAGATAAAAGCAAATCGTCCAGATCATACTGAAAAGTAATTTCTCTGCTTTCAGAGACTGATAAATTAAAAGCTCTTTGGCCTCGAAGTGCAAGGAAGTTTCCCCACACAATAGCTCAGATCACATTAAAGCATTGACAAGCAGCCACTTTGTGCTTCACTTAAAATTTAGCCGGGAGCAAAAATGTTACTTAGGGTGGAGGAGGAAACTGCCTTTAATTGGAACTTGCTCCATGCTGAACTGCTGTTGACAATTAGTTTTCAATTAGCAGTTCTCTAGGTTTGGGTTCAGCTCTAAAAGACAGTCTGTGAAGCAAAAATCAAAACTTTTGGCCTATCTCGGAGACATTCAACTGGATTCAATTTTCCCCATTATTGAATTTAAAAACAGTAACAGTGCTTTGTTTTTCACCAGCATTCTTCCCACTAGGACTGTGAAGCTTTTTACAACCCTCAGTCAATTAATCCTCCAAATACCTCTTTGAGATAGGTAAGGAATATAGATAAACATTCAGATTACTTAACCTGCACCTATAGTGAATCCACTTCTGAGGTAGAAAGTGCAGCTTTTCAACCACTCACAGCAACACTGCACAACCGTTTAGGACAGGAAGTGAAGGAATGACTGAAACTGCAGGAGGAACATAATGAGGCCAAATCTGTGTGGACTCAGGCCATGTCTAGACTACAGCGGCTACAGCATCACCATTATGGCATTGCTGCTGTAGTGCTATAATATAGGGTTTTTTTCCCCTCCCATTGACAGAGTTTTTTCTTTCGATGTAGGTAACCCACCTCTCCAAGAGGCAGTAGCTAGGTCAGTGAAAGAGTTTTTCCAACTTGCTGATTTCACAGTGCGAGTTACGATAGAGTTTCCATTGGTCCTTCAATCTCCATCCATGCAGATTTTTGAAATATGAACAAATGTTCCTGATTTTTTCCTTGCTCGTCCTTTTTCCAATGTTGATTTTTGTAGAACGGCAATTCCCAGCGTGCCCTAATAGCGACATGCATGTTTACTGGTTTGACACCCTTACTTTTGTGCTGCCTTCAGAGCTGGGCAGCTGGGGAGTGGCGGCTGCTGGTTGGCCACCCAGCTCTGAAGGCAGCGCCGCTGCCAGCAGCAGCGCAGAAGTAAGGGTGGCATGGTGTTGACTATTGAGTTGCAGAAAGGGATCCTGCTGGTACAATGCAAAATATATGCCTGAAGTTGTAATCAACCACTGCTGAGAAAGATGCATTCTACAGAGAAATATGCATGAGCACACCAGGAAGAAGCACAGTAGGAAAGGACTGACTGCAAGTCAAAAGGTCCATTTAAATTTTATATACATTTATTTTTAAGGCCATTACACTTGTTGTTCATAAATATTAGATATTCAAAGTAGAAAGAATCTGTCCCCTCTCCAACTCTCCCTCTTGCCAGCAGTGTCCTCTACTTGGAAATGTGATATAAGGTAACCCTAGGTTAGGTTAACCTGTGTCACATGGGGATGAAATTTTTTCAAGCCCTGAGTGACATAACTAGGTTGACGTAAGTTTTAGGTGGAGACAAGACCTCAGTTGATGGAGATTCCACAACCTCCCTAGGCAATTTATTGCAGTTCTTAACTACCATGATAGTTAGGAAGCTTTTTTCCTAACGTCCAACCTAAGCCACCCTTGTTCTTGTCCTATCTTCAGAGATTAAAGAGAACAATTTTTCCCCTCTTCCTTGTAGCAACCTTTTATGTACTTGAAAACTTATGTACCCTCTGTCTTCTCTTCTTCAGACTAAACAAACCCAATTTTTTTCAAACTTCCCCCATAGGTCATGTTTTCTAGACCTTTAATCATTTTTGTTGCTCTTCTCTGGACTCTCCAGTTCATCCACATCTTTCCTGAAATGTGATGCCCAGAACTGGACACAATATTCCAGTTAAGGCCTAATCAGTGGGGAGTAGAAAGGAAGAACTACTTCTCATGTCTTGCTTACAACACCACTGCTAATACATGCCAGAATGATGTTCGTGGTTTTTTTTGCAACCGTGTTACACTGTTGGGTCATATTTAGCTTGTGATCCACTATGACCCCCAGATCCCTTTCCGCAGTACTCCTTCCTAGGCAGTCATTTCCCATTTTGTATGTGTGCAACTGATTGTTCCTTCCTAAATGAAGTACTGTGCATTTATTTTTCTTGAATTTCATCCTATTTACTTCAGACCATTTCTCCAATTTGTCCAAATCATTTTGAATTATAATCCTATCCTCCAGAGCACTTGCAACTCCTCACAGCTTGGTATCATCCACAAACTTTATAAGTGTACTCTCTGTGCCATTATCTAAATCATTGATTAAGATATTGAACGGAACTGGATCCAGACCTGATCTCCGCAGGACCCCACTTGATATGTCCTTCAGGTTGACTGAACCACTGATGATTACTCTCTCTGGGAATGGTTTTCCAACCAGTTATGCACCCATCTTGTAGTAGCTCCATCTAGGTTGTATTTCCCTAGTTAGTTTATGAGACGGTCATGTGAGACCGTATCAAAAGCCTTACTAAAGTCAAGATATACTACATCTACCTCTTCCTCCCCTCATCCGCAAGGCTTGTTACCCTGTCAAAGAAAGCTATTAGGTTGGTTTGACACAATTTGTTCTTGGCAAATCCATGCTGACTGTTACTTATCACCATATTATCTTCTAGGTTTTTGAAAATTGATTGCTTAATTATTTGCTCCATTATCTTTCTGGGTACTGAAATTAAGATCACTGGTCTGTAATTTCCTGGGTTGTCCTTATTCCCCTTTTTATAGATGGGCACTATATTTGCCCTTTTCCAGTGCTCTGGGATCTCTCCCATTTTCCATGACTTTTCAAAGATAATCACACATGGCTCAGATATTTCCTCAGTCAGCTCCTTGAGTATTCTAGGATGTATTGTGAATCTAATTGTCTAATCTAAATATTAGAGTGGGGATTTGGCCAGGACTCTGCGATTAGCACCTTAATCTCTTGTAGAAAGGAGCATGCAATTTTTTTAAAGAGTTTTTGATCTCTGTGCCTCAATTTCCCCATCTCTATGTAACCCATGCCTGCTAGATGTGGTGCTCTGTCCCCCTCTAGTGGCACCTAGACCAGCTAGAGATTAATGAGTCTGCTACATCCTTAACTAAGAGCCACATGGCTTTTAGCTCATGCAGTAGAGACTCGTACACTAAGCTTCAGAAGTCCCAGGTTCAAGGCCACCCACCGACGACTGGGGTCTGTCGATGTTGCATATACATTTTGGAAACTAATAATTACCTACTTCACATGGTTTTGTGAGGTTTAAATAATGTATGGAAAGCTCTTTGGCAGGCAGATAGGTGGAAGATGATATAGAAGATCACAAAATTGTTGTCCTTCACTACAATGTTAATGCTACAGGAGCACAGTTTGAGGGGTTACCACTAGCCAAGCAGTGGCTGATAAGGCTTTTCACATAAGGTAAGTCACTGTAGCACCACTAACTTCAAAGGAGTGATGCCGATAGAGCTGGGCCTGTAATCTTCCTTTCGAAGGAGATCCAAGCAGCCACTGGCTTCCTTTTGAAATCTCGCTCACATTTATTATCAAAGAGAAATGGAAGCAAAGCCCAATTTCTTGGCTGAATCCCCCGTTCAGAGACGCTGATAGGTTCAGCTACATCTCACCATTCTTAATCTCATCTGCAGCACCGAGAGGGAACAGACCAGTTCTTTCACAGCTGGCAGAGGCCTTTTATAAAACAAGCAGGAGCTTCTCTTTCATCAGGCTAGATCTTATTGCTGAAAGCGAAAGCCGTTTAAGAGGACCATTTGCCTCCAATCTTGCCTCCTTTCCTGTCCCCCAACAACTCACCCACACAATACAAGCAGGTGCCTATTTTTAGTTTATAACCACGTGAGCCAACGGAACCCCTCTTGCAATGCAATGGACTTCAGCAGAGATGAATTTGGCCCTGGCGGGACAATGCATGTCCCGTGCCGAAACCGAAGCTGTGCGGCTGAGCACTGCTGGTGCAAGCTGTCAGTGTAGCACAGGACTCGAGCAATAACTTGATCTGCAATAATCCTGTTATCAGGCAGGGACAGTCAGACCCACTGGCTTTTTCCTTAAAGTATTTTTTCTTCTCTCCACCATCCCAGCCTGCTGCCAGCCCTCATCCGCATCACTGCTGCTAATCCTGATGGAAGTGACTGGACTTGGCCCAGTGGCAGGCTTTCCTCTGTCCAGCGTGTCAGCTCTGGTTCCTGCAGTGTCAAGGATTGTCAGACTCGGGCTCAATTTACTGCAGGGCTCAAAGGTCAGAAACTCTTGCCGTAGGGGCCACCTGAGATGATGCGTCCTCCCCAGGAAGGCTTGTGGAGGAGGGGGCAGGATTCCTACAGATCCCTCCCTCTACTGCCAGAGGGACCCCTATAGCCACAGAGCTGGGGGCCAGATTTGCCCCTTTGTGGACAGGGCACTTGGACTGGGACTCAGGAGACTTGCATTCCTTTCCCAGTGCTGCCAATAACCTTCTGTGTGCTCAGGACCCAAGCCCTGATCCAAACTCTTGCACTTTAGACTCCTCTCTATGTTGGCAATGGCCCAAACTGGCAGCCCTCAATCGCAACATTCCCATCCTTTGATAGGAGTTCAACCCCAAATCCATACTCTTCTGCCTATGTTATCTCGAGTTTTCAGGAAAAAACAATGTGATGCATGAAATGACCCCCAAACAGGGGGTAATGCTTTGGCAGTAATAGAATCATGTATTTATATGCAGCACCTTTTTATCCAGAATACTGTGAGGATGGGAATGCTTTATGTAACCCACACACCTTCAGGGTGTGGTGTTCAGGCCCATCTAGTGGCACCAAGACCACAGAGGGAGAGGGAGGTAAAATGAGTCTGCTCTACAGCCTTAGCTAAGAGCCAGTTGGCTTTTAGCTCGCACGGTAGAGGCTCCTGCACTAAGCTCTACAGGTCCCAGATTCGATCCTGCCTGCCAACAACCAGGGTCTGTTGGCGTTAAACTTGCACTTATAAAATACCTTTTCATTCAAGATCCCCTGAGCACCTTGCATGTATTAGTAAAGCTGGCTTCCAAAAACCCCTTACCAGGTCGGAAATATCACCACCACCCTTTTTAGAGATGGGGGGGGGGGGGCGCACGGGAACAGAGGCAGAAAGCTTAAGGTCACATGGCTGAGTGTTGGAGGTAGAAAGAGAATGAAGGAGGGGTTCGGGGGCAGCGGGGAAATAGCTGTCCTCATCTCCCCACTTCCTCCCACCTCTACAGTCAATAGATGCTGCTTCCGCTCTCTCCTCCATGCTGCCTGGGCACCAGCAGCTGGAGTACTTGGCGCACAGGAGAGACATGGGACTGCTCTAAGTTGTGATGCCCAGTTCCACACCAGTCCCCCAGCAACCAGGAGAAGCAATTGCATGGAAAGTCCTCATCCACTCCTTGCAGCCTTGAGATGAAGCATGCTCAGTGCCGATAGAATCTTCAGCAACTTAAGATTCTAAACTCTGATAAGTCTCTACTGAGCATGTGTGAACTGTGATTCTCCCCCCACCCCGCCCCAGAGGCTCATACCTTGGCAAAACTGGGGAGAATTTTCACAGAAAAACCAAAAGGCACCTCCCTGACACCAGGGGCATGAGCTTCTCAATGAAATCATGGAGATGTGAGAGCTTCTCTGTGAAACATTGTTGGAAATTTTTTTCCTTGTGCAAAACAGTATATTTTCCCCTAATCTTGATCTCAGAAAAAGCTGAACCATTTTAGCTAAAACTTTAAAAAAAAAATCACTAGGGCAGCTAGCATGGAAAATTTTAGATCAAACAGATAAAATTTGGCAAAGTTGATAAGCAACTAAAACCAGGGTCTTCTAAGGGAAAGCATTGGGCACCCTTAACTAGGGGCATTGATACCAGTTCCGCCTATCGGTATGGTAGAAAGTAGGAACCCTCATCAAGGATAAGACGAGAAACACACAAGCCTCAGAACGTTTAGTCTTGTGTCAGGCAGGAAGCCAGCATGGGATGAACCAGATAAACGGGACCGGGGGGGGATGTTGCGAGGTGGCAGCAGATTGCTACATGCCACCTTGTCACTGCGCCTTCATCTTAGCAGCAATGCCTCTAGAGTCATTCAGTCTGTAACCCATCCACTTGGCCTCTTTGCTGATACTGCCATAAAAGATACAAAGCAGGGTGGTGGTTTTTGCAAATTGCTAATGTAAAATGGGCCAAGACTCATTTCATATAAGCAGCGGCAATGCATCGGGGGGTATACAGGGTCACATGTCCCTCCTCTCCCCACTGTCGGCCAGCATGGGTCATCTCTGCACATCAGCCACAGAACAGGCATCTGATGTGGAGAGCTGCTGATCCTTGATCGCTCTGGGCTTAATTCAAGACCGTGACCTAGAGGCCAAAGGCCCCGTATGCCATTAGCTTGAGCCAACCAGCTTCCCAGTGCTGCAGAGTTGTTCCCATCCTTGAATCATTGACAAAGTGGGAAGGAACCTATCATTTTGGAAACTTTCACTTGTGTCTGTGAGGCCATAGGGCAGAGATCATAGGTGGGAAAGGGATTTTTTTTTTTTGTCTTGATTCTGGCTCCCTCCAACCATTTGTGGGAGCCCAAGGTGCAACAAGTGGTTAGCTTTCTTCCACCTGAACCTTTTGAAGTTTGTCTAAAAGGCAGCTGCAGTTGGACTAGAGCTTATTGGTTTCGGAGCAGGATACATGGAAAAACCTATGGCCTGGGTTATACTGGAAGTCAAACTAGAAGATCAAAAGGGCTTTCCAGCCTATGAATTTAGTCCAGAGCCTCTGCTACTCATGGCTAATGAGTCAGAGCATGTGACTTGGAATCAGGTCTCCTGGGGCCTGATTCCAGACCTTCCCGCTGTCCCAGGTTTCACAGGACGGTCCCACTTTGGACTGTCCCCCAGAACCCTCTGTACCAGCTGAAGTGACCATCTCCCTCTTTCGGGGCTACCCAGCTGGAAGCAGTTTGTCCAGGGTCCCCTGTTTGATGGAGCCCCCAAACTGAGTGGTGGTGTGATTTGGCGCACAGGGTCGCAGTGCCACTCAGATTTGTCCTGCCCCCTCCCCCGCCCCCCCCCGTCTGCAAACCTATGTGGTGCTGCGTCCTGCGTCAGCCATGTGAAATGTTGGGAGGTACGTGACTCTCCTTTGTCCCACACTTCACACGGGTGTGAGCAATTGCGCAAAGAGGCGGTCGAATGCTATTGGATCAGAGCGGTAGCACTGGCACCCACTTTGCAGTGGTCTAAATGATTGCACAAGGTGCAGGGCAAAGCAGAGCCTGGTTCCCGGTTTCTGTCCCGACCAGCGCCACTGACTTGCGTGCGACGTTGAGATAATTGCTCAGCCTCTCTGTGCCTCAGTTTCCTCAAAAGGGCTAAGACTTAACTAGCTCGCAGGTGTTGCAAGGCTTAATTAATACCTACAAAGCCCTTGCATGAAACGTGCTTTAAGATCAGAGACGAATGATCTGGTTAGCTTTGCTCTACTTCCTGCTTTGACCACAGATGTGAAATGTGGCTGGATGCTTCTGAAACTGAAATTCCTTCCCGTGACCTTGAGAGCCTCGCTGAGTGCTCTGCCTTTTAGGTGCTAACCCGCTTTCTCCATGCGCCCTCGCCCCCAGTAAGTAGGCTTGATTGGATGCAGCTGTCACAGACCCTCTAGCTTTACTGAGAGTTTTCAGTGCAGGTGATGCCTTTCTCCAAGCGGGGAAAAAAAATAAATCTGATTTGGATTTAGTTTCAATCTCCTGACAAAATGGAAAGTGGGAATGAGACGAGTGCTAGTTTAAGAGACTTTGGGAAAGGTATTTATAGCCAAAGAGCACATTTGGAAACTAGGGCCCTGATCCTGCAAAAACCTAGACTCTAATGTAACCTTTGTGCCTAATGGGGAGATGCCTCTTAAAGAGACCCATTGGAGAGAGGTAGGAGTGAGTTGTGTCTGGGTCACTTGCTAGGCAGATTTAGCACTCCGTATCCAGAAGTTTATGGAATTGGGTGTGGTAGTTTTGGGTCTGCTCCACTAGGTTCCCTGTGGCTGGGGTCAGACCCCATGAGGGTCAGCAGTCAGGGCAGCTGCTTTGCAGAAGGCCAAATGCCCTGTGTGGGAGGGGAGATGCTGAGAGCAGGCTGGTGTCCCTAACGCTGAAGCATTTTGCAGTGATACTGTTAACCCTGTAACCGGGAAGCCTGGGCAATGCTAATTATAGCCAGGGGAAATCGGGAGGGGGAAAATAACTTCTTCTGATTTAACTGTACGCTTTGAATGAAGTTTTGATTTTACCCAAAGTGTGCTAATTGCATTGTCTCAGCTACTCTGAGTCACCAACTCTTCTTTAACTGTAGTTATGGGGAACGAGTCATTTCTAGTTTGCTAGTCTCGGTTTTGTATTTTCTTGTAACAGGGTTTTCTTTTTCGCTGGCTGGCTGGCAGTGATTTCAGCACAGGAAGAATCTGCCTGGATTCCAACTGAAGATCCCTACAAGTCAGTGGAGGTTGGGGGTTTTTTAGGCACTGGAGGAGAGCAGTGAAGTGAACTCTAGCCCACCCAACAGTTACACTAAGTTTTACTTATGTTACTAGTTCTCTTGAAGTCAATGGATCTCGTGTGTGTGTGTGTGTGTGTGTGTGTGTGTGTAAAGTGAAGCATATGCCGAAGTGCACAATTATAGCTTCAAAGACAACTATATTTCACTGTACCTAGATCTCATACCTATACATAAATCTCGTACCTATATATCCTAGACAGAGCCCTGCGTGCCTCACACATGTGAAGTAACTAGAAATAAAACCCAAAAGAACATAAAAAACAACATACAATGAAAAACTCACCCCACAGCAGCGGCTCCTGTCCCACGGGGGTGGGCCTGGCTCCGTACTCCAGGTGTTGTGATCACAGCACCACTCACTCAAATTTGGCCCAGCCACCTCTCTGTCATCAAGATGGTGGGGCAGCTGGATCAGACCCAAGAGGCACTGTGACCCTGTGTGCTAGGTCGCAAAGCCCAGAGCAGGGAGCCAGCTCCAGTCCTGTAGGACAGGAGCTGCCACTGTGGGGTGAGTGTGGGGCAGGCTCGCTCTGCAACAACTCCCCCTGGACCTCCACCAGGGGCAGGACCCAATCCTCCCCTCTCAGAGCCTCCCCTCTCCTCTGGGAGCAAGACCTGATTTCCCCACGTCCATAGGACCTCCCACCCCTGCGGTCAGGACCTGATCCTCCCACGCAGGGCCTCCCACCCCCCAGGGGAGTGGGGGTTAGTGGAAGGAGTTGGGGATCAGCAGTATTGCCAACTGCAAATGTTCAAAACTCATGAGTCAGGCTCATCAAAAATCATGATTATGTAAAAATGATAGCTTTGGGGTTCTTTTTATTTGCCTTCTGCTTTTTGAGCCTTCAGGGTGCATTGGGGTCACATTTTTGAAGCTTTCTGCACAGCCACAAGGGCTAGAAACATTTTTTTTTCTTCAAGAATGAAGGGTGAAAGCATCACATCTCCACTTGCCTCCAGGAGCCAGGGCTTTAAGGAAAACAATAATTATCATGAGACTCATGACAAAGTCATGAAAGTTGGTAATGCTGGTAGGGGGGGGTATGTAAAGAATGGATAAAGGGGGATTCCTGGCACTAAACTGGGGAGCTGGGATGCTGGGGCTCAACAGGAGAGGGGAAATATTTAACAAGTGTTTCAATACCGTGGAATAATGCCTAATAAAATGATGTAGTATAGATAAACTGGGACTTCAACATTGGTTTTTATTGATATTTGAAGTATTTAATGAATGCAAATGCAAATAAAAAGATATAAAACTTTTAATGGATAATAACAAGAAATCCCAAAACAGAAAATGATTTAAAAAAATTAAAGAATTTCACGGGTGCAGTCCTCATAGCTGAGCCTGCAGCCGCCTCCATCAATGGTCTTACTGGCACTATTTAACTTGCTGGAGCTGCCCGAGTGCTAGGCACTTTCCAAACACAAAGGAAAGTACAGTCCGCACCTGGGCCAGGATTAAGGGCTTGTCTGCCCTGTGTGTTTGTACCACGGGATAACAAACACCTGTGAGCTCTCCTGCTGCAAAAACACAGTGATGACAAGGTACTTTACTGTGAGCTGGCTAGGCGAGGTTAACCACAGGAGGAGAGAGATACCATGGACCTTGCCTAGCTACTTTGTGGTAAAAACTACTGGTGCCGTGTCTCCAGCAGGATTTTATAGTGAGATAGCTACCCTGCGTTTGTTATCTTGCTGTATAAAACCACCTGTATAAGCAGTGACGAGAGAACCTAGAAAAGATAAAGCCAGACAGAAAGCACGTGCGAAAGGGATCTATCGTGCAAGCGAATGGATCCGTGTGCTTGCTGTAAGTGTGGCTGTTTCTAATTTGGCTTGGTTAAAAGTTTTTCAAAACTCAGAAGTGTAAGCAGGGCATAGCTTGGTCCAGTGCTTGAATGAGGGACCTTCCAGGACAACCTAGATGGTGCAGGGCTAATTTATACATAACTAGAGAGCACGTCTCTGTGATGGTGGGGGGAAGGGCTTTACATGTGAATCTGGACCAGCATCATGTCCACCAGTTAAACACCCCACGGCTGGTAGAGGTGCTAGGTGAGATGTGAAAGGAAAGAAAGGTAGCTGGAGTTTGATTCGGACTTCAGCTCAGTGTCTGAAGTTGAGCTGGACAAAAGCTTTACACTGAAAACACGCTTTGGTTGAAAACAGCATATTTTCTAACCTAATCCTTTGGTGCAAAGTCATTCCTTTGGGGCTTAAAGATTTTGTTTGTTTTTTTTTCAATGAGAATGTGACTTTTTAACCCAAAACATTTTGCTTCTTGATTTTCAAAAACCAACAGTTTTGTATCAGTTTGTCCTAGGGAGGAAAAAAAAAGTGGGAATTTAAATAAATAAATAAAAATCACTCAATTTTCCAAGAAAAACAATTATTTTTTTGACCAGCTCTAGTCTGAAGTAGCCCTGTACATGCTATTCATCCCAACTGTCTTGATGACAGGACAAAGAATCCATGCAATGGTACATCCTCTGGTCCCACTTCTACCTTCCCCATGGGCTTCCCCATCTGTTCATTGCATGCTTCCTCCATGTGGAGCTGGATTCCATGCCATGCAGGACTCTTGCATAACACTCCCGTTATAAAGAGGTCTGCAGCCACAGAACTGGATGTTGATTTGCCTCTCTAGAAGCCGGCAGACCTGGGTTTTAACCCCAGCTCTCCCACTGACCTTGATTTCCCCATCTGTGGAATAGAGATAATGACACTCGCCCTCTTTTGTGAAGCATTTTGAGCTCTATGGATGAAAAGCTTCATATCAAGGGCTCAGTATGGTTATTCCTTCAAAAACCCTGCCATGTTTAAATGGCAGAGCTCACGTGCATAGTAATGAGAGGAGACTGCCCTAACAAATAGTCCCAGATCTTAATTGATGATAAAGAGTAAGATGCTGTTATTTGCTAGCCACCATCACCATGTGAAACCCCCTCAAAGGGGAACTGTACAGATATAAGTGCTCATGAAAACTGCTCCTTAAATGAGTTCTGGTAGCAAAGGGCATAGTAGCCTGCAGCCCACAATGTCTCCCAAGGATGTTAATCTTCTCATTACATTCTGATTCAAACTCTCTAACTTTATTGTTTTATTATTTTGGTCCCTAAAGGTCAATCGAAATTGCTGCCTGTTTGGTGGGCAATTTATTTTATGGGATACAATAACATTTAAATGGACCATAAAGACAAAACAAGAGGCTCAGTGTCTGAACATGTCTGCAGGCCATTTGTGTCTTTGGTAATAAAGGCTTTGCTATTCCAGCCCCCTCCAGTCTCCTCACTTTAATGTGTTATCAGCCAGCCTAGCAGGAGATAAAGTGCAGCTTTATCTTTGAAGTGTGTGAGGGGGCTGGGGAGATGATGGTTGGTTGGTTTGCTGCCCTCTGAAAAGGAATTACTTTGTTCGGTCAGCCTTCAAGAATGTGCCATTAAGGTTACATACGGTTAGAAACGTTAATACTTAATATTGACCTTGCTATTCGTTGTACTTTTCATTTCTCACTGTATTGCAAGTGTGGGGAGTTCTGGGGGTCAGAGCTGGGGTCTGGCATTAGCACTACAGCGGGCTGTTCCCAGTGGTGCCAGGTTTGGAGACTCACCATTGAGTAGTACCTTGCTCTGTGAATAAAGCCATCCGACTTGGTGGAGCCATTTGTGAACTAAAGTGTTACTCTCCGGGAGTAAGGGCTACAGAATCTGGCCTCTAACCTTAATTTACCCATTGTAAAATTGGTGTTGTATTTATCCACCCCACAGTGGTGGTGCAAGGTGGAGGTAGCACTAGTGATGAGCTTTATTATTCCTTCGGATTGATAGTGATTGCACTGAAGGCACCATTCAATGAGTGAAAGGGGTGCTCTAGTGATTAGAGCAGCGGTTCTCAAACTTTTTTTTGCTGGCCTCCCCTTTGAAAATATTTCAGGCTGTGACCGTCCCCCTTCTATGCCGCCCTTATTTCTCTGGTGGTGGTGCTGTCTTCAGATCTGGGCACCCAGCCAGCAGCCACCACTCGCCAGCCAGCCCGCTCTGAAGGCAGCGCAGAAGTAAGGGTGACAATACCACGCCCCCCCCTTGCAATCCCCTTTTGGGGACCCCCAGTTTGCAAAACACTGGATTAGAGTGTTGTTCTGGGACTTTGGCTATGTGGGTTCATTTCTCTGCCTCTGGGTGACCTTGGGTAAGTCACTTTAAGCCCAGATCCTCAAAGGTATCTAGGTGCCCAACTCCCAGGGGTGTCAGGATCTGGGACTTAGCTTCTCTGTGCTTCGCTGGGGGCTGCTGGCACTCCCCAGTCTCACAGGGTATTGTGCAGTCAAGAGTGGCACTGTGGGCCATGTTAGTTCCCTACACAGACAGACAGGAGCCTGTGTGCTGCTTTTTGCACTTTGGACATTATTTTAAAACAACCATACAGTAAAACCAATCCCCAGCAGAACTTGCTCGGGGGGACTTCCACCATCCATCCCCCATCAATAACTGCCTTGTCGGGCCCCACCCTCTTCAGTCACCTGGGCAGAAAATGGCCCTGCAGCAGGTGGGGAAAGTCAGCAGCCCTGGACTATTCTGAGCCAAGCGCAAAAGCTTGTTCTACAGCTGAGGGCACCTCACAAAGAATGCTCTGCAGCACAGGTGCCGACTTTCAGCTTTCCCCGGGGGTGCTTCACCCCCACCTTTTCCCACCCCCACTCCATCCTCTCCCCCAAAGCTCCGCCCCACCTCCTCCTGCCTCCACTCTGCCCTTGCCCCCGAGCACACCTTGCCCTCACTCCAGCTTCCTGCCCACCGCCGAACAGCTGATCAGCAGCGGGTGGCAGGCAGTGGGGGGGGAAGAGCAGGAGGAGCTGATTGGTGGGTGCCTGCTGATGGTGGGTGCTGAGCACCCACTATTTATTTCTGTGGGTGCTCCAGGGCTGAAGCACCCACAGAGTTGGCGCCTAGGCTTGCAGCACACCCCTCTCTAACTCCAGCACCTCTGCTGAGCGCTGACTGCAGCTGCAGAGCAATGAACATTTGGGTAACCCAGGCCAACGGTTTGTTTCCCTCTAGTGACTAGACCACATAGAGATTTCCAAACTCCTGGGCCTGGTTCTTTAGCTCAAGCAAAATTCATGCTCTTAGGTCCCACGTTCAATCCCAGCAGCTGATCCATCCAGGAGTTTAATTATGTAACCCACTGCTTAGTGTGTGCCATGCATCCCTCTATGACCCACAAAAGGTTTGTAGAGAGCTAGCCTTTCAGCTCGGGAGGCCATTGGATTAATATCCCTTGGATTGCCCAAGATGGCAGCTACTGTAACTACATATGTGAAGTGCTTTGAGATTGTTGCTATTTACACAGTGTCGTAAGTGTGTGTGGTGTCAATAGGCTAAAAAAAAATGTGGCTGATCTATGCTAGCTCAGACAAGTGAGGGCAAATAAGGAAAGGGGGCTGTGGGAGGAGAAGCATCCAGCAGAGGGCAACACAAATGATTAGAGGCTGGAGCACATGATTTATGAGGAGAGGCTGATGGAACTTGGATTGTTTTAGTCTGCAGAAGAGAAGAGTAAGGGGGGATTTGATAGCTGCTTTCAACTACCTGAAAGGGGGTTCCAAAGAGGATGGATCTAGACTGTTCTCAGTGGTAGCAGATGACAGAACAAGGAGCAATGGTCTCAAGTTGCAGTGGGGGAGGCTTAGGTTGGATATTAGGAAAAAAATTTTCACTAGGAGGGTGGTGAAGCACTGGAATGCGTTACCTAGGGAGGTGGTGGAATCTCCTTCCTTTGAGATTTTTAAGGTCGGGCTTGACAAAGCCCTGGCTGGGATAATTTAGTTGGGGATTGGTCCTGCTTTGAGCAGAGGGTTGGACTAAATGACCTCCTGAGATCCCTTCCAACCCTGATATTCCATGATTACAAGGGTGTAAGATCATGAGATGTGTTTAATGTACAAATGCATCCAGTTATCTCCTCTCGGGACATTTACATTATGATCAATATAATATTGGTTACCTTTGTTTAACATTCTAGAGTTGGTATCCAGAATGAGTGGGTGAAGGTGACGGGGATAAGAAGCTTGCAAAGCCAAATGTAAGTATTAGAACTGGTCCACAGTTACAATTAAATATTGTTCTCTTTGGAGCCAGGACAGCCCCGTGATTAAAGGAGCTGTGCGGTGTGGGGTCTGTTCCTGGCCTGGCCATTAACTCACTGTATGGTTTGCACGTTGATTGACTCAATTTGTGCATCTGCAAGAATACTGCAGTTCCTTTGTACAAAGTCAGGCCAGGGCTGCTCCTGTATCTCTGAGATTTCTGACTTTGCTGCCAGTAAAAGTTTGTTTTTAATGTGCCTTAAGCTAGAGATAATGGCAAACAATTGAGCAAAAGTTCTAGCACCAGTCAATGAGCTCTAATCTGTCAACCTGTGGGCGGACTAGACAATTTAATTGTGGCTGCTAATGCATCGCTACACAACAGCGAAGGTTGTTTCATCAGATCCGTGTTAGGCTCCCTGATTTTAAGGAACTGAGATCCAGAACTTTGCTCTGAGCTGAAATTAACACTGCTCACATCATGGTTTCCTTTACAGGACACGTTTGTGTGTGTGGGCACTCTGCCATTGACTGACAATGACAGTGTTTATTCGAGCATCCTTCACCCAGGAGCACAGGACACTAGGCAAACTCTCTTTTTGTTCAAACAGTAGCAGCGGGTGTTTTTTCCAGCACCCAAAAGCGGGCAACATGTAGCCCACGCTTTAGTGGCTAGCCTGCATAAGAGGGCTGAGTCTGTTAACTGCTTCCCCTCACAAGCTTAGTCATTTAGCTCAAAGGATAAAGGCTGGTGCTCAGGTTCCAGCCCTGTTGTTGGCCCAAAAGCATAAGTTACGTAGGCATTTTACTGAAACAAATAGAAATACCTGGCCCCTGCTTCCCAGAGCTGCCAATCTCTCCTGAGATGTGATGAGTGTGGGTAATAAACGGGAGGGGAGGTTTTAATGGTGAGGCAGGTTTTCCACCTCTTTTTAGGACACTTCCCAGGAGCAGTGGCCAAGCTTTGGGCATGGCAGGAGGCCTGGGAGATACAGTATGGTCACCCCCAGCCTCGTGCCAGGGCTTTACCCCCACACTGTTGGGCCACCTTTTCACTCATTCTGAAAGATGTTCTGACTTAGATCAGATATGGAGAGAGCCAGTCCAAATTGCCAGCTGTCTCTCCCCTCTGGGGTAACCCCTGAAACCCAAACCTGTGGTACCTGCTATTGCCTTCCTCTAGTCTCAATGGCCTCCTCCCCCTTTCCTCTAAGGCCAGGTCTACAGACCTATATCAGTATAAATACCTTGGCTCAGGGGTGCGAAAAATCCACATCCCTCGGAGATGTCGTTACCTTCGCTGTAAGCATTACAGCGGGACAGCACTGTAGCTGAAGACAACAAGCCTTAAAAGTCCATCTTAGCCAGCCAGGACAGATCTAACCTTGGAGCACTTTGCTCGGTCTAGCATGGCAAATTAAAAACAAGTTCCAACAAGCCAGCTCTCAGTTGCAAAACAAGAACTTATCCCTCCCAGACGGCCGGAGAGAAGTCAGAATATTTAAGCCTGGTGTTTCCCAGAGAGTAGGTGAGTCAAATCCAGGGTGGCTAACAAACAGAAGCTGCATTTTCTCTTCTCTCTGGGTGGCGTGACAGCCACCCTCTCTGCTGACATACTGGGGACTGAACCAGGGACCTTGAAGCATGAACTGCTATAGATTGAGCTGAAGAGCCAACTCTCTTTAGCCTGGGGTTGTAAAAACCTCATACCGTCCGTGGAGCAGCACAGAGGGTCCCTGTAGCACACACTCACCATTGAGTTACATGTGCATTTGTCTTGAGAAAAAACAGGATCGAACTTTGACAGCAAAATCTATGACCTACTACCTGAAACTGACTTTTCCCCCCGAACAGAGATCTCTTAACCCCGTTTCAGAGACTCAGACTAGTCTATGTAGGTTGCAGAGCTTCTAGACAAGGGATTGTCTCTTACTATGGATACCTACAATGCCTGGCACAGACCCCTGATCTCAGTTGAAACCTATAGGTGCTACTGGGGTACAAATAATAATTACTACACCAGCTTCCCCAACAAGCTTCAGTCTCAAAAATCGAAGGATGCTACAACTTTATCCACCTCTCTAGGGGAGCCAGACCTCTGCCAAGCTTCTGACTTAGAATTTGCATTTTACAAATCTCCCTGCTCTGTGCAAGTAACAGGCCTAAATAGGTCACCCTGTTCTCCACTTGCTTTTAGAGCTGTTGCTGTTCAAGTCACTTTCACTTCAGCAGCAGCTTCTCATCAGGGTGCCATCGCGACTGGCCTTCCGTGAAGCATTCCCTGATCTTCCTTCTCCCATGGGCGATCTTCTGATCAGAAAAGCTCTTGGGAGAGAAATCAAAGAAGGCAGATGAATTCTGTCTTATTGAAATGTGGAATGATTTGGATTCAGGTCAGACCGCGTTCTCTGTCACACACCAAGTCCTAGAATGTGAGCTGGGATGTCTTGTGTTCCGAATAGGGGCCAGAGACAGGTTGGAAAATGACAACTTGTTTTGTTCAGAGGGAGAGATTAGTTTGACTGGAAGCAAACTGGAGACGCTCCAATCAAGAGGAGGGCACCACTCAGATATACTGCTATAAAATAATGCTCAGCTTCTCCTTGACTGGGCTGTTAAAGTGACTTCATGGAATGGGAAACTGAGGCAGGCCACAGCGGAGCCACACTCAACTGCAAGGAGGGTGCTCAGGAGGTGAGAGGGCCTTTTAAAGGCTCATGTAATTTAGGTTTGGGCCAGGCAGCTCCAATTAGGCTGAAAGTTTGGAGCCACATTAATCTGGCAGGTTTTGTTGCATGCAATGATTTTGCAGAGACAAAGGATTGTTAAATTGTATACCAGGTTGAAATGGGCAATGAGCAAATCAGCGATTTGGTCCGGGTTAACACCCAAAAGTTTGCATGCTGACTCGACCCATCTGAGCCTCTGGTGTCTGCAGATCTCTCTTAAATAACATTTTGTGCAGCATTTCTGCTTGCAATCCCAGCCAGAAACAAGCAGCACAGAAAAGCATACGGTCGCATTCAATCCCTGCAGAAGGCCCATCCAGAGATGTGCTTGCTTTTGTCGTGGGCAAATTCCAGATGACTTTGCACCTCTCAGGTAAGGCTCTAATGTACTGGCTTTTCGTGATGTTGCCATCTAGTGGCTGGCCTACAGAGAGGCTGGGGCATTTATAGTTTTCCTTTTGTGCAATAGCAATCAGCCATTGACCTCAATGGAGCTGTATCTACACACGCTGATTGAGGAGCTGACCCTTAGAGCTGAAGGATTTAGGTTCCAAGCCCTCTCTCTGTGTGAAAAGAACAGGAGGACTTGTGGCACCTTAGAGACTAACACATTTATTTGAGCATAAGCTTTCGTGGACTACAGCCCATTTCATCGGATGCATAGAATGGAACGTATAGTAAGAAGATATATATATATACACACAGAGAATATGAAAAGGGGGAGTAAGAGGCTAATTAAGATGAGCAATTATCAGCAGGAGGAAAAAAAAAACCTTTGCAGTGATGATCAAGATGGCCCATTTAGACAGTTGACAAGAAGGTGTGAGGATACTAAACATGGGGAAATAGATTCAATATGTGTAATGACCCAGCCACTCCCAGTCTCTATTCAAACCCAAATTAATGGTATCTAGTTTGCATATTAATTCAAGCTCAGCGGTTTCTCGTTGGTGTCTGTTTCTGAAGCTTTTTTGTTGCAAAATTGCCACTTTTAAATCTGTTACTGAGTGGCCAGAGAGGTTGAAATGTTCTCCTACCAGTTTTTGAATGTTATGATTCCTGATGTCAGATTTGTGTCCATTTATTCTTTTGCGTAGAGACTGGCCAAACCAGGCAATGTACATGGCAGAGGGGCATTGCTGGCATTGTGTGTGAGACTTTTTTTTTTTTCTGTTGGTTGCAGTGCAAATGCTTGATGATCAATTTGACCCTAAATATGTGAGCTAGACTCATGAGCCTGGTAGGTAAGGCAAAGGATTCTCTGACCCACTTCAGAGCACTGGTCCATACGTAAGTATGGTATTACCAGCAGGGAACCTGTATGTAGAATTGATTAAGAGACCTGGAAGGTTTTGACAAAAGGGAAGGAGCTGGGATTTCCATTGGTGGACACCTCTTACCTGACCTCAGATACGCCAATGACAATGATGCTCCTTTGCTACAACTGCAATGAAATGCAATGTAAATGAAATGCAACTAAAAAATAGTGAGTGAGGAAATGGACTATCCATAACCATGGCAAAAATGAACCACATGCATGTTGACACAGAAAACAAAGACGGGATGCAAGCAGACTCCATGATTAACAGGCAAGTTGTAGATGCAGTAGATGAATTCAATTATCTGAGATCATATATATCCACCCAAGGAGGCTCTTCCACAGAAATTGGAAGAAGACTAGGGATGGCTCGATCAGCCATAGACTCCCTTCGGAAAGTCTGGGAAAACTGTGGCATCTCAAAATGTACAAAAGTTTGACTGGTACAAGGCTCATTATTTTTCCACAGTGACTTAAGGATGCAATCTGTGGGGAAATCAATACTGCTGATAAGAAAATGGAAGCCTTTGAGATGTGGTGCTGGTGAGGACCCTTGCATATCTCCTGACGGAAAATAAGATGAATACCTACGTGTGATGGGGTGAGCTCCCCACACTAGCCCTGCAAGAGCTGAGTTGGGCCAGCTGGGCCCAATCAGCTAATTAGGCTGCCAACTGGGGAGCTTTAGGCTGGAGGCAGCTGGCTGGAGAGACTTACCTCTGCAGGAACAATTAAAGCCAGGTAGTGGGCTACAGACTGGAGTGTTGCTGAGAAAGGACAGACGCTCTCTGGGAAGAGTGTTTTGGGGCTGCTTGGAAAGGCTGCAGGAAGGCAGGCCTCAGTTACTCCTTGGGAAGAGGGTTCTTGGAGCTGGTACAAACCAGAGAGTACAAAGCAGTCCAGGGAAGGAGCAGTGAGGGCAGAGAGGAAGCCCAGAGCTGCTGAGCTGAGGGTCCGTGGACTAGAACCCAGAGTAGAGCGCAGGCCCAGGTTCCCCTACCAGACACTGAGGGAGCTGCACCAGGGCAGCGAATGGGCAGACTGCCTAGGTCAGTTGATGGACTGAACCCCGGAAGGGGGAACACTGAGTGACCTAGCCAGAGGATGGTCACAAAGGATAAGTCACAAAGAGGATGCTGTGGGTCCTGGAGAGAGAGGAGCTGTGGACCAGAGTCAAAGCGATGGCATCAAACAGTGGACGGGGGCGTTAGTCTTGAAAACTTTTATCCCAAAGTGACCAGGAGGAGGCCCCAGCGCAGTGGTGAGTGGAGCACCCCACGACACTACGTTAGAAATATTTTTGGAGAAGCAGACCCTGCTGTTGGAAATCAACAACAGGCATAAACTTATGTACTTTGGTCACATCAGGCGTGGAGATGGAAATAACCTTGAGAAAGTGAACATGGCAGAAATGGTGGTGGGTCATTGTAGCAGGGGACAAGCAGCAAGGAGATGGATAGATGGTGTGTCCCAGATCACTGGGAGGTCAGCTGAGGAATGCTTGAAGCTAGCAATAGATGGAGAAGGGTTCTGAAAACTAGACTATGATGTCACCACAATTCAGACATGAATAAATGGACTTTACTTACTTACTTGGCTCAAAGGCCAAGGATGGAGATGCTGCAGTGGGAAAGTTGCAGTGAAATGACCTGCTCTTAATCTTTTCTGTGCTCTACAGTGTGACCCTGTCTTGTGTTGGCCATTTGACATTATGAAACATTTTGATTACTTTCTAAAATTCTGAGATTTTGGCTTCTCGTCCTGATTTGGGACAAAAACCAAATTTCAGAAATCTCAGGGATCATAGAATATCAGGGTTGGAAGAGACCTCAGGAGGACATCTAGTTCAACCCCCTGCTCAAAGCAGGACCAGTCCCCAATTTTTGCCCCAGATCCCTAAATGGCCCCCTCAAGGATTGAGCTCACAACCCTGGGTTTAGCAGGCTAATGCGCAAACCACTGAGCTATCCCTCCCCGCAGGATGGAAATTCTCTTTTTTGGAGAGCCGAAATTGAAACCTTCAAGTCAATATATCACTGGTGTCAGGTGCCAGACAGGACAAGTGCATCTCGGGCAACGACGGGGCAAACTCTGGCCACATCCCAGCCTGCCTTATCCTAACCTGGATGGATAAGCCACTGAGGGAAGTTCAGTCCCCTGGGCTCCCTCAGTCCTTGGACTCTCTACTGAGATTGCCAGCGAGCAAAGGGAACTAATGAGTATCGGCTGTGTTGAACCTTTCTCTTCTTCCTAACTGACGGCACCTCTGCTGGAAGGTGCTCTGTCTTCTTGTGACTAAACAATTCCAAAAGTGCACAGCACCACTTGACTGTATCCACCTCGTTTGTAGCAGGCTGGGTGGGGGAGCATCCATTTTAAAAGCCCATTTTCAGAGTGGCTGGCATGGTCACTATCCACTGAAATTGACATCTGAGGTATGTCTACATTCCAATTTTAAGCCAGGGTTAATCATACACAAGTAAGTAGATCCTGGGCTTGTTAACCTAGGCTTGAGTGTCTACACTTATTTGTAACCCCAGGTTAAGAATTGTTGAACTTTAGATCCCAACTTGGGGCTCCAGTGTCTACACTGCGTTATGCAGACCTGAGTCCAATCACCGATATCCCAGTCTTCCCAATGCCCTTCCAAAATGAAGCCGCTCTAGCCCTTTATTTGTGGTGCCATGTGGGAAAACTTGGCTGTCCACCAAACCTGACTGTCCAGAGGACAAAGAAAGCCAGCCCGTGGGATTGTGGAATACTTTTGGCAGACTCCTAGAGCACAAATCTAGTGGTGCTGCATCTACACTGCAAAGCAACAGGGTTCGCTCTCAGACCCTCCCTGCCCATGAGGTCCTGGGACCCAGCCCTGGATTAACGCAATTGGTGTGTAGATGAAAGGAGGATTAGGCTTGAGAAGCCACAAACTAATTCCCACAGCATCCTAATTAGGCAGGTGGTGGTCTCCCTTCTGTAAAATGGAGAAACTGAAGCACACAGTCCACTAGATTCAATTTGCAGGGCACTTTTTAAGATGTTCACGGGTGACGAATGTTTACAGGTGCTGGAAGGGAAAACTGGCAGGCAGAAGAACAAGAGGCAGAAAAAGATCTTGGATGTGGTATCCTGGGTGGATCAAAAACTATTTATCTCCAGCGAGATTAGCAGACAGCTGTAGAATGGGCTACCATGGTTGCAAATCTCCAGTAATAGAGATGCCACATAAGAAGAAATCCCCCAGTCCTACAATCAGTCCACTAGATGTTGCTGCCCCTGGACTCCTCAGGCTGGATTTTTAAAGGTATGTAGGTGCCTAAAGATGCAGACAGGCACCTAGTGGGATTTTGCAAAGCATCTGTTTCTCATCTGTAAAATGGGGTAATAACCCTTTCTTTCCTTCACTCTGTCTTGTCTATTACGACCATAAGCTCCGTGTTTGTATGTGTGATGTCTGTACAGCATCTAGCACATTTGCAGGCCCCTGATCGTAATTGGGGTTTATAGGTACTACTGCAAAAAAAATATAGGTTTCAGAGTAGCAGCCGTGTTAGTCTGTATTCGCAAAAAGAAAAGGAGGACTTGTGGCACCTTAGAGACTAACGAATTTATTAGCGCATAAGCTTTCGTGAGCTACAGCTCACTTCATCGGATGCATCCGATGAAGTGAGCTGTAGCTCACGAAAGCTTATGCGCTAATAAATTCGTTAGTCTCTAAGGTGCCACAAGTACTCCTTTTCTTTTTGCAAAAAAAAATATAATAGTTATCCTAAGTATATTGCAACTTTAATACTGGAAATGGCCATAAGATGGCAGCAGAATCAAAGCTTGGGAATTCATAGACTATCAGGGTTGGAAGGGACCTCAGGAGGTCATCGAGTCCAACCCCCTGCTCAAAGCAGGACCAATCTCCAATTTTTGCCCCAGATCCCTAAACGGCCCCGTCAAAGATTGAACTCACAACCCTGCGTTTAGCAGGCCAGTGCTCAAACCACTGAGCTACTCCTCCCCCACTCCTCAGAATTGGGGGCCTCCACACTGTGTACTGATCGAGGAAGAGCTTGTCGCCATGTCTCTGGGGTGAATTGCAGCACACACTCCTGAGTGGCACTGTAACTGCCCCGTGCAGGCCCTGCTAGCTCAAACTAACACGTACCGAGTTTAAGTTAACATAGTTGAGTGAATGCGAACAAAGTACCTTTTTCGTTTGTGCTAACAGGGTCTGCAGAGGGTAGTTACAACTAACACTTTGGAGCATGTTGCAATTCACACCCCTGTCATCCATGTTGACAAGCCCTAAGCTGCATGTGGCTGCTGAGATTCATTAAGGACAGAGGTCCTCATTGACATCAGCTGGGGTTGTAGGTGCTCAGTCTTTCTGAATATCAGGCCCCAAGACCACCTCCTACCCCCCACAACCACCACCATCACCCCATCTTTCTACTGCCCCAACCTGTAAAGCTATTTTTCTGCTATCGAAATCACAGCAGTAAAAATCAAGTGTGACTCTGAAAAGTGATTGCATAAAAATGGGGCCTTCATAGCTCTAGTGATCCAGTCTGGTTCTGCAGTTATAGTCAGAGTTGCTATCGTTGATACAGGCAGCAGCCATGGGAAGATCATAGAATATCCACACCTAGGAAGGCAGAGAATAGCGTTGCAATTGTGGTTTTGCTTTAGGGCCCCTAATTTAGGGGTTCATTGCCCCTCTCTGGATAGTCCAGTACACTTTTGAAAAGCATCTCTCAAAGTTTGACTCTGTTTCAAGAAGCAGGAAAACTTCCTAGGAGAACAGCCTCCCTCCAACATTGATAGTTGAGTCATTACCTCCTCCCAGAGTTAGCTTGATGGCTTTGCTTCCCTTTGATATAAACATACCTTCATTGGCTATGCCTGATGACCAGGCTGATTAAACAAGCAGTCTCCATGGGTCACAACTGAGAATACCAAATTCAGAACAAACTGCTGAGAAATAGGGCAGACGCACCCCAAAACTGGTGGTTATTCTCCCATAAAATATACCAGACGAGCAACAAAAGTAAACTTCTGTTTCACCACACTGGCTAAGAAGACAGAAAAGCAGTCTCCTTAGGTATTCCAGTCCTTGTATCACCACCAAAAACAGTAGACTTAATGATAAGTGGTTATTTAAAATCAATTTCATCAAACAAAGGGCTCTTCTGATCCCAAAGGAGCAGCCGCATACCCAGGTCAATATATAATTATGCTGTTGCCAATCCTTTAGTATCTAATATCTAAAGGCTTATTTATAAAAAGAAAAAAGGTGAGATTTAAAATTGGTTAAAGAGATCAAATACAAACAATAAATGCCAGGTTCTTGGATCAGAGCTGTAGCAGTAATGGAATAAACTCTGAGCTTGATTGCTTCCAAATCATTGCAAGGTCTTCAGTCCCTTGGTTAGAATGCTCCAATTAGTACAAGTTCATAGTGCAGAGGTTTGAGCAGGACAGAGGCCAAATGAAGATGTTTCCAGGGCCTTTTATAGCTTCTGCCAAGTGAAGGGAAACCCATTGTTCTAGTTTCTGGAAAATTACAGGTAACAGGATGGTGTTTGGAATCACATGAGCAAGTCACATGTCCATGCCTGCTTTGCTTAGTCATAGTAGAGGCCATTACCCATACCCTAGTTAGAACATTCACATGAAAGTTCATCAGGTGTGGATGCGCATCTTCCATTGTGAGGTAAGTGTACCCTGACGGGCCATTCAGCTGGAATAGTCCCTTCATGATGTGCTGGCTAACTACCTTGTGGGTGTTACCACTTGAGCAAACACATTTGAAATACAGGTACATTGATAATATTCATAATTTTGGATACCAAAATGATACATGCATACAAATAGGATCATCATATTAAGTATATCAGACTTTTCCATTTACACCTTACTTGACACATTTTGTACAAGATTTGTTGTGATTATATAACAGTGGTAGCAACAATGATCTACATGGTCATATTTTAATCCGATACTGTCACACAAGCAAATACACAATTCTTTATGATCCACACATGCTGACTCTCCAACCACCTTGTGAGCTTTGAAATATTGTGAGGCTAATGCTAAAGTTGTATGAGAATTGGCAACAATGGGATTGGGCCCTTTGGATTTTCCCAGTCCATGTACTGACCATATGTATGCAGGGCATGGATGCACTGTTGACACTAAAGCCAGGCAGACTGGCCTAAAGCACTGAGAACCACGGTGATCTCTTTTATTTATTTTTTTTTTTAAAGTCTGCCTTTATTCTTAGAAGTTTATTTTTATTGACATCATCCACAGGAATCCCACCTGAACTTGCTAGATATTTTTAATAGGCCAGTAGAAACTTTCTCCCTTTAAACCATTTTTCTATTAAAAAATAATTTTTCAAACAAAACAAAACATTGCACTGCAAATTTTCAGTTTGGTTGAACGGTTGGATGAAAAACAACCCACACTGGGAACTTTCTGTCCCCTGCATTATATTTCCCCATCACCTCCACCCCTTTTTCAGAGGAAAGAAAAGTTTGTGGGAAAGGGAGGGGAAAAAACAAAAAAAGTTGTTTTCATTTGAATGAAAAGCCAAAGAAATCACGAAAAACCTTGTACGAAATGAAAATATTCAGATTTTTTATTTTTGGCAGCTGTGGCAGTTGGACCAAGCAATCCACCATCTCTTCAGTCTGTCTCCTACAACCAATGAACTGTTGCTTCCAAAGTAGCTGTCCTGTAAAGGTGGTAATTTAGTTGAAGTACCTTCGATATCCCAGTGGTCTAAGACTCTTGATACAGCATAGATACTGTAGCCTTACTGTAGCTGTACACCAAACAGGTGTAATTCATAAAGTCAAAAAGGCTGAGAACTTAAAAATTGGATGGCAACAGACCATAAATCCCAGTGATAAGAACATGAGGCTATACTGGATCAGACCAAAGGTACATCTAGCCCAGTAGCCTGTCTTCTGACTGTGGCCAATGCCAGGTGCCCCAGAGGGAATGAAGAGAACAGGTAATCATCAAGCGATCCATCCCCTGTTGCCCATTCCCAACTTCTGGCAAGCAGAGACTAGGGACACCATCCCTGCCCATCCTGACAAATAGCCATTGATGGATCTATCCTTCATGAACTTATCTAGTTCTTTTTTGAACCTTGTTATAGTCTTGGTCTTCACAACATCCTCTGGCAAGGAAGTCCACAGGTTGACTGTGCGTTGTGTGAAAAAATACCTCCTTTTTGTTTGTTTTAAACCTGCTGCCTATTAATTTCATCTGGTGACCCTATTTTTACTGTTATGAGAAGGAGTAAATAACACGTCCTTATTTACGTTCTCTACATCAGTCATGATTTTATAGATCTCTATCATATTCCCCCCCCCCCCCTTAGTTGTCTCTCTTCTAAGATGAAGAGTCCCAGTCTTATTAATCTCGCCTTATATGGAAGCTGTTCCATACCCCAATCATTTTTGTTGCCCTTTTCTGAACTTTTTCCAATTCTAATGTATCTTTTTTGAGATGGGGTGACCACATCTGTACACAGTATTCAAGATGTGTGCATACCATGGATTTATATAGAGGCAATATGATATTTTGTGTCTTATTATCTATCCCTTTCTTAATGATTCCCAATATTTTGTTTGGTTTTTTGACGGCCGCTCCACATTGAGTGGATGTTTTCAGAGAACGCTCCACAATGACTCCAAGACCTCTTTCTTGAGTGGTAACAGCTAATTTAGACCCCATCATTTTCTATGTATAGTTGGGATTATGTTTTCCAATGTGCATTACTCTCCATTTATCAACATTGAATTTCATCTGCCATTTTATTGCTCAGTCATGCAGTTTTTTTAAGATCTTTTGTAGGTCATCACAGTCTGCATGGGACTTAACTATCTTGAGTAGTTTTGTATCATCTGCAAATTTTGCCACCTCACTGTCTACCCCTTTTTCCAGATCATTCATGAGTGTGATGAATATCCTTTGTTTCCTAGTTTTTAACCAGTTACCAATCCATGAGAGGACCTTCCCTTTTATCCTTACTTACCTACCTTACTTTGCTTAAGAGCCTTTGGTGAGGGACCTTTTCAAAGGCTTTCTGAAAATCTAAGTACACTATATCCACTGGATCCCCCTGTCCACATGCGTGTTGACCCCCTCAAAGAATTGTAGTAGATTGGTGAGGCATGATTTTCCCTTTACTAAAACCATGTTGATTCTTCCCCAACAAATCACGTTAATTTGTGTGTTTTGACAATTTTGTTCTTTACTATAGTTTCAACCAGTTTGCCCACTTCTGAAGTCAGGCTTACCAGCCTGTAAGTGTCAGGATCACCTCTGGAGCCCTTTTTAAAAATTAGATTAGCTAGTCTCTACTCATTTGGTACAGAAGCTGATTTAAATGACAGATTACAAACTACAGTTAGTAGTTCTGCAATTTCACATTTCAGTTCCTTCAGAACTCTTGGGTGAATACCATCTGGTCCTGGTGACTTATTGCTGTTTGGTTTATCAGTTTATTCAAAAACTAATGACACTAATGACTAATGTCTCCTCTAATGACACCTCAGTCTGGGACAGTTCCTCAGATTTGTCACACCAAAAGAATGGCTCAGGTTTGGGAATCTCCCTCACATCCTCAGCCATGAAGACCGACGCAAAGAATTCATTTAGTTTCTCTGCAATGGCCTTATCATCCTTGAGTGCTCCTTTAGCATCTCGATTGTCCAGTGGTCCCACTGATTGTTTTGCAGGCTTTCCTATTTGTGATGTATTTAAAAAAAAATTGCTATTACTTTTTGAGTCTTTGGCTATTTGTTCTTCAAATCCTTTTTTGGCCTTCCTAATTATATTCTTACACTTCATTTGCCAGAGTTTATGCTCCTTTCTATTTTCCTCACTAGGATTTAACTCTACTGTTTAAAGGATGCCTTTTTGTCTCACTGATTCTTTTACTTGGTTGTTTAGCCACGATGGCACTTTTTTGGTTCTCTTTGGGGTATACATTTAAGTTGAGCCTTTGTTATGGTGTCTTTAAAAAGTTTCCATGTAGCTTGCAGGGATTTCACTTTTGGCACTGTACCTTTTAATTTCTGTTTAACTACCAACTCATTTTTGTATATTCTCCCTTTCTGAAATTAATTGCTACAGCACTGGGCTGCTGTGGTGTTTTCCCTGCCACGGGGATGTTAAATTTAATTATATTATGGTCTCTATTACCAAATGGTCCAGCTATATTCACCTCGTGGACCAGATCCTGTGCACCACTTAGGACTAAATCAAGAATGGTCTCTCCTCTTGTGGGTTCCAGGACTAGCTGCTCCAAGAAGCAGTCATTTAAGGTGTCAAGAAACTTTATCTCTGCATCTCGTCCTGAGGTAACATGTACCCAGTCAATATGGGGATAGTTGAAATCCCCCTTTATTACTGTTTTTTTTTTTTAATTTTTATAGCCTCTCTAAGCTCCCTGAGCATTTCACAGGCCATAAGACTTTATTGAATGAACTGGTGTTTGAACTTGAGCAGATCTTTTAGAAAATCATCCACTCTTGATTCAAAGATTTCCAGTAATGGAGAATCCGCCACCATCCTTGGTCAATATTCCCATGGTTAATTACCTTCTCTATTAAAAACGTGCACTTTATTGCTAGTCTGAATTTATCTAGCTTCAGCTTCTGGCCATTTCTCTTCCCCATGTAGGTACCTAGACTGTGGTCAAGTCACCTCTTCAATCTTCTCTTTTGTTAAAACTAAACACCTTGAACTCCTTGAGCATTTCACTATAAAGCATGGTTTCCAATCCTTTAATCATTCCTGTGGCTCTTCTCTGAACCCTCTCCAATTTATCAACATGCTTCTTGAATTGGGGACACCAGAACTGGGCACAATATTGCAGCAGCAGTTGCACCAGTGCCAAATCTAAAGGTAAAATAACTTTCCTATTCCTACTCAAGATTCCCCTTTTTATGCACTACAGGATCACATCAGCCATTTTGGGCACCACAGACGATTATCCACCATAACAGTTGATTACAGTTGATTATCCACCATAACCCCCAAGTCTTTTTGAGTTCACAGGATAGAGTCCCCCATCCTATAAATATGGCCTACATTCTTTGTTTCTAGATACATCACTTTACATCTGGCTGTATGAAAATGGATATTGCTTACTTGTGCCCAGTTTATCAAACAATCCAAATTGCTCTGTATCAGTGACCAGTATCTGTCCTCTTCATTATTTACCTCTCCTCCAATCTCCAATGTCCTCTCCTAACTTTATCAGGGATGATTTTATGTTTTCTTCTAGACATTGGTAAAGCCGTGAAATAGCATAGGGCCAGGAACTATCTGTGAGATCCTGCTACAAACACCTGCTCAGAGATGATTCCCCAGTTACAGTTACATTTTGAGATCTGTCAGTTAGTTTTTAATCCATTAAATATGTGCTATGTTAATTTTATGTCATTCTAGTTTTTTTTAATTAAAATGTCCAGAGTTACTACTCAGATGAGACACAAAAAGAGTCATAAGTAGACAAGGGCATAGAATGAAAACAGATATTTCTGAAAATTCCTGGGAAACAAAAATGCCATGAACTTGTTGTTGTTTTTGTTCTGTTGTTTCAGAGCTTGTTTGTACTAGCTGTTATATAACCTGTGCAGGCTGTGGCCCTCCAGCTATCCTCCCCCCTGCCACCTCACATACACACACCTCACCCAGTATTTGTTCCTATATAAGTAGAAGGACAGACACATGTTGAACTGCTTTGCTGCACTGGGACCTAAATTAAGTGTAATCTGTGAATCCAAGGGCAAGTTACAACTGTCAGCACCACAGGGATGTTATGATGTAAACAAGCTGGGCCAATGACCTTGACTGGCTGTGGGATTTATATCGGCCCAGATGTCTGGAAGTGAAGTTTGCGTGCAGTGGTATGATGCCTAGATGGGTACCTGCTTGGTGTATTACTCTGATGCTTAGTGACACAGGCATGGGAATAATCAGGGGACATGATGCAGCTGACTAAATAATTTTGAATGACCAGAATGAAAATTGTTTTCTAAATGAACCTTTAGACAGTCCTAACGTATTAATGGAGTTTGGTTTGAGCTCCCTTCAGGGCAAAGAACACACACTGAGGCATGTTCCCTGTAATAGGCCAGTCAGTCCCCTTTCAGGGAGTAGTAGAGTTTGGGGCCAGCTGACCCTGTTCCATGTCATGGCCCCTCTAAGGAAACAGGTGTGTAAGAGAGCAGCAGACAAGCTGGGAACGGGAAGAGAGGGGCAGGTGCTAATCGGGGAGCTCTCTCCTGAACAGGATGAAACCCATCTTTTTGCTGACTTCTGGGGAGAGGAGAGAAGTTCCATGCAGTGGGCCTGGAACCTGCATATTGGTAGGTCAGGAAGCCTGCTTGAGTCAGTGCACGGCCCCATGAAGGAGGGTGTGGAATCCCTGCATCATGAGGAAGGAGTTGTGGGACCAGGGCAGGAGAAGACCTATGAAAAAGATTCTCCCGAGAGGCCTGGGGCTGTAATGGGACTGGCAGAGCTTCCTCGCTCAGTGAAGAGAAAACCAGGAACCTGAAACCCCGTATGGAGGATGAAATTGGAAACCCCGAGAGGGAAGGATTTGGGCCTGAAAGGCCAGCAGAGACTGTATTTTACAGAGATTCGATACGCTGAACCCCAGGAAGGGCGCATTACTTAAAGTACTCTAGGTTGCCAACAAACTATTGGGGAAATTAGGAGGGCACTGTGGGCGAGGAGCCGTGAGGGGGGTATGCCATGGTATGAGATGCTTCCACTCTCCCTTCCCATCAGTCTCCCCCTCAGGAATTGTTTGTATCCAGATGTCTTATGGAAAGTGTCATGGTTCAAAACAATCCTAAATCAATACTATTGAAAAGACCTGTTTCACAGTGCCATGTTGGTTGAACAGGGACTGTGTGGACTGGATTCCTGGTTTTCCAATTATTAAAAGGGATATTTAGGGCTGACATCAAACAAGATAAAATTTAAAAGAATGAAATAAAAGATTCAGCTGTTTGAATCTGAATTCAGTTTTTCCTCTCATTTTTTGATTAAAATAGCTGATTTTCTTATCCCTAGGCCCAAATCCTGTATTGTTTAAGGTGGTAGAATTCCCATTAACTTCATCTGACTTCTTTTGTCTGTAAGCAGGGTCTGAATGAACTCTCTCCTGACAGCTAGTTGGGGAGGGGGAGAGACTTCAGGAGCAAACTGTATTTACATGAACACACCTATTCTGCCTGGATGTCGAGCAGACGGAAGCTGTGTTGCTCAAAGTGGTCAACTTTGGCTGGTGTTGGTTACAGATCATGTTAGTACTGAATGCAGGGATAGAGAAATGTTATCAATTCTGGTGTCTTTATCCTCTGAGTGAGGGGGAGCAGAACTGTGCTTAATTAACCTGTCCCAATGGGGGGTCACCCTCGGCTGAAAGGACCTCGTTAAACCAGGGGCTCAAATGCCAGACCCCTGTGAAAGTAGAGAGAGATGGGGACAGGTATCCCAGGTAAGAGGTGTGGACTCTCTTTAAGGATCCCCAGTCTGGTTTAACCTGTTTCTCCCCACTGTTCAAAGATAGACCTAAATAGGCTGCATTACATGCCTTCTATTATTATTAAGTAATCAATGAGAGCTGAAATCACTTGTGGTGGGGCAGTGTTTCTGCCCAGCCTGCTGAGAGCTAAAAATCACTAAGAGACTGACCTGCAGAGGTCACAGCAGAAAGGCAGGTGACAGCATAAGGTGACTGATGGGTGGCTGGTGGGAGAAAGTGGCAAGCAGTTGCCAGCAGGAGCAGCTGGTAAAAGTGGTGAGCAGTGGCTGGTGGGGCAGGCCAGGCGATGAGGAACTGTGGCTGGTGGAGCAAGCAAGGTGCCGCCTTCCCCAGGTGAGAGGTAAACTCACCAAGATACACTCTGAACCCTGGGTCCTCACTGACCAAGGACAACCACTGTGAGTGGGATGTGGTGAGGGAGCAGAGGGGGCACAGAAAAGGAACTTTTGGTTGTAGAACTCAAGAACATAAGGCAGAAGACTCTGGCCCTCACACTTTGGGGTGGGTGTCCTGCTCACAGTTTTATGTTTATGAATCCTGCTTGTGGCATTTTCCCTAATTAATGTTGGATGACTTCTCTCCTTTCATTAAAAGTTTATTTTCTACACTCAGACTCTGAGCTTGCAAATGGAGAAGTATTGCCTCTCAGAGGTGCCCAGGGGTGGTGTGTAATTCTCCCGGGTTTCTGGATGCAGGCTTGAGCCGGTTCTGTGTTATATTGTTGAAAAAGAACCCCTAGATATTGAATCCAGCCTTGGTTGCTGCTGGCTCCACCTGGCAGAAGGGTTACATTTCTTATTAAGTGAGGACTATAACTCAATACAATCATCAGGGTGCATAATATAGCTTACCTAGCACATGGTAGCTCTTATAATGTCGATTACATTATTTCAAAAATATATCATTAAGTTGTAGTCACCTTTACTATCATATGCGTGTTCCTGGAGATATTCTTCTGGTTCACAGAAGAATATTGACCTTCATTTGTTAAATAGTAATTTTTCTATAACTGGTGATCAACTTATCCAATAACTTCTGCCCAAACCCATCAAATGTTGATAAATTAGGCAGAACTTTGTTAAACAGTGTTTTAATAAAGTGGAAGTCACTAGAATTAGAACATCCACTGCTTTGCATTTGGTACGCAGCAAGGGTGAAATCCTGGCCCAATGAAAGTCAATGACAAAACTCGCACTGATGTCCCTGGAGCCAGGATTTCACTCCAAATGTTTTTTTTTTGAGCATCTCTGATTCTAGAATCAATCTTTTCTAGAGGAACAAGTTGCTCTTTCAGGTGCTGCTTTGCTCTTGGTCTAATGACGCATGATACACTTTCTGGCTATCTATAAGATGATACCAACCTTTTTCTTTCAATCTGTCCGCTCTTGCGTTATTGCCTTGCTATACTCATGGCAGTTGCAAACCTCCAGCACTGACTCTTGCTGTCCTGTCATCTGACCACAGAAGTTCTAGGTCAATCTGTATGCCTACAATTCACGACAGAAGGTTTCTATTTCAGATACTCTGAACACTTAGTCGTTGTTTCTATTAATTATATCATCTGTTGCTAATCTAGGATACCCGTGTTTTAAAAATATATGGTACTTTTGATATGGCTTAACTCCCATTAAGTCTGAGATGCTATTACACATATGCTGAGAAAAGATTATCCCCGCTCATGTTAGTCTAGTCTATGTGAAATATTCTTGATAATTTTTAGTATCAGAGTTCTCCAAGGATTGACAGTCTCTGAGGATCCTCTCCTTTGAAATATTTAGTCTCCCCTATGGTGGTTCATGTTCTTCTGGCTGGCCCCATATGCTTTTATTAAGCACATTTTGTTAATTATAATCATTTTTAAAAATTCAGCACCACACGCTAATTAATTTCACATTTCTCAGCAGATCTTGACAAGATGGGAAGCACCTGCAGAGGTGCTGTGTGAATGTGTGTATTAAGTGGTGACTGGAGAGCCAGGGAATTGAGGTTCTTGTGACTGTCTCAGGAATCTAATTAAAACAAATCCCAAAGCACTGAATTTTGAGGAGATACAAAAACTCTACATCTAGAAACAGGAGTAGGAAAAAAGCCACCATCCATAAATTATTCAAACTCTTTCTAAAACACCCTTGGTCACAATTATGTATTAATTCTATGTTAGTGGCACATAAGCACCCCAATCAAAGATCAGACCCCCATTGTACTAGGTGCTGTTCAAGCATGTAACAAAGGTGACAGCTCCTGCCCCAGAAAGCTCATAATCTAAATGACAGACAAGATGCATCAGGAAGCTAAAACAGTCAAATACGGAGGGAAAGAGTGGGAGGTAAGGCAAATGAACAGAGCTAGGCAGAAAGTTGTGTTCATAATAATTCTTTAAAAAAAAACTTTATGAAAAGGGAGTTACTGGATTTCCCAATGCATGCTGCATTCTGTGTCTCCTTTATTCCACAGCTTCTCAAGCCAGGAGAAATGAATAGGTATCAGGAGTTATAACTCCCCTCTCTTTCTTTATGGGCTAGAGAGAAAGGGATCTCCTGTGGTAGGGAGTTCTTGAACCTTTTCTCGGTTGTAATATGGGGTCATGGAGTGGGGAACATTGAAACTCACTGCTCGAGATAAGCTCTTGAGATCAGAGATTGTCTTTACCTTTGTGTCTTGAACAAGAGCAAAGCACAGTGTCAGCACTAAAAAAATAATAAGTGTCTGGCATTTTAGTCACACAACTGCTGTTAAAGTGAGGGAGAAATGTAGAAATGAACCTGGTCATTGCTCAGGAAATGGATGGAAAGCAGTCAGAGCCCTGGGGCTGATTGTCTACTGTAGAAATAGCTCTATAATGGGGCAGATTCTGAGCTGTTAACTTCCTCAGCACAGAAAGTGCAGCCCCGGTGGCATTAAGGGCAAAGATGGCTTAGCTTTTGGGGTCTTAATTTATGGCAGTCTCCTTGAATCCCCATAGTGTGTTCAGCACCATGGACATGGCCACTGCTGCCCTGATCCACCCAACCTCAACACTAGGCTTGCCACAGGGCAGTATTGGGCTGTTCAAATCAGCCCTGTGTTGGGGGAATTCTCTCCCAGGCCATTGTGGCTCCTTTGCAACGTGGCCTCATCAGCTGGGCCCTACTAGGGCCTGGAGAAGTTGGTAGAAAATTGTTCACAGCATTTTGTTTTTAGGGGTTTGCCACATTGTTTCAGGCACTGTTGGGGGGGAAACAAATTCACATAAAAATTCATACTTTTCTGCAGCTTAGCTGGCAAAATCCACTTTCAGTTGGAAATATCGGGTGTTGTTTACTTCTTACCTTGGCTTATACCGAGAAGTCATGGAGGGATAAATCAACACACACATCTGTCGTGTAGTATCTAGCCAGACACACAGAGCAAATGGAGACAACAGTGGAAAGAGCCAGGGAGTCGCGCCTCACTTCCAGAGCTGGCACAGGGCTCTGTACTGGGTCTCACACCCTCAAAAGCCCACCCCACGCTTTGGTCCAGCCAGGCCAGAGGGTAAGTCATGTTCAACAACATGTCAGCTAACAAGAATTAAACCTTATTGGGAGTAGGATGGATTTATTCTTGATACCTGACATGCAGCCAAACTCCTTCCATGAATAAGGCTGGCTTGTGTGAGTCAGGACAGGTAGAGTGGTTCCTCAGTCCTTCCCTATCTCATGAGGGTCACTGCAGTAAGTGACATCATGGGAAACAAAGCCGAGACAAACAAAGCTATTGTGCTTTTTTGTATAATTTTATTTTCCTACAACTACCAGTGCACAAGTGATTCCAGTCCTGCTGGAAGGGGTACTCCGGGCACTCTGCAATGACTAACACAGTGGCCACATAGATGCCAGTGTTGACAAGAACTGTACTATACGCTTCCTATCCAAATGCAATGGCCGCCTGACTGCAGAAGACAGGCCGGTAACCGACAAACAAAACCCTCTCTGCCAGGGAAAACCTTTTCCCTTCACTTAGAACAGAGGAAGACTGAGTGCAGTGAGGGCGGGAAACAATGTGAGGAGAAAAGGTGGTTGAAACGTTTCCCTCAAAATATTTGTTTGGTGGGGAAAAAAAAGATATCTTGACAAATGACTTTTTGATAAAATGGAAAATTTCACATACAAAAATTTGCTGCAAGCTAAACCTGAAAGTGTATCGGTTTTCGACAACTGAAAATGTCGAGGGTTCAGTTTTTTCCAACAAAAACTTGAAACCTTTGGGAGAAGCTTCTCAGTTAAAATGGGAAGGGGGTGGATGGCTTTGTTGAAATATTTCATGGGGAAAAAAAATTCTCCTGGCCAGCTGAACTTGAGGTTCTGTCTTGCAATTGGCATGTACCAAACTGGCCTTGTAGCGAGGCAGTGACCCTGCTCCTGAAAAAGGTAGACAGATTGCGTGTGGCTGCAGCTGTGGCCGCTTCACCAATCAGGCCACAGCTGGCCCTGATAAAAGGGCTGAGGGTAGAGTGGGGTCAGATCTCTCGAGAGAGAGAGAGAGAGAGAGGAGGACCTAGCTGTCTGAAGGAGCCAGGGTACCGGAGGCTGAGCAATTCTGGGGAAGGGCAAAGGAGCTGGGGAGTTCCAGCCTGGCAACTCCCCAGGCTGTGTTGGGTCCCCACTCCCCACTTGCAGGAGCCCCCTAGCCTGTGTTGGATGTCCACCCCGGCCTGAAGGCCAGGCTCCTAGACTCTTACTTGCTCTACCCTGCTTGAGGGCTGGAGCTCTAGACTGCTGGGTACCCTGCCTTGCCTATGGGCCTGGGCCCCTGAACTGTTCACTGCTCTACCCCGCCTGTGGGTTTGAGCTCTAGAAAAAGCTACTATCCCCCTGGCACAGATTGCTGTTCCAGGTGTATGACAGCAAAGAAGCATAGCCGCCCTCAGAGATTGACAGTGAGGGACGGCCACGCACACCTACCCGCCTACAGTACTAATCGGGCAAATTCCTCAGGCATCAAAGTTCATGCTACTTTGATGCTTGAGCCAACTGTAATGAGGGTGGTAGCTGGCTACTAAGATCCCCAAAAGGGACCAGCAGGAGGTGGGACAGTGGCCTATGTCACCTCCAGGCACTTCCCCAGCAGGTCACCCCGCAGCATAATTCCACCTTGTATCTGGAAGCTCCGGGGCCCCTTGTGCTCTCCCACCCCATCTCACCCCCCACCAGCCAGTGCAGCTGTTGTTATTATTTATTGTATTACAGGAGCACCTAGGGAATCCAACCAAGATTGGGGCCCCATTGTGCTAGGTGCTGTACACAATGAGAGAGTCCTTTCCCCAAGGAGCTCACAATCTACATAGAGAAGGGAAGCCAAGGGGATAACTGTGCCACAGAGAGAGGGGAAGTGACTTGCGAAAGATCACACAGTAGGCCAATTGCCAAGCAGGGAGTAGAACCCCAATCTCCTGGCTTCTAGTCCTGTGCCCAAACCACTGGACCATACCCCTCTGTTCCATTGGAGCCACGTGGTCAGGACTTCCCAGGAGAGGGGTGGCCCCTGGAGTCCCTCTACAAATGGAGTTTGCAAGTGCAGAGGGGGCTCATGCTGGCTCCTGAATGTCTGTTCTGCAGGGCTGGGAATGGGGGTGAAAGTGTTTTCCCCATCTACTCTGACACCTCTAGATCTCCAGAGAGTATCCCTTTTGCCCTCTATATCCTTCATAAAGGCCAGGCAAGCATAATATAACCCTTAATTAACATTGGACCACATCTTAAAGTCAAGCCCGCCTCCTCTCTCACACACAAACACCCATCCCTATGCAGCTTTCTGTATAATTCTGCTTACCCGTTCGTTAATGATCACCTCCCCTAGGTAACCAGTCACAGCCGGTCTCTTAGCTGGGTACATAATGCAGGTTTCACTCAGTCACAATGTGAGCAATTTGGCTGTTCCTATCCCATCACTCCTTGAAGTAGCCTTTTCATCTGAAAGCCTCTCTAATTATACAGGCAGCACTTTTTATCATGGCACATTTTCTATTAGTCATTGCTTAATCTATATTGCACCTACCCTTTCTTAGCAGAATAAGATAACGGCGGTTACACAAACAACAGAGTAATCACGCTCCTGAGCCTTTCATGAGAGGGACTATAAAACCTCTTGTCCATTGCCTGGGATTGGGGGGGGGGGGGGAAACAGGCCTGCTGAAAAAATAGAGGCTTGGTAGGATTGCTGTATTGTGAACACACTGCAGAGGGCAAGAGGCGGAGGTGATATGTTAAAGCAGCCTAGACAAGAAGGGGGAAGGAAACAGGAGGAAGTTGAGAAACAAGCTGGGAAACTCAAAGCAAACTCTTCTCTCCATTGGTATCGTTAGGATGTGTAACCCTATGTATGTTGCGTACATCCTCATTTATCTAGCAGCATTTATCGGCATGATCGGCAACCTCATCGTTGTCTTTGCCTTCGTCAGTAATGCCGTCCGGCACAGAGCCCTTCTACCTTTGGATAGAATCATTGTCAACATGGCCCTGGTGAACCTCTTACTCTGCTGCTATCAGGTAATCCCTGGGCTCATCTTCTTTGTCAGCGCCAAGGCTTTTGGAAAGCTGAGCTGCAGGATCCTCCTCTACACTTACCACACGCTGAGGCTGATTAGCATCTGGTCAGTGGAGAATTTAAGCTTCCTTCACCTGATCAAGATCCGAAGACCTAACCACCGCTGGTCAAAATTCATCTACAGGCACCAGGGGCAGTATGTAAATAGCGTCCTTGTGGGATGTTGGATCTTTACCATCGTTTTCCATATCCCTTACCTTCAACATGACGGAATGGCAGAGAAGAAGATTAACAAGACCATAGAGTATCTGGCAATTACAACCTGCTTAAGCTACACAGGGACTTTCATCATGAAGTTCACCACCTACGCATCGGTCAGTTTGGACCTCATCTTCATCGTCCTTGTGATTGTCTTAAATGGCTTCACCATCGACCTGCTCTGCAAGCACCGGAGAAAAGTCAGGGCCACTTGGACCACCAACAGCAGTTGGAACAAGCACACGGCCCAAGCCACAAAAATCTTGCTCTCGTTGCTGTCCATCTATGTGGTTTGCTGGATCTCTAATGACATGGTCTGGATTGCCATCATTTCTGGGTTGCTCGAAAGCGATTTTGAAAACAGCGTCCTCAACGGTGTCTATGGAATTCTGTCCTCCATTTATTACTCTGCCAGCTCCTACGTTGTGGTGTTTGGCTACAGAAAGGTCAGAGAATACCTGGCTGAAGCCTGCTGGTGCCTGAAATGTGAGAGGCCCACAGTCATTCAGAGCATGGAGCTGTAGCCTGGATGTGGTATGAACCAGCTGCTGGCTCCTTCATCCTCCAGAACATAAACATAGTTCTGCAACCATGGCTTTCTTTGGACCTTTACAATAGCCCTCAGACCAGCCTTTTGAAATCCTGCCTTGGATATTGCTTGAAATTCAGAAGATTCCCATTTGCTTTCCCCGCCCCCGACCTTTATAGCAATATTCATACTGAAGCAGTATCAAGCAGGGTGGGGAACTATTCAGATAGCAGACCTATTAGGCACTACACAATGGATACAGCAAGGAGATCTGCCGCAGAAAACACCCAGCAGAAAGCGTATTTCAAAAGGCAAGCGACAGGTAAACATTTGCCTTCAGTCAGCTGAAAGCAAATGGAAATACTCCAATCTTTACCAACCCACGGTGGCACTGATCTTAAACAAAAGACTGAGCGCACACATGACCCTGAGCGTTCAGGTGTTTGATGTTCATTATCTTTTACAGCTGCAAAGGTGGCAGGGGAAGAAAGTATTGTTTTTTTAAATATTGTCACTGTCACCAAAGCAGTCTCTTTTTTCTGCAATAGATCATTGAAACAACAAATGCTCACTGATGTTCCAAGCAGTCTCCATGTACATGTTCAGCAAATGAAATAATTAAGGAAACTGGGAAAATTAACTGAAGAATTCTCTTCTAAACAGGTTCTTATACTGTGCTCATCAATGTTGTATCTTGAGCACCTTCTAGTACCGTATTAAGCAACATGACTAACATCTGTTACATGTTCGTTCTTTCATCCTCTCCCCAGGTGGAGAAACGTGTGCCGTGGAGTTTCTTGTTTTGGTAGGGGTTTCTTTTTGGATGGGTGGAGAGTTTTGGGGGGTAGATTTGAAGTGGGAGTTGTTTTTATAAATATACCTGTTGCTCTGTATTTATGTTAGAAAAGGCAGATGAAAGCAATATACCTTGCACTTGCTGGTGAAGTCTACGATGGTCCTTAGTTTCTGGGGGAGTTTGTTCCATGGTCTCAGATTGGCCCCCAGGAAAGCTGTGTCTCCTGCACAGACAAGCTTTACTTTTATTGTACAGAGCTTCATTGTGTCAGAGTAGTGGAGCGGTCAACCACGGTCTTCATCCTGGAGCTTTAGGATACGTCTACACTACAATTACACACCCATGGCTGGCCCGTATCAGCTGACTCGGGCTTGTGCAGTCTTGATGTTCAGGCTCAGGCTGGAGCCCAAGCTCTGGGAACCTCCCCCCTCATGGGGTCCCAGAGCCCTGGCTCCACTCCGAGCCCAAACATCTACACCATAGTTTTACAGTGCTGCAGCACGAGTCCCATTAGCCCAAGTCAGTGACATGGGCCAGTGAGGATGTTTAATTGTAGTGTAGACATACCCAGGGTGCAGGCCATGGAGCACTGTGAAGATAAGTGAACCTGGTATCAGATGATGCTTTACACCTGAGAAAGCTAATGTGCAAACAAGTACAATTTTTTTATTTCCCGAAAGAGTATAAAATGTGAAATTGCATCAAGTGTATTTTGTGCTTTTTTTCATTCCATGCTCACTACATATGGACCAGAACCTGAAATCCAAACCCTCACTCCCCTTTGCGCTCCAGCTCTAATCCTGGCCCTGACGTTTTATATCTGAGATGGATCCCAAATTGGATAGGGCCTGTTTTCTGTATGCATTTAGTCATGGTCCAAAATGGCTAAAATCTCATGAGAAGAGGGGAATGTGTGGGGTTTTCTTCATTCAAATACTTTCTAAAGACACCCTTCTCCCATGGTGTACCCAAGAAGAGAGTCAATATACAATCACAAAATAAAAATCCACAGCTGAGTGATATTCTCACCTCGGAGATTTGTATGTGCATCCTGTCTGCTCAGTGTCTGTCTAGATTATGTGAGACTGCCAAGTATTTTTGTCTGAACAATTGTTGTCTCTTCATAAATAATCAAATCATAATGATAATCAATTGATCACTCAAGATTTCTGCCCATTTGAGGCCAGACTCGAGAACAGCTCACAAGAGCTCAGCACCATCAAATCCAAACCTGACTTGTAACCCTGCGTGGTTCTCAAACCCCAAACTTGCCCTACCCCTCAATCTGGATAAAGTTCTGGATTCAAATTCTGTTGCCCCAAGACCTCTCTCGCATTCTAACCCAGTGGAGCAAAGTGCCCAAAATTAAGCTAGTTGGTGGTTAACAATCTGTTGGTGCCCATGTAAGTATATGCTCACAGCAGTCATTAGTTGCATACAGTCACAGTCTAACCTTTGAACAGATACGGTTCTGTCCACATGCCAATGTGCTTATTTCTGTGGATGACAGTGGCTTGTCCTGGGTGAACTACATGCACAATCTAAATTCATCCCCATGCAGAAGGCTAGTATGAGCCCACTTAAGCCCTCATACCACTCAAGGAATCTTTTACAAAAGGTCAAGGGGGAGGATCCTCTTTTGGAGAGTTAAACCATCTTTAGGACATCTTTCTGCAGTGCGAGCTGACCAATCCAGGGTCAGCCCCATATGTTGCTTCCTTTCAACTGCTTGATTCTGGCCTGCAGATTCAAGACAGCATCAGCATTCTCTCCTCCTGCTATACAATTTCATCTCCACCAATCTTCTCATCTAGGTCAGGCACTCCTCTCTTTAAGGGCCAGCATCTTAGAATGAATAGAAGTTCTGAGTGCCCTGATCACTGCTAGAAGCTCTTTTAGGTCAGCGTTTGTAGATGGAAGGATTTTTTTCCCTTGTTTTGGAGGCCTGGTCTCCATGTTTTCTCCAGTAGGGAGTGGAGACAGAACTTCCAGAACCGTCAGAGGGACAGAATAGCTCTTGACTTGGATTATTTGGTCACTGGATTCTTGTGGGATGATTTTTGAGGATCACATGCTGACACTGGCAGCCCAAGTAGAGACGAATTTGGCAGCTGCCCACTCAATGATGGAGGCTCAAACTGCCATCCCCAGCAGTGCCCCCTAGTGGTCTTGTTCTTATCTTTTAAGGACTTGATCCACCACTGAAAATGTACAGTAAACGTCACAGTCGCCTGGTTTAAATATTCCACATGCTGTAGGAATCTCTCCTAGAAGATGGCTTGAGAAGATTGCCTGTTGCTGGTGAAAGATACCAGATTGACAGCATTGGAAATGGAAGGAGGGCAGCTACGCTCAGGGACAGAATATCCCACATCTCCCTACTACAGGGTGCTAATGCTGTCCTTAGAAGCATCAAGTGCTGGCCTCTGCTAGATAGGATATTGGGCTAGATCAGGGGTTGTCAAACTTCATTGTACCACGACCCCCTTCTGACAACAAAAATTACTACACAACTCTAGGAGGGGGGACTGAAGCCTGAGCCCTTCCCCAAACCCCGCTGCCCCAGGTTGGGGGGGCAAAGCCGAATCCCCAGGGCTTCATCCCCAGGCAGGGGGCCTGCAACTTGAGACCATTACTCCTCGTTCTGTCATCTGCTACTGCTGAGAACAGTCTAGATCCATCCTCTTTGGAACCCCCTTTCAGGTAGTTGAAAGCAGCTATCAAATCCCCCCTCACTCTTCTCTTCCGCAGACTTAACAATCCCAGTTCCCTCAGCCTCTCCTCATAAGTCATGTGTTCCAGTCCCCTGATCATTTTTATTGCACTCCACAGGACACTTTCCAATTTTTCCACATCCTTCTTGTAGTGTGATGCCCAAAACTGGACACAGTACTCCAGATGAGGCCTACCAATGTCGAATAGAGGAGAACGATCATGTCCCTTGATCTGCTGGCAATGCCCCTACTTATACATCCCAAAATGCCACTGGCCTTCTTGGCAACAACGGCACGCTGTTGACTCATATCCACTGTTGACATCTAACAAAGGTGCTGGGTAAAGCATTGGCAATACTATGTTCTAATTCCAGGTCCTGCTAGAGGTCAACCCCCTCCAGCTTTTCATTATTTTTACCATCTTTTAACCAAAAAATCACAAGAGCAAAGCTTCCCCCCACTCCCCTCTTAAAACCAAAATAATGGGTTTGGCTCACATCCAGCCCAATGAAACCTGCCTTCCTGCTCTCAGATCGATCTGCAAGCCCTGGGCCATGCAAGTTGAAATGCAAACACACCTTGTGGGTGATGCGGTTTGCTTAGCTGTTGGTAAGTTTAGCCTTCTCAGTGGCAACTATGCATGCAGCAGGCAATGAGGCACTCTCTAGAAACTGATTGTTCTTTTTCTAAAGCCAGGCTTATCTATGGATGCAGCTCTGAGTCCAGCTTGATCTGTCCATAACATTTTTCATGCTCTTTGCTGACAGTCATGTAGAACCCATCTTGTTAACAGAAAAATACCTGGAAGTTGTCCCTACGTTCAGATCAGAAGCTAGATAAGCATACACAAACCTGGGTGGCTTTTCCATTCATGATGACGAACACACTCTTTCTTTCTCCCAGACTCTGATGTCAGAGCTAAAGGCTGTGCCACAATCCAAATCTCTGCCTCACCCCTAACTTCTGGGGGTCAGAGAAAGTGGGGCCCAGATACAAAGCACACCTGGCTTTGATCCGACAAAGATCATACTTGTGTTTACCCCTTACACAGATTGCAGCTCGGGTTGGCATACCCGCTGTGATGGTTTTCTGGGTACCCATCCAGGATGGCATCACCTTGTTACCCCCTGCCTCCAGCATGAGGAGAGTCCTTCTTGTGGTAGCTGGGTGTCCGCTCCCTGATGCTGCCAGCCTTTCAGGCACTTAAGCACTCTCCTCAGGGCTATACCAGCCCTAACTTTGCCTTGCAGGTTAGCAATAGATGCACCCTTGTCCCTGTGTCCCTTTGAATTGTTCCCCTTTGATATAGAATCCCTGACACTGGCTAATCACAGAAATTCCAGATCCTCTACCCCCAAAGGTGCAGTGTGCCCTAGTTTACGAGCTTCACCTTCAACCACCGCGCCTGTAACCCACACACCACTTGTGAACACTTATAATAAAACAAAAGAAGGTTTCTTTAAGCATAAGGATTTAACTAGCAATTAGGGAGTGGTGGAAACAAATGGTTACAACACAAAACAATGAGTGTAGACTCAGGTTCACATTTTATTATTTTAACAGTTACCTCCTATCTAATAAAGTAGCTTCCCATCCACAAAAATTCCGTCTATTGCAGAGCTTGCTGGTTTCCCAAGAACCAAGATCCAGAGGTTCATGGAAAGCTCCTTCCTCTGCCAGGGGTTTTGTCGAAGCCAGGTCTACACTATAGACCTATATCGGTATAACTAGGTTACTCAGGGATGTGAAAAATCCACACCCCTGAGCGATGTAGTTATATCAACCTAACCCCCCACGTAGACAGCGCTATGTCGACAGGAGAGCTTCTCCCACCAACATAGCTACTGCCTCTCAGGGAGGTGGATTAACAGTGTCGATGGGAGAAGCTCTCCTGTCGACATAGCGCTGTCTGCGTGGGGGGTTAGGTTGATATCTCCCACCTGCTATCATGTTCTTTATACCAAGTGGTTGTGATCACTTGTCTTTGATGCATAGAAACTTGTCTTTGATGGTTTTCCATTGATTGTTCTGGGATCTGGCACAGGCAGACAATAGAACCTTGCGCTACCTTGCCATTTGACTAGGGAGACGGCTCAAACGGGACATCACTGAGATCCATTATCGCTGATGACGAATTTTTACTCCAAGTCCAAGCATACTTTCACTATCCACACGTTGTTCCTTAAATATTATCCATACTTATCTCTTTCAATGATTGAGTTTTGACAAGTTACGAGCTTTCCATAGGTACCATACTTGTTACTGTTTATGGATCAATACCCTTCACGTCATGGTATGGTGTTGTGAGTTTGTCAGGTCTGAGGTGAGATGTTTGCAAAGAATGGGGACCCTTTGCCAAGTGGACTCTGGCACACCCACCCTAGCTTTCATTGAACTAGTGCAGCTAAAAATAGCAGTAAAGATGGGCAATGCTCGTACATACCCACGGTCCCAGGGGGTTTGTACAGCCCGTGCCACTGCATCTTCACTGTTGTTTTTAGCTGTACTAACTAGATTAAAGCTAGTGTGAGAGTGCCAACCCAGGTGATAATGATCTCTCTAGTTGCTGTGTAGACATGGCCTCTGAGAGACTATGCAGCAGCACATCCAAACCAATACATTCCTATGGATCTGATTCTCTGCGCACTTCCAGTAGAGAGTAAAACCAGTTCCAAGGGAATTATTCCTGATTTCCATTGGTGTGAGTGGAAGATCAGGCCCATCTGTGTCTTAGCTGCTTCTTGTGTGTGTTGTCTGACTCAGACAGCACTGCCCTGGTTTATTTCAAATGTAGATGATTGTGTCAAGAAAGAGATAACACCTTTAATTAAAAAGGTTTTAATGGAAGCGAGTGGGTGGGCAGGTGAAATTAAAAAGGGGTTGAAAATGACAAGGCTCTTGACTGATGCTTTCTAAAATGGGTACAATTCACAGTTTGAAAAGATAAAGGAAGCTCATTACCGTGTTGTATAAACAGCTCGGAAGGCCTTACAGCTATCAAAGCACGATAGTGATGATCGTTAATGATACCTAGCTCTTACATAATGCTTTTCATCCTAGATCTCAAAGCACTTTGCAAAGGAGGGTAGTGTCATTATCCCCATTGTACAGATGGGGAAACCGAGGCACAAAGAAATGAAGAGATTTGCCCAAAGCTAGCGGCAGCATCTGGAATAGAAATTGGTCTCCTGAGAGATTGATAATTAGGTGCTGTGGCAAATCCCCTCTATGGACAAAGGGGATGAAAGTCACAGAATCTCCAGCTTAGAAATTTCACTTCTGGGCCATTTCTCCTTCACCCACCACTAGGATAGCCCCGTGGGTGCCCAAAACTCCCCATATAATTCTTAAATTGTGCTCACTGGCAATACAAACTATATGCTTTGTCTCTATATCATGCAAAGCTGGCAAGAAATTCAGAAAAGTAGAGTCTCTGTCCCTGTTAACTCAGCTGCATTACATCCACTTTAATACACGATATAATATTTCATGCTATATATTTATAACGGGCTCTCCACCTTTTCCGGAGCCTGGGCCACATTGTAATAGGAAGGTTTCAGAGTAGCAGCCGTGTTAGTCTGTATTCACAAAAAGAAAAGGAGTACTTGGGGCACCTTAGAGACTAACAAATTTATTTGAGCATAAGCTTTCGTGAGCTACAGCTCACTTCACTGGATGCATCCGATGAAGTGAGCTGTAGCTCACGAAAGCTTATGCTCTAATAAATTTGTTAGTCTCTAAGGTGCCACAAATACTCCTTTTCTTATTGTAATAGGAAGATTGTCTTGGGGATTATCATCCAGTCCCAACTCTCCTCCCATTTGCGACCGCATGGACCACCATTGGCTAGCACATAGTCTGACCATCTGCCTTCCAATTTACCATCACCCGGCACCAGCTCCACTGCCCAGGCATAATGTTACAACACCCCACCGAGCACGACAGCAAATGCTCAGGTGGAAAAGTCATGTATGGGAGTCTGTATTCTGAATTGTGTTTTGTCCTTTGTGCAACAGGTTAAGAACAATGGGCTTGATTCCTCGTTGCTGTCAATCACACCAGTGCTAAGGGGGTGGGTGAAGCACTAACAGATTGCAATGGTTGGATTTTACCTGCACTTAGCACTGGGGGGAAAGATTGCACAAGGTACAAGGCAATGGGGAATTAGGCCCAGTGTCTCCTTTTGCTGTTTGTCACGGTTCAGGGTAACTGCACCTGTATTCCTTCAGGTGTCCAGCCAGGGCACCCACTCTAGGCTCTCGTCTCCTCAGCTGTCACCTCTCTGGGGCAGAGACCCACATCTCTCTCCCTCCTGACCAGGGTAGTTGCAGACTGCTCCCCGCGCGGCTCCCTGCCTACACTATCACTTCCCCAGCAAAGTCAGGCTGCATAACCCAGCCTGCTTTGCTTTTCTCCTCTCAGACAGCAAACAGTGTAATGCCACAGTTAAGCTACCACACAGTTCTGTCTAAGCAAGCATATGTATTCTTAAGGTAAAAGCACTACAGAGAAAACATATTAAAACAATAAAAGAACCTATAGCCTACTAATAAGCTTACCAGAGCTCACCCCCTGACTCCAACAAGGTCTTTGGCCACTCTCCCAGAGGTTTTCCTGTTGTCACAAGTTCATCACAGCTTCAGCTCAGAACAAGTAGCCTCAGTCTTATGGGCCTCAGTAGGCCTAAGGATCTGGGCCCCCTCAGACTAGAGGTCCTTCCTTTGCTGGATCAGGAAGATGGCCCTGTGACGGTTTAAGTCCTTTCTTTCTTTGTTGCTCCCTGGAGGATCCAGTCTGAACCAGTACATGCAATCTCTCCAGGAGGTGGTACCTTTGGGAGTGTTACAACCTTAGTGAATTTGCCTAACATCCCCCACTGTTCTTACATGCAGTCCCTGGCCCACAATGATGCACAAACTCAATTCAGTCAGGTTTGTCCAGGATATTGCAGGAAATTGCCCTCTTTGTCACACTCTTCATTCCCCGATGCTAGCTGTTCTGTTCCCCTCCTCTTGCAAGTGCTTCCTTGGTGCTTGGTCTCTTTATCTATCCCTACTTTGAGCAGGGGGTTGGACTAGATGACCTTCTGGGGTCCCTTCCAACCCTGATATTCTATGATTCTATGATTCTATACTGCTTGGTTCCCTTCTCTTGTGCTTCCCTTGACATACTGCCCAGATATTTGATCCTCATCTCCCACTGTTCCCTTAGTCCCTTCTCCCAAGCATTCTTCTTGCTCTAGTTACTGGCAGCTGCTATTGCTATTCTTCCTCTTCTCACTTACAGATTAAAAGGGACCATTATGATCATCAAGTCTGATGTGCTGCATATCAGGCCATAAAACCTCACCCAGGAATTCCTGCATCAAGACCATAACTTGTGGTTGAACTAGAACATACATTTTATCTGGTCATCATCAGTAGTTGTCAAAGAACTTTACAAAGGAAGTCAGCATAATTTTACAGATGGGGAAACTGAGGCATGGTGCTGCAGTGACTTACACAAGGTGCCAGCATGCACAGAGCCAGGAATAGAACCCAGGTCTCCACTCCAGTGCCATATCCCTAGACCATACTACCTCCTCTAGGTCACATTGTCTTGATTTAAAGACATCGAGTGATGGAGAACCTACCAAGTCCCTTGCTAATCTGTTCAAAGGATTAGTTGTCCTCACCTTTTGCACCTTATTTCCAGTCTGAACTTGGTTAGCTTCAGCTTCCAGCAAGGGCCGCTTGCTCTGCCATTGTAAGACCTTCTTTCTCCCTGATGGCTGGGAGTAATGGAAATTCAAACAGTGGCATTTTAAAAGGTTCGTGGTTCACGCTTCTCTTTGGAATTTTCTTAGCGGGGTAAGAATTAATGCCTCTATTCAGAGACAAGTGGTGTGAGATGTGCAGCGACTAGAAGTTACTAGTTAGAATCTCAGTTTTATGTCTCTAACAAAAAGTGGCACTTCCAGCTGACCTATGTGCCCTACCCCACTCGGGCACTGGCAAAAGGGCCACCTGTCAAATCATTAAAACCTCCTACTGCAGCCCCTGGGATTTTTCTCGGACATATCCCATCCAAGTATTGACCCCTACTGATCTTGCTTAATGGGAAGTAGCATAGAATGGGGGAAAATCAGGATGATTAAGGGCTTCAGGGGTTATGAGCGAGCAGAGGCTAGGAAGGTTTGGCTTGCATTTGTTAGAAGGGAGTGGGGGCTAAGAAATGAGGCAATTGCAGTGTGGTGACCATTCAGTGGAGTTTAAAGAAAGTGGATGCCAAAAACGTGCTCTGAAGGTACCGGATGCAAAACCTAGAGAGTATGTATGAAAACCAAGAAAACACAGGTTGGTGCAGGAGCTCAGGAGAACTTGCTCTACAAAGAGAGTAATTAATGTAGGGAGAATAAGAGCACTCTGGGCCAGATATTCAAAGGGATTTAGGCACCTAAAGAAGCAGATAGGTGCCTCGCAGGATTTGCTAAAATGCCTGAGCAGATAAGACACCTAACTCCAATGGAATATGAAAATCCAACAGGCATCTATCGGCTTCGTTAGGCACTTAAATAACTGTATGTAGATGTGGCCCTGTGCGCTTACACAGCAATTTCTGCCTGTGGATCTCCTCCTCAGAGGCCCAGTCCTGGACATTTCCTGAAAGGTACTGAAGGCCCTCAACGTCTATTGACGCTACAATTATGTAGAGGGTACTCTAGCTCTTCTAGGATAGTGCACCTCTGGACTTCAACTGAGTATTTTAGAAAGACAAACACTTGGAGGGAAGAAACATGACCAGGTACAAGTGGTAGGGAGGCAGGTGGACAGCACCGGAGAGGCTGCATGTCCTCCTTTCACCCTAAAATACCACTTGTTACATTCAGGGACACAGACTAGACTCTGATTGCTGTGTGATCAATAAGCTATGGTGTTTGTTTTGCAGTTAGATGGAGATGCACTAAGTTGCAAATTGTCAGAGATGGAGTATTGTATATTTACAACATTGACGGTGGGGGGAGTCATGCTCCAACAGAGCCACAAGGGGACTGAAGGTAACTATGGTATTAAAAGGATTATGAGAGTGAATCCTCCCCCGCCACCCCAAAAATTCACCAGCGCCCTTCATCCCCCATTAAAATCCTCACAAAGCTCCACCAGCAGCCACAAAACACACGTGGTTGCTGCTGCGAGCTCAACCCCCACCTCCTTTGAAACGTAGTTGGTTAGAAACCACGGCTAGTTTGGGGGGGTCCAAAGTGGGAAGAGGCTGAGCACCACTGGAATACAGTCTGACAGATCTTAAAATATCAGGAGACCTGCATTGTGCTTCCAGATAGGAAGAGACGTGCTAGCCAAACTGAACTGAGGCATCCAATGCACCTTTATTTATTTTGTGTAAATCTTATCTCCTCTTTTCCAGCTGTCAGAGTAGCAGCCGTGTTAGTCTGTATTCACAAAAAGAAAAGGAGGACTTTTGGCACCTTAAAGACTAACACATTTATTTGAGCATAAGCTTTCGTGAGCTACAGCATCCGATGCATCCGATGAAGTGAGCTGTAGCTCACGAAAGCTTATGCTCAAATAAATGTGTTAGTCTCTAAGGTGCCATAAGTCCTCCTTTTCTTTTTTCCAGTTGTGTTAATGTGGAACAAGAATGACACCTAGTGGTATGACTAGACATTCATGAGTATATAACCCAGACAGGGTCTGATCCTGGGAATGAATACACACCTGTGTAGTCCTCCCTTTGCACATAAGTAATCTTATCAACTTCACTGAAGGCTGCAGAGACTGTTCAGGTGGATGCAAATTGCTCATGTGGGTACAGCTTGCAAGGTCAGGCCCAGAATCTGGGCTATCCAAGGGTATTCTGTTTCCTAATGGTAAAAGCGAATTTGACCGTGGTTTCTGCTACCGTACTGTGCCTTCATTGCACAGTACAGTCTAAATGGCCAGAGGAAAGTAAAAATGATAAATAATAGGTAACTGCAGGATCATAAAAATAATACAAAGTTCTATAAATCTCCTGCCAAATTTCTACTTCGATAAAATAATGAGGTAGATAAAATAATATGTGGAGGCCCTAGTATATCTCTCCTATTTAATGTTTAGTATTTTATATCTAGAGCAAACCTAACTGACTAAAAATATTTGATTGATGTAGACACCAGGAAAAGAGGGCATTCGTGAGGGGGATTCTAGTGATTACAGGATGACATTCAGGAAAGGAACGGTTATGGTGAATAAAAAGGAAAACATTCTGATAGGGAGATCTTACTTGTGGAATATTCTCCTAAGGAATGTGCCGCACTGCATTTGACTCCTTCACATACTGCACAGTCAGCCTGTGAAACTCATTGCCAGGGGATGTTGTGAAGGCCAAAAATATAACTGGGTTCAAAAAAGAATTAGAGAAGTTCATGGAGGTTTGGTCCATTAATGGCTATTAGCCAAGATGGTCTGGGATCCAACCCCATGTTCTGAGTGTCCTTAGCCTCTGACTGCCAGAAGCTGGGAGCGGACGACGAGATGGATCACTTGATAATTGCCCTGTTCTGTTCCCTCTGAAGCATCTGGCATTGGCTACGATCAGAAAACAAGATACTGAACTAGATTGACCATTGGTCTGACCCAGTGTGGCCATTCTAATTTAATTTAAACCTAATTTAAAATTCGGTTGGTTAAGCATTAGCAAATATAGTGCAGGGAAGCAACCAACATGGGTAAGGCCTTCCAAGGATGCCCCTCACAAGCTCTTCCATAAGGTGGGCGTGTAGGAGCTGGACATGCCGTCCACTTCCAGGAACCGCCTAAGGTACGCACCACCTGGCTGGAGACCGCACCCCATACCCCTTCCCGCATCCCAATCCCCTACCCCAGCTCTGAGCCCTCTCCCCCACCCAAACTCCCTCCCAGAGCCTGCACCCCAGCCCTGAGTCCCCTCCTGCACTCCAAACTCCTCATCCCCAGGCCAGTAGCGTAGCTAGGGGGGGAGTGGGGCAGCGGCCGCTCCCACACCGAGCAGAAGTGGCGCCTTTTTAATTCTTTGGCGCCTTTTAAATTGTTACTCACCCGGCAGCACTCCGGGTCTTCAGCGGTGGGTCAGGCGGCGCTCCGGGTCTTCAGCAGCACTTTGGCGGCGAGTCCTTCACTCGCTCCGATCTTTGGCATCATTGCGGTGGTGGTGGAGAGTGAAGGAGGGCTTTAAACTAGGTTCACCGGGGGAAGGAGACCAAAGCCCTGAGGTAAGTGGGGAAGTGGGATACCGGGAAGAAGCATGAGCAGGAGCGCGTGAGGGGGAGGGCTCCTGCTTCATACTGAGAAAGAGGGACGATCAGCAAGTTATCTCAAGTGCCTATACACAAATGCAAGAAGCCTGGGAAACAAGCAGGGAGAACTGGAAGTCCTGGCACAGTCAAGGAATTATGATATGATTGAAATAACAGAGACTTGGTGGGATAATTCACATGACTGGAGTACTGTAATGGATGGATATAAACTGTTCAGGAAGGACAGGCAGGGCAGAAAAGGTGGGGGAGTTTCATTGTATGTAAGAGAGCAGTATGACTGCTCAGAGCTCAAGTATGAAACTGCAGAAAAACCTGAGAGTCTCCGGATTAAGTTTAGCAGTGTGAGCAACAAGGGTGATGTCGTGGTGGGAGTCTGCTGTAGACCACCAGACCAGGGGGATGAGGTGGACAAGGCTTTCTTCCAGCAACTCACGGAAGTTACTAGATCACAGACTCTGGTTCTCATGGGAGACTTCAATCACCCTGATAGCTGCTGGGAGAGCAATACAGCGGTATACAGACAATCCAGGAAGTTTCTGGAAAGTGTAGGGGACAATTTCCTGGTGCAAGTGCTGGAGGAACCAACTAGGGGCAGAGCTCTTCTTGACCTGCTGCTCACAAACCGGGAAGACTTAGTAGAGGAAGCAAAAGTGGATGGGTTCCTGGGAGGCAGTGACCATGAGATGGTCGAGTTCAGGATCCTGACACAGGGAAGAAAGGAGAGCAGCAGAATACGGACCCTGGACTTCAGAAAAGCAGACTGTGACTCCCTCAGGGAACTGATGGGCAGGATCCCCTGGGAGAACAACATGAGGGGGAAAGGAGTCCAGGAGAGTTAGCTGTATTTTAAAGAATCCTTATTGAGGTTACAGGGACAAAACATCCTGATGTGTAGAAAGAATAGTAAATATGGCAGGCAACCAGCTTGGCTTCACAGTGAAATCCTTGCTGATCTTAAACACAAAAAAAGAAGCTTACAAGAAGTGGAAGATTGGACAAATGACCAGAGAAGAGTACAAAAATATCGCTCAGGCGTGCAGAAGGGAAATCAGGAAGGCCAAATCACACCTGGAGTTGTAGCTAGCAAGCGATTGTTAAGAGTAACAAGAAGGGTTTCTTCAGGTATGTTAGCAACAAGAAGAAAGTCAAGGAAAGTGTGGGCCCCTTACTGAATGAGGGAGGCAACCTAGTGACAGAGGATGTGGAAAAAGCTAATGTACTCAATGCTTTTTTTTTGCCTCTGTCTTCACGAACAAGGTCAGCTCCCAGAAGACATAGACATAGAAGACATAGAATATCAGGGTTGGAAGGGACCTCAGGAGATCATCTAGTCCAACCCCCTGCTCAAAGCAGGACTAATCCCCAGTTTTTGCCCCAGATTCCTAAATGGCCCCCTCAAGGATTGAACTCACAACCCTGGGTTTAACAGGCCAATGCTCAAACCACTGAGCTATCCCTCCCCTGCATTGGGCAGCACAGCATGGGGAGGAGGTGACCAGTCCTCTGTGGAGAAAGAAGTGTTTCGGGACTCTTTAGAAAAGCTGTATGAGCACAAGTCCATGGGGCCGAATGCGCTGCATCCGAGAGTGCTAAAGGAGTTGGCGGATGTGATTGCAGAGCCATTGGCCATTATCTTTGAAAACTCATGGCGATCGGGGGAAGTCCCGGACGACTGGAAAAAGGCTAATGTAGTGCCCATCTTTAAAAAAAGGAAGAAGGAGGATCCTGGGAACTACAGGCCAGTCAGCCTCACCTCAGTCCCTGGAAAAATCATGGAGCAGGTCCTCCAGGAATCAATTCTGAAGCACTTAGAGCTCTCAGGAACAGTCAGCATGGATTCACCAAGGGCAAGTCATGCCTGACTAACCTAATTGCCTTCTATGACGAGATAACTGGCTCTGTGGATGAGGGGAAAGCAGTGGACGTGTTGTTCCTTGACTTTAGCAAAACTTTTGACACGGTCTCCCACAGTATTCTTGCCAGCAACTTTAAGTAGTATGGGCTGGATGAATGGACTATAAGATGGATAGAAAGCTGGCTAGATTGTCAGGCTCAGCGGGTAGTGATCAATGGCTCCATGTCTAGTTGGCAGCCAGTATCAAGTGGAGTGCCCCAAGGGTCGGTCCTGGGGCCGGTTTTGTTCAATATCTTCATAAATGATCTGGAGGATGGTGTGGATTGCATCCTCAGCAAGTTTGCAGATGACACTAAACTGGGAGGAGAGGTAGATACCTGGAGGGTAGGGTAGGATACAGAGGGCCCTAGACAAATTAGAGGATTGGGCCAAAAGAAATCTGATGAGGTTCAACAAGGACAAGTGTAGAGTCCTACACTTAAGACGGAAGAATCCCCTGCACCGCTACAGACTAGGGACCGAATGGCTAGGCAGCAGTTCTGCAGAAAAGGACCTAGGGGTTACAGTGGATGAGTAGCTGGATATGAGTCAATAGTGCCGTTGTTGCCAAGAAGGCCAATGGCATTTTGGGATGTATAAGTAGGGGCATTGCCAGCAGATCAAGGGACGTGATCGTTCCCCTCTATTCAACAATGGTGAGGCCTCATCTGGAGTACTGTGTCCAATTTTGGGCACCACACTACAAGAAGGATGTGGAAAAATTGGAAAGTGTCCTGTGGAGTGCAACAAAAATGATCAGGGGACTGGAACACATGACTTATGAGGAGAGGCTGAGGGAACTGGGATTGTTAAGTCTGTGGAAGAGAAGAGTGAGGGGGGATTTGATAGCTGCTTTCAACTACCTGAAAGGGGGTTCCAAAGAGGATGGATCTAGACTGTTCTCAGCGGTAGCAGATGACAGAACGAGGAGTAATGGTCTCAAGTTGCAGTGGGGGAGGTTTAGGTTGGATATTAGGAAAAACTTTTTCACTAGGAGCGTGGTGAAGCACTGGAATGTGTTACCTAGGGAGGTGGTGGAATCTCCTTCCTTAGAAGTTTTTAAGGTCAGGCTTGACAAAGCCCTGGCTGGGATGATTTAGCTGGGGTTGGTCCTGCTTTGAGCAGGGGGTTGGACTAGATGACCTCCTGAGGTCCCTTCCAACCCTGATATTCTATGATTCACTGAAGTGCTGCTGAAGACAGTACTAGCGGGTGGCGCCTTTTTTTTTTATCTCCGCTCCCCGTTTTCTCCACCTGGCTACGCCGCTGCCCCAGGCCTAGCCCAGAGCCCACAAACGCAACCGGAGCCCACACCCCAACCTCCTGCCTGAGCCTTAAGCCCCCTCCTGCATCCCAAACTTCTCATCTCTGGCCCCACACTGTGGCCCACACACCCAGCCAGAGCCCTCACCCCCTCCTACACCCCAATCCCCTGCCCTAGCCCATTTAAAGTGAGTGAGGGTGGGGAAGAGTGAGCAATAGAAGGAGGGGGAATGGAGTGAGCAGGGATGGGGCTTCGGAGAAGGGGCAGGCCAGGGGCGGGGCCGGGTAGGGGTGTTCAGTTTTGCGTGATTAGAAAGTTGGCAACCCATTTTAGTGTTTGGACTTTATGAAATACTTGTAGGTTGCTGCATGCATTAATATCACTTTTTATATCTGTATCCTACATCATAAGGTAATAGTATTTGCTCTGTAACTACAGAAGTGTTTGCTATGAAACTGGAAAAGCTCAGAGTCAGGAGCGAGACATTAGCAAGTGTGACATACTAGTTTATCACAAGAGGTGGTGTCATCTGCCCAACAAAAAGAAGGCCTATAAACATCAGACAAGCCATTGTGGGACATCAGCGAACAAAAGACTTTGTTGATGGCTTCCCCCCCACACCCATGAAGAGGAGACATTCATGAACACTCACCCCAGTAGTTTGAACTCTAAGGGAAGGGACTAAAAATGCCTACCAGAAGGAACTTTATGCTTCTTGAACGCTGTGGGGCAAAGACATCTAAGCATAAGCAAGAGATTCCCCAGCTGGTTAGCCTGGGTTAGCCCTAAAGGACACATAGAGCTTGCTAATTATAGAAACTTCTATTAGGTTTTGGAACCTAAGACTGTAACTCATTTGTGTGTACGTTTACCTGCTTTAACCTTGTAAATATCTCACTTCTCTTTCTTAGCCAGTAAATCTTTGGCTAGTTTAGTAGAGGATTGGCTAGAAGCATTGTCTTTGGTTTGAGATCTACGGTGCAATTGACCTGGGGGTAAGTGACTGATCCTTTAGGACTGGGAGTAACCTGATTATTATACTTGCCTAATGTATTTTCCACTCCATGCATCTGATGAAGTGGGTTTTAGCCCACAAAAGCTTATGTCCAAATACATTTGTTAATCTGTAAGGTAACACAAGGACTCCTCGTTGTTTTTGCTGAACATTACGGTAACTTCTGGTATAGGGGACCATCCACCAGAAAGGCACGACAGATCGGAGTACCCAAGGGGACGGTCCGTGACCCCATGCTAAGGCCGTCATCGTGCCGAAGGCGGTCACCCTCGCTGCTGGCTTGGTTTCAGAGTAGCAGCCGTGTTAGTCTGTATTTGCAAAAAGAAAAGGAGGACTTGTGGCACCTTAGAGACTAACAAATTTATTAGAGCATAAGCTTTCGTGAGCTACAGCTCAGCTGTAGCTCACGAAAGCTTATGCTCTAATAAATTTGTTAGTCTCTAAGGTGCCACAAGCCCTCCTTTTCTTTTTGCTGGCTTGGTGAAATCAAAGCAGAGCTTGGCACAACCAATGTGGGGTTTGTGCCCCGCTGCTTCGCGGTCTGCCCTGAGATTGGGACTCACGCCCATGAGCCAGGCTGAGAAGAGCCGAACTTTCCCCCTAGTGACAAAGGGGGAAGGGATCTTCCCTGCTGGGGGGGGGGGAGGATCCCCCCCAGGAGCGAGGCTTTGGGGAAAGCCGCGCCTGAAGGCGGGTAGGGAACCAGCCTCGGATACACCCGGGAAGAGGGAGAACCACCAGCACCCCCTTTACAGCGGGTGTCCAGGCCATCCTCTGCCAGCCCCCCCCCCCACCACCACCACCACCAGGCGTGGGGGCCCCGGCTCGCGCCCCTGATGCTGCTGAGGCCCATCGCTGCCCGGGACAGCTGCCCCCCAACGTTATCATTGAGGTGGGCGCCATGACAGGCAGCGCCCTAGCCACCCCCCTGCCCTGCCCACGCTATTGCAACAGGCACCGAAGGGGCCACCCCGCCTCTGGGGCCCTCACTCACAGCCCTCCCCCTCACTTCCGGGATCGCCCTCGCTGCCCCTCCCCCTCCCCCGGGGAGCTGAGTCGCTGTGGAACCGCCCTCGGCGGCCTTCGGGCAGAAGGCGCGTGGCCTGCGGGGGCGTGGCCAGGCCGCCGACGTACGCGTGTGGAGGGGGCGGTCCCGTGGGAAGATGGACCCGGTGCTGTACGTGTTGGCCGCGGCGCTGCTGGCCGCCCTCATCGTCTTTGCCACCCGGTTTCGGGGCCAGGCGCAGGCAGGTAAGCGGGGGGGGAGAGTTCTCCCCTCGGTCCGCCCCTCATGGGCGGGCCTGTCCTCATCTCGGTCCGGCTCTCAGCCGGGGGGGGGGGCGGCTGAAAGGAGTTGGGAGCCCCCCGCCCCGGCTGCGTCCTCTGAGGGCCCCGTCACCTGCAAGGGGGGAACAGGGGCCCGTTGGGGAGGAATGGGGCGGCCCCCCCCCGCGGGCAGAGGGGGGGCAGCCTAGCCCCTGGGGAGTGGGAACGGGCCCCTGGGGGAGGATGGGGGGGCCCGGCCCCCCTGCGGTTAGACGGGAGGCGGCAGCCAGGCCCTTGGCTCACTGAGGGGGAGCCCAGGGGCGGTAGAGGCTGGGGTTACTAGGGGGGCAGTTGGGGCAGGGCAGCCCAGTGGTCAGGACACCATGAGGAGGATGTAATGTGGCGTTTCCACAGCCTGCTGTTCTGTGGCACTGGTGTGGGGGTGGGTTGCATGGCACGTGGTTTATATCAACCAGGGTGATCAGTGAAATGTGACTTTTTTTTTCTTTTTCCGGGGACAACGTTAGTGCTTTCCTTCTTCACTCTCCATTTCATTGGTGTCATTGGTATTGCAATAGCAGCTGCCGGCCATGCTCCGGAATCAGGGCCCTGATGCGCAAGGTGCTGTACACATGCACAGAATGAAGCCAGTTCCTGCCTCAAAGAGATTATAGTCAGAGTATCTGCTGACTGTTTTCTGCAAGAATATGCAAAGAAAAAAATTCCTGGCTGGTCTTCTGCTATCAGGCTGGATGTATTGATTGAAATTGACTCTTGAGGGCATTTCTGCTGCCCCCTCTGTTAGGAACACAACATTTCCCATGGTAGACACATTTACTGATCAGTTTCTTCAAATATTCTGCATGCATCCGATGAAGTGAGCTGTAGCTCACAAAAGCTTATGCTCAAATAAATTTGTTAGTCTCTAAGGTGCCACAAGTCCTCCTTTTCTTTTTGCGGATACAGACTAACAGGGCTGCTATTCTGAAACTTTCAAATATCCTGCTTCAGCTGTTGATCATACTGGATGCTCCAGATCCTGAAGAAAGCAGAATCTGTTTCCTCAGTGAAGCACTTGGCCCAAATGGTGAAATGCTCTTTGTGGGTATTCCTCATGCCCTGGACTGTGAGATTTGGTTATATGTGGAGTAGGGCGATTCCTCAAACTGTGTTAGTCTCAAGCAGTTCCCACCCCAGGTCCTCCACTAGGAGATCCTGAAGGACAGAGTTGAAAACCTTAAGTCTGCTCTACATTAGAAAATTAGGTTGACCAAGCTGACTCAATCAGGGATGTGAAAAATCTTCCTCTGAGTGGCGTAGTAAAACCAACCAGTGTAAACAGCATTAGATAGACAGAATTCTCCCATTGTCCTAGCAACCGCCTCTCAGGGATGGGGATTACCTATGCCGATGGGAGAAACGCTCCTGTCAGCATAGGTAGTGTCTACACTGAAGCGCTGTAGTTGCACAGCTGTGCTGCTGTAGCATTTCGAGTGTTGACAGACCCTTAGGGTTTAACTTCTCTCTCTCTCTCTCTCTCTCTCTCTCTCACTCACACACACACACACGGCAGATTGGCAATTTTCACAAAAAATTCCCACTGTTGCTACCACCAGGTCAGCTTGATTGGTGGTAGCATCAGGGAAGATGAGATGCTGGTAGCTAGCAGTGTTTTAGGCACCATGCTATGCAGCCCTGCCCTGAGAAGGGTTTGGTGACACAGCACCTTAAAATGGTGTTGGCTGCCTGTGGTTGCAATAATGTAAAACTTCTGCTGCAATTTCCTTGCATCCCAAATGTCATAAGTGAAAGCCTAATGGAGCCATAAACTGGCCAGATCAGTGCGTTTTATAAGTGAAGGGAGAGGCTTCTTAGCTATGAAGACTCGAGGTCTACACTAGAGACTTTTGCCGGCAATGTTAGTCAGGGCATGTAAGTGACATTTTTCTGTCAACAAAAGCACTAGTGTAGAGGCAATTACGCCAGCATAAATTACCAAATTAGTATAAGCTATTCTGGCAAAAGCACTTTTTTGCCGGCATAAACTGTATCTACAACAGAAGGGTTTGCTGGTATAGCCGTACCTTTTCTAGTGTAGGCCTGGCCTTAGTGTTTCTTCCACAGCAGCTTGGGCTCTTGCTGATACCTAAGGCAGAGCAGGCAGCTGCCTTGTCCCTACCTTAGATATTGACACATCGGTAATGCTTGCTGGAGAAATACCACTTCCTGAACTCGGGACTTTCAAGCTAGGGTGAAGCAAGAACTGTGTTTTGTCTTTTGTTTTTTTGTTTTTTTTGGGTGGGGGGGGACAACTTTCTTCTGAAACCAACCTACGTTGAAGCCCATGCAACTATTAATGATCTGGGATCCCAAATAGCCTTTTTTTAAAAGGCGTTTGTTTCAAATCAGTTTATATTCAGAATGTTTTAATTGTGTTGAAGCTTTTTTTTTTTTAATGGCATTTTGTTACACCATCTGACTTGTCTTTGTCCTCAAACAGAAATGGTGTATTATTTAATGATTTATATTTGACTTCTGTAGCTTCAAAGCACTTCACAGAATTGCAAACCTTGGGCTTGATCCTGGCCTCCTTGCACACCAAAAAGTTGTTTTCAAAACCAATGGGACTCCCGTTCAATCGATGATGGCAGTATGTGATCTGCCATGGGGGTCATTTCACTGCACTCTCTTCTTGAGTGGAAGGCAGCAGCTATTACAATTATGTTAAGAATTCTACATCCTGCTGTGAAAGGCCGCTTTAGGCCAGGCGTCTTCAGCATGGGGGCTTGCAAATAGTTTTAGGGGATTGTGATAACCTCACAAAGGGAATTCTGGATGTCTGAATAGAGGTCCCAAAACTTCTCTGATGTGATGAAAGGTCACAGTAAGGAAATGGTTGAGAACTGCTGTTTTAGACAAGTGTGTAATGAGCACAGGTGCTCAGTGTCACAGTTTCAGGGCAACTGCATCTATATTTCTTACTCTGTGGATGCCCTTCATGCACTTAAAGGTTTCCAGCTCCCAGCCGTCATCTCTCATGGATGGAGACCTGTGCCTCTCTTCCTTGTGACTAGGGGTTTTAACGCTGCACAGTTCCCTGATCTACACTGTACTAACCACAGCAAACCAATCTCCCATCACCTCTGCTTTGCTTTCTCTCGAGATATCTCCAGCAGTCACAAGTTACCACACAGCTCTTTCTAAGCAAGCAGGTTTATTCATAAGTAAGGCTAAGGTTTAGTCGTAGGCATTTTTTAGCAAAAGTCATGGACAGGTCATGGGCAATAAACAAAAATTCACAGCCCTGTGACCTGTTTATAACTTGTACTATATACCTGTGACTAAATCTTCGGTGTTCTAGGGCGCTCCGGGGCGCCCGCTGGTGCTTGGGGTGGGCGCTCCGGGGCGCCCGCTGGTGCTCGGGGTGGGGGCTCTAGGGTGCCTGCTGGAGCTTGGGCGGCGGGGGAAGTGGTACAGGACCACCACAGCTGGCAGGAAACGGCCCCACCAGCCCGGGAACACCACTCTGCTGCTGGCAAGGGGCGGCTCAGAACTGTTGCTGTTACGGGGGTGGAGGGTGGTGCGGCTGGCCCTGGGGCTGCCCAAGCTGCTTGGGCAACCCTGGGGTCAACCGCACCTGCCAGCTGCAGAAGTCGCGGAATCCGTGACAGACTCGCAGCCTTATTCATAAGGGAAAAACATTGCAGTGAATGTATATAAAAACTGTAAAAGAACATATATGCATGCTAAAAAGGTCACTCCCACCCCACACCCCCGCTCCAACATAGGTGTCAGTCCTTCAAATCCCACAAGTGGGTTTTTCCTGTGGTTACAAGTTCTCATCAGTCTTTAGATCAGGAACCAGACTGAAGGCACTGAGTCAGTTTAAGATCAGGCTGTATATCTAGATGTTCGGGTTTTTTTTTTTTTTCATGTTGGTCTCTGAAGAATCCAGTTTAAAGCAGAATATGTGCACTTTCCCAGGAGATGGTACCTCTCTGGAGGTGTTATAACCTGAATGATTTGCCTTTTTTCACTTCCTGCAAGAGCTGCGGTAATCCTCCTCCCATGGAATGTGTGCAGTTCCTAATCCACACTGATCCATGCCCTTAATGCAATGTGGTCTCCCACATATATTGCTGAAAGTTGCCCATCTGTCACAGTCAGGACCTTGACTTTAACAACAAGCATCTGAAGAAGTGGTCTTTTTTACTCATGAAAGCTTATGCCCAAGTAAATCTGTTAGTCTTTAAGGTGCCACTGGACTCCTTGTTGTTTTTGTGGGCGCAGACTAACACGGCTACCCCCGATACTTGACCTTGACTTTGTGTCTCCTTGGAAGGGCAGTGCCTCCAGCAGCACAGGTTTATCCTGCTGGGATACTAGTGCAGTCCTACTGAGAGTAAAGAATGCTACCTGTTTATGAAAACCAGAAATCACCCTATATCATCTGCTAGTGTTAGGAAAATTTGAAGCTTGGGAGTGGGGAACCAAAGATCCCTTCTGGGCTAAATCATTCTATCCATCAGAGATGGCGGACAGCAAGAAGCGTCCTGCGGGTTTGCAGGAATTTTTTTTAAGGGGCATGACAATTATGGGATATGGATGGCATTTGGATGAGGACAGTTGCATGATGGGAACTTGTCTCCTAGCTCCCAGAGTTCCCTGCATCACTCATTTCTACTCGATAACACATTGGGCAAGTCTCCCAAAAGGGGTTTGCACTGGAGAAAGGTTTATGGCACACTCGGATACCTGTCTATCCATGATGCACCATACCTGGCATCAACATAGACACTCCTGGTGAGTACGTACAATGCCAGCACAAGGAGCCAAGTATGCGCATGAATGAGCGATCTACTAACTGGCAGTTCTGTGCCAATGTAACTGGTGTTAGACGATTTGTAGTGCAGACGTGGCCTTGTTCTGTATGCCCAGACTGCTGTGCAGTGTCTTACACCACATTTGTAAAACTACATGTTCAACGTATATATGGCTTTTTTTTTTAATGATACGCCTGCAGCCATGCTAATTTGTGTTACCAGCTCCTTGGATGTCACAAGCTGAGTTAGTTTGTGGATAGGAGAGAGAGGGTCTTGCAGGAAGTGCTGGCATATTTGAAATGTACTTGTAAGGCAGTTGCTACAGTAGTCCTTAGCGCTATGCAAATGTATAAATAAATGCAGCAGGTGTTGCTCTTTTTCTTCTGAGTCAGTACAAAGCTAGTGACCCAGGATACCATTAGGGCAGTGTTGCAAAACTGTCATGAAAATCTGCCAGCTCAGGCACAATGTTGACTTGTCGACTTACCATGCTATTAAAGATGATAATGTTATATGAGGAGAGAACATCTTTCACATGCTGATCAAAAAAATAAAAATTCTTTGCGGTGAGCAAGTAAAATTGTGTAAAGTTGTGTTAGAGAGCACTCTTGGAGGTACCTTATTTGAGGTGAGATGGAAAACTGCCGCTCTAAGCGTTTTGGGACATGAAAGAACCCATGGCGCTCTAGGAATGGGTACCAGGGGATGGATCACTTGATTACCTCTTCTGTTCATTCCCTTTGTGGCACCTGCATTGGCCACTGTCGGAAGACAGGAGACTGGGCTAGATGGACTTTGGTCTTACCCAGCGTGGCCGTTCTTATGTTCTATAATGTTACAACCCCAATGTCTTTGCTAAATTCCAGTTTGGAAAACTGTTCTGCTTTCCTAGATCCACCTGCACTTTCTGTGGGTGGTTTGTAGTCGTCTTTTTCTCTTTTAGCTTTGTATAGTGTTGCTTTGCAGGTTGTTTGCTGTGGAGCCAGGTAAAGTGATCAGTATATAAACACTTATGTATTTAAACGGCTTTAGTCCCTTTTAGGGTTTCTTGTTTTGCTCCATTCCTCTGGTGGTTTTCAAAAATCCAAAATGAAGCTAATCTTGCAGCCCACGCATAAGAAAATCAAATTTCCTGCTGATCCGAGGTGTCTGCTGGATGTAGAAGTACTGAGTCATGAAACTGGAGCTATTGAAAACTTGGATAAAATTAAACATGCACTTCCAAGGTATCTCAGTTTTCCTGTTCCACTTTTTTGTTTGTTTTGGTGTTGCCCTTTAACTGGGGGGGGGCGGTTGTTATGCATTATTATATTTTGCTCAGGGTTTATAGTGTGCTCTGTTCTGAACAAAGCTGGGATTGATAAGGCCCCATCTGGCCATCTAAATAGACAAGCAATACAGGTCAGTGACTCTGCATGCAGTAGCCATGAGAAGCATTAGTTTTATGTTTTTTGTTTTGTTTTAATATACTAAATACCGCTTTCTTTGCTGGATTAACACTGATCGATTTGGGGACTATCTCTGTCTTCTGGGGTGATTTGAGTCAAGGTGATGCGGTCACTGGGTTCACACATTTGTCCTTGTGAGGGCTGTGAGACAGGTTTGAAATGAACACACACTTTGTAAATAGATTTATTTCTCTTGAAATGTATAATAGTGTCTGTTTCTCAGGAATTGTGTTCTGGGTATTTTTTTTTTATTACACAAAATGAGCACTAGAATTTCCCAACTGATGTGCTATGCGGGGATGTCTTTAAAGTTTGACAGGCATGTTGAATCCTTTTAGATTAAAGGATACCAAGCCTTGAAGGGTGGGATTTTTTTTAAAGAGGCTAAGAAATACTATACATGTATTTTGTATAGTGCCTCCATACGTACTGTATCCCAAAACACTTCTCATAGTTTTTAATAATAGTTACAAAGTGCCATAATAAATGATATTTGTAGTATTCAGTATCTCATTGCATTATTTTATCCTCTCAGAAGTATATTAGGCACTTCACAGAAGATGAGACACATTCCCTGCCCTAACGAGTTTACTCTCAAAATTTTAGATATGATACAATAAGCAAGGGTGCCAAACAGAAGGAGCTGGATGAGGGTTACCGCCTGAGCATATGGCAGTGACTTCCTCAAGGATGTCGTAGTAAATATTATTCTCCTATGGTTGGCACCACAATAGAAGTGTGTTTTTTAGCAAGGGTTTCACAGAGGAGGGGGTAGTGACATGGCAGAGCAGTGTGTGGAGGGCACTCTGAGCTCAATCCTGCAAGCTGCCAGGCACACTGGTCCCAAGCCAACCAAGAACTTAAGCACATACTTAACTTAAACATCTGAGTAGTCCCCTCACATGCTTAAAGTTAAGACTTCAGTGAGACCATTCGCACACTAAAGTGAACCATGTCCTTAAAAAGAAAAGGAGTACTTGTGGCACCTTAGAGATTAACAAATTTATTTGAGCATCAGCTTTCGTGAGCTATAGCTCACTTCATCGGATGCATTCAGTGGAAAATACAGTGGGGAGATTTATATACATAGAGAACATGAAACAATGGATGTTACCATACACACTGTAACAAGTTTCAGAGTAGCAGCCAGAGAGTGATTACTTAAGGTGAGCTATTACCAGCAGCAGAGCGGGGGCGGGGGGGTGGAGGGGAACCTTTTGTAGTGATAATCAAGGTGGGCCATTTCCAGCAGTTGACAAGAACATCTGAGGAACAGTGGGGGGTGGAGGGGGGGGGAATAAACATGGGGAAATAGTTTTACTTGGTGTAATGACACATCAACTCCCATTCTTAATTCAAGCCTAAGTTTTTCGTAGGAGTGGGTGGGTGAGATTCTGTGGCCTGCGCTGTGCAGGAGGTCGGACTAGATCAGAATGGAGTGAGCTGTAGCTCACGAAAGCTTATGCTCTAATAAATTTGTTAGTCTCTAAGGTGCCACAAGTCCTCCTTTTTCTTTTTGCGAATACAGACTAACACGGCTGCTACTCTGAAACTTCTGACCTTAGTATCTATGAATCTATAATTGTATCCAGTTTGCAAATTAATTCCAATTCAGCAGTCTCTCATTGGAGTCTGTTTTTGAAGTTTTTTTTGTTGAAGAATTGCCACTCTTAGGTCTGTAATCGAGTGACTGACCGAAGAGATTGAAGTGTTCTCCAACTGGTTTTTGAATGTTATAATTCTTGATGTCCGATTTGTGTCCATTTATTCTTTTATGTCGAGACTGTCCAGTTTGACCAATGTACGTGGCAGAGGGGCATTGCTGACACATGATGGCATATATCACATTGGTAGATGTGCAGGTGAACGAGCCTCTGATGGTATGGCTGATGTGATTAGAGCCTATGATGGTGTCCCCTGAATAGATATGTGGACACAGTTGGCAACAGGCTTTGTTGTAAGGATAGGTTCCTGGGTTAATGGTTCTGTTGTGTGGTTTGTGGTTGCTGGTAAGTATTTGCTTCAGGTTAGGGGGCTGTCTGTAAGCAAGGACTGGCCTGTCTCCCAAGATCTGTGAGAGTGATGGGTCGTCCTTCAGGATAGGTTGTAGATCCTTGATGATGCGTTGGAGAGGTTTTAGTTGGGGGCTGAAGGTGATGGCTAGTGGCGTTCTGCTGTTCTCTCTGTTGGGCCTGTCCTGTAATAGGTGACTTCTGAGTACTCTTCTGGCTCTGTCAATCTGTTTCTTCACTTCAGCAGCTGGGTATTGTAGTTGTAAGAATGCTTGATAGAGATCTTGTAGGTGTCTGTCTCTGTCTGAGGGGTTGGAGCAAATGCAGTTGTATCGTCGAGCTTGGCTGTAGACAATAGATCGTGTGGTGTGGTCTGGATGAAAGCTGGAGACATGTAGGTAGGAATAGCGGTCTTAAGTACTTAAGGTGTTAATACTGTTCTTAAGTGCTTTGCTGGCTCAGGTCCAGAGTGCTCCATGCCTCTCAGGATCGAGCCCACCACACGTAGTTGGCAGCATGCAGAAAGACATGGACACACTTAGGGGGACAAGTGGATGAAGCAGGTCATGAAGGATGGCATCGCTGGAGCAGCAGAGGGGATGGGATGAAACGTGTGACTGGATGAGTAGGTGGGGTGGAATTATGTAGGCGACACAAATATAAATATGATGCTGTGGATGCTTGACGAATCAGCCAATAGTCAGAGGACAGGAACGTTGTGGGGGGATCGGAGAAAGCTCTGTTACGTACTCTTCATCCATGATTTGTAACCTTTATGAGTAGGTAGGTGGACTCAAGCATGGTTGTATGTATCCTTGAAACATGATGTAGGTAGCTTGTACCTCTTGCTAATTGTGATTCACCAGCACCCACTTCCGTACGTGTACATTCTGAGGATAACTGTGCTGAAGTCGGCATGGGAAGACGAGGAAACGCTGCATGCACAGATTGTGATCTGTAGTCCTTATTTGTCGTCGTATTTGTAGTCCTTATTTGCACGTTTTCCAAGTGCAGCAATAAGTGAAAAATACACACGCGTTCACATGTTTGAACAAGCCAGATGACGTCCGGTCTGAATAGCTGAAGTACAAAAAAACAAAGATCTGAATCATCTGAAAGGAAGAAAAACACTTTTGGGTCCCATGTTCTGCTAACTTGGAAAGGACTGAACTGATTCTCTTACCAGATGCAGGGAGAAAAGAACATATATTAAAAAATCACTTATTGAACTGAAAAATGGAAATTCAGCACAAAGGGTCCTTTTTCCTCCCCCCACCCCCGGAAAGTTCCAAGAGCTATGTGCCCATGATAGAATGACGGAGCCTTCTCATCTAGAGCTAGTTCATGGTCACAACAGTATTTTTGAAGTGCCTGTCCATAGACACTTCTTATGCCACCTTCCACTCTATTAACAGCAGTACCTAGAGACCACAGTCAACATTGCAGGGCTATTGTTTTAGGCCCCTCCTTCCCCCCAAGGAGACTGTCTGTGCCCCTAAGAGACTAGAGTCTAAATAAACAAAACAGATAAGAATCATCCCTGTTTTACTGGTGGGGAACTGAGAGCCAGAAAGCCAGGTTTTTAAAGGCACTTAGAGCCCTGATCCACCAAGGTATTCTGACTTCTAACTTGCATTGATTTCATTTGATTTCAATGGCCCTTTGGTGCCTCAATACCTAAAGGCGCAGAGAGGTGTCTAGTGGGATCAGTGGGAGTTAGGAGCTTTGGATGCTTTTGAAAATCCCACTAGGCACCCAAATGCCTTTCAAAATCTAACCCAGAGAGTTTAAGGATGGGGCTTTCCAAATCCTCAGTGTTTGTCTACCTCCTGCATAGATTAATCATGTTGATTCAGATATAATTTGCCTATTGTTTTTGCTCCTTTTCTCCCTACTTCTGCCTGATTGTCAGATCCTTGGGCCACCCTTCTTGAATGTCTGGGAAGAGCCAGCATGTACTAGGTGCTACCATACAGAAACATCATCATCATTGGGGTGGGGAGGGAATGATATTCTCTCTCTGTGAAATATACCTGATCTAAACATTGCAAACCATTCCAGCTGCTAGTGTATCTCTAATTGCTGGTCAGCTAGCTTCTTTCACTCTTGCGATGGGATGCCTGCAACAGATCAATATTAAATCTGATTTAAAATGTTCCCCTTTGCCAGCTGACGAGGAACACCAGCGAAATGTGGCAGCCGCAGTGGCCAGGCCTCGGCCTCACACCGATGAGCGTGGAGAAGGGATGCCCAGACGCCGGAGAACCATGGGCAGCAGGATGCTGGCCCAGAGGAGAGCGCAACAGGCAGAAGATGGGATGGAAGGTAATTTCTGATTCAGCTCTTCTTTTAAAAACTGATTGGGCTAGCCGATGAGCTTGGTTCGGGTTAGGAACGAGGTAAGTGTTCCCAGAATGTCCCAGCCAGCTGCACTGACTGGAGACTGCATAGTTCGAAGCTGACCTGACTTAATGTCCTAATAATCTGAAGGTAAATTTACACACGACTTCCTCCAGTGTGTTAGATCTCATATCACTAAAGGTAATTTGCCCATCACTGAAATGCAGCCGCTTCTGTGATGGATTGTGGCAGCCGTTCTGTGCCAGTGACACTGTTTCTAGGATGAAGAATACTGTTTGTTTGTTTGTTTGTTTTTTTTCCCCCAGTTTGAAACTACAAGGGGAAATTTAGGAGGAAGGCAGAACATAGGTAACCAGGTTAGAATGTGGCCCCTTCACCAGGCTAACAGCTCAAGCCGATGAAAAGTGCCAAGGAATCGTAGGGTACAAACAGAATTGGTACCTTGGCGTTTATACCCTGCCTCAGCAGCACAAAGCATTGGTTTAGTGCTATTTTAGGGGAAAGAACACCACATACTAAACCACCAGCTCCACTTCCTGCAGCATCTGGGTTTTCCTTAGTGGGCTTCTGTCCCAATACTGATCAGAGCAGACCCTGCTTAGTTTGAGATTGGAACACTGTGTGGTGTGGTTGTATGTCAGTGTGGACAGCGTCCCATAATTTTTTTTTTTGCATCTCGAGTTAGTAACCACATTATCTTAGTGTGGTTATGGTCAGGAAAGTGCCTATAAGTTGCACCTTTTTATTCCCTGTAAATGCTATTTGCTGACTTTTCTAGCCAAACTACCTTTTTGTCACTCCACACCCATTAGCTCTGCAGAGCCAGTATAGCTGTGGGTGAATGAGTTGGATGCTTCTCCGGCTTGCAACATCAACAGCATTGTTCACTGAGTTACGAACCAGAAGGACACTGCTGGTGTCGAGCAGGCTTGACTCTCAGATCCTAGGTTGAGTTTGGAGGGCTCCTATCCAAGTGCTGGTCAGGGCAGACCCTGCTTTGCTTGAGATTGCAGCACTGTCTGATATAGTATCATATTGGGTGGAAAGGGAATCTTGTCATTGATAAACAGAGCATGATTGATCAGCAGTCAGTAAGACATAATAAACATGGCACGGCATGATACTTTGTCTTGGAGAAAATCACACTTTACCAGCTTTTATTTTCCTACTGTTTTTAGTAGATGTTTGCATTTGCTTTGGCAGGTAAATGTGCCATCAAAGCTAATTATATTTAATCATGTCACACGTGGGAGATTGACAGGGCCTGAACTTTGCTGTTTCTTTTGATGCGCTGGCACACTTGAAAGACACTGAAATCTAAAAGTCTTTTGATGTCTGAAGCCTGGGCCACTCAGACTTTCTCCTGAGGAGCCAAATGTGAAGCTATCAAAGCACAGCTGCTTATGTTAGTTTGCACTTTAGCAGTGGAAGAATAAATGTCATCAGCCCATATAAATTCTTTTGTGGTTCAGTGCACACAAAGGCAAGTGACTTAGCCCTTATATAAAGTTGTTTAAATTAACATCTGTTTACTTGTTTCTTTAGTCTATATCAAATTAAGACAACTCCTTTTTTACCTTGGTGTCCCTTTTCTCACCTCTATCTTGTGCTGCTGGTACATTCTCGAGTACATGAGCACAGTGCTAATGCCTCGTGGAGAGAGCACAGGCACTGAAAATCGTACAGTGGCTGGACTTGCAACCACTTTTTGTGGACTTGCTGCTCTCTTCTGCGGGCTGCCTTTAGATCAGTTACAGGGCTGTAATTCAGGCATCCATGATTTCAGTTGATGTGTGCTTAAAATAACCTGCTCTCTGTCTGTTTTCTATTTTGGACTTGTATTATGGATCAGATGCTCTGGTCTGGCTGAGCTGAGCTTTGTGCACAGAGCACCTTCTCAGTCCCTGGTCCTGGAGCTGGTTCTGTGCTGGCCTGGTTCCTGACACAGACTTAAAGCAGACCTAAAACTAATCTACACCAGCTGCCAAAGTTCCCTTTCTCCCTAAGTACTCCCTTATGTTGAGAGCTGAGAACGCTTTGACATAGGAGTTGCTGCAGTCACCAGAGGATCCCCCTATGCCGGGTGATCCTTCTGGGGGAATATCTGCTTTGTCCTAGAAGACTGGTACGAAGCAACCCTAGCAGACCTGAGATTTGGGCCTTGTGTAATCTTTGTTCAGACCCTGGATGTAGGTGGTGGAGATTTTTTTCCATTTTACAATTAAAGTTCCTTGCTAGAATAAGACCCCTTCAAGGGAAGAAGGGTGACCCTGTATTTTTGCTGACTCTACTGCGTTAAAGATTAATTCAGAAGGTACCTTTTGTGATCGTCTGGTGTGACCTCCCGTATAACACAGGCTATGGAACTTTCCTGAAATAACTCTTGTTGGAGCTAGAGAATTCTATTATTATTATTATTATTATTATTATTTATTATTTTTAAAGATAATCTTGATTTAAAAATTGCCAATGGCATGAGTCCACCATGACCCTTGGTAAATCCTTCCAATAATTGATTACCATCACTGTTAAAAATGTGCACCTTATTTCCAGGGTAGCTTCACCAGCCATTGTATCTTGTTATATCTTTCTCTTCTAGATGGGAAGAGCTCATTATCTAATATCTGTTCATCAGATAGGTACTTATGGACTGTAATCAAGTCTCCCCATAACCTTCTCTTTGTTAAACTAAAGAGATTGAGCTCCCTGGAGTCTCACTATAAGGCATGTTTTCTAATAATTTAATTATTCTTGTGGCTCTTCTCTGAACCTTCTCCAATTTACAGTATGCTGCTGGGAACAGGATTCTTGTTCATAGCATCTAGTTGTCATTGCTTGATTCTTGTGTCCAGCCTGTTGAATTTGTATTTTAATCTCTATAGGTGCTTATAACAAGCTATTAAAATAAGTTAGATGAAGGCTTAATTTTATTTACTGAACCAGATATCCAGATGTAGAGGGTGTGCCGGGGAGGAATAGTTAATAGAAAGAGAGATGGAAAATGATTATTTGGGGGGGGTAAAATACCCACCCTTAGCAAGTAGAGCTAAATCAAGTTGAAATCTTTTTGTGGTTGCTTCTTCCTGCAGTTGGGGTGGGGCAAGACATCTAAATAACTTGCAGATTGGCGCACAAAACAGGGCTGAAATGCCTAACGCCAACGGTTTCCCCACAAAGCCTTGACCCCCGATGTGTAGGAAGGCTCCTTATTCAGGGGTTCCGTGTGGGCTGTGGCAGGTCATGCAGACAGGCCTGTTAGCCAAGTGTCCCATGTGGGCTCCACCTGCTGAGTAAAATTGTCAGTGGTTAGCTGACTACTTAAAGAAGGTCATCCTTTCTGAGACTAACCGGGTCTATTAATAACCTGCTCCGATCAAAATGGTGGGACAGACTTCTGACAGAGTGATTCTCAAAATGAGTAAACCCAGTGAGATATTTTCTAAGCTTATTTCTAAATTGGCTCAGAAAATAGTCTTGGACTGGCAGGTGTTGAACATCCAGACCACGGTAGTGGTGGTGCTGCTGCTATTAATACTAGTTGCATATATCTATATGGGGCTGGACAAAAAGATGACAAAGTTTGTGCTTTTGGGGGCTTTCTTTAAGTTAGGCATAACTCAGCAAGATGGGCAATTGTTGGGGACCTTCTGGGGGCTGGCATTACAACGGTGAAGATAATGAATACATGTATTGTTAGGTACTGAATGCTCCATGTTTGTGTTTAAAATATAGATAAGTTGGGAGCGGGGTAGAGTAGAGAGGAAGGATGACCCAGTGGTTAGGGCACTAGCTTAGGGCTTGGGAGACCTGGGTTCAGTTCCATGCTCCACCACAGACCACCTGTGTGAATTTGGGCCCGTCACTGAGCCTTTCTGAGCCTTAGAAAGAGCAAGGGAGGAATTTCAAGTAAGAATGTGTGTTTGCAAGGCTCAGGGTTTGCATGTGAGAGTGAGTTTGCATGGCTCAGGAACGGCATTAGCTGAAACCAGCTTTGAAATCTCTTTAGTTGGTTCAGGTGGAGGTGGCCTTTGCTGGCTCTGACTTTCACTGATTCACCAAAGGTTTGAGCTCATATATCTCTGGTGGAGCCTGTTTGTTTTTAGAGTTTAATGGTTCTGCTGAAAGCTTTTATTCAGACATCAGATTGAGTGGCAGCCCTGCATTTAAGCTCGGTCTGCAAGCCCAGAGTAGTGGCTTGTTGCCACTAAAATGCTAATAATTTTGTTAGTCTCTAAGGATGCCACAAGTATTCCTTTTCTTTTAGCAGTGAAGTAGTTAACTTTTTGGGCGCTGTAATTTTCTTCAGCAAGTTCAGAAAAGAATCTAGCCTCCTATGGGTTTACTCAAATCTTCTCAGGCCTTGATTCCTAGTAAAATGACCCAGATCCCCCAAGAATGCACATAAAACCATACAGCACCTTGTACAATGGGGCTGGGCCCTATGAATGTTACGGCAATAAGATAATTCTTATCGTTTATGCCACAGGACCCTCTGTTTATCTGGAGAATAATGGCTACTGCTTGTTAATTGTAAAACAGTCACCTCAAATGAGATCAGAGCCCCATTTTGTTAGATGCTCTGCAAAGTGTAATGAAGGAGGCTCCCTTCCCCAAAGAGATGATAATCTAAACAGACAAGCCAGGTAAGGGTGGGAAGGAAAACAGGCACAGAGAGGTGAAATGACTTTTCCAGGGTTCACAGCAGGCCAGTGGCAGAGGTCTCCTTAATCTCACTCCAGTACCCTAGCCCCCAAACCATGGAAAACATCAGCATTTTGGGAGCTATGGATTCATCTCTCTGTGCTACTGTTTGTATGTCTGCAGACTCGGGAAGACAAAACTCAGTTTGCATTGGGTCACATCAGGAAGATTATCCTTGTGCCCCTCTACCTGTAATCAAATCAGCATAAATCAGTAGAGCCCCCAGAGAAATGTTGGCACAGCAAGGTGTGCCACTGAGCACCAGGACAATCTAGCTTTTAAAATATAAGGATGTAAAAATCCCAAATTAAACATAGCCGATTAAAACTTAATAGTTGACATTCAGTTCCTTTACTTACCTCCTGAAAGCTGGAGCTCAGCATGGTATGCTTCCCCCAGAAAGTATCAAATGCCTAAAGCTTGCTGTCAAGTATCAGGGGTAGCCGTGTTAGTCTGTATCCACAAAAACAACAGGGAGTCCAGTGGCACCTTAAAGACTAACAGATTTATTTGGGCATAAGCTTTTGTGGGTAAAAAAACCCACTTCTTCAGCTTGCTGGACGGTTTAGCTGCTTAGTTGTCAACTGCTGCCAGAAGCACATAGAAACTGCAACTTGGGCCCTTATAGGGCTTTTTCTGTTTGTTTAAATCAGTTTGCTTTTTAAAATGCACAGGACTGATTTGTGTAGCACAGTGTTTCCAAAACTTTTTTGGCCACGGAACACTTTTTAGCCTATTACGGAACACTTATAATATTATTTTGTAGTCATCTGGTTTTCAAATAAAAATTGCATTATTTATTCTCAAATATATTTTATTTTATAAAACAAAGCAAAAATACAAATTTAAAACAACTTGAACTAACAATTTCTAACTGGAAAGCGCCTATAAAGTAGTACAAAAATCAAGTGCAAGAGTCAAAATTAAAAACAGTGTTCTACTTTAGAAAAACTATTTTTATAGATACACAAACACCAAACAAATTAGATTTTTACTAGGAAAATCTATTTTTATAAGCAGAAATACAAATTTGGATTTAATAGTATTGGTGTTTCTGCTTTTTTCTATCACAAATTCATTTAATATTAGGAATAATGCTGGAAAGTTGAATCCTCATGTCAGGCGCAGCATCAAGTCTATTCCTATATTTGATTTTTGTTGCAGTATAATACGAAAATCTCGTCTTGCACAAATAAGTTGTAGCAAAAGGAAGGAGCACTCGAACTGCACGTTTAGCCACATTAGGGTGCTTTTCTATTTAGGCTGCCCCAAAAATTATTCAGCGGAAGATCCTTTAAACTTTTGTTTCCAATCAGAATCAGAAATTAAGTCAATTAGGCTTTCATAATCGTGCGCAGTAAAGCCAACTGGTTTGTCTGTAATTACAAACAGCTTTCGAACCCAAGCATTATCATCAGTAGTTGTAGGAAAATATTCTAACAAAGAGGCCTGCAAGTCATGAAAGTGCTGTAAAATGGTACTGGAAACTTCTTCATGGACTGTAGAATTTATTTCAGACAGAAATTCATGTAGTGTAGGAAAGCAGTTGAAGTTATTCTGTTCTACAGAAGATGCCCAGAATTCCAGTTTCTTTTTTAATAACACAATTTTATCCATTGTAGTAAAAATGGTCACATTCTTTCCTTGCAGCGACAGATTAATTTCATTTAATTTTGCAAAAATGTCTGCAAGGTACGCAAGTCTCATTAGCCATGAGGAATTTGTCAGACAGTCATTAAATTTTCATCCTGAATTATCTGAAGTGAAGAACACCAGTAGTTCACTACGAAGCTCAAAAAGCTTCACAAGCACTTTTCCTCTGGATAGCCACCTCACTTCCATATGTAAAAGAAGCGTTTTGTGCTGACTACCCATTTCCTCGTACAAAATTTTAAATAACGTGGATTGAAGTGGTCGAAATTTGACAAAATTGATCATTTGTGCTCGATAAAGCAATACAATTTTCAAATATGCTGGTATTTTTTTACTGCAAGTGTTTGTATGTGTAGAACACAATGGCTCTTAGTGCTTTCTGGTGCCACACTTATGATTCACGTTACAGCTCCCTTCAACTTCCCGATCATTGCCCGAGCACTGTCAGTACATACATCAATACGTTTTTCCCAACTAATTTCATGCTTTCTGATAAAATTGTTGATGCAGTTGACTATTTCTTCTCCAGTCGTGTAGCTTTGCAGAGATTCACATAAGAGCAGGTCCTCTTCAGTAATATTATTAAATCTATATCGGACAAATACTAGTAGCTACAGCAAGTCCTGAAACGTCAGTGGACTCATCTAGCTGCAATGAACACTCATGGCAATTTTTCAGTCAGCAAACTAGCTCTTTTTCTATGTCATCGGCAAGATCTTTAATACGGCGTGCAACAGTATTATTTGACAACTGTACAGCATCAGTTTTTTTTTTACCAGACTGCTCACTCAACATGCATGTTACAATATCTTTCACGCAAGGCTTGATAAGCGTTTCTCCAATACTGTGAGCTTCTCCAGCAAGCGCTATACAGTAACTTGCTCGATAAGATGCCTCTGTTGCACTTTCGTTGTCTGTTTTAGCAATTTTAATCATCCAAAGTTTACAATTTCCAAGTGAGTCACGCTGCCTCTTGAAAAATCTTATATCTTTGTCTTTGTATTCAGCATGCTTAGTTTCCAAATGCCTACGAAGTTTAGCAGGAGCTAATGAACTGTTCGCTAATATTTTGTTGCACACAACGCACTGCACATCGGGAACATCTCTATTTCCAACACACGTAAAACCAAAAGACAAATAACTTTCATCATACCTTCGTTTTGGTCTTTTAACACCTGCTGCTTCTTGTTTTTTTATATACTTTGGTGGAAATTCTTTCACCTTGGATAACTCACTAGTACCAAGAGATTTTGTGGCAACAAAAGACTGCGATTGTTCATCCTCATTTTGAAGTGTCACAATATTTTTCTCGTTTATTTCGGCCACAGTTGGAGTACCAGAAGAACTTGCCTTTTGTTTCAAAGTTCCTTCTTTTAGCCACAAATCCATGGTGATTAGGTTTAGTAACAATATTTAGAAATACTGATTTTTGTCAAATTTTGTTTGTCACAAATATTTGTATTTCGAGTGAAGCTAGTTTAGTTGTGCTTATCGCACACACAGTAAAGACCCACTGGTTTGAACGTGTTGAGTGAATATGTTATGTTCAACATGGCGGTTTGAGCATTGGTTTGCTAAACCCAGGGTTGTGAGTTCAATCCTTGAGGGGGCCATTTAGGGATCTGGGGCAAAAATTGGGGATTGGTCCTGCTTTGAGCAGGGGGTTGGACTAGATGATCTCCTGAGGTCCCTTCCAACCCTGATAGTCTATGATTCTATGGCGAAAGAGAATGGTATGTACATACTGCTGCAGTTCTCAGCCTCGAGCAGAAGGGGTACGACGTCACTAACTGAAACGTGTCTGAAAGAGGTAGACGTCAACATGCTTGCGTGCCGCGTTCTCTTTACGCCATGATATTCAATACGAGATCTATCAATAACCGGAAAAAGTTTTATGTTAAATTATAGTCATTCAAAAATTTTTGTAAACTATGCTTCAAATATGCCAAATTTAAAATTAAAAAAAAAATTTAAAGACTCTTGTTTTTAATTACGATTCTTTCACGGAACAGCTATTCACATCATGTGGAACACAATTTGGGAAATGCTGGTGTAGCATTTAAATCTGCAGCTGTTCATAATTTTGACATCTGAAACAGTGCCTATTTAAATTCACCTTAATAATTCTATGTTTTGAATGTATTTTAAATCCTATCTTTTTTTTTTTTTTTTGTAATGCCCATTAAATAGTGGATCCTATGTACACCTTTTTGGGATAACTGAATTTATTCTAAGGTGGTAAATTGGGAAGTTGTGCGCTATTTTACTTGAAGGTCAACCTGCCGTGAATCACTGACCACTTTTAAATCAAGATTGGATGTTTTTCTAAAAGATCTGTGCTAGGAATTATTTGGGGACAGTTCTTTGGCCTGTGTAATGCAGGAGGTCAGACTAGATGACTATTGACTATGATCCCTTCTGGCCTAGAAATCTATCAGTCTGCCTGACTACTAACTAATAAATACTTCTGTCTTATTCGCAAGAGTGCCATGCATCCACAGATACCTAACTACATTGTTCGATAAACGTTAATGATGCCTCACAAACTCCTGTAAGGCAGGAACTGTTAGAGCTCTATTAATGGATGCAGTCATTGGACTGCGCTTCTAGTTTAAGCGAAATAAAACACCGTAAAACCTCTTCAGTGCACAATTAAACTTTGTGCTGTGCTTTCCATAACTAACATATTCTTCATTAGAGAAGCACCTGTAAATAGTATACGTTTTGACCTGGATTTGTTGTCAGGCTGCATTTTTATAGCAATCTAGATTTCCTTTACATCAGTAAACAACGTGACATGGTTTAGCACTGGCCATCTTTGTCCTTGAGACATTTCAAGCCCAGACATGAGTGAAGGAGGTAAGTGTGTGTGGTTTCTCAGTTATGCCATATGCGCTTGTTTGGAAAAGGAATTTCAAGTGGTTCGACTCCTTCTCAAAGGAGCCTATGCCCTTTACATACTGCACTTGGCTGTCATCAGCATAGGCTGGTTTTGTGGCTGCAGATTAATAGGCCAGCATCTTGTTTGGGTCCTAAAATGGTTCACTGATAAATCTTAATTTAAAAAAAAAAAAAAGCGGCTTGCATAACTGTCATGTTAGTCATCTTATTGCCCATGCTTTTCCATATGGTGGATTGATTTGTCCCCGTCAGTGACCATGTGTAACAAAGATTCCTGTGTAATCAGGGTTGGATGGATTTCTGAAGCCAATATCTTAGTTGCTTCATGAGTTCATTATCATTTGTACTACAGTTTTTTCTGGGACCCCCAGTCATGGATCAGGGTCCCATTGTGCTAGGCACTACAGTTACATAACAAAAATATGGCCCCCCTACCTGAAGAACTGATAGTCTGTCAGTGGTTCTCAAACTTTTGTACTGGTGACCCCTTTCACATAGCAAGCCTCTGAGTGGTTTGGGTTGGAAGGGACCTCAGGAGGTCATCTAATCCAACCCCCTGCTCAAAGCAGGACCAATCCCCAACTAAATCAAAATTAAAAACACTTTAAAATATATTTAACATCATTATAAATGCTGGAGGCAAAGCTGGGTTTGGGGTGGAGGCTGACAGCTCATGCCTCCTGAGGGTCCTGACCCCCAGTTTGAGAACCCCTGGTCTAAGTAGTCAGAACTGAAGCTTGGGGCTGGATTCTGCTTCAGGATTCACCAATATAAAACAGTTATTTCAGTGGACTTACCACTTACATTAGAGGAACAGAGCAGAATTTGGTCCCTGATCTGCAAATCCAAAGCCCAACAGCAAAAAACGGTTGTTAGAGGAATACAAAGAAGTGCTGGTGAGTCTCTCACTAAGTGCATCTGAATGCTGATGAATGTATTACTAAAAGGTTATTTGAAAAGGGGGCATATCTACAGTGCGTGTAGATTAAATGCAAAAAAAACCAAACCCCAAACCAAAAATTTTCGAGAAACAGTCTTAAAATTTTGCCTGTACATCTGGGGAAGCTCAAAAATGTGTGACTCGTACATCAGCAATAACCTCTGTCCCCCTTGCACACAAACACCTTTATCATCTGTTGCTGTTCATGCCTGAATAGGTGCACTGTGATTAAGCTGTAGTGCTGTGGTGGTAATAACTATGTGTGAAATCTCAAACGCGATGCTGCATTGAACATCTATTCTACCACTTTAATAATTAAGGCTGTAACTCGGCAAAGTACTTCAGCATGTACTTAAGTCCTATTAAGCACATACTTGGGCACGGTGTTAACTTGAAGCGCTTTGCTGAATCTTGGGGCCCAACAAAAATGTCTAAAGAGAGACGTGCATTTCTAGCAACTGCACATTCAAGGAAATGTGCTGATGTCTTGAGGAAGTGGGTCTTGTGGGATCCCATCAGTCACTACATTCTGGGGGGAGGAAAATGCTAATGGTCGGAGGTCAGGGACTTATTTTTGTCAGTCCCCGACAAGTGTTTAAACAGCATCTTCTCTGTCATAATCACTAAACTACTAACATTAACATGGAAAGCATACTCACAATTAACAATTTTTTATATACTTTACCTCAATACTACTATCCCTCTAGACTCCAAATGAGAATTTCAATTAGACTTCTTAACCAGGATAAAAATTTACTCTCTTGCTAGACTGAGAGCCAAACACGGGTACAAATATCTCGTATGCAGACAAGCCCTGAGGAGCCAGTAAGATATTTAGATCTGACGACACTATGCAAGCCTTTTAGGGCAGGGACTGTGTTTTCTTATTTGCTTCTGGAAAGCACCAGCCACGCATGTGGTGACTCCTAGAGAATTGTGAACCAGAATGGTGTAATTCCATCCAGGACGTCTGATGATGCGTTGCTGACTTTGATATTGCCACGTGATCCAGAGTCAAATTATTTTCACACTTGGCAGCAGCTTCTGAAATGTTATTATCTAAAATGTGAGTGGGCCTTGTGCTTTCTGTGCATGTGTGGGGGAGGGAGGGGGAACCCTTCTGAACATCTGGCTAGTATGATTTCACTCTTACTGAAACCTGGGCTGAGAAGTCTGCCTCGCGTTTATTTCCTTCCAGAGCGAGTGAACAGTGGTATAGTTTGAGAACAATTTACAGAAAACAAATTTAGTAGAGAACGCATTTACTTTCAGTAGTCTGTCTATAGTAGTATGTGTTTCAGTTTGTGAAACAGGCTGTGTCTAACATGCCTCGGGATACATATTCAAAACCTAATCCTATCAAAGAAGAAGGCCACCCAAACGTCTCCTCTGGCAAATGCCTGAGTAAGTCTGGGCCTTGCCTCATGCCCTAAAGGTCAGCAGACTTCGGCTCTGTCAGACCAGGAAGTAAATTCCATGGGGGAAAAGGGTCCCTTATTGAAAACACGCTGCAATCAAAATCTTTCACATTTCAGTGTAGTGACTGTCGTATCGCCAATTCAAAGCATTCAAAAACCTTGAGTTGGGCCCCAAAAGTTATGATTATATATCGAATCTCATGGGCTTTTTTTTTTTTTTTTTAAGTTGGAAGTGTTCTGGGTTCTGAGCCATCAGGATGCACTTGACTTATGTTTTGGGGGGTGGATTTTCCCCCACAACCATGTAGGCTAGAAACTTTTTAAAATGAAAACTGAGATGACTCTGGCAACTTGGGCTTTGTTTAAAAATAAATAAATAAAATTAAATTATATATATATTAAAGCAAATGTTGAAAGACTGGAAACAAAATTACAAGAGTTGAGAACACTCTGACTCAAGCAGCCCAGCTGAACTCAGAGTTTTGCAGATCAAAGTCAACGCCTTGAATAATCGTATCGGGGATGTGCATAATACTTCACATATAAGTAGGGTCATGAGGTCCCTCTCACAAGGATTTTGCAGTCCAGGACTCCAGTCCTGCAGTTCATTTATGTCATGTAGAGTCCCAATGAATCTCTCTTTGAGCATAGGGATCAGTCTACTCTACTGGTGTTGCAAGATTGGGGCCCAAGTTAGGCAGGTGAATGAGTAATAAGACCAAACATGTGGGACGTGAAGAAACAAGGGGACAGAATATATGCTGGGGAGGGAGTATGCTCTTTCGAACACTGCTGCTCATTGATCGCTTGATCAGCATATGTTTAGGTGAGCAAAAACGCATACACGTTTGCGCATTAAATTATCATGTTCCACAATTGCAGAAATTGGATTTGCAAATGGCCAGTTTTGTTGTAGCAAGCCATTTCTTGTGCAATTCTGTGACTGTGCATGCAGGCTATTAAAGATCAAGCCTCTGATATGCATTATATTCCTTGGAGGGTTTTATATTTTTTTTTTAAAGGACAGACATGGGGGATGGTAGACAGCATCACAGTGTAGAATTGTTGCACTAGGCTTGAAGGTAACAGGAAAACAAAATCCCTACAGCTGGATGTTAAATTGTAAAAGTAGGTGTGTGTGATACATGACTTTGTTCCTATGTAATGAAAATTACGTTAAACGGTGGAAAGCAGGAAATGATAAACAGCCTTTCTTCAAAGGATCCAGTAAAGTTTACCTCTGACTTCACCATACATGTGCCTGCCTTGTAAATCTATTCTGTGGTTTGGCAGCCTCTTGTGAATGTCTTTTTTTTTTTTTTTCCTTCCCCCCCCCCCCCCCCCAATGAATCTTGTCAGAGCTTTGGCTGTCTTCTCATCTGCAGCTCATCTCTCTTCAGAAGCAGGGAATCCAATTTCCTGAGACCTCTAAAATGTTCTTTTTCCCTTTCTAATGCAATGTTGCAGAGGAAGATGATGGAGACGAGGCTGCAGAATTTCAGTCATCTGGGAAAATCGGAGCAAAGAAACAGAGGAAACTAGAAGAGAAACAAGCCAGAAAAGCCAAGAGAGAGGTGAGTGTTTCCTGCCAAGTCTAAAGCACAAAGCAAAGGGCCGATGATAGCTGACCTAAAGGAGGCAGGAGTTGTTCTTTGGTCACAACAGCTGGGAGGTTTATCGGGGGGGGAACCCGCTTTGTCTCAGAAACACCCCACACACGTACAAATCTGGACAAGCAGCTGACGGTTGTGATTGTGTAACACCGACAGACCATGGTTGTCAGTGGGTGGGATCGAACTGGGGACTTCTGAGCTTAGTGCATCAGCCTCCACCGCATGAGCTAAAAGCTGCTGTAGTAGCAGCTGTGGAATGTCTGTGCATTGCTCCATGCTCACCTGTAGGGGGAGGTTCCCCTTCCTATTTCAACCACTGTGCCGGTTCTCCATGCACAGCCTTGTCCACTTGTTCCTTGGGGATTGGATGAGAATTTGGTGACATAGGTAAGCTGTGTCCTTGCAAAGCCCGTTGAAGTGCGTGGGAGCTGAGCATTCAGTCCTTAGGCCAGAATTCAGCAGAGAGCAAACAAAAAGCCTAGAAACCAGACATCTCTTTGCTATGAATATTCATCCGTTTCCTAAATTCTAGCTCTGCATATTAAATTACCATTTGAATACTCTGGATTTTTCAGTTACACTTATTTAACTGCTGCAAGTCCAGAGGTAACTAATCGGCAACAGCAAACCCTCCTAAAGCCCATTAGTATATGACTCAAGTTTTTATACGTTAATTTCTTTTTCCTGTTCTACTTTACTGGCCTGCAATCTCTGTAACCTGGAGTATGGTTTGCAAAAGCTTGATGTAATTGCAACAGACTTTTGCATAACAGAGAAGATGCTCGCCACAGCACAGAGTGAACAAAGTAATAATAAGAGCATTAAACAAGTCTGTTGGGCTGAAATTGACCTCTGCACAGGTCAACACAAAGCCACTCAAATCCCACATAAGCCCTGCTTTAAGAAATAAAGTGGTGCCTAGATCTTACACACAGGGATTAAATTTACCTTGGCTGACTGTGGTGATAAGTGCTAAAGGTAGCATATATCATAACAAATACTGCATGATTATATATAGTCTTCCATTACGATCCTCTCTTCACTTGCACATAACTTTAACCATTTTTGGTTTTAACTTTCTAAGCTTGATCTTTTATGAAAAGTTTGAGCAAAATCAATTAAGTTACTTTGGAGTTAGATCACTGGTTTTCAACCAGTGGTCCACATACCGCCGGGGGTCCGCAGACTAAGATTTCCAAAGGGGTCTGCACCTCCATTTGAAAATTTTTAGGGGTCCACAAATGAAAAAAGAGTGAAAACCACTGAGTTAAATAAAGGGTGTGGGAGGGCAGAGGAGAGATCCTTCGTTCCATTTTCAAACAAGCTGATTTTCTCCCCCCCCCCCCCCCAGCTCAAAACCCCTGACACTTAAAGCTGAAATGTTCCACGTGGCACATTCTCAGTGAGGATGAGTCTCCTGGCTATTTAATTTAAAAAACACAAATTAGATCAAGAATTTTCTGGAATGGGGAGAAAGGGGAAATAATAAAGAAATCAATATAAAGATATTTTAAGCAATAGTCTAAATCATCCATTATGAATTGAAACAATTTGTGTGTATTGGATATAGTGGCTGGTTATTTTGGGGGGAGGGAGTGGCTGTGGATCTTGTGTTTTTAAGTTAAATTTAATCTTCCTAATAGTAAGATTTCCATTCTTTTTCTAGGAGAGCAATTTTTCCATTTTTAACTGTACAGTAATTTAAATGTGCTTTCATTGTATGAATCACTTCTTTAAAGGATGCCATTCAGATTAATAAGAACAAAATTCAAGGTACCGTATAAAACTAAAGATTTTACATTTGCAAAGTTTTTTGTTTTTTGGTTTTTTTTTTTTTTTAGATTTAAAGTGAAGGGAAAAGTCAGTGGCTTTATCAGAGTATTCAATAGCAAAGCTACAAAAACAAGCTAATTCATGCATTCAGTGGAGGTGAAAACTTCGACAAGAAAACTGATATTTTAAATCTCCATAGGGATAATTTATAAACTGAGTGGAAAAATTTGAAACAAACGGAAAACCCTGATGATGGTGACAAACGAGAATAGCTTCTCTTTTAAAAATCAGTTGTGTATTTCTGGACACAGGAGTCCAGGAAATTGATGAGAGATAACTGATGCTCGTAAATTATGAAACCAAAGGTTGAGAGAGAATAATGTATTGCCTTTTTTTTTTTTTTAAGGCTGAAGAAGCAGAGCGTGAGGAACGGAAAAAACTCGAGTCAAAGAGAGAGGAGGAAAGGCGGAAAGAAGAGGAGAGAATACGCCTTGAAGAAGAAAGACAGGTGGGATTTGACTGAGTTTGCAGTTAGAAATTCTAAAGCAAATTTTGCCCTTTGTTACATCTTTAGTACAAAGAGGGCTGTATGCAACCTTGAACTGAGCTGAAACCCCTGCTGGTGTTAGGTACTCTCAGACAAGCCTGTGACTTTCTTTGGGTTATTATTTGTATTATGATAGTGTCTAGAGGTCCCAACCAAGATCAGGGCCCTGTTGTGTTAAATAGACGACAGACACAGTCCTTACTCTCACAAGCTTGCCTTCGAAGTAGACAAGACAGACAAAGGGGAAGTGACTAAGCCCGGAGGTCACACCGCCGGTCAGTGGTTAAAACTCTCATCTTCTGATTCCCAGTCCAGTTGGCTGTCCATTACTCCACACCGGCTCCTTTTGTGTGATAACTTTGCCATTAAAGAGTTGTTTGATCATTTGCTGTGATAGTGAATGTTGACTTAGACAGCCGCCCAAGGGACCAACAGGAAACTGCTTGGCCATGAGGGAGCATACTTAATGAAAGACGTCCTATGAACTTATAATGGGAACTTTGGTGAGGTACTCCAGATTGGTCTCTTAGGGGAGGGGGCTGGTTATCAGAAAGGGTTTTTAGTCCAGCGTTCACTGTAACTTTAAATCCATGTCGTGTAGGGAGTGATAGACTCACCAAAGCTGGCGTGCTGGACTGCAGCAGTGCCTCCTGGGGCATTGCGGTGTGAATACTTTATTTTGGAAATCTTTAAAAATGAATATTTGTGTGTGTGTAGCAAAAGAGATTAGAAAAAGCAGATACTGAGCATACATCAAAGTCTCTGTTAAAGCCTCCCTTCAGCTAGGAGGCTGGAAGGCAGGCAGCTCTTCCGAGGCTTCTCTGAGCAGAAAGGACCACTCTGGTGACAGCTAGTGGCTAAGAACAAGCTTCATATTCTCTTGGGCACTTGAGCAAGCTGTACAGAGGCTTTAGGGCACGTATCTGGGGTGAGTCACTGTTGGATGTCATGCAGCATCATGCGTTGCATTCGCACCTACCAAAGGGGCCAGAATACCCTCTGAATTAATCAACTGGCATACAGGAACGAGGATAATGATTTGTCTGCCTGCTTGCAGTAAGCCAGTTTATTTTAGTTGCTCAAAATCGGGATTGTGTATGTTGATATCAGAAAAGACGAGTCACTTTGCCTTTTAACATGCTGGATGGAATGCACAGAACATAGAGTGTAGGAAGTCTTTTAAAAGTGTTCGTTTCCTTATGTAAAGTTTGGGAAAACAAACAGAGGACTCCTAAAATGCTCTCATTTTTCTGCAGAAACAAAATGTTTTCGCTCTGGTTATCCATTGACAAATTCCTTCCTCTCTTCTGAGCTACTCTAATATGCCGGTACATCAGTGGAACGCTTCTGGGCTGCTAGTTTTTTATGAATGATGAGAGCATCAGCTAGAGTTATTGTAGCAGGGATTAAGAAAGCAAAAAACCAAGTGTTTGGAAGGGGATATAAACGCTTGTATTTCAGGGAATAACAACCTCTAACTCCTGGGGTTCAGGAAGAAACATTCTCAGTGAGCAGGATATTCAGTAACCACCCACTCCACAGTTTCTTGCACCTTCCTTGGAAACAGGTGATATTGGTCACTGAGAGAGATATGCTGTGTCTAGTCCAGTGTCACTGGTCTGAGTCAAACAACACCTTCTGATTTCAAAATCTGTCTACAAACGCAACCACCACAGCAGATAGATTTCTTACCAGAAAGGCAGTTTGCCCGGTAAGTTCAAGCTGTCTGAGAACAAGCTTCCTTCATGAGGGCAGACGTGGTGGCAAAGGGTATATTGCAAAGTGATGTTTTTCTGTGGCTTCCTTCGCTCCCAATGGCAATGCCTTTAACTGGTATTAGCATGAAAGCTGCTTAATAGAGTCCAGCCAGTGTTGAGGAGCTGAGTGGTAGGTACATGTGGAACTTTACACAATGGTCTCTTCATAGAGACTTTGCCACATTAAAAGGAAAAGACCAAAGCAGTCTTTGCAAAATTCTACTCACCCAAAGTGAGTTATTTTATTATGGTTGAGTGAATCAGATACCATTTTTATTCTTTTTTTCATTGCCATTGTTCATGGTTAAGTGAGAGGGAAAATATTTTTGTGTCTGGGCTGATGTGTTTTTGGTGGCAGCTTTGCCAGGCTTGGGGAAAAGAAGATGAATAAAGACACTCAGGCTCCTGAAAATCCCAGTCTAAACAGAACTACTATGGTTTTAGTTGTGTATTATTTAGAACAGTATCTTAGTGGATCCTTTCAGCGCTTTCCTTCAATAGTTTTGTAACTAGGCTGGTGCGTCAAGGGTATTCTATCACCTTATGAAACTCTCACACAGTTTTTAAGTAAATGCATTCCATTTCATATGAAAGGGTACAGGAGCCAAATAACCACCAAGTGCTCCGGATTCCTCCCCAAAGCAAGCTACTCTGGCCATATGTAGCCCATGAGTTGAGTTGGACATCTGTTATAATAACTTCTCTTCCCATCTGACTCTTCTCTGAATCTTTAACAGGAAGTGGGACTATTCTAGCGCCCCACCTTTTTACCCAAGAGCTAGATTTGTTCATCAAAAGCTCCTGCTCCAGTCAGGGAACAGAGTAGCATTTACAGGGAGGATCACAGTAACAGGAATTTAACCTGTTAGTATAGGAGAGTTAAGACGCTAGCTGGCTCCCTCAGCAGCCTGAGGAATTATCACCCACACCAAGCTAGTCTTCGGTTCTTGGTTCTGTGCTCCACTTATTGTCCAAATGGCCACAGACTCTCAAAAAGCAAACAAAACCCCCAGCTGGGTCTTTCTACCCAGCCGTGATGCCCAGGGCTTACCACCTGGAGTCTTCCTCCCTCAGGGTCTGCTGCGGAAGGCTGTCCCTTCCTGCAGTCCCCCCTCAAGGGAGCCGCTTGCTAGCCTTTATAGTCACCGACTCCCTTCACAGCTGAATCTGATAACTGACCAAGCCAGGCTGGCCCTTAAAGGGGCAAGTCCACCCTTTTACAGAGAAAATAAAAGGGGTTAAAAATTGGGTGACTGTATACCCAAGTGCACATATTGTGCTAACAAAGAGCGGAGTTCCATGCACAACACTGTAGCTTTCAGGTTCTTTTACAGACTTGGCCTATGACATCAAAGGTCAAAATATTAACCTGTTTGACCCCTTTATCTTTCGCAAGGGCCACGGCAAGATGATGCTGTTTGCAGACTGCCTAAGCTAGAATGTGCCATTCGTACTTTCCTTTTATTTAAAAAAAGGAGGAAAAAACCCTTAAACTATTGTTTACCGGAAACTTAATGTCTGGAACCAATTCTTGTGGGCAGCACACACACACTGTTCCTAGCCACCTACATCAATTAGAAAATGGAAAGGCCAAATTACTAAAGGTTTATGCAACCAGAGATTGATTAGTCATGAATTTAAAAAGGAAGAGAGGGCAGTTATGGAGCTTTATATCTCCAGCTGTACGTTCTGTTTGAGGCAGGTGATCTTGGTACTGACTCTTTTGTTGCAGAATCATAATCCCACAAAGCAGTGAATTCAGAATTAAAAGTTTAGCTAGAAATTGTACCGAGTCTTCCTGGTGTCCTGATCCTTGCCTCAGATCCATCCAGTTACTCCTGCCATTCAAGGTAGCTCAGCCATCTGCCCCTGTGTTTTTCTTCTCATCGATTTCAGGGAAGATGTTTAGGAGCAGTGATGAAGGCAAGGAGCAGAGTCATGGATGTGAAAGGGCGGGGATGGGTATTTTGTACATAGTGTTAATAACTGTTTCATGTATAAATTCTAACATATGAACCCACTGTTTTTTCACATGGACACTGTCCATTCCGTAGGAGCACCATGATTTATACATGCAAGAGAAGTTATTCTCCAAAGTAATTAACAAACGAGCAGTAAAACTCAGTGAGCTAGCTGAGTTACCCTTCAAATGTCTTCCTTTTGTACGTGTCTTGTAGAGAGCTACCAAAAGAAATTTCCTTTCCATAAGAGTTGACGTTCACTTCCTGTAGGGGATTCTGTTCTTTTGGCCTGCCTAGAGAAATTAGTTACACCCGAAACGAACAGCTGGATTCTCTCCAGTGATCCAGACAGTTTGATGGCCCAGGAAAGTTTGCCAAAAGTTAGGGTGATTCCTGATTGGGTTACTGTAGTTACAATTTACAAAATTCAATAACTGGATTTACTTGGTTATAGACGTCCTTCAAAGTATTCACTTGTAATCTTATCTTGTCTATTAACGCACTACTCTGAGTGGTTTGAGACAGGCACTTTAATGAAAATTGAGAATCTTAAAGACAAGTGAAATCCCAGAATCACTCTGGTTTACCTTTTGTAGGCGGATGGATAAATGCCGTCCATTCCTTCTGGGTAACTTTTCGCAGCATTTCAGAAAGCTTAGCTGTAAACGGAAACTGCTCTTTAATAGGAGTCATGGGCACTAAAATCTCAAACTTTGTGAGAAAATGAGCTCACTGGTGCTATTTTTAATGTAATTATATATATAAAAATAAAATGTGGCTGCCCCTTGGCTGCAGTGTTGCAAACTAGAGAATATATTTTTAAATTTTATAAGTTTCCTTTCCAGTGTTCTGATGACCTGATTGGCTGCATCTGTGAAGGAGCTCCTTTATGATTGGTATTGGCTTTAGCGGTGCCTTACCCTGGGGATTTCCCTTTTGCTCTTGGAGTTTTTTGGTGGTGAAATGGTTTACCGACTGACACCTTATCAATGAGAACGAACTTCCTCTGATGTTGCAAAACAGCACCCTTCGTGAGCAATCTGCAAAGCTTTTGTGTAAAGAGCTTGCTCTTCTGTGCACAGGGATTTTGTACGCTTCGTTCCCTACAGCACCAGCAAATCTACAGTAGTTTGAAAAATTGCATACAGCGTGTGTGATTGAGACAGACATGTAACTTCATGCCTGTCCTGTAATGAAATATTATATTGGAACAATATGTGTTGCCTGAAAGCAAATTGCCTTTGAAACGCGGCTTGCTGTAATATAAAAAGAACCAAGGTTTGTCCCTCTTCCATTGACCTGGTTTTAATTGTGTATTTAAAAAAATGCACCACTGCAGTATTAGAGTGTTAGAATCAGTGCTGTAAATAAAAAAACATGCTCATATTGCACAGACAAGGCTTTGGTCAAAATATCTGGATGCCTAAAGTTAGGCTTCTAATGTCATATTTCAGGGTCTAAATAAAAATGGCCAGATTTTTTTCCCAAGTTGCAGCTGCTCCCACTGACTCACTGGGATTTTGGGCGCTCAGTGCTTCTGAAAATTGGGCCATTTAGATTTAGTCTCCTAACTTGATATTGAAGACCCTAATTTTAAGCACCTAGCTTTGAAAATTTCGGCCTGTATTTTTAGCCTGTGTAGTGCTGCTAATGATATCTGCAACCCACTTAAATGTTGCCCTTATGCTTTATTTTGTCAGTATAAACTTTAATTTTAAAATAGTGCAGCCTTCTTGTACAATTGTGGTGAGAGGATGTATTAAATTCACATGCACCTACGGCGTTCCCTTGGATGCTAACAAGCTCAGGCTGCAATGCAATTTCAGTTTGTGGCTATTTTCAAACATTCATAAATTTCTGAAAATTTCCCATGCTTAATGTTGGCAGGAAGGTAAAGTTATTTAGAAAGTTTGAACAAAATTCCTTTTGAGCTGTTCTAATTATTAGAGTTGGGAGAGAGGTTTTTAAAAGATTGATGCTGTGCATAAGCAGTGAAAATGTGAATACAGAGGAACTCGGTTTGAGTTTCAAAAATATTTCTGGGTTTGAAAAATATTGTTTGACTCCTAATGTGTGCTCCCTGCTGAACCCCTTCCATCTCCTTGCAAATCCTGTATCATCACGATGATAGACTAGATGATAATTAATAATACCTAGTTCTTTTCAGCCATAGATCTCCACGCTTTACAAAAGAGATCAGTACCATTATCCCTGTTTTCCAATTGGGAAAACTGAGGCAGGGAGAGAGAGAAATGTCTTGTCTGAGATCTCTTAGCAGGCCAGTGGCAGAGCCAGGAATTGAATCCAGGTCTTCCAAATCCCAGTCCAGTACTCTGCCCACTCGACCATGTTGCCTTGTGGCTTTATTTCAACTTAAATGGTTTGCTGAAGAAGAGTCTAAGGAGGAGAGCTCTGCTTTGAAGTCTGCATTAGTGGATTATGGCCCTCTTGCTGCCTCACTACCCAGTTACCATTATTGTGAAACTAATCCTTTTGGGGCCAGGATCCTCCCGGCATGTACAGCATGGGGTGGGGTGATTTATATAGCACCGCAGAACTGTGCAGCACTTCACGGGCCTGTAAGAGGCGAGAGGTCAGATTCTGTTCTCCCTTGTTGGTTACAAATCCAGATGGACCCACTGACTTCAGGGGAGTTCATTCTCGGAGGGAGTGTGAATTTATACCAGGGTCTGAGAGACTTACTTAAAGGGTGGAAAGGATTGAAAAACTTCATAAGAAGGATAGAAATTGATCAGAAGAAATACTTTACACTTGTAGAGAGCCCAAACATGGTGTCGTGTTGAGGTGGGAGAGGAGTAAGATGCGACTGCTTCAAGGCAAAAAAAACAAAAAACAAAAAAAACCACCACCAATGTATGCAGCGGCAGTTACCAAATTTCCTTAGTGCTGGGGTTTCCCCACTCCCCACCCATCCTTTAAGGGAGGTGGCCCGTCTATTCTCTCTCCTGCACGTTCCCTGCAGCTTCACTTGAGAGCAATAGATCTGAGATCAGGCCAAAATAAACGACATAACCGTACTTTGCTTTTTTTCCCCAGAGGTTTAATTTCGCTTTCCTCCCACACACTCCCCGAAACGTTTTCACTGGTTGCCCTCGTGTTTCCTAAATCCTTGGGAGTGAGGCAGGCAGCACCATAAATGGCTACTAAACCAAGTAGTTAAGGACTGATCTTAGAGCTATTTCATAACGTGGACCACTTCCACGGGTGGATAGATTCTCCTGTGGACACCTCCCTGTCTAGTCCTGAGTCCACGCCTTCCACACAGCAGCTGTAGTGCTTGGTGATATGAAAGAAGGATACAAAGACAGTAGTAAGAGAGCCAGGTGAAAATACATGTGTGTTAATGTAATAGACATACCTGCTTTACTATGTTTTTTTTTTCCCCACATGTTCCATCTCTGCTGTTTGTTGCCCCTCTCAGTGAATTTATTGGTATACAAGCTCCTCATTTCTCTCTTTACAGTTTGGGTCTGTCCTCAGGTTTGATCATGGTTGAATTTACACCAAAGAAATGCATGAAGCAGCTGACCAGGGAGTTGCTGGGGGTTTTTTATGTTCGGATTAATTGTTCAACAAAGCCTCTAGAAATCCTGAGTGTCCTGCTAATAAAACTAATAAGCATTCAGGCTTGAAGGCTGGCGGATGCTTCATTGTTCTTACTGAAGGCGCTGCTCAGACCCCCTGGAAATGCTCTGCTGATCACAATATGAGAGCTGAAGGTCTGAGAAGTAAGTGTAGGTCAGCTTGTAATGAGTGACCAAGGAAAAAAGACGTGGGACCAAGAATGGCACGCTTTGTCAATCTCCTCGCACTGATGTGTTTCCTACAGTGTGCTGGATGTGGAAATACTGACACTAACATTGTGGCAGATTTTAGTCCTACTGAAGTCAAAGGCACAGCTCTTTAGACGTGTGAGAGAGAGAGAATAGGTTGGTTGGTTTGCTTGTCAGCCTCTTTTAGAACCAGGAAAATGATGTCCGACTGTTGTAAATGGGCCAGTTGTCTTTTGATTTTTGCAGAACAACCATCTGGAAATTTTGAAGGACTCAACTCTTATCACTTCCCTTCAAAAGTGTTGTCAGGTTCTTTTGTGCTTCAAAATTCTACGTAGCATTTGAGTTACAGGGATGTGATCGGAACAGAGTTGTGAAGGACTTTGATGTGTCTCAGTGATTCTAGATCAAATTGGCTCAGTTTACAAGTGAAGAAGGGCTCTGAGAGCCAGGCTGTGTTCTTTCAGGCTCATGTGCTGCTAATAATAAAGATTCTGCAGCTGGATCTTAGTTAATAACCTTTTTGGTGAGGCAGGACCCAGAAAATAATCCCACTCCCTCTCAAAAGCTGTGTTAAATCTGCAGGAATAAAAAGCAGCAAAATTTCCCCATTTGACTCTGAATGCACAAAAGGATCAGATCTGGTAAGAAATTAGGTGCTTTTTTTCCAGTCACTTTTTCACCATAATGACTCTTTAGGGCCACAGTCCCACAAGTTTCAGAGGGCCTGCTGTGTTGGTCTGTATCAGCAAAAATAACGAGGAGTCCTTGTGGCACCTTAGAGACTAACACATTTATTTGGGTATAAGCTTTCGTGGGCTAGAAACCACTTCATCAGATGCATGAAGTGGAAAATACAGGAGGCAGGTATAAATACACACCTGTGAAAAGATGGGAGTTGCCTTATCAAGTGCGGGGTCAGTGCTAACAAGGCCAATTCAATCAGGGTGGATGTGGCCCACGAGTGACTCAGCCTGGGAGTGCTGAGGCGTATAATAATTTTTTTTGGCTGTCTCTACTACAGGGCAGATATATCCATGCTGTGTTCTAAGGGCCCAATCCTGTCTCTCGTATTTCATGATAGGACCTTTTTTTTTTTTTTTTTTTTACTGTGTACATTTTATTGATGTAATGGTTCAATTTCCCTCCGTTTTCAGGAAGCAACTGCTATATAATACCAGTGTCAAAGAAATGCTGCATGGTTATTTCGGAGTGGAACTGAGGGAACAGCTAGCCATTAGAAACGGGCACAGCAGGATTTTGCTTCAAAAATACCTTACTGTGGTGGTGGTATTATTTCCTCCTGAGAACACGAAGGAAAAATGCATAGAAAGCAGCAAACCAAGCACGTGCTTGGGATGGCACATTTCGAGGGACGGCATTCCGGCCACCCTTTTTGCTTGGTCAGTTGCGCTCTCGGAGCTTGGGGCGGCAAAAAACCTAGATCCAGCCCTGTCTCTGAGCACGAAACCCCTGCAATCCCATCCTGGCTGTGCCCCTGATTTTTCTAGGCAGCCTAGAGCAAGTCACTTAACATGTGTGCTTCTGTTTTCCTCTCTTGTTAGATGGTTGTGATGCCCCCAGCACAGGGCAGTTAGGAGATTTAATTACCAATTGTACCCAGCTTTGAAGATTTAAAATGCTTTATAAGGCACAGTTAGTATTAGTGACTAGAAATGATTGAAAGGCACCAGAATGCACAGCTTTTAGCTAACTAGAGTGAACCGCTAACTGAAGAACTTTTTTTTCTCTCCTTATGGCCACCTCTTGTGTTCTATTCATAAACCAGGCAGTTAATACAGCTACTTGTATCTCTTACATATAACCAGTTGAGTGGTCTGCCATCAAAAAAAACATTTTTTTTAAACCTTGTAATAGGCCTGATTCTTCTTTCTCACTTGTTTGCCACCAGTGTAACTCCACTGACTTCAGTAGTTACTCCTGTTTTACACGGGTATAAGTGAGAGCAGGATCAGGGTCAGTAACTGAAAATGGATAGGTTGCATTAATGTATGGTTTGGGGGCAGGGACTTCCTGTAGCTTGCACTGCAGAAGAAATGTGTTCATGCAAATTGAGGAAGCAGTTTGCTATATAAAAGTGTGTCTCTCCCCTTCATCAGATCTTTTCCGAGCCAGCCTAGTAAGGGCTGAACTGACTGAGACAATTACTGTATTAAAAGAAGGGCAGAGGCAGAGCTGCTTGTGAAATTAATGATGCAATCAAGGGAGAGTCTAGAAGTTTCAGTTTTCAGAAAGTCCTTCTGTTCTGGGCCTGTCCCAGCGAACCCAATTGGCACCCAAATGATAAAGTAAGCAGGGTCTCCATTAAACTAAACCTGGTTTGAGGAGGAATGACTTGAGCACTTCATTTTTCTGCAGGAAGAGGAACAAAAGAAAGCAAAAGAAGAAGAGGAGCAGAGGGAACATGAAGAGTACCTCAAGCTGAAGGAGAGTTTTGTAGTTGAAGAGGAGGGTGTCGAAGAAGCAATGACCGTGGAAGAGGTATGTTGTGCTGTCACTGCAGCCAGTATTCCTGACTTCCCACCCAGCTTCCTGAAACTGAATAGATTCAGCTGTTTAAATTGTCCTGATTACATTTTATCCCCCTTATTGTTGTAAAAATCAAAAAAACCCATCCAAACCATTCTGAATTGAGTCCTGGGTGAGTTACTTGTGTGGTGTGTGCCGAGTGCACATAAGGAATTATTTTTGCCTTTAAATGACAGATCTGGTATATAGTAAATGTGAACCTAGAGCATTTACTGGAGAACATTAGAATGCTTTACACCAACCTTTAGATTTAGAGAGAAATGCGAAGGGGCAAATTCAGCACATGTGGAAAGGAGTACAAACCCCCCCAGTGGGGTTCCATCTGCTTACAGCATGGCTGAATTAGCCTAGGAGTTCTGTAATCCAAATGCCTTCCTAGGGTTAGAAACCCTGCAGTACAAGTGCAGAAAGTGCTGCTAGAAAAGGGCAGATAGCAGTGGAAGCGCGCAATTCCGAAGGCAGGGTTTGATTCCAAAATAGCTGCCAAGTATGTTTTAAATCCAGCTTCAATATCTAAGGGGTTTAATTATCACTAAATCAGGGGAATGAAACTGAACTAAAGCTGATTTTAAAAGAGATTTTATTTAAATGAAGCATTACAATGCCCATATCTCTGGTGTTTCTGGTTGTGTGTTGTTAGAACTGTACACTCTGCGATGGAAGCGACTGTTGCTAATTCCTTACCCTCTGCATAGGATTGTGGCACTCTATTGCGGCTGCATACAAGCATGTCTTTTGGATGCTGCTGATAAAACGTGGTATTTCGCATCATGGTACATGACTTTTTTTTTAATGCTGCCACTGTGGACGGCAAGAGTCTCATTTATAATCCGTTAGAGGCTAAATGGTTTGCTTTGTTTTAATTTTAAGTGCTGTGAAATAATGAAGGGAATGGAGACCTCATGCTCCAAATGTTTGCAGCTGAATATATTTGTTATGCTAAAATCTTCTTTTTTTTAAGTGTCAAAAATTCTTACACTGCTGCGACCCCAGTTTGTTCAGTGAGGTGGCATCAGTGTAAATCAGATTGGTAGTGGTGATTTCCCTCCCCCCCCGTCCAGCCACTCACTCTAAACCAAAGAAGCATTCATCATGGCTCTAAATTAGGACCAATGTAAGTCATGCCACATTAGTGATGGTGGAATAGATCTTCAGAGGTACAAAGGGCAGTTTGGTGCCAAGCTCCTACTGAAAGTTAGTTTGACTAGGGTGGCTAACTTCTATCGGTTCCTTTGTAAATCTACCCTTACTGTGCCATTGGCATTTCTGAACATTTGCATAGCAGTGTCTTACAGCACCAAAATGTGGCTAAAACAGACTTTTTCCATCTGTTTAAGTTACATGCAATGTTAAGCCGCTGTGCCAACTATACCACAGGTGCTCTTGGGAGATCAGTTAAAGCTAAGACAAAATTGTCACATGATCAGCTCCCTTTAAACAGGAGTATATAACTTAGTCTCATTAATTTGTTTGGGGGGAGGCAAAGGAATCTGGGGTGTACAAGATCTAGACCAGGAGGGTTATTGTATGTAAATGGGAGCGGAAAGGGGCTTTACTTGCTTAAGATGGAGGTTGTTCTCAGCTTAATGTTTTTGTTTATAAAGTACATATTTCAAATGCCTGTTAAACAAAGACTTTCCAAGATAAACAGTTATACAGGGCTGCTGTCAGCGCTAACATGGCTGGAAGGCCGTAGGCTTTCTGCCTTGTGCTTTATGAGGCATCCAGTATCCTGCTGCAGTCTAGGGTGACCAGCCAGCAAGTGTGGAAAAATCAGGATGGGGGTGGGGGTCTATAGGAGCCTATATAAGAAAAAGACCCCAAAATTGGGACTGTCCCTATAAAATCAGGATATCTGGTCATCCTACTGCAGTCACATGCTCTGTCAGTGGTTATTGGTTACTAGTCAATTATTGGTTACCAACATCCTCAAGCTTGAGTGTCTAGAATTAGGCACCTAAATCTGTAGTTAGGCAACTAATATAAATGATTTAATAATTCCCAGAGAATCTGAGTACCAGCATCTTCCATTTACTTAAATGCAAATTTTAGTTGTGCAGCGCCTTTGATGATCAGGCAACTTTTATTTAGATGCCTAACTATTGATTTAGATGCCTAATTTCAGGCATCCAAGTTTAAAAGAAATTCGCTCCACTTTCTCTTGTGTGATGAATAGTCCAGGCTAAATTCTGCCCTTGGATGCATCTGAGCGGCCTCCCATTGATATCACTCCACGCCCTGCCCTTCACACATGCAGAGGGCACGGTTTGGTCCTTGATATTTGTAACTTACTAGAAGGTGCAGAAAGTAACTTGGTCTAAACGTGAATGAAACACACTATCTATGGCATAGACATAAAGAAGATAGAAATTGGATATTTCCACTCTATTTGGACAGGTATAAAATATATATTTAATTTAAATACAGATACCTTGAGTCTTGTTTTGATTTTGGATAAATCAGTGCAAATTCATAGATATTAACTCCAGATTTACACTGGTGCAACAAATGAGAATCTGTTCCTCATACAGCGCCTTATATGAATAAGTCTATTTTATAACCCTTGTTTTTCCATCAGTTTGCAGACTCATTTGATTTGATTTCTATTCATTTGAATTAATAACTGTTTTCCTTGCTGTATCCAGTCCCATAGCTTTCTAACGGAATTTATCAACTACATTAAGGTAAGCTACCATTCCTCTTTCTTTATATCCAGTGTGTGTTCCTTTTATTTATTATTTTTATTATGAAAACGTTTATTGGCAGAGAACTTTATAAAGAAGGGAACCCTTTTGTTAATATCTAGGTGGATATTTAATAAAACAAGTATTCAAGCATTACATGGACCTGAACTACAATGTATGTTTGCTCTTGCAGCTCACAAATGTGTGAATAGTTGCTGGAGTAGTTCCTCCTACTCCTCATTTTATCTTGTGGCCATATTTTGGCACTTATATGTCTATTGCTGTTGTACCCCAGTCACTGAAGTCAACACGTGCCCCCAGGAGTTGAATTGGTACCTTAGATACTTAAAGTAAAACTCTGGAAATGTTTAAATAGAATTTTACTCTCCTGTTTGCTTTGGGATAGTGTTCTAGATATTCCAGTTTAAGCAGATCACTTTAAGAACATGTAATTTCCTTTTAGAAGTTATCAATAACTGAGCATTTCATTCCACCGTTAAAAGACCTTCATAGTGTAATCTGGACTTGGCAGCAATGATGTCTGTCTACCCTGCAGTTGGAGGTGTAACTGGAGCACAAGTACATGCACCACAGTAGCATTGATCTAGGTAGCTCAAATACCAGTAGAAATGAAGCCACAGCAGCAGGGGCTAGCTACCGAATAAGTACCCAGCACGGGCTTGTACAGCCCATGCTGCTGCTTCTTCACTGCTCTTTGCACTCGTGCTCGCTAGATCAGAGCTAGCTCTGGTGCTGAATTGCACCTCTGACTGCAGTGTAGACATACCCATACTCCTTGTAGTAAAATTTCTGAGTCTTGAATAGAAAAATTACTATATTTTTTAAAAAAAAATTACCTAGCCAGTTTCTTGGTGTCCAGTCCTGTGAGGTGGTGGTCTCCCTCAACTCGCATAGAGGCCAGTGGTAGTTGAGGACACTCCATGCCATACAAGATTCGGCCCTGAGTTTGCGAATGTTGAAGGCACAGTAATGATTATTTTTTATTTAATTCACTGGTTCCATGGCAGTTTAGTTCCCCTCCCCCCACCACTGAGTGAGAGTGCGGATTGCTGAATTTATGTGGTATCTGTTGTACCTAGTGCATGTTTTGATCCTCTTGAAACACAAGCACAATAAAGGTCACACAAACCTCTCACTTGACTTCCTCTGTAACTTCTTTACCCTTGAGATGCGTGGCCGTGTCTTAACCTTTAGAGAAGTGTTGTAGAAAAGCTCACTCGTCAGCGTGTCTTAGGGTTCCTTTTAATAGCATTGGGGAGCTTCATTTTTAAAGTTTGGGGTATTTGTGGTGATTCGCCCTCTCCAATTAAAATGGAAGCCTCAACTTGCATTTTGACTGCCATATACATTGTCTGTCTGAAACTGGAGAAGCAATAACAGTGTGTGACTCTGACATAAGCATATGCAAAAGGCCCTGCTTCAGAAAAACATCCCAATTCAGGAAGGCTCTTAAGCACATGCGTTACTGAATAGGGATGGATGGCAGAATTGGGAGCAATATTTTCTTTAACATTTTTAACTTTCTCTCGAGCTTGAAAATATACTTGGTTTAGAGAAGACAAGGGCAGCATACAATCCCTCCTAGCTGGATATGTTGTTGCTTTTTCAGAAGGAATGACTTCTCTGCTGAAACAGTGCTAATCCGGCAGCATCAGTCTGAAAGCATCGGTCACGTGGTCTTAAAGAGCAGCCGATGCCTCAACAACAAAAAAAATAGTAATTTAACTTTTCTGTTGAGGAAGCTGTTCTGACTGTGTCAGTTTTTGAGTGGAGGCAGCTTGCTTCATATTTTATTCTTAGATACATTTTACATGAAATGTAGACTCTCTTTGGTTTGTTTTTTGGGATTGGAATTTTCTGATTAAGACTGGATTTACAAAGGACCCAAAGGGAGTGAGGCACCCAGATCCCATTGAAATTAGATGGAGATTGAGTGCCTCATTCCCTCAGGCTCCTTTGAAAATCCCTTGATTATTAAATTCATCTGCAGATCCTGAAGTCTCAAGCCTCTGTGATCTTGCGTGTGTGTGTGAAATCTGTGCCAAAAGCGTTTCCATTCCCCAGCAACCGATTGTGACGTTACAAACTGGGGGTTCTGGCTTTTGAAAGAGATGCAGTGGAGCAACAGAAAAGACGCTGGGTTTGGACATGGTGCCAGAGCTGTGTAGGCCACTTCAGAAAAAGGACAACTCTGTGGGCCCAATCGGTACTTTACAAATTAATTGGCGGTTGTTTGAAAGCTGCAGGGAGGCTCGGGATCGTGGGAAGTAGTCCGGCCAGAGAAGGATGAGTGGGCAAAGTGCTGGTGAGGCAGCCCAAAATGCTAAGAGAAACGTACAGATGCACCTCAGACTGTGCCTCAGCCCATTAAATCATTTCCACTTGGACTCCCTGTTTTCAAACGTCTGAGCAGCTTCAGGTGGCTGTCAGTTTGTTTTTAAAAAGAACCTGTTGCAAAAATACCAAAAGGGGATGGGGGTTAAATCCCGAGTGCACGTAGACGCTCTCTCGGAAGTAAGATCAAAATCGTGCTCCCCTTATTCACATGAATCATCTCCTTGATTACAGTGGGATTCATTGTGTAAATAACCAGAGCAGGAGTTGACCCTAAATTACAGTTTCTGGCCCCAGTTCAGCAAAGTACTTAAGCACATGCCAGCCTACTGAAATTAATGGAACTTCAGCATGTGTTTTTGGAAGTTACGCACATGCTGAAGTGCTCTGCAATGAATCAGGCCTCAAGCTTCAGTGACTCTATTTCTGCAAAAGAGAGCCTTGATTTCCTAGAATACCAGCTATGATAAGCGATTCACCTGGAAAGCTTCCAGTAAACTTTCAGTAGTTCGCGGATGACTGTTTTTAAGGGAAAATTTAAATCCTCTTTTCTCATTTCGTAAAGGGGTGGGAGTTTGTTTGGTTTTTTTGGTTGGTTTTTTTTTTTTTGCCCCTTATCCTTTAAAATGAAGATGTGATGATCCGATCCATAGCAGTTCCCAGCTCTGAGAACTGAATTCCATGGACTGGTTTCAGTTCTGTATCTTCAGTCCATGGTAGTCAGTTCTCTAGCTTGGCTGTGTCTAACTTCACAACTAGTAAGTCTGGGGGGTTTTGGGTTTTTTTTTTGTTTGTTTTTTTTCCTTCCCTTAATGAGAGAGGGCATGACTGTGTACAACCTCTTTATTTCCCAGATGTCCATTCAGGTTAGAGTTGCTGTGTCCTTAAATCGGTCAAAACATAAATGTTCTCATTCTGAAATGGTTCTGTCCAATTCAAACATAATACTTGCATCTGGAATTGTAAAGGTCTCCAAGATATTGCCGTCCCACCATACTGGAAGGAATAGTGGCCTGGAACTAAAAGAGAATAATACTTGGCACCTCTATAGCCCTTTATATTTAGAGTTCCTCACAAGCATTAATGCATCTTTACAGTGCATTTAGATAAATGAGATATTAACTCATTTTACTGATGGGGAAACCACAGCATGGAGTGGTTGAGTTCCCATTTCACCAGTGCATTGTACGACTCCAGTCTTCTTCTGTGTAAGTCCCTCTGGTTACATCAGTTTAAGACTAGAGTAAAGCAGCGGTGAATCAGATACTAAATGACTTGGTTAAAGTCACCCAGGAAATCCATGCCAAAGCCACTTAGAAAATTCAAGAGTTCTTTGCTCCCAGTTCTGTTCTCAGTCCATATCATACTGCTCCTCTGACAGAGCACTAGGAGTACATCTCTAACTCTGAGAAACTAGATAAGGGATTAACTTGCTAAAGAAGGTCATTAAGGCAACAACATTCGTGTTGGAGGGAAAAAAAGCAGATAAATCACCCAAGAGCTTAGTACGCCAGGAGGTCTGGCCCAGTTCTCCTTTTTTTTTTTTTTTTTAAACGTAATTTGCAACATCCCAAACTGAAGTGAAAAGGAATAGCTTTATGCAAACTGAAAACTTACCTTAATACTGGTGGGGAGAGATACAGGTTGCAGGAAGAACAGTCAGGCGCCTTTTATGAATATCTGCACGTCAATAGTCCAAAATGTTTCTGCTTATCTTGCCTCTCTAAAATACGAGATTGGTCATAACAGGTCTCTAGAAACACATGCAGTGCTTCATCCGCAGGTGGAAAAGAGCCTCTAATTTCTCTGTAAGCAAAACTGATTTAAATAAATGATTCAACTCAGTTGTTTCCCAAGCAGGAGAGTTTGCTAGGAATTGTGAACTTGAATTCTAGTTTATCTCCCACTGGATGCATCCTGCTAATTTCTGTGGCCAAACAGTTAAAAATCTAGTCCCCATTCTCATCAGCTGCTTATAACTCTTCTTTGTTTCCGTAGAATGCAAAGGTAGTTCTTCTGGAAGACCTGGCTTCCCATTTGGGGTTAAGATCCCAGGTAAGCATTACAAGCCAGACCTAATACACCAATACTAATAATGGGAGTGTTGGTAAATTGGGTAATTTCCATGTGAATCTTGGTGGTCCTATTGAAAATACTTGGGTTTCGACTGAAGTTCAACAGAAGGGCCACCCTAAAGGAATTCATTGGAAGAGCCATCCAGCCAATAACTTCATCAGCCAATGAGTCCTTGCCATGAAGGAGCATGCTCAGAATGTATTGTACCCCAGCACTTCTTGTTGGCCGCTGGAGCTGTAATCCCAGCCTTTCTTTGTATCCAGCACACGCTCTCTCCTGATTTACCAGTTTGGGATACTTGGGGCTACAGAATCACCTAAAATATAGCTACGAGCATGGTCATTGTTGGATAGGGTGGAAAGCTGCCCAGATGAGTGGGGAAAATTGCAACATTAGCCATACTGTTTCATGTACAGTAAGAGAACAGATGTTAATTTTTTTGTCCCTAGACTTTCCTCCCACACTGCCCCCTTCCCCAATTTATAGCCTGCTAAATTATTTGTAAATGGTTAAATGTTTTTAGGATGTGTTTTCTTATTAAAAACAAGCAACCTCACCTCTGCAAAAACTATAAAGAACCTTCCAAGAGAAATCTTGACCTTACATTGTACCTTTTGGCCTCTGTCCTCCATTTCTCTCTCTTCTCCCCCTCACTTCCCTCCTGGTCTACAGTTCTCTCTTCCTGTTCTGCCTTGGCTCTGTCTGCAGTTTGGGGAGGGGCCATGTATTTGATTTGATTCTGACATGCCTAGCACATGTCAGCTGCTCTATAAATAATCAAAGCCCATCTGGTCACATTGAGTCCTAGTGTAACCTTGGAGTTACCCCACTGATAAATTCGGCATGTTACCTTTTGGGCCAGTGGAGAACACAACAGACTTTAAGCAGAACAAATACATTTTCATTACTGTATTTGGGCCAGATCCTCAGCTGGTGTACATTGGCATAGTTGCCTGGTCTGGCCCTTTTGTTTCTGCGCGCGCGCGCGCGCACACACACACACACACACACACCTTTGTTAATGCTCAAGAGGTCTCTATGCAATCCCCTTCCATTAAATATGTAAATCATACCTCTCACATTCAGATAAGTTTGCAAGAACAGCCTCTTGTGGGGAGGGAGCTATTTGCATATACCGGATTACAGAGGCTGACCGCATCCTGGCTAAAACAAAACCTCATCCCGATAACAGGCTTATCGCTTGCATTTGTGTAGAAATGCTGATATGCATGTTTTACCTAAATATTCTGCACTCAAGAATAAGACATGAAACACAATCTCTCTGATATGCCTGGAAATGCGAGATCTCTCTCCTTTTAACTGATTCTTTTTCCCACCCCTCCAACAGGATGCAATTAATAGAATACAAGACCTGATGGCAGATGGCACTCTAACAGGTGATTAGTGGAAACGTTACAGGTTTCTATTGAGTTGTTTAGTGTGTAAATAGATGATGCAGAAAATGCATAGAACCCCCAGCAAGGTAGTAAGAAAATGCTTCTATTTAATTTATCCTGTAATCACCAAGGACTCCTACTTGACTTGATCAGTAGATATGTTAATTACCCTAATTTCAGCTTTGAAACTTGGGTGGTTTAAAATGGACTGCCATCCTGGAGAGGTGCTCTAGCATTTTTGTACCTGATTGTTGTTGCGGTACAGAATCAAAATAACGCACCTTCACCCACCACCACCCCCACCCCCACCCCCGCCCACATCAAGGTCCTGTGTATTGGTTTGAGTTCTGCTGAAGCACTTGAGCTGCATACAGGCATTGCTGGGCTGCACAGGTATGAATTTCACTCTCTCTGAGAGCTACATTATTTTTGCAATGAGAAAAGTCTCATTGTGGGGGTTTTCAGGTACTTTGCTAACCTGTTTTTAAAAAACATTACACCTAAGCCTAGAAAAGGGACTGTCCCAGGGCACTAGACCTTGGGGTGCATACAGGCTATCCCAGTGCACTTGTTACAGCTCTGAAGGCCTTTAAAACTGGGAGTAGAAGTTATGGATCACATGCCTGCTCTTAGTCATGTGCCCTACAGGAAATTCCTGTGTGTGGCTTCCTGCCTCTTGGGCAGGGGAAGCAGACAGGAGAGACGGGGGTCAGGGAAGGACGTGGATGGAGGCTTTCCACACCTGTCAGTAGGAGGCGAAGATGGAAACAGCAGCAGAGAGCAGGAGCTGGCTTGGGGAAAGCCTCCCTGGGGGGCTGGGAAGCGGTGGAGACAAGGACTAGACAAAATTGTTAGGGTTGCTTTGACTCTTTTGTTTCTAAGTTAAGAAAGAAAAACCCGAAGTGCCAAATAAACAAAACAAAACAAAAAAAGCCCTGGAACTGTGCATCTCTTTAGATTAGGATTTCCCTTTCCTCAGCTGGTAGAGGAGCCTATGCACTCAACTGAGATGCTGCCAGCCTGAAATCTCTAATCCACTTGTAAAATTTAAGTTCAAATAGCTTCTAGTTCTACAAGTGTCCATTAGGAATGCGGCCAGTGTTTGTCCTCATATCCATATGTTTAAGTCGGTGCTCCCTGAATAGATACAATCATGATAATAGCAAGTGTTGTTCATTCCAGTCATCATTTGACGGGTAGGGAAAGGTATTGTCTATGTTCAAGGGTGCTAAATTATCTGAAGGACTGAAGCGGGTTTGCTACAGGAGGCTCGATAACACAGGGGTTAGAGCACTTGCCTTTTAGTGCTGGCAACTTGGGCTACAGTTGTTAATGTGTTACTGTCTTATTACAATAAATACTAGCAGTACACTCCTTTGATTTTATTATATGTGTTGTTCTACTGCCTCTCAGCCCAAGAGAGACTATTTTCCTGCAAGCCCCAGTTATAGGCCAGGACCCTGATGTGCTAGGTGCTGTACAAATAGAGAACAAAATGATGATCCCTGCCGCAAAGAATTTACAATCAAAGTATAAAACAAGACAACAGGTGGAAAGAGGCAGATAAGGGGTATAGGGAAAAAAGGAGACAGTATTGATCAGAATGACAGGCTGTGGTCTCGGCACACCAGCAGCCTAAATGTTAAGTTCTTTGTAGGCATTGCAGCAAAGGAGTGTTTTAAGGAGGATAATGAAGTAGAGTGGAGTCCCATTGCACTAGGCACTATACAAATACCACGGAAGAAACACTCCCGGCCCCCAAACCTCAGCAATCTAAATAGATGAGACAGACCAAGTATGAAAGGAAGGCACAGAAGTGCGTTTCCCAAGGTCACCAGCAGGCCAATGACAGAGTTAGGAATAGAAGAACCCAAGTCTCCTTGTTCCTAGACCAGTGCCCCTGTCTGCTAGACCACAGCGCCTTGCTAAATCTGGAATTTAGTTTGTGTACTGTAAATGTAGTCCCTGAATTAACTAAAGGTGTGGGGTCATTAATGTCTATTGGGGAAATGTAGTTAGCTTTGAAGTATTGACTCCAGGTCACGTTTGTCTTCTAGGTGTGATTGATGACCGAGGAAAGTTCATCTATATCACTCCAGAGGAGATGACTGCAGTGGCTCAGTTTATCAAACAGAGAGGACGAGTCTCCATTGCAGAACTGGTCCAAGCAAGCAATTCCCTCATCAACCTCCAACCTGAGAGCAGAGCTGTCACTCAGAGCACAGCGTGATAATTCATTTTACAGTGTGGGAAGATACTGCAGTAGAGTAAATTAATAACATGTAGGTCATTAAAAATATCCCTGTCTTTTCATAACCATGAAAAAAAGATGTGGTGATTACTTTTAAACATGAACTGCAAGACATTATCCAATGGTTTGCTTCTCAATTGATTAGAGTAGATAATCAGAATAAAATGGAGCCACATTTTCCTTCCCCCCCCCCGCCCCCCAAGGACACTAAAAAAGAATCCAGGGCTAAACTACACTTTCTGGTGCATCTGTGGCTCCGTGATTTCAGTGACTTCCCTGTGAACGTGTTAGAGGATGGAATTTAGCCCCAAGTGCACATAAAAGCACAGCCAAAATTTTCAGTTTACTCTGAAAGCTCAGAGCCCTATGTTGCTGTGAAATGGACGAGCATGCTGGGTAATTGTATGCACCCTACCAATCAGACCATTTTGCTTCCAAATCCCGCGTCCATGTCACATTACAGTTGCTTTTGAAGCTGCATTTGGTGTTACCTAGGCCAGCTGTACCGTGTTATACTCCTAGTTTTAAGGTCTTCTTCTGGGCGTGCTGGCTACAGGCTGAAACAGTAGATCTATGCAGATGACATTTGCAGATTTTACTGTATTATCTAGAATTGATGTAGAAGATAAAAAGAAAACTATATTAAATGTTTGTCTCTGTTCTGGTTGTAATGATAACTCTTTTTATAAAGTACTTCACAGGTTCAAAGAACTTCAAACATTCTCTTGCTTAAAAGCGTTTGCCAAGGAAATTCCTCTGTTTTCTTGTTTATATAATGCCAAAAGTGCGGCAAGCATCCAGAGTGCACTCTTGTTGTGTCTGCAGCCAGGAAGAGAGAGAAACACAGAGCAAAATGAACATCCCCAGCTTACTGTACAGATCAGTCCTAATTATGGTCACCCTTGTGTACCCTGTTATCCTGACATGCCTTCCATGCGAATGCATGTGCCAAGTCAGTGAGACTGCACGTTTCAGACATGTAACTACTAAAAGGGTGTTCTGGATTGTTTTAAAAAATAACAACACAAGGGGGAGACTAACTTCCAGGACTTTCAAAGTGCAATTGCTACAATCAAGAGAATATTTCTAAGAGACTGTTGTGCTGTTGTAGCTTTAAATATTTGATTGGGAGGCAGGGGGATTTATTACCTATATGAGAATAATTTGCTTTATAGTCAGATGGGTGCTTTGCTAATTATCTTTCTGCTATAAATACATTGTACTTGTGAATCTGACATACAGTACTTAGGCACTTGGTTTTGTCCTTACAAAACTTATTTTTACATGAAAAGTCAAGGTAGAACTGAGCCGAATGGAAATCTTGCTGTTCTGATTCACCGTAAATATGATGATGTAGCAATAATATGCAAATGAAATGTTTCTGTTAACAGCGCCATTCCTGCTAAACCTACCCGCTATTGGAGGCAACGTTCAGCTGTAACGCTGCGTCCGGTACCTGATGTGAATGCTGCACGTTTCACCACTCCGCAGAGGCAGTCAGTCACCACCAGATACATTGGCTGATTTAAGACTTTTCAAAGTATCTGAATTATTCAGAGTTGGGTTGGGGTTTATGCTGGTGCTATCTCTTTTGTTTTGTCCTGTCCTGATATGGACTGTTTTCCTAGTAAAATAAACACAGTGGGGAGAATTGCAGACTTTTGAGCGCCTGTGAGTTGTTGTTTTTTTTTTTTTTTTTAAAAAACAACTTGTGAGTTGATTTTTAAAGTTAAAAGTGTAAGTAACAGAGATCAGGTCATATTTTAATACTGCAAAGTAATGCCATTGAATCCAGTAGTGCGCCATTGAATCCAGTAATTTGTTACTCAGGACGTAACAAATCAAAATCATGTCCATTGTTCAGTGCAAGCTTCCTTTTGCAGCTCCCCCTGCGTAACTTGTCTAATGGAAACAACAGTGAAGAGCAAAGTTCAAGCAGCAAGGCCAGGCACCATTTAAACCCCACATTAAGAGGTTAAAGAGAGAGGGTTATCTGGCACAGGGAACCTTGCCTGGACTCTCCGTGGTGCAGTGCATTTCATCCTAAATAAATAACCTCTTGGCTCTTAGATCTGCTCTTCTTGGAAGAAATTTTAGCATTTGAATAGACATGACTTTAGACGTTTGCTCCTGCTGACCGTGGTGTGCTAGAAATGCCACGCTGACATGGCTTTCTCAGCCCCCAAAACACACTCCTCCAGCACATTTCCCCCTGGGTAAAGATGTGCAAGGAAACTACAATACCAAACATATGAGTGATCTAAGAGATTAATTATGTAATATTTGTGAAGGTTTTGAAGATGGTGCACCTCACAAAACCACTATCTGGCTCCAAAGTCATTCAATGCAAGACCCCGACCCCCACCGGCTTTCAGAGCCTAGACTCCAGCCCAAGCAGGAACATCTACAGTGCCACTGTTAGCTCCATAGCTAGGGAGCAGTTGGCCAGTATTTGACCAGCCTGGCTGGGGGTTTTTTTTTTTATGGATTTGCCAGTTGCCAGAAAAATTTAATCTGCCAGATTTGGGGGCTATCGAATGTTAAAAGTTTGTGTCCAGCTAAAGAAGCTGCCGTGTTCCCACTTCCGCAGCATCTGCGATAATGGATCAAAACTGGTGAAAATACAGCAGATGTCTGCCCATCGACTCGCAAGCACGCCGTGTGCGTGCGCGAGAGAGTTTGTCACTATAAATGGCTGTTGAAGGAGGGTGTTGCAGTTGCCTTGGGGTTGGGGGTGTGGTGGGGGTTGGGGGAGGTGCTGGGGTTTTTTTCCATTTCAAAGCTGGTAACTCTACACATGGCACCAGCTCGAGTCATAGATTTCATAGATACTAAGGTCAGAAGGGATCATTCTGATCATCTAGTCTGACCTCCAGCACAGCGCAGGCCACAGAATCTCACCCACCCACTCCTACGAAAAACCTCACCTATGTCTGAGCTATTGAAGTCCTTAAATCATGGTTTAAAGACTTCAAGGAGCAGAGAAGCCTCCCTCAAGTCAACCATGCCCCATGCTACAGAGGAAGGCGAAAAACCTCCAGGGCCTCTCCAATCTGCCCTGGAGGAAAATTCCTTCCCGACCCCAAATATGGCGATCAGCTAAACCCTGAGCATATGGGCAAGATTCACCAGCCAGATACTACAGAAAATTCTTTCCTGGGTAACTCAGATCCCATCCATCTAATATCCCATCTCGGGGGATTAGTCCTATTTACCCTGAATATTTAAAGATCAATTACTTACCAAAATCCCATTATCCCATCATACCATCTCCTCCATAAACTTATCGAGTAGAATCTTAAAACCAGATAGATCTTTTGCCCCCACTGCTTCCCTTGGAAGGCTATTCCAAAACTTCACTCCTCTGATGGTTAGAAACCTTCGTCTAATTTCAAGTCTAAACTTCCTGGTGGCCAGTTTATACCCATTTGTTCTTGTGTCCACATTGGTGCTGAGCTGAAATAATTCCTCTCCCTCTCCTGTATTTATCCCTCTGATATATTTATAGAGGGCAATCATATCTTTCCCTCAACCTTCTTTTAGTTAGGCTAAACAAGCCAAGCTCCTTAAGTCTCCTTTCATAAGACAAGTTTTCCATTCCTCTGATCATCCTAGTAGCCCTTCTCTGTACCTGCTCCAGTTTGAATTCATCCTTTTTAAACATGGGAGACCAGAACTGCACACAGTATTCTAGGTGAGGTCTCACCAGTGCCTTGTACAATGGTGCTAAAACCTCCTTATCCCTACTGGAAATGCCTCTCCTGATGCATCCCAAAACTGCATTAGCTTTTTTCACAGCCATATCACATTGGCAGCTCATAGTCATCCTATGATCAACCAATACTCCAAGGTCCTTCTCCTCTTCTGTTACTTCTAATGGATGCGTCCCCAAATTATAACTAAAATTCTTGTTATTAATCCCTAAATGCATAACCTTATACTTCTCACTATTAAATTTCATCCTATTACTATTACTCCAGTTTACAAGGTCATCCAGATCCTCCTGTATAATATCCCGATCCTTCTCTGAATTGGCAATACCTCCCAGCTTTGTATCATCTGCAAACTTTATTAGCACACTCCCACTTTTTGTGCCAAGGTCAGTAATAAAAAGATTAAATAAGGTTGGTCCCAAAACCGATCCGAGTCAGTTGACCCAGGCTCTGAGACGTGCTGCCAGGGGTGGTATTTGAAACAATGTAGACATACTCCAGGAGGCCTGGCCGCCTGGCTGTGCACGGAGCTAGCCCATGCTCCTAGCCCTCTTACCCTCCTCCGCCCTCTTGGTTTGTGACGCCCACATGTGGCATCTCAACTCAAACAAGACGGTAAGATCTTGGGGGCCAGGACTGTCTTTTGTCATGTGTCTGTACAGCCCCTAGCACACGGTGGTCTCCAGCCTGGCGGGGGCACTGCTGTGGGATAATTAACAAGGAGCCGGCAGGGGCCAGGCCCGTGGGACTGGCTGGTAACAGTCGCTATAAGGACTGGGACAAGGGGGTAGCCTCTGATTGGTGTTAGCAAGACCAGAGGGCGGGGTTGCGAGGGGCGGTGCTAAAGCCACAGCAGCTTCCGCCATTGGTGGGCAGAAGGGGCGGGACCTGCTGGGGAAGGGAGTGACACAGACGGTTGGGGGCAGAATGTAGCCAGCCTTGCTTTGTAAACTGGCCGGGGACCGGCTCCCCTTGGCAGCAGGTGGCAATGGAGGGGGGTTCGTCGGCGGTCGATGACAACTTGGGACTGTTGGCCATGGGCCACCTGCCAGCCCGCTCCATCCACAAGCAGCTGTGGCAGCTGTCGATGGCCACGCAGCAGAGCCTGGCCGCAGCCACGTGCCAGTGCCTGGGCATGGCAGCCCTGTGCATCGCCATCTCCAACCTGGCCTGGATCACGCTGGAGACCAACATGTCCTTTCATTTGCTGAAAAGATCAGAGTACTGGGCCGTCATCTACGTCTTTGGGGTGCCAGTCCGCCTGCAGTCCCAGCAGTGGCTGAACGAAACTCAGCACACAGGTGAGACGGCCCTACGGAGACGGGATTGGGGTGCACAGGACCCACCCTCGGGTGGGAAGAGGGATAAGGGGTCAGGGGTTTAAAGGGTAAGAGGTAGGCAACCCTGGGGAGAAGGAAAAAAGAAAGGCCTGGTGACTGGGAGGGGGAGGGGTCTGGCACGGAGGATCATACGCCGGGGGGGGGACAGACATCCTCTTTGGTATCCCAGGAGTAGGCTGGATTTCCCAGTTGGGAGGGGGAGGGGCAGTGGGGGAGCTTGGCTGCCTCCAGTGAGTTGTTCGGGGGTGCAGAGGGGTGAACCGTTGTCTTTGAGAGGGGGAAGGGTGGTCTGGGCAGGGCTCTCTTGGGTGAGTTTGTTCAGAGATGGTCTCTGTTCTTTCAGCTGGTCCTTTCCAGAAGGTGCAGGGTACTTTAAACTCTTGTGAGATGGCTGCCCTATTATAGTGGTAGAGTGTTTGCCAGACTGGATCTATCTCATGGGGTGCCCAATGCATCAGGAGAATAAGTAACAGCCAATATGGATTTGCCAAGAACAGACCATGCCACACCAATCTCATTTCCTTCCTTGACAGGGTACCTGGCCTACAGGGGAGAGGGAAAACAATAGAGATGATACGGCTGGACTGTAGTAAGGCTTTTGATACAACCCAATGTTTTCATAAGCAAAGTAGGGAAATATGCTCTAGATGAAATTACTATAAGTTGGGTGCACAACTGGTTAAAAGACCGGGTATTCAGAATATGAATAGTTTACTGTGAAACTGAGAGGGCACATCACGTAGGCGTCTGTGGCGGGGCGACAACTTACCAGTTGCTGGTTTGTCCAGGGAATTAGCTCTTTCCAGCCCTGGAGCGCCCTTTGCCGGCTGATATCTCGCCTGCCGCTGGCCCCCATGTCCCTCCCAGTGCCCTTTACCCAGGGGTTCTGCCCACTGCAGCAACCCCCAATCTGGGTCTCCCCACTCAGGAACCCTCATCCCCACCTCCCCTTGGTGGCTACTGCCAGTCACCATCTAGCCCCTGCTCACTGGGGCAGACTGCAGTCTGTCAAGACCGCTCATCAGCAGCAAGGGGAGTTTGGACCTGCTGCCTCTGCCTATCTTGGGCTGTCCCTCTGTGGCCCCAATATCCTTTGTGAACCCTTAACTCAGCCTGGGGCTTTGTTAGGCTGGAGCTCCCCAGCTCCCTCTGACTTTCCCCAGCACTGCTCCACCCTAGGTACCCTTCTTAGCTTCCCAGGCAGCCAGGTCCTACTCTCTAGAGCCAGAGAGAGACTGTCTTGAGTCCTTCTGGCTCACTGCCCTCTTACAAGGGCCAGCTGGGCCCTGATTGCCCTGGTTACAGCTGTGGTGGCTTTCCCCATCAGCCCAGCTTTTCTCCGCCACAGCCCTTTCCAGGGCTGCTTTAACCACTTCCGGGCAGGAGCGGGGTGACCACCCCGCTACAGGGTCCTATGGGGGTCTGTCCAGTACTCGTCAATATTTTCACAAACAACTTGGATGGCGGAGTGGAGAATATGGTTATAAAAACTGCAGATAACCCCACACTGGCAAGCAGTTTGGAGGACAGGATTAGAATTCAGAATGATCTTGATAAATTTGAGAATTGGTCTGAAATCAGTAAGATGAAATTCCATAAAAACAAATGCAAAATACTACACTTAGGAAGGAAAAAGCAAATGCACAAATACAAAGTGGGGTATAAGTATCTTGGAAACAGCATTGCAGAAAAGTATCTGAGTGCTTACAGTGGATCACAAATTGAATATGAGCCAACAGTGTATTGCTGTTGTGAAGAAGGCAAATGTCATTCTGGGATATATTTAACAGGACCATGTATGTAAGATAAGGGAGGTAATTGTTCTGCTCTATCCTGCACTGGTGAGACCTCATCTGGAGGACTGTGAACAAATTGATGAGATTTCAGAGGAGAGTAACAAAAATAAGAGATTTCAAAGCCTATGAGGAACGACTGAAAGAACGGGGCATGTTTAGTTTAGTGTACAGAAGAGAAGGTGTCGTGGAAGATGAAATCAGTCTTCAAATATGTGAAAGATAGTTTAAAAAAAGGACTGTGATCAACTGTTCTCCATGTCCACTGAGGGTAGGACCATAAGCAATCGACTTAGTTTGCAGAAAGGGATATTTAGGTTAGATATTAGGAAAAACTTTCAACTATTAGGATCAGTAAGCACTGGAACAGGCTGCTGCTGACTGTGGATCTGAAATCCTGCTGATAGGAGGTTTTTAAGAACAGGTTAGACAAACGCTTGCCAGGGATGGTCTAGATATATTTAATCTTCCCTCAGCAGGATTAAATACTCTATTCCGTGCTGAAAAGGCCTCAAATGCCCATTATCTTTGAAAACTCTTGGTGATTGGGGGAGGTCCTAGGCAAGTGGAAAAAGGCAAATATAGAGCCTATCTTTTTAAAAAAGGAAAGAAGGAGAATCCGGGGAACTACAGACCAGTCAGCCTTACCTCTGTCCCTGAAAAAAATCATGGAGCAGGTCCTCAAGGAATCCATTTTGAAGCACTTGGAGGAGAGGAAAGTGATCAGGAACAGTCAACCTGGATTCACCAAGGGCAAGTCATGCCTGACCAACCTGATTGCCTTCTGTGATGAGATAACTGGCTCTGTGGATATGGGGAAAGCAGTGGACGTGATATACCTTGACTTTGGCAAAACTTTTTGTAACACTGACAGACCCCAGTCGTCATTGGGAGGGATCAAACCTGGGACTTCTGGAGCTTAGTGCATGAGCCTCAAGCCATATAGCTATTAGCTAAGACTGTAGAGCAGACTCATTAATCATTCTCTCTCTCTATGTGGTCTTGGTACCACTAGATGGGACAGAGCACCACACCCAGGAGGTGTATGGATTACTTCTTGATACGGTCTCCTAGAGTATTCTTGCCAGCAAGTTAAAGAAATATGGATTGGATGAACAGATTGTAAGGTGGATAGAAAGCTAGCTAGATCATTGGGCTCAACGGATAGTGATCAATGGCTTGATGTCTAGCTGGCAGCCGGTATCAAGCAGAGTGCCCCAGGGGTCAGTCCTGGGGCCGGTTTTGTTCAACATCTTCATTAATGATCTGGGTGATGGGATGGATTGCACCTTCAGCAAGTTTGCAGATAACACTAAGATGGGGGGAGAGGTAGATAAGCTGGAGGTTAGGGATAGGGTCCAGAGTGACCTAGATAAATTGGAGGATTGGGCCAAAAGAAATCTGATGAGGTTCAACAAGGACAAGTGCAGAGTCCTGCACTTAGGACAGAAGAATCCCATGCACCGCTACAGGCTGGGGACCAACTGGCTAAGCAGCAGTTCTGCAGAAAAGGACCTGAGGATTACAGTGGACGAGAAGCTGGATATGAGTCAACAGTGTGCCCTTGTTGCCAAGAAGGCTAACAGCATATTGGGCTGCATTAGTAGGAATGTTGCCAGCAGACTGAGGAAAGTGATTATTCCCATCTATTTGGCACTGGTGAGGCTATATCTGGAGTACTGCATCCAGTTTTGGGCCCCAGAAAGGATGTGGACAAATTGGAGAGAGTCCAGCGGAGGGCAATGAAAATGATTAGGGGGCTGGGATACATGATTTTATGAGGAGAAGGAACTGGGTTTATTTAGTCTGCAGAAAAGAAGCATGAGGAGGGATTTAATATCAGCCTTCAACTACCTGAAAGGGGGTTCCAAAGAGGATGGAGCTCAGCTGTTCTCAGTGGTGGCAGATGACAGAACAAGGAGCAATGGTCTCAAGTTACAGTGGAGGAGGTCTAGGTTGGATATTAGGAAAAACTATTTCACTAGGAGTGTGGTGAAGCACTGGAATGGGTTACCTAGGGAGGTGGTAGAATCTGCATCTTAGAGGTTTTTAAGGCCTTGCTTGACATAGCCCTGGCTGGGATGATTTAGTTGGAGTTGATCCTGCTTTGAGCAGGGGGTTGGACTAGATGACCTCCTGAGGTCTCTTCCAACCCTAATCTTCTGTGATTCTATGAATGGAGTACTGTGACCAGTTCTGCACACCACATTTCAGGAAAGATGTGGAGAAATTGGAGAAAGTCTCGAGGGAAAGCAACAAAAAGGATGAACGGTCTAGAAAACATGACCTATGAGGAAAGATTGAAAAAATTGGGATTATTTAGTCTGGAGAAGAGAAGGCTGAGGAGGGACATACCAGTTTTCCAGAGAGTTTCCTAGTAAGGTCAGGAAGCTGAATGTGCAATTTATTAAAGTTAAAAAAAAAATCTTCTTGGTGCCAAACTAAACAAAATACTCACCCATGTTGTTAATGACTGCACCAGTCGGCTATGAGGCCTCTGCTGAGACACTGAAGGCCTCTGTCCCATTGGCATGCTTTTCTAGACTGATCCTAGACAAGATATACAGATTACAGACAACCAAAGCATAGACTGGTTAAAAATCATTTCTATAGAAAGTCTCCACAGCAACATTATTTGTAGCTGATGTACCTTCTGAAATCCAAAAGTTCCTTCCAACATCTATTGTGTCTAATCCCATGTAGAGAAACATACCTGGAAAGTAGCCGTGAATATTAAACATCTGCTGGCTGCACTAAATGGCTAGCCAATATTCAGGGTTCTGAGGGTTGTTTCTGTAGGAGGAGAAATTGATAATAGATAAGTTATTTGATGCCGACTTGTTCATTTACAAAGAATGTGCAGCAAAGTTGTGTTTCAATGAACGCAGTAGGAATCAAACACAGGAGCCTGTTTCTTTCTTCACAATTCCAAGCTCCTCTCAAGCCAGCACTTAGCCCAAAAGCTATCTCAGCTTTTTGTCAGGGTCATGCTGAAGAAACTGGAGAAATGGTCTGAAGTAATTACGATGAAATTCAATAAGGACAAATGCAAAGTACTCCACATAGGAAGGAACAATCAGTTCCACCATACAAAGTGGAAAATGACTGCCTAGGAAGGGGTACTCTGGAAAGGGATCTGGGGGTCATAGTGGATCACAAGCTAAATATGAGTCAACATTGTAACACTGTTGCAAAAAAAGCAAACATCATTTTTGGATGTATTGGCAGGAGTGTTGTAAGCAAGACACGAGAAGTAATTCTGCTTTACTCCGTGCTGATTAGGTTTCAGCTGGAGTATTGTGCTACATTTCAGGAAAGATGTGGGCAAAGTGGAGAAAGTCCAGCGAAGAGCAACAAAAATGATTAAAGGTCTAGAAAACATGACCTGTGAGGGAAGATTTAAAAAATTGGGTTTGTTTAGTCTGGAGAAGAAAAGATGGAGGAGGGATACGTCAAGGATGAGTGCAGAAGGTGGGGACCTGCAAGGATTTTAAAAATTAATACTGGCCACTCCAGGCTTATATTAAACTCCCAAGGTTACAGCTTTTCTCTGACCTTGAATGGGTAGATGCTGCCACCGCACAAGTGCAAAAAAACCTCTTTTAGAAACCAAGAAGGCGCACTTGGGAATTCCTTCCTGTGGGGTACCCTCAAGCCCTTTCCTCCCCCCTCCAGGGAAGAGCTGAGAGAGAAAAACAAAGGAAATCAGCTGTTGCCACCAGCTAATTAAACAACATTTACACAAACCTCTTAAGACACACAAATCCAATCCTGTTCTTAAAAAACGTTAATTTTATTAAAAACAAAAATAAAGGAAATGCATCTAAAAACTCAGACTATTGCTAGATTTGAAAAAGAACCCCTTACAAGGATTAAGCGTCAAAAAAAACTTTCTTGAGCTCCAGCTTAAAGGTTACAAGCAAAACAAAAGCAGCCGGGGTTAGCACAGAGGAGTCCACAAGCCATAAAGAAATAAAAGAGAGAAACCTAATTGCATCTTTCTAGACATTTTCTGATCTACTTACATAGCTGGGCTTTCAAATGAGTAGTTTCTAGGTATGTGTGGTGGGGCAAGTGCCCCACCCCCCTGTGAGAGTGGGCAAAGACAGGCCAGAGAGGCTGCGCAAAGCAGCAGCCAATCAGGGAGGGCCTGTTAGAGAGCCAATCAGGCCTGAGCTCAGCCCTATATAAAGGCTGCCCTTGAGAGGAGAAGGCAGTCTCTCCCAGAACTCCTGCAGGGAAAGTCAGTCTCCTGAGCAAGGAGACCAGCACCCAGGACAGTGCAGTGTTGAGCAGACTCAGGGGAGTATAGGAAAGCTCCAGCCTGTTACCTGCCAGGCTGTGGGCCCTGACCAGAAGGGCCTAGAGGGTGCAAAGGGATCAGAGGGGAAGTGACCCAGGGAGAGCTGACAGAAGAGGGGAGAGAAGGAAGGCAGGGAAGCTGTCGCTAGAGGTCCCTGGGTCGGGACCCAGAGTAGTGGGCGGGCCTGAGTCCCCTTCCCACTTATCTTGCATGTGGCTGTGGGAAGTGGCCATAATGGACTGCACCAGACCCCTGAGGGAAGGTGTTAGACTTTGGGGTGCGATTGGCCACTGCAGCAGGGGTGAACCAGGAGACTTCTGTTAATCTCCCTCTCGCCCCCGAAGGGGGTGAGCATGGACTAAGGGGCACTGTCGGAGGGCAGTGTCCTGAAGAGGACACTGCCGAGCGGAGAAATGCGGGTCCAGACACCAATGGCGGGCGAGAGACTGATGGGACGCCACCGGTGAAAGGCACTCCACATGGACTGAGCTAATTCCCGGAGTCACCAGCGGGAGGCGCCACGGTGGTGAATCCCATCACAGTTTGATCTGATGATTTTTCAAACCTGGCTCAAAGCTTCTTACAGCATTGCTGCTCTGTCTCTCCGGAGAACAACAACAACAAAAGGGGAGTCTTGTTTCAATTTTTAAAAGTTCTAGCCTTCCCATTGGCTCTCTTGGCCAGGTGCCCACTCACTTCCTTTTACCTATGCATGCAGTCAGACTTTTTAACCTTTTACAGGTAAAGCAAGTAGAGAACAGCTACTAAAAGGGATTTTGTAGCTAATTGGCTGGATGGGTGTCCATAAAAGGTAGATACCCCTAGTCCTTTCATTTATCATAAAACATAACAGTTTTCAAGTACATAAAAGGTTGTTACCAGGAGGAGGGAGAAAAATTTTTGTTCTTAACCTCTGAGGATAGGACAAGAAGCAATGGGCTTAAATCGCAGCAAGGGAGGTTTAGGTTGGACATTAAGAAAAACTTCCTAACTGTCAGAGTGGTTAAGCACTGGCATAAATTGCCTAGGGAAGTTGTGGAATCTCCATCATTGGAGATTTTTAAGAGCAGGTTAGACAAACACCTGTCAGGGATGGTCTAGATAATACTTAGTCCTGCCTTGAGTGCAGGGGACTGGATTAGATGACCTCTCGAGGTCCCTTCCAGTCCTATGGTTCTATGCTACCAGTGCTTGTGTGTGGTGTGTTCCTTGTTGTCTTTTCTGTGCCTCTGTCTCTGTGGTGAATATCTCTCACTCACACAGCTCCACCAATCAATGCCCAAGCCCCTGTGTGTGTTATATCAGCCCCTGTGTGTCTAAAATTACCAAGTACATTTTTCACTTGTGTCTTCATAAAACAGGATCTGAATGCAAGTTTTCAGAGATGAAATCAGGACCCACTGTTTTGTAACAGTGGCTCTGACATTTTACCCCCTCTATGTGGAGCACAGGCCAAGCTCATGTTAATATCTAGCAAGGTGTGTTGGATCACTTAAGAATGAAAACTAGGGCAGTTGTTTCAAATGTGCTAGCAAACCTATAGGTGTGTCCTCTTTGATACGATACTCATCCACTTGTTCTTCTAACAGAACAACTCTTATATCTTTTCTTGAATCCATATTGACTCTCTGAGTGCTGCTCTCAAATTTACAAAATCTGGTGGCCTTTTGGTTGGTCTCTATGGATACAAGTTCCAATGGATCATCTCCTGTTCTCCCCAGAGAGTCCAGGGTTTTGTAACTTTATATTTCTATCCTCTTAAAAAAAAAAAAGGTCTGTTAAGCCCCCTTTGAAGTCTTTCCATTAGCTTTAGATCAATGGAAATCTGTAGTGCGTATCCCAGGCTCTAGGGTCCCCAGCCATAAATCATAAACACAAACACAATTGAACTATTCACAGAGCACCAAATTTGCCTTGCCACCACAAATCTGATTTCCCATTGACTTCTTGGCATTGCCCACCAGCCGACTGGGTGACCTTAGGCAAACAACATTGTTGCTCCCTGCCTCAGTTTCCTCATTTGTAAAATGGGATGATGGTTACCCCCTTTGTAAAGTACTTTAAGGTCTGCTGCTGACAAGCACTATAAAAGAGCTAGGTTTCAGAGTAGCAGCCGTGTTAGTCTGTATTCGCAAAAAAGAAAAGGAGTACTTGTGGCACCTTAGAGACTAACAAATCTATTTGAGCATAAGCTTTCGTGAGCTACAGCTCACTTCATCGGATTTATTTGAAAGCTTATGCTCAAATAAATTTGTTAGTCTCTAAGGTGACACAAGTACTCCTTTTTTTTTTTAATAAAAGAGCTAGGCATTATTTATTATTATTCAATGGGACTTAAGCATGTACTTAAGTGTTTTGCTAAAGAGGGATGGGCTTGAGAACATGCTTTAAGTTCTTTGCTGAATCAGGGCCTTGGTGAGTTGTTAACCATGTAGCCTTAGTGGGCTAGAGAGCTGAAAATGCCGGAGCCAGTTTGAATAACTTGGGTTACCAAGCGTTCCATTCTGGTTTTCTTATTCCCTCTGCTCACCAGGCTGAAAAGGGGTAGCACCCATGCGTATGACATCTGCTTAGATGGGATGCAACAGGAGGACTTTCACCCCCAATCCAGAGAAGGAAGAATGGGAAGGATATTCTTTCTAGCCTGGAGGGATTCTGAAGATAGAAGTGTCAGGACTCAACTCTCTCTTATTCATATTATTATTTGTATCATGATAGTGCAGAGAGGCCAGAACCCCATTGTATTGTACATATATAAAAAGAGAGAGAGCCCCTGCCCTGAAGGGCTTACAATCTAAATACAAGGCAAGAGACGGATACGATGCACCACTACTCAAAGAGATAATGAGTTCATCACTGAATGTTCTAGGTGCATCCTGCCGAAGATCTACAGGCTCAATATATGGTGCCATCAGCCTGAATCTACAGGCTATAGAAGTCCATTAGTTTCAACAATGTTGATGGCCAATGGCAGCACAGCAAGTGGAAAGAGCCCAGGATACAGGGAAAGAGTTAAGAGAACTCTTCAGGCACTGTTGTCTTGTACTTTATTCATTCAATTTAATTTCATGTTGTCCTGTATTCATTCTGCTTTTTTTGTTTTGATTGAAGAAATTGTTCTCCTGTCTACGGATCAATGGGTCTTCATAGGTTTGATGATGGGAACTTGTTTCCTGAGTGTGTTGGCTGGCTTCATGGCTTTCCTCCTTGACTTCATAGAGATAAAGAAGCTAGGAGTGGCACGTCTAATCATTGCAACCGTCCTACATATTTTGTCAGGTAACTTTGTTAGTTGAACAGATTTTTGTAACCTACATTAAAAAGGTACTTTCAACTTAATTTAAACCACCAAATGTTCTGTCTTAAGAAAGTATATTGGGTTTTTGTAAAACTTAATATGAATACAAGAGTTTTCCTGTTTGATTTTTTTAAAAAATGTTCATTCATTTTTGAATACATGTAAGTTTTCCTCAGCAGGCTTGAAATCCTAAACAGCAACAGCATTGGGCTAGTGCAGGAGAACCAGAAGGTGAATGCAACTAGATTCAAAAGTGAAATTTACCAGCCTGGTAACACACACAGGTTGCTCACTTCTGGGCCACTTGAGTTGTGCTGGTTCTGCTATTGGTTTGGGATGCTGCTTCTAATGGATTTCTATAAAAACATTCTTATTAAAAAGTTGTTGTCCCAGGGGAATCAAATGCAATAAGTAAACAGCCAGCATGAAGAGCAACTAGCTGATCACAATGGTCCCTGATGGCCTTAAAATCTATGCATCTATAAATCAGCCATTGTTCATTTTCAGTTTTAATAGCTTATGATGATGTTTTTGTTTTGATCATGCCCTTTTAAGAAAACTGCTCTTAAGCAGAAACTGATCGCAGAATGTAGTCCTGCAACAGAAAGAAAAGAATCTTCTTGTTGCCCATGTAATTGGCACAGTATCATGGCAGGAGCTAACACAGTTGTAGAGAGACGCCTGGTTCTGCGAAAGCTGGAGTGTAAATAGAGGTGTGTTTTTTATAGAAGGCTGAGTGTCATTTCTTAAAACACCCCTAGGCAAGATGGGTTCCAGGTGGTTGCAAACGTATGAGAGAGTTCTATTAAATTAAAGCTTCCATCGATATCATGTTCATTTTTTAGTCGGGGGAATAAGGGATGGTTTTGTGATGAAGGTACTTGTTTGAGACTCAGGTGGTTGAGGTTCAGTTCCCAGGATTATTGTACAAATTTAGGCAAGTCACATAATTGCCCTTTGCTCTTCCCTATCTCACAGTGGTATTATGAGGATAAACTCAAAGTTTGTGACCAGAGCTGATTTAAAGAAAAAATAGAATTTCTGACCTGCAGTATGAAATGTTTTTTGTTTCAGGTCAGGCTGACGTAACTCTCTGTGGCTGCCCCATTGGAGTTCCAGGTTCCTCACGCCCCCATTTTCCATTATTGGCCCTGCTCTCTGGCCTGAGGACATTTCTTATGATGCATCATGATCTCTACCTGTGGATGAGCCATTACCGTTTATCATGGTACTCTTACAATACACTGGGGGTCTCAACGACAGCCAGAAATCTCAGTGCATCATGGGAAATGTAGTCCAGGCTGGGAGCCGGGCCCACAGGGGAGAATGGAGGCATTAGGGACTCAAAACTCCTCCACTCATGAGTCACCATGGTGACTCAGGCAGACCCAGCAATTGGGACCAACACAGCTACAACACCTCATGCAGAAATTAACATTGACTCAACCAGAAGTGAAACATTTCATTTTGACTTTCCCTGACAAACATTTTTGGTGAAATCGATCATTTCCAGTAGAAAATTTCAATTTGGATGAAACCCTATTGTCCAAATTTTTTCCATCAAACCTATATGTGAGGCACTCTGACGCTATATCAATGGGAATCATATAAGTACCTAGACAGGCGGTAACGGACACAGTTTGATTGATGAAATAGCCGCATTTGTGTTTGTTATTATTAATAACAATAATAATAATAATCATAATCATAATAACAATAATAATAATCATAGCAATGTTCTTGGGATGGTTACCTACAGAATATTTTTAAATGGGCCATCTGGAAAGCACATCCTTACAGATGGCCATCAACAACTTGCTATCCTGTGGGCCTCATGTTGATACGTGTGCCATCCACAGCACCCAGAACAAAGAGGAAGTGGGCGGTTTTGTAGACTCCCCTGAAGATGCATTTCTGGGTCACACTCTTGGTGAAGAAATTGATCTAGGATACAGTCTTTTCATAGGAGAGCTACTAGGGAGTGCTCCATGGCAGGGGAAGTGGCAGCCTGACTGACCCCCCGCCCCATTGTCTGGTCAATGACTCACTGAAAGGACCCAGTAACCAGGAGTTGTGGTCACCTTCAGCACAACACACAGGGTCCTAGTTCTGCCTGTTAATAGCTATGAGGGTACAGGTCAGGATTTGTTCTCTTTGTCTGTCTCTCTCCCACCTGTCTGTCAGGGGACTGGGTGGTGCATAACATTCTTTGCATAAAAAAGTATATGTGCCTAACTGATCAAGGTGCCTAACTGCAGTTTTAGGCTCATAAATACCTTTTGAAAATCCCCTCTGCCACCAGGCCTCAAAGACTAGATCTCTTTGTGCTGGTATTGCTTTTACCTTATAGCCCCTTTATGTGAGCCAGGAGCTGCGTTCATCTTGTCCTCTAGCATGTTTGTGCCTAATGGCTTCAGAGTGAAAATCTTGCCAGGCATTATAAAATGTGCTAGCAAAGTGACAAGGCTCATCATGCTCTTATCCTAACCTGAAACTGGGGTAATGGGGAGGCTCATGTCTGCAAACAGAAACAAACTGATCATATGCTTCCAGCTCCCAAATCCTCTCAGTCCTGCAGGTCCCTCACCCTCTCCAGGGTCCAGCCAAATTAAGCCTCTTCCAAAAAAGAGGAAAGCTCTGTCCTCTTCAAATGGAGGATTATCACAATCCTAGCCCAACCCCGCTCTCCGTTGAGTTGGGGATGGAAAGGCTACATAACCAAACAATCCTTAACCACCTGTACACTCCCTGATCTGCACTGTAGCTTGGGCTACTCCATGTGCTGCTTTGGAGGATAGAACTGAATGGGAAGCAGGCAATGTGATGTTGCTTTGGGAGTTGGCACTCGGGGCCTTCAACTACCTGAAGGGAGGGGTTTCAAAGAGGATGGAGCTCGGCTGTTCTCAATGGTGGCAGATGGCAGACCAAGAAATAATGGTCTCAAGTTGTAGTGCGGGAGGTGTAGGTTGGATAGTAGGAAATGCTATTTCACTAGAAGGATGGTGAAGTACTGGAATGGGTTACCTAGGGACATGGTGGAATCTCCATCCTTATGTTTCTAAGGCCCAGCTTGACAGAGCCTTGGCTGGGATGATTTAGTTTGGTGTTGGCCCTGCTTTGAGCAGGGTATTGGACTAGATGACCTCCTGAGGTCTCTTCCAACCCTAATCTTCTATGATTCTAACTCATTAGGAAGGGAGGGAGGCTGGTGAACTATAGCACCGCTATAGGTATTATCGGTTGTGAATCACTGCCATAAAGTCACTGTTTTTCTTTTCTTTACTCTCTTTTCACAGCCATTCTTTGTGCATTAGTTCTGGGGTTTTGTACTTGGATCTTTACAATCATCCAGAAACCTAGTATCAAAAATTTGTTAAATAAGCACCACTATGCAACGTCACTGGGAGAAAGTTTCTACTTAACCATCGCAGCCTTTATTTTAGAAAGCCTCACGTCCATATTTAGCATCTGGTCAACGACGGTCTATGGAAAAGATTTACATCCTTCTGAGATTGTTGGGGAGATCAAAATCAAAGAAAGCAACAGTTTTTGTCCAGGTGCTGTGCAGCCAGTGTAGCTCTCTTGAAGTCATTGAACAACACCAATTTATAGCACCTGAGGAACTTGCCCAGTGTTTCTAGAATTCTGTTGCAATGCTGTTAGCAACATACGTAACTTTGTCATTGGATAAGCTGCATACTTAAATATATATGGTCATTTCCATAAACTCTTTTCAAAATATAGAGAAGAAGCCAGTGACATGGACAAAGTTTTCAATGTGTTACTGTTTAGAAACACCTTGGACATTTTGTACCTTCAGGGATTTGTTGTTTGGAAAGAAAAATTTCCATAGATCTGACCTCTATGGTGCTACTTTTTAATAATGCTGACTCTGTTGTCTCCCTCTAGGTTTATTTGGTACAGTGTTATGGGGCTTAAAAGTGTGTTTGTACAGTAAAATGGTATGTATTCTTTGAGTCAGGGTGATGAATATATGAGATGAATCTTATTATTCAATGTACAAACATGAGATTCCCTTGCATAAACCTATTAAAAGTTAGTCATTTTGTCTATTACTGTTGGTGGTTCTGCATTTCGTAGTCGTTCATTATTCATGTAACTAAAACTCAGCCCACGCAGTTGTACAAGGGGGGCTATACCTGCTCTCATTTTTAATAGAGGTACAATTCTGAGCAGGAGGTGCTCCAGCTTGATTTAAGCAGCCAGGCAACGCTGCATCTGGACCTGTGACCTCTGTAGGCTGCATGTTTACATGACAGGATGCGATCTGTACAGAAGATGTAGTTTTTGGTTGCAGTGCTGAGGAATAATAATCGCTCTCCATTCTCTATAAAACTTCCAACATTTATCTTGGCTTTTACCCCTCACCTGCCCCGATGAACTTGTTTGTGTTGCCCCCGTCCACTATGATCTGCCAATGATACCAGCCTAAATCCTGTTTGATTCGACTCCATTGCATACAGAATCTTGTACTGCCCTCATAACTAGGGTGACCAGACAGCAAATGTGAAAAATCAGGATGGGAGTGGGGGGTAATAGGAGCCTATATAAGAAAAAGAGCCAAAAATCGGGACTGCCCTATAAAATCGGGACATTTGGTCACCCAACTCATAACCCTTACCTCATTCTCTGCCATTAGTTTAGTGCATTAAGTGAGCGATGTGACTAATATCTGTCACATGGTTCATTCATCCTCTTCTTCCACAAACAATTTCCTCCATGTCACTTCCTACAGGACTTTCCTGTGCTGATCTCCAAGGCCCTCACCCACCTTCAAATTCCCTGGTAAGACTCAGTCTGGCACAGAAACTATCCAAAAGGAGCCATTAAACCATTAATTTACTAAAGAGTGAATATCTCCTTCTTTACCACACAGGGCTGGCTGTAGGGAAAATGGCATCTTGGGCGGATGGGGAGCAGCTCCCTGTACAGTGACCCCTCCCCCTGCGGCTGGGGAGTGATGGGGACAGGACATGGAGGGAGAGGTTCCCAGAGGGGGGTCTGACCCAGCCCCAGGTGTGACCCATGCAGAGGAAGAGGAAGTCCCAGCTCTCCCCTACCCAGTCGGGACTAGCAGCTGGAGCCCAGCACACGGTAAGAGCCCCCAGCTGGGGTGCTCCTAGCCCTGCCTCTTCCCAGTGCTGGGCCCAGAGCTTGGAGGCTAATAGGGCCTTGGGCTTGTTGCATGTATGGCGTGGGGGATTGGCACCCTGGCTGGCCCACCTATAAGGCTGGCCCTGTTACTACATTATCCCTTGTACTAACCCTCTCTGACCTGGGCAGCTGCAGAATCTTAGGATGCATCATCATCATCATCTCCCTTCCCTTCCCTTCTCTTCCAGCTGCTTACATCATGTCTAATTAATGGCCCACTCCTGCAGATGCTTACATATTGAGTAACTATTCTCCTCTGAGTAGTTCCACTGAAGTCAACAACGGGTAAAGAATATTTTTCACATACCTAAGTACTTGCAGGATCAGGCTCTTAGATTGTAAGTTCCTCAGGGCAGGGGCTGTCTCTCTTTACTTACTTTAGGAGGTGCCATTAGACATAATCATACATGATAATAGCACTGGAATGTCTCTTAGCTTGGAACACAACATTATTGTTATAGAACATTTATACTGTGGTAGCTAGAGGCCAACAGGATTGGGACCCTATTGTGTTAGGTGCTGTACAAACATATAGTCCCTGCCCCCAAAGAGTTTATAATCTAAATAGATGAGACGTAGCAGGGGGAGGAGACAAAGAAGCAGGCCGGAGTGGGGGAGGCACTTAACAAATGAAGGTGGTTTTTAAGGGTGCGTGTGGGATAATGTCCATTTGAATTAATAATATTCAGGAGTACACGTTGTTCAGTTTGGAATCGGGCTATGGGTGGAGTAAGTGGATAAAATTCTATAGACTTTTTTATTCAGGAGGTCAAAGTAGATGATCTAATGGTCCCTTCAGGCATATCTGAACTGGGCCTGTGATATGTGTTAAACAGCTCCAGGGAGCAGACATTTGGACTTTTCCAAAGTACCAGGCAATCCCCCACTTGCCCAGAAGATGGCAGCGACGTAGCTCCTATTCTTGCCTAGCATCTCTATGGCAACAGAGGACAAGCACCCGGGAGAAATCTTCTAGAGGGTAAATGCAAGGTTACAGAAAGATCCATTGCTTTCCAGCAAACCGCTGATTTCTCAGCACGCTTTTGCTGATGGTAAAACAAACAAACTTCCCTTTCTTTTTTTTTTCTTTTTTTCTTTCTACTTTAAAAAAAAAAAAAAACCCCAAGGCAGTGGACCTATCTCTGTGTATTTTGATGACTCTTTAATCATCCAAAGTTACTGATTCACTATTTTGGGGGGAGCAGGTTGAGGAAAGGATCCTCATGAGGCAGTGACACCGATACACAATCCTAGGTGGATGAAGCAATGAAAATGGGGAGAGTGCATACAACAATTCCAGCCAGTCTAATAACCAGCTGCAGGCAGTGTCTGGGGCTGCTCAGCATCCACTAGCTTAGGCCATTCACACTGCTCACAAAGAGCTGGTCGGAGGCATTTAGGAACTTGGCTTTTTTCTTTCTGCTTTCCAACATGCTACAACCCCAAATAAGCTACTTAAAACATGTTGAATAAGCCTTCCTCAAGCTTATGGAAGGCGCAGTAGAGGAAGCTAATTAGCAGGCACTAATATGCATATTAACTAAATCTAGTTTCTATATGCGAAAAATCATTATGGCTGTTTCCATATATTTGCATGCAGAATTTTTGCAATTAGAAGCCAATGAAACACTGAGTTGTCATTGGGGGTCTACTCCTTTGATACACTTTCATCCAAACTATTAACATCAATGGGGAATTAGGCACACGTGCTTCAGAGGGTAGCCCTCTGGGGACCACATTCCAATCTGGTGTAAGTAGTTGTAACTCCATTGAAGTTAACCTGATGTGAACATGCCATTGTTTCCAACTGTCAGCTCGAGCATAACTCAAACGGTTGTCCAACGAGGGTAGTAGTAATGTTCAGAAATAGAATTTTAGTATTAATATGTTTTCTAACCACTCTGCTATATCCACATTTTACTTTTAGCACCTTTTCATCTGAAGTTGGCACTTTACAAAGCTTGATTCCTCACAACAGTCTGATGAGGTGAGCAAGCGGTGTTAACTCCCTATATAAAACATCATTGGTATTATTAACAGGTGCCAAAAGGTGACCCAGATAGCCATTAAGTGACTTGCCCAAGGTCAGAGAGTGGGAATTAAACCCTGCAGTTCTGCCTTCCTGGCCTGTTCACTAATCACTAGATCACATGTTCTCTTTTGTGATTGTGATTGCTGCAAGACATACACATCATGACAGCAATTGACACACAAACATAGGCGCCCCTCACATTGTTCTAGTTCCAGTGCCAGCTGATGAATTGTTGGGGTTTGAAGTCCCGCCTTGTGAACAGCTCCAGCAAACACGTGTCCACAGAAAATGGACATTACCTCAATGCTTTAGATGAGATATCATTTTGTTGCTGGCACAAAATGCCCGAGGCAAGCAACAGCCGGATTCGTTGCCCAGTGTGCGTAGCCCAATAATCACAACGGGGTGGACAAGTAGAAAAGTTTATTTAAAGCTTCAAGCGGTACAGGGAGACAACAATCTCAAATCCTGCACACCAGTGCAAGCAGTTACACATATTTTATACATTCATTCTTTAGCATACTTTTCCAGTAGCAACCTGCCCTAAGTATTCATATAGCCAATCCGGTATACCAGCCAGTTCCCCTTTTTCCTCTTATCATCTATTCCCCCACATATGGAGTTGTTTGTTCAGCACTATCTAATATTCCTGTCCTGCTTGACCTAATCTTGCTCCAGCCAGTCTGTGCCTGCAATACACTGTTGCAAACTTCTCAGTGTGACCGCTGTGAGTATCTCCAGGCAGAAAAGGGAAGGGGGGGGCATCTGGGCCTAGAGCGAAGGGGCTTCATCAACACTTGTGATCTTCCATCCCCTTGAGTTACCTAGTGCCCATGCCCGGTGTCCCCAACAACTCCCTCCTTTGAGAATACTCAACATCCTTGTCTCTGAGTTTTCTCACTTGGGCTCTTATCTTTTTATAAGAGGACTTTGCATAAGCACTTTGTGGTAGCCCTGAAGGAATGTATTACTATGTTTTTTACAAGGGCTCTGACACATATTGCACAACATAACACCATCAGTACGATTAAGACAGGAAGAAAACTTTTCAACAACAGACTAAATAAACCACCAAGCCAAGATGACTAACCCCAGCCTGAAAACAAGGTTTGCAACCAATCACCCTCGGGGGCAGTGTAAGCAGCCTGTGCTCCGGCTCGGGCATGGGCCTCAGCCTGTAACACCTTATCATAAATCTCATAACTGCTGTCATTTACATATACACAACATCGGGACCCAACAAGGGCACAAACACCCCCTTGGGATGCCAAAAGGTAGCCCAAGGCCAGCCTGTTTTGGAGGGACTATGTTCTGAGCTGCTGTACCCCCTTATTTAATGTTACTACTGCTGACCCTAGATCACGAATCGAGTCCTCTAATTCTAAGGTTACTTTTTCAAGCACCATTTGAAGCCTTACAATATAGCGGCCTATGCATGCTCTGGCTGGCCCGGTAACCAGTGGCACAATTCCCAATATGGAGCACCCTGTAAGCTTTTCAGTTGTGAGGGGATTCTTAGCATTGCCCTCCAAGGCCGCATTGAGTCGCCGCAGGGTCTCTTCTCGTGACTCAACAGAGGGTATCTCAGGTATTCCTAATCTTTCCTTTGGGCAGTATGGTGGTTATTGAAAGATGAGGAACTCCATAAGTTATATAACAGCTACCTGTCGAATTGGCTGGCAATACCTTGTAAGCCTTTTGGCCACATACAAAATAGTGGCCCAGTAGGGCCCAGTAAGGACTGTTTCTTAGAGGGATTCCTGGGATATTTAAGGCTGCTTTTCCAAACAATTCATATGCTTCCAGGGGGGCTTCCCATCCTCCCGAGTGGGTACAAGGAGAGGTATTCCTAATTGTGCCGTTCAAATTGCACTCACCATAAGGACCGCTGCAAACACACCATTGGCCTGCTATAGTGGAAATATTAACTGAACAGCAATTTATATTTCCTGACCCTCTTTTTGTGGAAGGATCATTCGTAAGAGTTTCCCCAAAAGAGGAAGAACCATTACATCCGCACTGTTGACCTCCCCTCTCGGTTTTGATCCAATATCCATCGGCCCACTGTGTAATAACACAGGAGCTCCTTCCCACAGGACGCCTATAGTGATCAGATTGGTTTCGTGTAAAACAAAACACTCCCTCAGTGAGCACCGCAACTGTATACTCCTGATTTTGGTAGGTAGCTTGCTGCAAAGAGATCTTATCCCAGAACGGTGAGTCCGTTCGATTTCTACTTTCCTGTTCTTTGGTGGCGGCTAATTCTGCTAGGGTTAAGGGCAGCATGACAAGGGACAATCCTGTTCTGGGGGAAAGTGGAGTCGGAGCACACACCCAGCAATCAGTTTGGTTTGTTAAAGTAGCAACATGGTGCGCAAGTAAAACAAAGGAATTATGTTCCCAATATGCACAGTTTAGAAATAACAGCATAGAAAATAACAGTGTTACACGATTAATTATTACCGGAGTCCTCCCGGTCCAGGGTTTCCAGTTTTTGAGTGGGCCCATTTTGGCGCTAAGGTGCCCGCTGTTTGTGTCTCTTAAACAGTAACTTTGGCCCGAGATCGTCACTAGCTGAGGAGTCCACGGGGTGGACGGTCCACTGCTCTGCTGATGAAGGGGTGGGTACTGCCTTCGGACGCGAGTGATGGATCCAGTTCTTGTGTCCCTCGACCTTTGCCGCCGTATGGGAGATCAGCAGGACGATGCAGGGTCCTTTCCACTGTTCCTGGAGAGGCTCGTCTTTCCAGGTGCGAACAAGCACAGAGTCGCCAGGCTGTAAGGAGTGGATGGGAGAGTCCAAGGGAAGAGCCTGGGAGTCTTTAGTATACCTGTGAAGAGATAAGAGAACAGCAGACAGGGAACATATATACTGAGACAAAAAACCATTACCCAGCTCCCACTCCCCTGACAGAACCGGTGTGCCATTCATAGGCCATACCCTCCCAAACATAATTTCAAAGGGACTAAGTCCTAATCTACCCTTTGGGAGAGCGCGGATGCGGAGCAGGACGAGGGGTAAGGCATCAGGCCATCGCAGGGAGGCCTCTTGGCACACTTTTGAGAGATGTCGATTAAGGGTCTGATTGGTACGCTCTACTATGCCGCTGGTTTGTGGTCTCCAGGGCGTATGGAGTTTCCAGGGGATCTGCAAGGCATTCGAGATGCTTTGGACGATCTTTGGTGTGAAGTGTGTCCCGTTGTCAGATTCCATCCACTGGGGAAGTCCAAAGCGAGGAATGACCTCCTTAACAAACTTAAGGGCCACTGTCCTGGCAGTGCAATTGTGGCATGGGAAGGCTTCTGGCCATCCGCTAAATCGATCCACTAAGAAAAGAAGATATTTGTACCCTTGGGTCCGAGGAAACTCAGTAAAATCTATTTGCCACACCCGCCTGGGGCCTGGAGTGGGTTCCAGAGCAGCTGGTGGCCCTGGATGTCCTGGTCGGGGGTTATTCTTTTGACAGACTAAGCAGTCCGCCTGTTCCTGGGTAGCCAGGGGTCGGAGTCCAGAAGTTATAAAGTATTTTCCCATCAGTTGGATAAGTGCTTCCCTGCCAGCATGAGTGGATGGATGTAATTTCTGTAACACTGGCTGGATCAGGCCCTTCGGTAGAAGGACCTTCCCTTCCGGGGAATGGAGCCATCCCTCCTTTTCCTGGAAACCGAGTTTGTTGATTAGCTGTCTCTCCTCTCCAGAGTACTGGGGGGTTGGAAGCTCCCCCACAGATGGGATAAGGGCGTGCAAATGGGCATTCTCAGTCTGAGGGGATATCAGGGTGGCAGCATGCTTAACCTCTCTATCTGCCCGGGCATTACCCCTGGCCAATCTTGATCTTCCCTTTGATGGGCTTTACAGTGTACCACCGCCACTTCTGAGGGGAGTTGTACGGCTTCTAGGAGCTGGAGGATTTGCGGCCCGTACTTGACTGGGGAGCCTTGAGCTGTCAGCATTCCCCTTTGCTTTCATAAGCCAGCATGAGCATGTAGCACTCCAAAGGCATATTTTGAATCAGTAAAAACATTGACCTGCTTTTCTTTTGACAGTTCAAGTGCACGGGTGAGAGCGACTAGTTCAGCCAGCTGGTCAGAGGTCCCAGTGGGCAAACCCTTGGCTTCCACAGTGTCATGGAGGGTTACGATAGCATAGCCCGCCCTCCTTTGCCCATCTATCACAGTGCTGCTACCATCAGTATACCACTCACGATCTGCATTTAGGAGGGGTATATCTTTTAAGTCCGGGCGGCTAGAGTATTGGGCATCTATGATCTCTAAACAATCATGTTCCTGTTCCTCAGTCTCCGGTAAGAGGGTGGCGGGGTTAAGGGAGGGGCAAGACTGTGACTTCAGAGTTCTCTAGAAGTTTAGGCTGGTACTTAGCCATCCGAGCCTGGGTGAGCCAAAGGCCTCCCTTTGCATCCAATAAGGCTCGGACCATATGAGGGGTATATATCTGTATTGTCCCTCCCAAAGTTAGTTTCTCAGCTTCAGCCAGCGTCAGGGCTGTGGCTGCAACTGCCTGCAGGCATGCTGGTCATCCCTTTGCCACTTGGTCCAGCTGCTTAGAGAAATAGGCCACGGGACGTTTCCATGCCCCCAACAACTGTGTGAGCACTCCTAGGGCCACCCCCTTTCATTCATGTACATACAGCTGAAATGGCTTACTGAGATCCGGGAGGCCCAGAGCCGGAGCTTCCATCAGCTTCCTTTTCAAGATTTTAAATGCCCTTTCGGCCTCTGGGGTCCAATAGAAAGGGTCATGATCTGCTCCTTTTACACAATCATACAGGGGTCTAGCCCACAGTCCAAATTCCGGGATCCATATCTGACAGAACCCCGCCATGCCCAGGAAGTCTCTGAGGCGTTTACGATTAATGGGAACGGGAACCTGGCAGACAGCCTCCTTCCTTTCATTGGAAAGCTGACGCTTCCCCTGCCTTATGTGGAACCCCAGGAATTGTACCATCGGGAGGGCAATTTGAGCCTTGCTTCTCGATACCCGATATCCTCGGAGGCCAATAAAATTCAGGAGACACACAGTGGCTTTGAGGCACGGGGTTAGGCCCACTGTAGCAATTAACAAATCATCTACATATTGAAGAAGAAGAGCCCCCTCCTCGTTGTTCCAGTCTTCCAGATCCCTGGCCAAAGCCTGGCCAAAAAGGGTGGGGGAATTTTTAAATCCCTGGGCCAATACTGTCAAGCATAGTTGCTTTTTAACCCTTTTTGTGTCCTCCCACTCAAAAGAAAAGATTTCTTGGGACGAGGTATCTACAGGAATAGCGAAGAATGCATCTTTCAAATCGAGGACTGAAAAATGGGTATACTGGCCTCCTACAGAAGCCAGTAAGGTATACGGATTCGGAACCAGGGGGTGCAGAGTTTTAATCAGTTCATTAACCGCCCTCAGATCCTGTACCAAGCGATACGGGGCTTGCATAGCTGAGGGCTCAACTGTAAGGGTCATGATCCCTGCATTCTCGGGGGGTAGGGTAAGAGTTATTACGTCTTGAGTAAACTGCAAGGTGGCGCCTAGGCGACAAAGCAGATCCCGTCGCAGCAGAGGCGTTGGGCACTCAGGGAGATAGACCAGCTTGTGAGATATAGTCCTATTTCCCAAAGTGCATCCGCTGGGGCATACACTGGGCACTTGGTGCCTTTGCCAGTGGCACCCACCAAGGTAAGGGAGTCTGCTTCCGGCAACTGAAGGGGTCGATTCACGGCAGTTCGTGCCGCTCCAGAGTCCACTAAAAAGTCTATTTCCGAACTTCCCACCCGCATCTTTACCCGGGGTTCCGGGGGCAGGGTGGTCCGTTCCCCCTGACACCCCTATTCCTGTTCCTCCATTGCCATCATAGGGGCGCCCCCCTTTCCATTCCTCTCTGGGCACTCATTCTTCCAGTGTCCCTCTTGTCTACACAAGGCACACTGGTTGCGACCCAGTTGTCTCTCCTGTGGGCCCGGACGTCCGCGTCCATGGCCCCTTCCTCCCCGGCCACTTCCCATAGTGCCGGCCTGTACCGCCGCTACCATCATTCTAACTTGCTTTTTCTCCTTTTCTGCCTCCCTTAGACTATAAGCTCGGTTTGCAGTCTCTAAGATTTGTGCCATGGTCATGCCCATTAAATCCTCTTTTTTCTCTAACTTTCTCTTAATAGCAGGGGCTGCTCTGCTCGTGAAAATTCCCTTAATGATTGCCTCAATTTCCTGATCATCGGGGTCTGCATTGGTGTTCTGTCGGTGTTCTGTCGAATAGCGTCCCGAATACGCTGTAGGAAGGCCCCTGGGCTTTCCTTTAGATCCTGTATCACCTCACATGGTTTTGCCCAATTATTATGTCGGACAGCCAAGTGACAGAGTCCATGCAAAAGCAACTGCTTATAGGTGGAAAGCCGGGTCATACCCGCAGGATCATTTGGGTTCCACCTGGGGCCTACTCATCCGGGTCAGGGACATTATTACGAGCCTGGTCGTATTGTCTCTGTGCCTCCTCCCTTCCCTTGGACACGACCTGTTGTTGTTCGACCTCAGACAATAAGGCCCGCAGGAGGACGTTGCAATCATCCCAATCTGGCTTATAGCTGCTAAGGCAGCCCTCAAAAACTGAAATAAACCTAAAAAGAAAAGGAGTACTTGTGGCACCTTAGAGCTGTAGCTCACGAAAGCTTATGCTCAAATAAATTTGTTAGTCTCTAAGGTGCCACAAGTACTCCTTTTCTTTTTGCGAATACAGACTAACACGGCTGCTACTCTGAAACCTGAAATAAACCTACTCGGGTTGGTGGAAAACTCCCCTGCTTGTACTTTGAAAGCAGCCAAATCCATAGGGTTAAAGGGCACATGGGTATAGACCTGCATAGTCGTGGCCGGATGCTCACCCGTGCCACTACGGGAGATCTTAGTTTCAGTAAGTAAAGGATATAAGCCCACTGTAGGGCCCCTATCAGGTGGGGGCATGGGGGCTGAAGGGGACACCGGACCTGCTATCACAGTTGGGGTGGGGGTCTGGGGACTAACATTAGCCACTACCGAACCAGTTGGAGTCAAATTACATCGCTGTAAGACATCTGATCGATTACACAAAGCCAAAAACAAATGTGCATACAGATGTTCATTCCATTTCCCCGTTCGCTGACAGAACAAAAGTAACTGGAGGATCGTATTTTAATTAATTGACCCTCCTGGTGGCCACCGCTCCTGGTCCTCTAGTTGATATTGAGGCCAGTCAACTGTACAATATCATTTTAATTTATTCTTAGTCATCGGATCCGATCCAAATACCTTCCAATTTGCTAGGATACACTCTAGTGGCGTACACTGTGCCCTCCCTCCCGAGCTCTGTCCCTGTTCCAGGCCTACCGGGTAACTCTGGGCGTCCCCAGGTTCAAAACAGAGCAGACAATCCGGATTTCAAAAGGTTCCTACCTTATCCGAAGGACCGGTTCCCCACCGTCACCCTCAGCACTTCTCCACTTATCAGGCACGTTGCACCGTTGTGTCCTACAGGGCCGGTTGGGCTATGCCCCTCCGAGGCCCCCGGGAATCACACCGGTGTGCACTGGGCGTCGGTCGGAGTCCTCACCCGCCGGTCCCCGCATGACTGGAGTACAGTCATGGATGGTTATAAACTGTTCAGGAAGGACAGGCAGGGCAGAAAAGGTGGGGGAGTAGCACTGTATGTAAGGGAGCAGTATGACTGCTCAGAGCTCCGGTACGAAACTGTGGAAAAACCTGAGTGTCTCTGGATTAAGTTTAGAAGTGTGTGCAACAAGAGTGATGTCATGGTGGGAGTCTGCTATAGACCACCGGACCAGGGGGATGAGGTGGATGAGGCTTTCTTCCGGCAACTCACGGAAGCTACTAGATCGCATGCCCTGATTCTCATGGGTGACTTTAATTTTCCTGATATCTGCTGGGAGAGCAATACAGCGGTGCATAGACAATCCAGGAAGTTTTTGGAAAGCGTAGGGGACAATTTCCTGGTGCAAGTGCTAGGGGAGCCAACTAGGGGGAGCGCTTTTCTTGACCTGCTGCTCACAAACCGGGTAGAATTAGTGGGGGAAGCAAAAGTGGATGGGAATCTGGGAGGCAGTGACCATGAGTTGGTTGAGTTCAGGATCCTGACGCAGGGAAGAAAGGTAAGCAGCAGGATACGGACCCTGGACTTCAGGAAAGCAGACTTTGACTCCCTCAGGGAACAGATGGCCAGGATCCCCTGGGGGACTAACATGAAAGGGAAGGGAGTCCAGGAGAGCTGGCTGTATTTCAAGGAATCCCTGTTGAGGTTACAGGGACAAACCATCCCGATGAGTCGAAAGAATAGTAAATATGGCAGGCGACCAGCTTGGCTTAATGGTGAAATCCTAGCGGATCTTAAACATAAAAAAGAAGCTTACAAGAAGTGGAAGGTTGGACATATGACCAGGGAAGAGTATAAAAATATTGCTCGGGCATGTAGGAAAGATATCAGGAGGGCCAAATCGCACCTGGAGCTGCAGCTAGCAAGAGATGTCAAGAGTAACAAGAAGGGTTTCTTCAGGTATGTTGGCAACAAGAAGAAAGCCAAGGAAAGTGTGGGCCCCTTACTGAATGAGGGAGGCAAGCTAGTGGCAGAGGATGTGGAAAAAGCTAATGTACTCAATGCTTTTTTTGCCTCTGTTTTCACTAACAAGGTCAGCTCCCAGACTGCTGTGCTGGGCATCACAAAATGGGGAAGAGATGGCCAGCCCTCTGTAGAGATAGAGGTGGTTAGGGACTATTTAGAAAAGCTGGACGTGCACAAGTCCATGGGGCCGGACGAATTGCATCCGAGAGTGCTGAGGGAATTGGCGGCTGTGATTGCAGAGCCCTTGGCCATTATCTTTGAAAACTCGTGGCGAACGGGGGAAGTCCCGGATGACTGGAAAAAGGCTAATGTAGTGCCCATCTTTAAAAAAGGGAAGAAGGAGGATCCTGGGAACTACAGGCCGGTCAGCCTCACCTCAGTCCCTGGAAAAATCATGGAGCAGGTCCTCAAAGAATCAATCCTGAAGCACTTAGAGGAGAGGAAAGTGATCAGGAACAGTCAGCATGGATTCACCAAGGGAAGGTCATGCCTGACTAATCTAATCGCCTTTTATGATGAGATTACTGGTTCTGTGGATGAAGGGAAAGCAGTGGATGTATTGTTTCTTGACTTTAGCAAAGCTTTTGACACAGTCTCCCACAGCATTCTTGTCAGCAAGTTAAGGAAGTATGGGCTGGATGAATGCACTATAAGGTGGGTAGAAAGCTGGCTAGATTGTCGGGCTCAACGGGTAGTGATCAATGGCTCCATGTCTAGTTGGCAGCCGGTGTCAAGTGGAGTGCCCCAGGGGTCGGTCCTGGGGCCCGTTTTGTTCAATATCTTCATAAATGATCTGGAGGATGGTGTGGATTGCACTCTCAGCAAATTTGCGGATGATACTAAACTGGGAGGAGTGGTAGATACGCTGGAGGGGAGGGATAGGATACAGAAGGACCTAGACAAATTGGAAGATTGGGCCAAAAGAAATCTAATGAGGTTCAATAAGGATAAGTGCAGGGTCCTGCACTTAGGATGGAAGAATCCAATGCACCGCTACAGACTAGGGACCGAATGGCTCAGCAGCAGTTCTGCGGAAAAGGACCTAGGGGTGACAGTGGACGAGAAGCTGGATATGAGTCAGCAGTGTGCCCTTGTTGCCAAGAAGGCCAATGGCATTTTGGGATGTATAAGTAGGGGCATAGCGAGCAGATCGAGGGACGTGATCGTTCCCCTCTATTCGACACTGGTGAGGCCTCATCTGGAGTACTGTGTCCAGTTTTGGGCCCCACACTACAAGAAGGATGTGGATAAATTGGAAAGAGTACAGCGAAGGGCAACAAAAATGATTAGGGGTCTAGAGCACATGACTTATGAGGAGAGGCTGAGGGAGCTGGGATTGTTTAGTCTGCAGAAGAGAAGAATGAGGGGGGATTTGATAGCTGCTTTCAACTACCTGAAAGGGGGTTTCAAAGAGGATGGCTCTAGACTGTTCTCAATGGTAGCAGATGACAGAACGAGGAGTAATGGTCTCAAGTTGCAATGGGGGAGGTTTAGATTGGATATTAGGAAAAACTTTTTCACTAAGAGGGTGGTGAAACACTGGAATGCGTTACCTAGGGAGGTGGTAGAATCTCCTTCCTTAGAGGTTTTTAAGGTCAGGCTTGACAAAGCCCTGGCTAGGATGATTTAACTGGGACTTGGTCCTGCTTTGAGCAGGGGGTTGGACTAGATGACCTTCTGGGGTCCCTTCCAACCCTGATATTCTATGATTCTATGATTCTAAGGGATCCGGGCAAGGCTTGTGTTGTAGCCTCTGGCCCGCCCAGGGACGCCAAAAACTGTTCCTGGCACAAAATGCCCGAGGCAGGCAACAGCTGGATTCGTTGCCCAGTGTGCGTAGCCCAATAATCACAACGGGGTGGACAAGTAGAAGAGTTTATTTAAAGCTTCAAGCGCTCCAGGGAGACAACAATCTCAAATCCTGCAAACCTGTGCAAGCAGTTACACGTATTTTATACATTCATTCTTTAACATACTTATCCAGTAGCAACCTGCCCTAAGTATCCATATAGCCAATCCGGTATACCAGCCAGTTCCCTTATCATCTATTCCCCCATATATGGAGTTGTTTGTTCAGCACTATCTAACATTCCTGTCCTGCTTGACCTAATCTTGCTCCAGCCAGTCTGTGCCTGCAATACACTGTTGCAAACTTCTCAGTGTGACCGCTGTGAGTATCTCCAGGCAGAAAAGGGAAGGGGGGGCATCTGGGCCTAGAGCGAAGGGGCTTCATCGACACTCGTGGTCTTCCATCCCCTTGAGTTACCTAGTGCCCATGCCCGGTGTCCCCAACAATTTCTGTTCTTTTACTGTCTCCGATTACAATCTCCTCATTGACTGGCAGCAAGCTGGATTTTCTTTAGAAGTCTCCCGCTAAACTATAGAGGGGGGTTTCCCCCCATTTAGCTTGACTTTAACAGCTCTGATCTTGATCCTCAGATTTCACAAGCTAAGCAGGGTGTGACTGGTGACTTTAGATGGCATCCTCCTTTTGCATGGCCCTTGGGCATTGTGCTACTGGAGATGCTGTCTTTTGGATCCAATGTAAAGGCAAGGTCCTGACCGGATGTGCTCATTAAAGGATCCTATAGCAAGGCAATGTCCTGGCCAGCTTGGGTAGTGGCAGAGCAGGGAACAGAACCAAGTCTCCTGCTTCCCAGCCCCATGCGCTGATCTCCTAAGAGCATTTCCTCCTTGCGTAGGCCTCATTTTGCTGAGGGCCCTTGTCTGTAGAACTACAACCTTCAAGCAGGTCTGCCGGAGCTCATCTGATAACTTTGCAGAGATGCCTCAAGGCATTTTTAGTTTTCACAGGCCCTTAATTAATATTTACTTGATTGGTCGCCACCAGGCCACAGAGTTTCCAGGCACATCAGGGACAAGGAGTTAGCAGAGGCTCATTTATAATTCAGTTGTCTTATAAAACCCTTAGCCTGCATATCAAGGTCTTGAGGCCTAACATAAACCTACAGTAAAAAATAAATAGCTCACATGGGCAGGGTGAGGATTAAGTAATATCTGCACATTGAGATCGTTGGAGGGGAAGGTGCTGTAGGAGTGAAAAGTAGTGGGCCTTTTCTACATGGGGTGAGCGGTTGGAGGCAGGGTTCTGCACTGATGTAGCTGCCTCAGTGCAAACCCCGAGGGTGAAATCCTGGTCCCATTGAAGTCAATGGCAAAACTTCTATTGTCTTCAATTGGGCCAAGATTTCATCCCTAGGGTAGACATGCTGCACTGGTGTAACAAAGGACTTGCACTGGTACAGCTACCCCAGTTTCTAACATTGTGGTGGGGTTATGTGAGTGACCCCCACCCCCCGGGCACACTGTTCCCAGAGCATCAGGGTTCCATCCTTGGGCACCCGTTCACACCATGAGAGATCCAGAAGCAGGCCCTGCCGCAGGATGGGAGCCAATAAACCCAGCCTCTGCAGGAGCAGAGAGACTCCTAGTCACCAGCAATGCTTTTAGAGCAATCCCTGAGCCTGATTTCGCACTTCCTGCTGGAGCAGGAGCAAAGGGCCAAACACTCAAAGGGGGAGACATACCTAAAAGACCTCAGACTGCAGCATGAGGAGCGTGGTCAACAGCTCCACTCCTCAGGCACAGTGGGACGGTCTGTGGCGAGGGTGACGCTCCTCTGTGCAGGAGACCGAGCTTTCTCAGGGGTCTGTCAGAGACTTTGGAACACCACTTCCCAGAAACTAATGCCCAGCGCAAACCTCCCTGCCTTCCACTCCAAGTGCAAGACCCGCTTCTTTGACCTGCCTTCAGCACCATAGCCATGACATCGGGCAAGTCTCTGCCAACCCAACTCTAGTACCAGGCAAGTTTGCTGGGAGCAGGGCACTGCATAACTGGTGGACCAAGAACAAGGGGCCTTTTGCAGTCGACTTTATTCACACAAAGTCCTCCTGGCTTCAGGCCCGACATCTGCAGCTATACAAAGTAAAAATGAAAGTCATCAAATCGCAGGCTCCAAGGCATCAATACTGAGGTCTGGAGGGAATTTCCCCCATAATGCTCAAAGGGCATTGTGGGAGTACAAAGGGTGTGTCTTCCTCTGCGGCATCTAGTCTTGTCCAGTGCCGGAGGCAGGATACTGGATTTGCGGTTGTGACATTATGCCCCCTATTCTTCCTAGAAATATGCCAATATGAATATGGCATAACTAAGATGTATTTTATGCAAGAGGGGTCAGGTGAAGTATCATTGGAAAGGTTATGATTATGATTATCCAATTTGTATGCCTGTATCATTTCTGTATCTGAAGTTAGAAATATTGACTATGTAACCATTACAACTGTGTATTCACCTGGGGAACGCCCACCAGACAGTATGTAAACAGCCTGGATGGGCCATTAGGAAGGATAATAGGACTTTCAAGATACTAATCTTCCTCCTTCCTGAGAAGTTTCCTGGGATGCTGCTTTAATATTGCAGGGTCAGGTGATCCTGTCTCCCGGTACTGGACAGCATTTTTGTGGTATTTTTCCACTGGAAGGGAGTGGGGGTCAAACTGGGAAACAAAGGATTCCTGCCATATGCAAATCCTATTTAAAGCTGGGGGGTGAGTTAATCTAGGCTCTTCTCCACTGCCTCCTCGCCCAAGAAGGAAGACTGCTGAAAACACCTGAAGAAACAAAGGAACTAAGTTGGGGAGAGGGGCAGGGGCTGAGCCCAGGCGAGAAAGGTCAGCCTGTGAAGGGTATACCTGGAGATTTAAGCTGCAAGCAGTGCAGTTTACCTTCAAGAAACTCTGCAACCTACATAAAACAACATTTAGGGTGAGAAATTACTATCTGTAGCCAATTTCTTTAATGTAATAAGCTTAGTTTGCGTGTTTTGTTTTATTTGCTCAGTGATCTGCTGTGTTTTGTTTGCTATCTCTTATCATCACTGAAAGCTCATGTTTTGTAGTTAATAAACTTGTTTTTTGTTTATTCTAAAACCCAATTTGTGCAATTCATAACTGGGTGGGGGACAAAAAGCTGTTGCATATCTTCCTCCACATTGAGGGAGGGGAGCGAATTTCATGAGTTTATGCTGTATAGATCTCTATACCGCTCAAGACAATATAATTTTGGGTTTACACTCCACAGGGCATGTGCACCAGAGCTCTGGGCAATTCCCCAAGCTGAGTCTCCCCACACAGAGCTGATTGCAGACTCTGTGTGATTCTACAGCTGAGTGTGTCCCTACCTGTGTGTGTGCGTTCAGCAGGACAGGGTGAGGGAGCCCAGGCTGGTGGAGCAGGTACGCTTAGTGGGACCCTAATACATCAGGTGGCATCCTGGAAGGGGGGGGTCCAACCCTTCACAGCAGTATCTATGGTTTGCTCTGGTGTGGTAAATCCAGCACTCCGTGTTCCACTTTGAGAGGCATGTACACACTAAATGGGGAAACAAAAGGCATGTTACATAGGATGGCCCCACCTGGGCTCCTGGGCCTTTTCTCCCAGGCAATAGTTCTCCTCTTTAAATAGAACCCCTATGCCTTTGGTGAGTAAACAAGGGTTAGGATGCATGGCTTAGCAGTTACCACTCAGGACTAGGAGCCTGGAGACCTGCATTCTCCTCCTGGTAATGTCCCTGAGTCACTGGTTTGTGATTAAATCGCTTGGGCCAAAATTTTCTAAAAGTGGCCTCACGTTTTGGTGGCTGGTTGCCCATCTTTCAAAGCCCAGGGCTTAATTTTCAGAGGTACTGGGTGTCACAGATCAGGCAGTTGCACCTGCATTCACCCTCTGTGTTCCTTAAAATGCATCCACCCTAGGCTTCCAGCCATCACCTCTCGTGGGAGGAGACCTGCATCTGTCTCCATCCTGAAGAGGGGTTTTCCAGGCTGCACAGCTCCCTGCCTATGCCATGATATTCCCAACAAACCAGCCTGCCTAAACAGGCCAGTGTCTGTGCACCAAAGGCTCTGAACAGCTGTAATTGCCAGCGTTTACCAGTTACCACAGACCTCCTTCTAAGCAAGCACATTTATTCTTAAGGTGAAAGTATTACACAGAAAATAAAAATCAATAAAAGAACCTACATGCATGCTAGTAAGCTTAGCAGAGCTCACCCCCTCACCCCCAAACTGCACCCCCCCCCAATGCCAATAACGGCTCCAGTGGGTCTCAGTCCTTCAAACCCTTCCCTAAGGATTGGGGTCCCCCTTTGGGGCAGAAGGTCCTGTTTTCTGGCTCAGAAATAAGGCCCTGAGTCAGTTTAAACTCAGCCTATTTATACCAAAGTTCCATCTTTGTCTGTTGGTCTCTGGAGAGCCCAGTTTGAACTAATATATGTAAGCCTTCCAGGAGGTGGTAGCTCCCAAAGGGGGTAAGAGGGGGAGCAGGGTTTACAACCTGAATGATTTGCCGTAATCACCACCCTCTGGTTTTAGTTCCTGGAGGAGCTGCGGTAGGTTCCCCCACTCCCATGGAGTAGAACACAATCATACATAGACTGTTAATTTTAAAAAAATGGACCCCAAAGATGCTACAAGGGATTGCAATATCTGTCATAGCTCCCCCATAAAAAGTTATATACAGTCTTGGCCCACAATAAAACATGAATTTACTAGCCTAAGGTCTTTCAAGGCTAGTGCAGGAAATGGCCATCTCTGTCACACTGAGCACAAGTCAGTGGGAGCTGAGGGTGTGCAGTCCCTATGAAAATCAAGGCCTACATAGCTAAAGCTGGGCTGTGAAAAATGGAAGCATCCAAAATCAGGCCACATTGGAAAAATGTGCCCTTAGAGGCCTTTTTCTCACTTGCCCCCTCTGTGAAATGGGTCTAGCTCCTCCCGCTCTGGAGCATGAGGCTGCAGGGTTAACGCTGGATAAAGCCTTTGAGCTGGTGGGCTGGACTGGAAGCTGCTATAGAGAGGCAACATGTTACCGTATGATCACAGGGAGCAGTGGGATTTTCCCAGTAAGGCTCAGCCCAGATACTGTTTGTTCTTCTCTCCAGTAACCGAACAGGGACTGTGTTGGGTGGAGGAAGAGGAGGGTGCTTGCATTGCACCGTCTGCCCAGCTGCACTGGCTCCTGTCACATCAGCTCTTTAGGCTTCCAGGTGACGTGAGCTCACTTGCTTAGATTAGCCAAACAAAACAAGCTGTTTAAGACTATTCCTGGCTTAGCTTTGAAATTTGCCAGAGGAGATTTCAGGCTCTCTGGCTGCCTTCTTCCCAGCGTGGCGGGAGAAGCAAATAAGCCGAAGCCATGGCAGCCCTGTTCCTTCCCATCTCCTGCCCAAGCAATTTTGGTTTTGGGAAGAAGTCGCACTCTGTTCTCCCCCACCACTCGCCCCTGTGTGACACCTGAACCGCCTGTTGGTTGTCATAGTAACATTTTTGCCTGCCTGTCTGCCAGGCTCATGGACTCGGGAATGCCATTACTGCTGATGCTCCTGCAGCTCCTGGCAACTTTGCTACCTGCAGTTCTAAGCATTGGATGCTGCCGTGTTTTTCCAGCGAATCCTGATCATAAGCATAGGCACAGCCTGTGGTTTGGTCCCAGCTGGCGATGATTATGATTAACAGAGGGGCAAGTCAGAACAGAGTGAGTAAAAAAACCATCTCAACTATGGGCGCTATACCCGGGCTATTCCAGTCAAGAGTAAGCCCTGGCGTTTCTGAACCCAAACCAACTGCAGAGCTGGAAGGGGCGGAATAAATACAGTCAAACTGCCCTGATTCACGTTAAGCCCAGGGGGACCCTGTGCACATCTGGGTGTGTGAAGAGGCAGTAGGAAAGTACCTAAACCAGAGCAGTTCCAAACAGTTTCAACACAAAGCTTTTACATTGGCACAAACAAAAAGTTTCAATTGAAAACGTGGGTTTTCATAAAACAGAAAACGTGAACATTTTATAGCTTTTAATTTTATTTTATTTTATTTTGAGAAACCCCCCCAATTTTCCGTGAAAAACTTTTGATAAAAATCCATTTTTTTTTGGTCTAAGTGTTTCACCAGGTGGGAGAAACATTTCCTGACCAAACCTAGAATAGATATAATTTCAAAAGCCAGGATAAACAAGAATACCAATAAAAATGCTGCAATCACGCACCACTCTACCACTCACCCTTCCTCCCCATCATTGGCTGTTATACTCACATCTCAATCTCTGTTGTAAATTCTTCAGGGCAAGGCACTCAAGCCAGACCCTGGCCGGTTGCTGAGGAATATTTGACACAGCGCGGGGTTGAGTGCGCAAAGGTGGTTTTATGTCATTTTGTCCTCTCCTGATGCTGCAGCTGACCAGATTTGCATTCGAGCCACCAGCCTGAAGGCTGCTCTAAGTTACATCCAAGGCTAGATTTTTAAAGGGAGTCAGGCACCTAAATCCACCACATAGGCCCTGCTGATATCTTCCAAGACGCAGCTCAGGCACTGCATAAGCTTGTAGGTGCCTGATTAACCTGGGCACCTAAGTTTCCGCCAGTTGGCATTTTCAAAGCAGGCTGAGTTCTGCAGCCACCCCACAGCTAATGAACTGCTCTGAGCCCTGGCTCAAGCTGAAGCCCCCCCAGGGAAACGTCTATCTCATCAGTGGAGAAACCTGATATCTGTCAGAGCCTGCAGCAGGAGGGCCAATACAGGCCACTGATAGGGTGGAAAGAAAAAATGGCTCCTGTTAAAAGACAACCGGGGGGTCCAGGGAAATATAGAGTGAGTGTGACAGAAGTACTGCATGGGAGAGCAGCAGATAGAGAGTTTCAGCCAGACCTGGCTTAGGGGCCTATCTCCAGGAGTGGGTTTGTGGCTGAGGATCCTGAGCAGGGGGAGATGCTAGATGCTAAACACCTAGTCAGTTCCTTCTCCCCACCCCTCTCCTTGCATTGCAACCCATCTCCCTGCTCAGCTGTCTGGCTTCTGAAAATCCCTTTCATAGGTGCTTAACTGGCCCCACACTCAATAGGGAATCAAGGCATCACGGAGTTCCCTGACTCAGGTCTGAACAGGACACTTGCGCCAGGCCACCTAGCACATAGGTGTTGCTCCACTCAGCTCAGCAATGCCTAAATCCATGGAAAAATCTGGGCCCCATTGCCTGGGATTTTCTGCAGGGCATAGAAGAATTAGGTGACCAAAGACAATTGCATTTCCATGGGATTTGGGAGCCTTTGAAAAACCCAGCCACTGACAGTGGCTCCAAGGGGCTGTTCTGGTAGCTGGGCATGAGGGAGCCCTGGTCATGCTCCCTACCCCCATCCACAGAGCTGCTGCAGCAGCTCTATGCTACCCATGGATTCCCCCGACACAGAGGGAACCATTCAAGGGCTGCCTAAGAAGGTTTAGGACAGCTTGATTTCAAGGCCAGAAGGGACCATCGTGATCATCTAAACAAGCCTCCTTTAGACCACCTTAGTGGAGCAAAGATACCTCAAGGCCTGTGATGGGGCTTAACCCTACTTCCTGTAAGGCCAGAGAAGGAACCTAATTAGTAATACTCTGCATCTGGGAGGTGATTAATTGCCTCCTGACCAGAGGAGGCAGAGCTAGGCTGTATAAGGAGCCGAGGGAGCTCAGGTGGGAGGAGAGACCCAGAATGGAAGAGTTAGGGGGAGTTCTCTCTTCCTGGGATGGGTCTGGAGGGAGGGCTGGTGGTGGTTTTGAATTGGCTGTGGCCAGGCAGCAAAGCTAACTTCTGTGGCAGGGCCTCAGGGCAGAGAGGACCCCTGAACCAGGGCCTGTGAGGACCTGGGAATGAGACAGACACTCATGAGGGAGTGGAAAAGTAGTGCTTGGGCTCCCATCAAAGAAAAGCCTCTAGGGTTAGTACCCTGAGGATGGGGAGCAATTGAAGTCAAGCCCAGGAGGGGTGAAGGCCCTTTTGTGTGTGAAGTCAAGCCCAGGATGGGGTGATAGACCTTTGGTTTAGAGTTGAAAGTATGTGACTTTGCGAGAGGGCTCAACTACAGAAATCCCAGTGAGAGTGTCCAGGGAAGAAACCAGCAGGGACTGGCCAGCATGGCTGAGAAAGTGGCCACTGGGGGGTTGTAAGAGGCTGCAGTACTGTGCCCAGGCAGAAGGGGATGCCCTAGAGTTAAAGATGTATCTTCAGGGGGCCCTTTGTCTTTTCACTTGTACTATAAAGGCCCAGATTCTCAAAAGTATTAAGCTTCCACTGGCTTCAGTGAAAGTTAGGAGGCTAACTATCTGTGAGCCTCTGGGCATAGAGCCTCGCAGATGGCTGGGTGCCGTGAAAAAATAATCACAATGGAAACAAATATTTGAGAACCAAGGACACAACCAATCCCTGTGCAGTGCAACTATTTATTACTAAGGCGACCAATCCGGGCCCCATTGTGCTAGGGGCTCCACATGTATCTAGTGGAAAAACAGTCTCTGACTAAGTGTGAAAGGAGGGACAACCTGTGGGCACAACAAACCAGGTGTACAAAGGAAGACTGAGTTCTGTCTAGTGTAACAGCGCTCACCGTATTTATGCTGACACTCGAGAGCACAGTAGTAAATATGCTAGCGGTGGTGGGTTAATGATTTCATTAATCCCTGGCTGGCCCATCTGAAGGGAGAAGTGCCCGGTCTCCGGTCTCGTGTGGAGGGGTTTTAAAGCCTCCAGCGAGTGGGTGGAACCACACAGAGTTCAGGGCAACTCCGCATTGTGCATTTGTGGCGTATCAAACATTCTAGTGTTTTTAGCCCAATAAACAGACTAATCATCAGCATATTGGGTCTTATTATGACTTGTGACAAAATGAATCAGCTTCCTTCCCCCTTCCCCCACCAACCCTCTTGGAATGATGATTTCATCCCAGGCCAGGTGCTAGTGGATAGATGCCAAGAACGCACGGGCAAAAACAATCCACTGCAATTAGCATTCGTTAATCCCCTTGTTGATGGGCTCAGCTGAGAGGCAAAGAAGTGAGTGGGTCCTGGAAACTGAACGCCAGGTCAGTTCTGGCACCAGTTGGCAGGGTGATGTGTCAAAGCTGGCATGATTGGTGCCCTGGCTATACCCACCCTGTGGGTAAACAGATGGCTGCTGTCTCCTGGCTTTGTGCCCTGGCACTTTTCAGGAACCCTACACTGGAAACACAAGCAATCACCAGGTCCCTTTCCTCCATCCCTCCTGCTAATGCGTGTGAGGTGGCCCCATTGGAGAAATGGGGTAAGATCATGTAACAGCACGGTCCATGAGGCCAGCTAGTAATAGGTCATCCCAAGACAGAAGAATCTGTGAGGGGAGTGGGCCAGTCTTCTTGAGCCCACAGGCCTGGTCATCCCATCAAGAGCTCTTGTGAGCTTTTAGGGCAAGAGATCCTAAAGCAGCTAGCAATCTGGGTGCTCACTCTGACACACCTTAAAAGGGCCTGGTTTTCAGAAGGTGTGTTTTCACTGCTCAATGAAAATCAGGCCTGTCCACGGGTCTCAAGTTGGGCACACCAGAATCACTAGTGACATTTCACAATCTTGCACGTGTTGCTTCTAGCAGATCACGAGTGATTGGGAGGGAGGTTTTGTTGCTCTGTGTGGGGGAAGGGGGAGGCTGAGAAGGTTTTGTTTGTGTGAGTTTTATACACTTTTACAAAAAAAATGATTCTTAAAGACCAACACCCGCCCCCAGCCCAAAACAGGTAGAGGTGCAATTATGAAAACTGACTTAAAAATAGAAATTCGTCAAGGGAAGAAGGGAGGTGATGTCAAAATACAAAGCCAACACAACAGGCAAGTGGTGGGGAGGAAGGGGGCAGCTATCAGCTGAAAAGGAACCAATCACCAAGGGAGAATTACCTTTGGCCCAGGTCCTCCAAGGAGCCAGGCACCTAACTCACATTGATTTCAAAGGGAGCTGGCTGTATTGCTTTGAGGAGCTGGCCGTCATAAGCTCACATGCCTACCATCTCCATATCTGCAGTGGGGTTGTAGGCATGTTGGTTCCAGGATATTGGAGAGACAAGGTGGGTGAGGTAACATCTTCTACTAGACCAGCTTCTCTGGGTGAGAGACACAAGCTTCCCCACACTTGAGCAAGAGCTCTGTGTGGCTCAAAAACTTGTCCCTCTAGTCTCACCCACAGAATTTGGTCCAGTAAAAGATGTTACCTCACCCACTCTGTCTCTCTACCGTCTCTATGGTCACCCACCCCATATGCTGTATCCGTTCCCCCTACCCTGTGTCTGCCTCTGCATTTTGATCCCTGTGTGTGGACTGCTGCACCGCTGCCCCCCTTCCCACCCCCTCGAGGCCTGTTGTATCCTATCATCATGCAGGATCAATGTCTTAAATTGTAAGCCCTTGGGGGCATAGACAGTGCCATGGGACCCTGATTTGGCTTAGACTAATACAAATAACACCAGCACTGTTCCCATCCAATTCTAGCATTTTCTCACAGCTTCCCTCTTCCTCCTTTTTATAGCTGACAATTGGGGCCTGTACCTTAAAGGATCCCCAGCTGCAGCAGCTCCCTGGCTGTTGAATTCCTAATGGTTTAGTTGCCTGCCCTAGCAGAACTGGTGAGAAAATGGCATTGTGTACTGCTCCGTTTCCTATGAGTCAGAAAAGTAGAACGTTCTGTCGCAGCTGGTGCACCTCAGGGGGCTGGATCTGCCGGTTTTCCTGTATCAACTCTCGTGATGGTAGCTGAGCTCAGCGTTTCTGGATGTCCTGTCTACCTCTCCTAGAAACAGTGAGTAATAACCCTTAATATTTAAAGGTCCCCTTTCTTTGAGACGCTCAGAGCTTCCCACGCACTAACAGGTGACATGTCACAACGCACCCAGGAGGCATGGCTTACTAGAACTGGTGGGGAAAGAGGTTTCCCGCTATGGACAACTTCAAGGAGCATGAGAAAATTATTTAATTTCTATCAACATTTCTCTTAGAAAATTTAAACTTTGGGTTGGAAAATCTGAACATTTTCTGGTTTTGTCCAGAAACCTGCGCTCAACTTTTTACCCGCCTTATTTAGTCTATTCTTATTATACTATACAGTTGGGGAAACTGAGCACAGAGTGGTGACATGCCTTACCTCAATGTCACACAGATCAAGGTCAGAGCCAGGATTAGACTCCACATGTACTAATTCCCAGTGTCATACTCTAACCACTAGACCATGTTACCGCCTTGTAGTTGACACTGAACATCTAAATTTATATTGACTCTTCCTGAAAGACCTGCAGGCGTTTTACAGCTCAGGGAGCAATTTTTCTGCAACCCATTCTATTGATGGTAATGTCTGCTGATTCCCTTCTTGTGATCCTTAAAAATCCCAGGGCACTTACTTCAAGACTAGGAACGTTGGCCCCTCCCTATCATGGACTCTGTGGGATTATGCAAGTATAAATGAGGGTGAAACAGGAGCTTATGCGCAAATAAATTTGTTAGTCTCTAAGGTGCCACAAGTCCTCCTTTTCTTTTTGCGGATACAGACTAACACAGCTGCTACTCTGAAACCTACACTTAGGAAGGAAAATCAAATGCACAACTACAAAAGGAGGAATAACTGGCTAGGGAGTTGCACTGCTGAAAAGGATCTTGGGGTTATACTGGTCAAAAATGGAATGAATCAACAATGTGATGCAGCTGCAAAAAAAAAAAAAAAAAAAAGAAAAGAAAAAGAAAGTTAATATCATCCAGAGGTGTAGAAACAGGAATGGTGCATGTAAGACACAAGAGGTAATTGTCCCACTCTATGTGGCACTGGTAGGGCCTCAGCTGGAGAACTGTGTCCAATTCTGGGCACTGCACTTTAAGGAAGATGTGACCAAACTGGAGCAAATCCAGAGGAAAGCAACAAGTATGACAAGAGGTCTGGAAAACAGAACCCATGAGGAATGGTTGAAAGAGTTGGGAATGTTCCTTCTAGAGAAGAGAAGGCTGAGTAGGGACATAACCATCTTCAAATATATATAAAAGGCTGTTATAAAGAGGATGGTGGTCAATTGTTCTCCATTCCATTGAGGGTAGGACCAGATGTAATTGTCTTACTTTGCAGCAAGGGAGATTTAGATTAGATATTAGGAAAACTTTGGAAGAATCAGGCTAGCTACCTAGTGGGGTTGCAGAATCCCTGTCATTGGAGGTGTTTAAGAACAGGTTGGATAAATACCTGGCAGGGATGGTTTAGGGTTATTTGGTCCTGCCTCAACTCAGGGGGCTGGACTAGATGACCTCTTGAGGTCCCTTCCAGCCCTACATATCTATGATTCCTTGGCTTCTGGAGGCACATCCAGTGGTTCTTTGCACTGGAGTAAGCTGAGCTGCTCTATGATTCTTCCCCAGTGAATTGTGAAAGAACTTGTTTGGCCTTCTGGGCACAGGAGAGTAGTGCTTAATTTGCCAGGACTGAGCCCTCTTTCATTACAAGCTAAGCACAGCCTGGGCAGGAAGGTGGGAAGGCATCAAAGTGGTTTTAGCCTGTATCTTCATCGCAAAGTTGACGGGTTACCAGCCTGAGTGAAAGCAGCAACCAAGCTTTAGCCTATACTCCCAACCCACTAGTTAGCCCTACTTTAAAGCCAAACTCACTAAACTCGGGTGAGAGGGTTTCACGTGTGGACAGGATGGCGGTTAGGGGCAACACCAGACTAAGAGGCTGAGGGTACGTCTACACTTAAAAATAAAAAATTAACACACACTCTGGAGCAGCAAGTCTCAGAACCTGAGTCAACAGGTTTGGGCCCATGCTATGGGGCTAAAAATAGCAGTGTAGATGTTCCAGGAATCTGAAACCAAGCGGAGGGTGCCTCGGAGCGTAGCCTCCATCCTAAGCAGAAATGTCTACACTGCTATATTTTGCCCTGTAGTATGAGCCAGAGTCAATTAACCTGGGCTCTGAGACGCGTGGCAGTAGATGTGTTTGGGTTTTTTTAGTGTAGACGTACCCTGAGTGATCTCTGTAGGACAATCCTCAACTGATGTAAATCCACATGGTTCCCAGAGTTCTAATCTGCTTTTCTATCTCTCCATACACCTGGTGTGATGCAGTCGGAGTCACTAGAGTTGCTCTGGGCTGACCCTGCTGGAACTGAGATCAGAAATTGCCCCAGTGGGCATAACAAACAGAGGGGATCATATCTATTTAAGGCTAGATTTGCTGCTAGGTTCATGAGTCCGACTTGGTTGTGTGTGTGTCTCTCTTGTTAAAGTGGGCTGGCAGAAGGGTGGGGTGTGGTCCACCCATCTTCCCCATTGGTACAGACGATTCTGGGCTGCGTATGAGCAAGGGAGGGTTACCATGGCAACACTGCCAGGTGTTTGCTGTCAGGTGCACTGAATGGGAACAGGTAGCCGCTGAGGCCGGCAACGATGAACAGAACTAGAAGTCATTTGTCTTTCACTCACATGCTGTCTCCCACACACAGTTGCTGGTCTCCTGTTGCCATTAAATCCTCAGGGCTTTAAATCCTCACAACGCCACTTCCTCTGAGATGAAGCTGGGCCAGGATTCCCCTTCTGCTTCCAGCTCCCACTCCGCCTGCTGCCGAGACACAGAGCTTCTTTCTGCTGGGCAGTGGCTCTGTCACCTTCTCTGCTCCTCATCCAACACCTGTTCCAGGCCTCGTTCTCCTTTATAGCTGGGACACCCAGGGCTAGATTCTTGACCCCTGTATGGCCTATTTGCACTGCTCTGGCTTAAGGAGTCTGTGCCAGCTCTCCACCAACCTCCTTCCAGCCCCCAGGAGAGAATTCGCATCCTTGTGCCCCAGGTATCCTCCTTCAGAGTCGTGTGCAGCCAGCACAACTTAGAGCAGCCTTTAGGCTATTCCAAGTGGCATATTGGGGGCAGATTGGTACCCCAAGATCAGGAGCTGTGCCGTGCCCTCTCCCACGCCCCACCCCCCAGCTATGCCAAGTACTGCAAGCCAATACCAGATCAGAGTACAGTCAATGGCTCGGCAACCCCATGCTTTGAAGAGTGCCCTGCAACACTTTGTTTTCCAGCCACATCTCTTCCTGATATGATGCCCCTGACTGGGTCGTCCATGGGGACCGACGGCTCTAAAAGCAGCTGGGCTGCTGCACCACAGACACTCACTACAGCAATGGAAGGGGTTTTCCATCATTGTAATAAATCCACCTCTCTGAGATGCAGCAGTTAGGTCAAGGGAAGAATTCTTCTGTCGCCCTTGCAGCGTCTACACTGGGGCTTATGTCCGCCTAGCTGCGTGGCACCGGATGTGAAATTGTTCCCAGCCTGAGCAATGCAGTTTAAACCAGCCTCCCCTTGTAGTGTAGACCAGCCCCAAAGAACTGGGAAGACTGTGTAACAGCGCCACCTGGTGACACCTACCATAACAACAACGCTGCTAGGGCTGAATGTGATCCGAGCTCTGAGATGAGCTCGAGGCAGTTCCATGGAGGGCCATAGGGAACCGGGTCCTCAACTGCAGTAGAAGAGGCCAGTGAGGATGGCATTGATGTGATATTAGGACCCCAGTCATGGCCCAGGACCCCCGTTGTGCTTGGTGCTGTACAAACACAGACCAAAAAGATGATCCCTACCCCAAAGAACTTACTGTCTATAACCTTTGTCCATAAACCTGTTGTTACAAATCACTGAAACGGGAGCTAGCTGGGAAAATCAGTTTGGTATCAAAGTTATAACTAACCCCAGTAATACGGGCTCACTGCTCGAGCCTGTCTGAAAGAGCCACATCTGGTCACGTAGTGGTAGCTACGAGTGGTCGGTGTTAGCTCGTCGTCGTTCCTCTTGTTATGCTAAATGTCTAGGACGGGATAATTGAATTATGTCAGCATGACTGCATGAATTATTACATAAAGACATCCTGTGGCAACCCTGTAATTCACGGCTTTGCCCCCTTCCTGTGTTGCTTTCGTACTTTATTTACCCTTCAGATCTCCATCGCTGTGTAAATTAAAGGGTTGCTAGAACTTCAGGCTCTCTAAATGTCTAATCGAATGGGGGAACAGGCGATTTATTTAAACCGGGTTTCTGTCCTGATGCCATTAGCATCCACTGCAGAAGATGAAAGCAAGCCAATAGTTTATTTATCTTGGATTATTACGATGGAATACATATTGCTCAGGGGTATGCTTAGTTATTGTCGGTCCTAGCAAGAGCAATAGAGAGACTGTAGTGGTGGTTAGAGGTGCCAAAATGACCAGTTGATGGCCTCTGTATGAGTCTGATCAAAGACTCTCATTGATTTCAGTGAGATTCATACTGGGTCATTTGTCCATGATACATGTGTAGCTGTGTCCAGCAGCTGACCAAGTCTTCTGACACAGCTGCTTCTGGTGCTTCTCTACTGTCAGGGGGAAGCCTCTTCTAGGGGCACTCAGTCACCATGGTTCAGTCCATCCTGGGCCCTTCTGCTGACTCTACCAATGAGGGAGCCTGTTTGGAAGGTGGTTTTTCAGATATCAATTCCCATCCCCGAGGTGGTTGTCAGCCCATTTCCTACAGCACTTTGCACAGGATAGCACACAGCACCAACCTCCAGCAGCGGGGCTACTCAAGAGCACCCGTCCCAAACCCCCTCACACTTGGAAGAGTACAGATCACAATCCAAACGTCTCCACTTAGGTCCATCTCTAATTAGTGGTAGGCTTAGAGTCCCTGTCCTATAGGTAAAAAGAACGAGGAATACTTGTGGCACATTAGAGACTAACAAATTTATTTTGGCATAAGCTTTCTTGGGCTAAAACCCACTTCATCAGATGCATGGAGTAGAAAATACAGTAGGAAGATGTATATATACACAGAGAACATGAAAAGATGGGGGTTGCCTTACCAGCTCTAAGGTGACAAATCAATTACAGTGGGCGGTTATCAGCAGGAGAAAAAATCACTTTTATAGTGTTAATCAGGATGGCCCATTTCAAACAATTGACAAGCAGGTGTGAGTATCAGAAGGGGGAAAAATTAGCCTGGGGAAATAGTTTTTAGTTTGTGTAATGGCCCATCCACTCCCAGTCTTTATTCAGGCCTAATTTGATGGTGTCCAGTTTGCAAATTAATTCCAGTTATGCAGTTCCTCATTGGAGTCTGTTTGTTTTTGAAGTTTTTTTGTTGAAGAATTGCCACTTTTAGGCCTGTAATCGAATGTCCAGGGAGGTTGAACTGTTCTCCAACTGGTTTTTGAATGTTATAATTCTTGACATATGATTTGTGTCCATTTATTCTTTTGCATAAAGACTGTCCGGTTTGGCCAATGTACATGGCAGAGGGGCATTGCTGGCACATGATGGCATACATCACATTGGTAGATGAAAGACTCCGCTGAGCTACAAGAGAGCTGCAGCATTTGACTGCAGCATCTGCATTAGGCACCCTTATTTCCCTTGATGGTTTATTTGAGTCTAGCATAAATCCGGTGAAAAATTCTGTTTGAAACATTCTGATGAAGTGAGCTGTAGCTCACGAAAGCTTGTGCTCAAATAAATTTGTTAATCTCTAAGGTGCCACAAGTCCTCCTTTTCTTTTTGCGGATACAGACTAACACTAGACTAAATCTGTTTAAGTGAACTCAGATGAGGTCTATACTACATGCTTAGTTCGGTACAACTACAGCGCTTAGGGATGTGAAACCCCCTCCACGTAGCCAGCGCTGTGCCAGCAGGAGAGCATCTCCCGTCAGCTGCATTATTGCTACTGTGCCAATGCAGCATTTGTCGTGTAGACTTGCCCCTCGTGAAGCTGCTCTGGTGTGTATTTGTTTGTTTTATGGGTCCTCCTGTGTGCCAGTCCACAGAGCACAGGAGTTATTACAGATTCTGCCCCCACCCTTCAAGGCTTGGGGCTTTAGTTCAAGTTGGAGCAGCTCATAGCTTGAGCTCCTTGGTTCAATTCCTGCTGTAGCAGCCCACAGGCAGCCATCTCCTGTACCCAGGGTTTTTCCACTGGTTTAACTAAAACAGTTTAAAATCACTCCTTCAGTTTACACCAGTGCACGTTTGTGTAGAGCAGGCCTCAGTACCTTACTCCAGATATCCTGAGCCAGCTAATCCCCATAAAGAGCAGGTTTATTGTCCTAGCCAGACTCTCAATTAGGCTATATGCCCCTCCCCCATCTAATTTTGCACCTGTGACTAATTGTGGCTGTGACTCCATAAGCAGGGGCCAGGCCTCCCCTTGTTCTCTGTGCAGCGTTAAGATGCACCGGTGCCTAGCATAGTGTACCAGAGCTATAGAATTATATTGCTCTTGCAAGTTCTTACTATAGAATTATATTGCTCTTGCAAGTATATTTTTACTCAGTATAGGATTTCACTCCCTTTCAAGTCATTTCAGGCTGTCTTCTTTCTAACAACAGCGACTTCCCTTAATCTGTAAACTATTCATTTACGATGAGTCTAGCATCGAGGTTTTGGGACTGCACTTTTATTCCAGGGTGGTTGTTCTTGGAGTGCCTAAAACCTGTTCAAAAATTGCATTGCTGAAAAGCAGCAGATTGTAAAATCCTGCTTCTGGACTTCTCCAAAGTTTGGCTGTGAGATTTTGTATGATCCGCTTGTATCCTAAAGGGAACAGAGTTTGTTAGTTACAATAATTCTTCATAGGAACACAGGAATTGTCAGAGTGGGGCTGACCCAAAGTCCAGCTAGTCTAGTAACTTATCTCCCATAGTGGCCAGCTGCAGAACTCCAGATGCCTTAGAAGCGTGTGCAAGGAAACTCTGCAGTGGGCAGTTCTGGGATAACTTGCCCCCATGGGAAGCTTCGTCCTAGCCCCCATTAGTTAGAGACTGTCAGGTTCCCAGCCGTGGGTTGTGAGTTGAGGCCAGAAGCCACGGTCTGCGCTGGTGTCACGCTGAAGGGACAAGTTGGAGCTGTAGCCAATGAGCCATGCTGAGTCAGAAACTAAACGCGTCAGCAGAGGTTGGGGTAGTGGAGCAAAGGCAGGGTGAAGGGCCAGGAGCGGGGCAAGGGGACTTGGATCCCAGGCAATATCTCAGGAATGCAACAGGGTCTGTTTACAGCACTGAGTCAGGGATCCACCTAGCTGCACAGACGGCCTCTCGGTGTTCACCCCCAGGCCTTAAATAGCATGCCTGAGCCAATTGGGAACTCAGTAGGAACTGCCAATCGGGGCATCCAGGGAATCCTGAGTCCATCGGACTCCTAAGGCTGTTGTTCCCTGTGCCAATGGAACTGTCCCGTGGCAGCATGCACACAGTAGCTGTCACAGAACCAGCAGGCTCCAGACCAGTGGATCCTCATACTGTGGATCTTGTGCACTGAAGTATAGAAGTTTAGATCCCTTCCAAAACACTTGGCTTCGTGTCTTAATCCTCACTACTGTAACTGTGCAAGTTCTTATTATCCATATAAATGTCCAGCCCTGTTTAGAATCCTGCATAGTTCAATGATATCTTGTGGCAATGAGTTCCCCAGGCTATTTGCGCATTATGTGGAAAAATATTTCTTCCTCCTTCTATTTTTAAATTTACTCCCTTTCAGCTCCATCAAATGTCCTCTTGTCCTTGTGTAATGAGAGGGTAAATGGAAGTGCCTGCTCTACCCTTGCTATTGGTCACTTTATCCTATAGCCTGTGTATAGGTACAACATACTGAAGCACATCCAAGAACGGTATTCTTTCCCAGACTTCTTAAAAAAAGATCAGCTGTTCCTTTAATTCAGCCCTGTCAGTCTGCAGCTATTGGCATGCCAGGGATGGTGGCCATTTGCTCTGGAAATGCTTTGCTGTCCTTTGGGCTTTCCTTTAGCTTTTCCTCTTGTTCACCTGTTGAAGTGGCGTGATGCTTTACCTCCCAGGTTAGTTCCCTGCCTGTGCTGTGTCCTCTGGCAAAGGCAGGGTTGAAAGGTTCAGATGGCAAGTGCAGCAATAAGCAGGAAACATACGCTTCCCATGCAACTCCCGCTGGATAACTGAGCTAAAAATACTAGCGTGTGTGTGTGTATGTTGTTTAATGGGGATATGCAATTGAAATTCACAGATGGATTGGGGACACCTCTGGGAAGCTGGGGAGTATCAGAATAATGTTTTTCCCTACCCCCGTGCCGACAATGTCATAAATAAAATAAACCTATGTCTGTGGGGAATCCTGTCATACATTCCAGCCTCGGGAAATTTAGACTTCAAATTAGACGAAGGTTTCTAACCGTCAGAGGAGTGAAGTTCTGGAACAGCCTTCCAAAGGAAGCACTGGGGGCAAAAGACATATCTGGCTTCAAGACTAAGCTTGATAAGTTTATGGAGGGGATGATATGATGGGATAGCCTAATTTTGGCAATTAATTGATCTTCAACTATTAGCAGTAGATATGCCCAATGGCCTGTGATGGGATGTTAGATGGGGTGGGATCTTAGTTACTGCAGAGAATTCTTTCCTGGATGTCTTGCTGGTGAATCTTGCCCACATGCTCAGGGTTCAGCTGACCGCCATATTTGGGGTTGGGATGGAATTTTCCTCCAGGGCAGATTGGCAGAGGCCCTGGGAGGGTTTTGCCTTCCTCTGCAGCATGTACAATCACATAGTGAGAGCCAGTCCCTGACCTGAAGCTTTCACAGCCTTTACAGGTAAAGGGCAGGAAGAGTCACAGGAGAAATGATGTTCCAACCTGGAAAATCCCCAGGCTAGCAGATTCTAGCCCTTCCTCCACATGCCCAGGGTCTAATCTGCTGATATGGGTGGATCTGCCTATTTCTCTTTGGCAGCTGTGCCAGCACAAAGAGCTCTCTGCCTTCCTGGTCCCAGCCTCGGCTGAGCTACATAAGCGTGAAGATTAGGGGCTGTATTCTCTGAAACCAGACCGTTGTCACTCCGCATAACAGTCCACCCTAACTCTGAATGGATCAGCAACAAGGAGACTGGGTGGGAGGCAGCGATCCGTCTGTACCCCTATCAGCTGTCAAAAGGGACGCTCAGAAGCGCTGTCACTTTAGGTCCCAAACTCAATCAAAAAGAAAGAAAAGCTAGCACGAGTACAAAAAGGGTTCTCCTAATTGGAAACCCAAACCAGGGCTTTATAGGGGGAGGCTTAAACACCTCCCAATAGTGGCAACCCCAAGCATTACAAAATCCTGAGTCAGTAGTCAGAAATCATGAGATTGGCTTTTAAAATCATGAGGTTTTAAACAATAATAAACTTGGGGCTTGTGTTTTCAAGCTGTTTCTCCACGACCACAGAGGCTAGCTACACTTATATTTAGCCCGTAGTGTGAGCAGGAGTCAATTAATCTGGATTAGTGTAGCTATGTCATAATACATGCTCTAGGAACCAAACCACTGCAGCCTCCTGGGTTCATCTCAAAGGGATCCCATCGCTGGGACGTAGGAGCCAACAAACCGGTGCCCCTTGCCTTTACCCAGCATTATCCAATACCACACAGCAGCCCTTCTGAGACCTGACGACTGGAACAATCCTGGAAGAGGAGGAGACTGTGTCAGAGATGTACAAGCAACACCGCCACCTTCTGTCTTATGTACCTCTGGTCTTATGTTATTAATCAAACTATACGTAGTGCTAATGCACCGCGTGGTGCCTAGACACCATGCAGAGCCGATCCATGCCTGCCAATAGTCGGGGGACAGAGTGAAGGCAGCTGGCTTCAGCAGTTGTAGTGAGCATACTCAGTACAAGCCAAGCAGCAAATCTGGAGGGGGGCACATGACCCCGCATGCTCCTACTTCCCCCTCTCCCCCTCCCCCAATGCATCACCTCTGGCATCATAGACAAAATTAAGGTCGCAGGAACAGTTATATATGTCTGTAAGTAGTCTCTTCTTTTTCTGAAACTTCCTTCTTTATGGGATTGCTCTTTGGAGATGTTTTTCCATGAAGCCATTGTGTTACTGGGAAAAGGCCAAGCTGAAGCGATGGGCCAGACAGTGGCAAGACTTGGCTTGTTCTGTCTTTCCATAACTGTGGTCGCCAAGACCTTCATCCATGGGACCGTCAGCTGGTGTCCCTTCAGCAGCAGCTGTTGTGGTGGGTCAAGGAGAAAGAGGTGACCTCTGAGATCTGCAAAACCCACAAAGGGACTTCCGACCAAGAATCAGAGAAGTGGAGAGCGTGGAGCAGTGCTGAGAAGTGGCCTTGACTGCCAATAAGCAATGTGCTTGGTACTTAAACAAGATGACGTAGACCTCCCCCACTACTGTTTAGTTCAGACCCAAGCAGTCCATGGAGCTGTATAAAAGGGAAACATGCTCTGTCATCAGCTCTTGGGGTGCCAGGGGCCTGACACCCCCCTCACCCTCTCCCCACAAGCTCAGCATCTAAGGGAGAATTTATGTTTCTCCTGAGATAAAATATCATCCCTGGAATTTAAGTCCACCCCACCCCGCCCCATCTGGCTGAGCTGTTTCCAAACTGTCTTCAGAGGATAAGCAAATCTGACCATGTGAAAATATCAGTTAGCAAATTGTTGATATTGGATTGAAAAGGAGCCCATTAGCCAGCCACCCCTTCCATCTGCTGGGACCTGATGATTCCCATATCCTGGGGGCCAATTTAAACTCCTTGAAACCACTCTTCCTACCCCACCCTCCCTCAAGGGAATCAGCTGGGGCTGAGGGGTTTTGCACCGAATGTAGGGAAGAGCAGGATGTGGCCCGTTCTACGCTCCAGGTTCAATCTGAGTTTGGGGAAATGGGGGTGGGTCTTTTTCTGATCTGAACCAGGTGCCCATCTCTGCCTGCTCAGAACATCTAACACCTTCCCTCTGAGGCTATCAAAGCCCTTCACAGTGGAGCTGTGCAGAGATGGACGTTCTGTTTCATGGAGGATTTGGAGATTTTTAAATTCTGGCTTCATTCAGAATCCGTGTAAGAACAGGAAATTTCAGAATTCTCCGCGAAGGAGAATTCAGAGAGAATCAGACTGATCAGAACGTTGTTTTTTTGTTTGCTTGTTTTTCACCTTTTCAAATGAAATCCCAGCAAAATCCACCTGATTTTGTGAAACATTGGTGTCGATGGAGCCACATATTCCAATGACATATGGTTCCATGTAGATATCCCTCATCAGCTCCACTTCAGACACCCACGGCTGAACCCTATTGCCTTGCAGATTCTGCAGAGCCAAGATCCATGAATGCAGGGTGCTAGTTACCTGTGCCCTATTAACAGGTTTCAGAGTAGCAGCCGTATTAGTCTGTATTTGCAAAAAGAAAAGGAGTACTTGTGGCACCTTAGAGACTAACAAATTTCTTTGAGCATAAGCTTTCGTGATGAAGTGAGCTGTAGCTCACGAAAGCTTATGCTCAAATAAATTTGTTAGTCTCTAAGGTGCCACAAGTACTCCTTTTCTTTGTGCCCTATTACACTCTTCAGAGCACCTTCCTAGGACCATTTCACCCTGGCTACTTTTGTGCTTGCATGGAGGAATGGATCTAACATGCAGGCTCTTAATTGGAGAACTGGGTATGAGACCAGCATGAAACCTGTAACATTCAGCAGCGTGCTGCCAGCTGGCAGGGATTCTATACACTCATCGCTCTCCTAGCATGATCCACTATTCTAGGGACTAGGAACTCCTGAACAGATCCTGCCCCAAGTCTCACATTCCTGCCCATGTCTTACCAAGCACGCTGCTCCAGCCTCATTAAGCCCCGCAAGCTGCGTCATTACTATTTTGGAGGACAAAACTGGACTGAAACAGCTGAACGTCTGCTTTGGGAATGAAAGCATATGGCATCCAGCCCTTTGGCTAAGAGCCATGAGAGCATCTAATGTATCTTATTCTGCACTGGTTACAGTCATTAGCCATTTCTCATGGGCGATGTTTTAAAGGGCTTGACAGAGCAGTGGGTTAGAGCTAGGGATGGGGAACCTCAGAGTTTAGTGCTTCAATGTGGAGAAGTCCCCAAAGCCTGGATGAGTCATTCCCAAACTAGAGAGACAGGCCAAATTCAGCCCCCACTTTCAGTATCAAAGGTGGAGGGAAATGATCCAAACAGTCCCCGTTGTTTCGGTTCCAGGTCACATCTGGGCTGCAGCTTAGGAATGCTGTTCTGAAGCGTATGGACTCACAGGACCACCAAAGATCTCTGAGGGATGTAGAACCCATCACCTGTTCCACCCCTCCTATGATGCATCTCCCACCATGTGACTTCCCAGTGCACCATGCCACCCAGTTAGAGGAAAGAAGTACTCTAGCCAGGGAGCCTGACCTATAGGAGAGAATGGGGGCCTGAACTAAAACTCCCAAGAGACGATGTGCCTCAATAGGAAAATGCAGTTTAATGTTGAACTGAACCAAAATATTTTGATTCAGGTCAAACCAACCAGAAGCAAAATATTTTGTTTGTTTTTTCCAATGAAAAAAATCAGAAACTTCAGCAAAATCAAAATTTTCCTGGTGAAAATTTCAGTTCTGTGGAAATTGCGTTTTCTGTTGGGAAAATCAACGAGACAGAAAATTCCTGCCCAGCTCATGTGGCAATGAGTTCCAGAGGTTAATTAAGTACTGAGGGGAGAAAGTGTTTGCTTTTATCAGTTTTAAATTTTGTTGCCATTTGGTTTCACTGATTATCCCTGTGCTCTTGCATTGTGAGAAAGGGATGTAGACACTATGATCTCAGCATTGTTCCATGCACTCTGATAGAACAACCTCTTCCAGGGACACACAGTGCCAAATACTACATTAATTTACCCACAGCAACACAAGTGAAGGACTGTCTGAATCCTAGATATGTGCAGAACAGTCTCGCTGAAGTTTGGAAAGCTGGCGGTTGGAGCATTGCCACATTTTATTGCCAATTCAATTTTGGCCCTAGTGCATATTTAGCTATAGGACTATTTTGCTATTTCGTTGTCTGCACATCACACGTTCAAATTCCTAAGGACTGTGCTGGATGCAGAGATAGATGTGTGCTTTGTGCTGAATTCAGGGGAGATGCCCAGATACTGTGTTTTCATGGAGACTCGACTTTCTTCCTTGTTTCGGTCTTCTTTTGAGGGTTGTTCCAGCTGCAAGCATCAGTGTGTGCTTTGTTGTATTGAAACCTATCTGGCCTCCTTGGTACAACCCATGCTAACCCAGAATGACTTCCTGTCTCCCTTTGGTAACAAGCCCACATATGGACACTAATGAGTCTGCTACTGCCTGTGGTAAGGCCATGTCTACACTAGCGAACCGATGCAGCTGTGCCACTGTGAGATCACTTGTGTGGCCTCTCTATGCCGACAGGTTGGGGGAGAAGCTCTCCCGCACACAAGCGCTTATGCCAGTGAAACGAATGTCGCTCAGGGAGATGGATTTTTTCACACCCCTGAGCGACATAAGTTTTGCCGACATAAGTCGCACTGTAGACGTGGCCTCGAGGAGCTGATCCTTTAGCTCAGACAGTTGCGGCTGCTCCTTCTAGTAAGTCACAGGTCCAGACCCTGCAGGTGACCCATTGGGGTGACATTTTGCCTTTTCAGTGCAAAAATGCAGTGGAAAATCTCTGCCATTCAGTTTAAAATATGTTGCCTTTCTGGCACGTTTTTGAGCACAATGGTCACACAGTAAGAAAACGTACGAAAAGACACAGGGTTTTTTGCTCCTGCATTTAACAAATACAATGATAATTTTTGGCTGGGGGAAAATAATTGCACTGGGAGATTTTGCAGAGCCTGCATACAGTCAGTGCTGCTGCTCATTGCAGCGGTGCAGGGAAGCTTTTGGCCCAGACTCAATGGGCTCTGCCTGTTTTCTGTTCTATTTTCTCCTCCTTCATACGGCAGCAGCCGAGCTCTTGACGACTATCTCTGGGCATCTTGAAAAGCTGCAGATCTTGACATTTAATGAAGCTTCTCCCAGTAGCTCATTTGGAATGCAGAGCCGGCTCTTGATTCCACAGGGCCACCGGAGCTGTTTGTCAGGTGCCCTTGACAGCACCTGAAAGAGTTAGCACACGCTGGGGGGGAGGAGAGAAGGGAAACACATTTCAATTACGAAATCAATGCACGATAAGTATTTACCAGCCAGAACCTTGTTGCTCTTTGTACTAATAAAGCTGTCCCCTCGCCGAGTGGTTTCAGTGCCGGTTACCCAGAGAAGCTGCCGCCTCAAGGAGTGTGAAGAGCATCTTTGTAAGTTCAGGAGGATGGCAGGTGGTAACAGCTGAGCGATGCTGGAACAAATCAGAGCCGCAGGGGTCAGCCATGTTCTGTCATTTCCCAGTCAGGTGCATTAATTCTCTTTTCATCAAGTTCCTTTGGAAGAGGAAGGAAGCAGCAGGCTCTAGTGGGTACAGCAGGAGGCTGGGCAGCTCTGGAGACAGGTTTCAGAGTAGCAGCCATGTTAGTCTATATCTGCAAAAAGAAAAGGAGTACTTGTAGTACCTTAGAGACTAACAAATTTATTTGAGCATAAGCTTTTGTGAGCTACAGCTCACTTCATCGGATGCATGCAGTGGAAAATACAGTGGGGAGATTTTATATACACAGAGAACATGAAACAATGGGTGTTACCATACACACTGTAATGAGAGTGATCAGGTAAGGTGAGCTATTACCAGCAGGAGAGAGAAAAAAAACCTTTTGTAGTGATAATCAAGGTGGGCCATTTCCAGCAGTTGACAAGAACGTCTGAGGTACAGTGGCGGGGGGGAGGAATAACCATGGGGAAATAGTTTTACTTTGTGTAATGACACATCCACTCTCAGTTTTTATTCAAGCCTAAGTTAATGGTATCCAGTTTGCAAATTAATTCCAATTCAGCAGTCTCTCATTGGAGTCTGTTTTTGAAGTTTTTTGTTGAAGAATTGCAACTTTTAGGTCCGTAATCGAGTGACCAGAGAGATTGAAGTGTTCTCCGACTGGTTTTTGAATGTTATAATTCTTGACGTCTGATTTGTGTCCATTTATTCTTTTACGTAGAGACTGTCCAGTTTGACCAATGTACATGGCAGAGGGGTATTGCTGGCACATGATGGCATATATCGCATTGGTAGATGTGCAGGTGAATGAGCCTCTGATAGTGTGGCTGATGTGATTAGGCCCTATGATGGTGTCCCCTGAATAGATATATGGACACAGTTAGCAACGGGCTTTGTTGCAAGGTTAGGTTCCTGGGTTAGTGGTTCTGTTGTGCGGTGTGTGGTTGCTGGTGAGTATTTGCTTCAGGTTGGGGGGCTGTCTGTAAGCAAGGGCTGGCCTGTCTCCCAAGTTCTGTGAGAGTGATGGGTCGTCCTTCAGGATAGGTTGTAGATCCTTGATGATGCGTTGGAGAGGTTTTAGTTGGGGGCTGAAGGTGATGGCTAGTGGCATTCTGTTATTTTCTTTGTTGGGCCTGTCCTGTAGTAGGTGACTTCTGGGTACTCTTCTGGCTCTGTCAATCTGTTTCTTCACTTCAGCAGCTGGGTATTGTAGTTGTAAGAATGCTTGATAGAGATCTTGTAGGTGTTTGTCTCTGTCTGAGGGGTTGGGGCAAATGCGGTTGTATCGTAGAGCTTGGCTGTAGACAATGGATCATGTGGTATGGTCTGGATGAAAGCTGGAGGCATGTAGGTAGGCATAGCGGTCAGTAGGTTTCCAGTATAGGGTGGTGTTTATGTGACCATCGCTTATTAGCACCGTAGTGTCCAGGAAGTGGATCTCTTGTGTGGACTGGTCCAGGCTGAGGTTGATGGTGGGATGGAAATTGTTGAAATCATGGTGGAATTCCTCAAGGGCTTCTTTTCCATGGGTCCAGATGATGAAGATGTCATCAATGTAGCGCAAGTAGAGTAAGGGCGTTAGGGGACGAGAGCTGAGGAAGCGTTGTTCTAAGTCGGCCATAAAAATGTTGGCATGCTGTGGAGCCATGTGGGTACCCATAGCAGTGCCACTGATTTGAAGGTATACATTGTCCCCAAACGTGAAATAGTTATGGGTGAGGACAAAGTCACAAAGTTCAGCCACCAGGTTAGCCTGACATTATCCCCTGACATTATCGGGGATACTGTTCCTGACGGCTTGGAGTCCATCTTTGGTGGAAGGTTGGTGTAGAGGCTTCTACATCCATAGTGGCTAGGATGGCATTTTCAGGAAGATCACCGATGGATTGTAGTTTCCTCAAGAAGTCAGTGGTGTCTCAAAGATAGCTGGGAGTGCTGGTAGCATAGGGCCTGAGGAGGGAGTCTACATAGCCAGACAATCCTGCTGTCAGGGTACCAATGCCTGAGATGATGGGGCGTCCAGGATTTCCAGCCACACTATCAGAGGCTCGTTCACCTGCACACCTACCAATATGATATATGTCATCAAGTGCCAGCAATGCCCCTCTGCCATGTACATTGGCCAAACTGAACAGTCTCTACGTAATAGAATAAATGGACACAAATCAGACGTCAAGAGTAATAACATTCAAAAACCAGTCGGAGAATGCTTCAATCTCTCTGGTCACTCGATTACAGACCTAAAAGTTGCAATTCTTCAACAAAAAAACTTCAAAAACAGACTCCAATGAGAGACTGCTGAATTGGAATTAATTTGCAAACTGGATACCATTAACTTAGGCTTAAATAAAGACTGGGAGTGGATGTGTCATTACACAAAGTAAAACTATTTCCCCATGGTTATTCCTTCCCCCCCACTGTTCCTCAGACGTTCTTGTCAACTGTTGGAAATGGCCCACCTTGATTATCACTACAAAAGGTTTTTTTTCTCTCTCCTGCTGGTAATAGCTCACCTTACTTGATCACACTCATTACAGTGTGTATGGTAACACCCATTGTTTCATGTTCTCTGTGTATATAAAATCTCCCCACTGTATTTTCCACTGCATGCATCCAATGAAGTGAGCTGTAGCTCACGAAAGCTTATGCTCAAATAAATTTAGTCTCTAAGGTGCCACAAGTACTCCTTTTCTTTCTGCTCATGGAGTTTCTTGCTTGGGTAAACATCATTGCCCCTTTGGCCTGAGTGGTTGTCCAATATTCAGCGCTCTGCAGGTTGCATCTGTTAGGAAGGGAAATCGATCATACAAATCAGGGACATTGTTGTTCACTTTTACTAAGTTCTGTTTCCTTAGACACTGTAGAAACTGCCAGCGGTTGTTTGTGTCCTTGCACCAAAATCCTCAAGTCTGCCACTCCAGCAAACTGTGCAAAGAAACTCTGTCTCTCTGCTCCTATCAAGGGGACCCAACTCCTGATGGCTCTCTGCCTCCAACACACAGCCTGCAAACCAATATCCTAGCCCCTGAGTTTGCAATCGGGGAAATCCCTCAGCCCGTACAATTAGATGCCATGTAGCCTATTGCTTCTCTGTTTGCAGCTGTCTTCACTAAGTAAATGGGCTTAATTGCTTCTTCCATTGAGCCTGAGGAGAGTGTTTGGCATACGCATTGGCTTTAATGAAATCCATGATTGTCTCTGGAGCAAAGAGCCTGCATTGATTGCACCTGTTAGCACCACTCAGAATAAACAGGGCCCATGATGCAGGACAGTGGTGGCTAGCAGGGGAATTTGATGGGGGATTGGGAAGGTGGATGTGGGTGGGTTTTAGCAGCTTTGCCCCCTACTTCCATTTCTTTGGGAGTATAGTGAGGCCAGCAGGGAAATCTGAATCAGGTTTAAAACTAGGCTTGGAAAGATTTGATTTTTATTGGTAAATGTCCATTTCATCTCTCTCTCTCACACACGCACACGTGATGAAAAAATATTTACATTGATAATAATGGAAATTTACTGGTAGGCAAAGTAAGAAGCATGCTGCTTGTGAACTTATGAGTGTCAAAATCCAGTGATTTAGTCTCTTGAACGAGGCTTGTTACAAATGGGCTAGTGAATGAACAGTACAAACAGGGCTGATTTGTGGATTTAAGGACATTTACTTGGTATATTTTTGACACGTGATATTGACAAGCTGTGGTTTAACAGTTTAGAAAGCTTTCATTTTTTCCGTCTCAATGCCTACTGCTGTTAAATAGTGACCTGCCCCTCTCATGATTTCCTGTGACTATGAACATTTGACTAGAGAGAGAAAAATATCTAAAACTCGTAACTTCCCACAACTGTGAACATTTAATTTTTTTAAAGATTTTTTATCAATGATTTTAAAAAATCTATATTATCTGACAAAATTATAAATAATACAACCCAGATTCTGCCAAGCCTATTAATAAACAACCAGGCTGGGGAAGAATGACTTCTGTGAACCTGGCTGGGAGTTTGGGATGATTGCCAGCTTTCTGGCAGAACATGCTTGTTCCAGCTGGTATCCAATGGGGCTTTCTCTCGTTCCCTTAAAACTTGTCACTTCCCAGCTGGCATGATTCAAAGATGGGGCAGAGTACGTCATCCTCATGACTGACTGCTGCTTTATGTAAATAGCACACAGATACCCGGAGATGGGCCTGTTAGAGACAGCATTTGAAGAAAGCATGAAACAAATCTAAATTAGCATCCAACATCTTTTCAACCCAAGTTAAACATGGACCCTTTGGTGGTACCTCTTTTCTCCCGCAGGTGGGTTCCTAGCACAACAAAGGCCCTGCTCAGTGTCTTTCACTCTGAAGGATCCCAAAACACCTCAACAGTTTAAAAACCAAAAATGCTGGTATATGAAGTGGACACTGAGATCATTCCATTGGCTGCAGAAGTAAAGACAATGATGGGGTGGGGGTTGGCAGGGGAAGCACAGCAACTGTTTAACACAGCAGAGTACCCGCCTGTACCAGTTTAAGACCGGAAGTGAGGACTGAAATGTGCCACATATAAGTGAAATGAATTTAAGGAGCAGAGCTGGACCAGGGTCATAGCGATTGCTGTGATCACTGCTCATTATGCCAATCATAATTGTCTCACGCTACCTCGTGCACCCCATCTGCCTGTATCCACCTATTGTCACTTGTAGGCTTTATACAGTATTTACCTTGTAAGCTCTTTGGGCCAGGGCCTGTCTTTTTTGTTTGGTGTGTGTCCAGTGCCTAGCACCATGGAGCCCTGATCCCTGAAAGAGGCCTCCAGACACGACGACAAATATTTATGATAATCCTTATGCTCTGCTAGGAAAGTATCATGGAATCTTTAACAACCACAGGTGCACAAGACTTGGTTTCACATCTCTCCTAAAAGGTTGCCCCTCCACAGCAGGTTGATAATCTCCTGCAACCACAATGAGTTACCAAAGATCACTACCCAAATGTCTGGAATTATGAATTCTGCATATTGCCAAGGCCTGACGGCAATAAACAGAACTGGTCACTGGCTGCTTGGTGGCTTAGCAGCAGAGCAATTGCTGCACTTGGCAGAAGAAACCCAGCTCTGGATTTTCCTACGTGTAAGAGGTAATATATTTTTCTTTTTCCAGAGTGCACACTGAGCTCACTAATAAAATCTTCTGCACATTTAGCTCTTATGGTGATCCAAGCAAAAGAAGACCCTCTTGCAAGAGTCTGTTCTCTCTAACCCAGTGGGTTGGGACAGGGTGGGGAACAATGACCAAATAAAACGTGACTATCTTGAAGAGCTACTGTAAGCTGGTGGCAAGCTAGTGTCTGAAGCCTCAAGTGGTTTGTGAGCAATGGGCAATCACAGAGGGAAATGATCTATTGCATGGGTGTTCAGTCTTGGGGGTGGGAGGTGATCTGGGGTTGTGAACAGCTTTCAGGGGTCTGTGACTAGCTTCCATTTCTTTCATGACTAGATTGGGAAGAAGGGGGTGGGATCTTGAAACGTATGGGTGGGTCCTGAAACTCTTTTCTGTTGTAACATGGAGTGGAGGGTGTGGAAAGATTGGGAGCCCACTGATCTAGTGGACTCTCCAGTCTCTCTCTTGGGCAATTTTGTGCTGTGCCCTAGTGGATTGTTCTCTAAGGATCTCTCCAGGCTAGTAGTAATCATAGAAATGTAGGACTGGAAGGGACGTTGATAGATCATATTCCCCTGCATTGAAGCAGGACTAAATATTATCTAGGTCATCCATATCAGATGTTTGTCTAACCTGCTCTTACAAACCTCCAATGATGGAGATTCCACAACCTCCCTAGGCAATTTATTCCAGTGCTTAACCACCCTGACAGTTAGGAAGTTTTTTCTAATGTCCAACCTAAACCTCCTTTGCTGCAATTTAAGTCTGTTGCTTCTTGTCCTGTCCTCAGTGGCTAAGGAGAACAATTTATCACTCTCCTGTTTATAACATTTTACATACTTGAAGTCTGTTGTTATGTCCCCCCTCAGACCTCTCTTCTCCAATCTAAACAAACCCAAGTTTTTTTCATTCTTCCTTGTAGACCAGGTTTGCTAGACCTTTCATCCTTTTTATTGCTCTTTTCTGGACTTTCTTCAATTTGTCCACATCTTTCCTCAAGTGTGGTGCCCAAAACTGGACACAACATTCCAGCAGAGGCCTTACTGGTGCTGTGTAGAGTAGAAGAATTACTTCTCATGCTGGCTTATAACACTCTTTCTAAGACATCCCCAAAAGACATTTGCTTTTTTTGCAACAGCATTGCTTTGTTGACTCATATTTAGTTTGTGATCCACTGTAAGCCCCAGATCCTTTTTTGCGGTACTCCTTCCTAGGCAGTCATTTGTCATTTTGTGTTTGTGCAATTGATTGTTTCTTCCTAAGTGGAGTACTTTGCATTTATCCTTCTTGAATATCATCCTATTTACTTCAGACCATTTCTCCAGTTTGTACAGATCATTTTGAATTCTAACCCTATCCTCCAAAGAATTTGCAACCCCTCCCAGCTTGGTATCGTCCACAAACTTTATAAATGTATTCTCTGTGCCACTATCCAAATCATATATGAAGATATTGAATAGAACCAGACCCAGGTCAGATTCCTGTGGGACGCCATTCAATATGTCCTTCCCGCTAGATTGTGAGCCACTGATAACTACTTTCTGAGTATGCTTTTCCAACCAGTTGTGCATCCACCTTATAGTAGGTTCATCTAGGCTATATTTCTCTAGTTTGTTTGAGGTCATGTGAAACAGTATCAAAAGCCTTATTAAAATCAAGATATACCACGTCTACCACTTCCCCGCCATCCACAAGGCTTGTTACCTTGTCAAAGAAAGCTATTAGGTTGGTTTGCCATGATTTGTTCTTGACAAATCCACATTGACTGTTACTTGTCACCTTATATTCTTCTAGGTACTTACAGACGATTGTTTGACTATTTGCTCCAATATCTTTCTGCATACCGATATTAAGCTGACTGGTCTATAATTCCCTGGGTTGTCCTTGTTCTCCTTTTTATAGATAGGTATTCTATTTGCCCTTTTCCAATCCTCTGGGTCTTTCCAGTCCTCCATGAGTTCTCAGAGATAATCACTAATGGCTCAGGCCTGAACTACACTAGAAAATTAGGTTGGTTTCACTATGTGAGTCAGGGGTGTGAAAAATCCACAGCCATGAGCAGCATAGTTAAGCTGACCCAAGTCCCCATGTAGACAACACTAGGTCGATGAAAGAATTCTTCACTCAACCTAGCTAGTACCTTCATTGTAGACAGCAACTCCCCTCAGCATAATTGCTTTCTACACTGAAGCATTTTAAGTGTAGACAGGCCCTCAGAGATCTCTTCAGACAGCTCCTTGAGTATTCTAGTATATATTTCATCAGGCCCTGGTGACTTGAGGACATTTAACTTGTGTAAGTAATTTTTAACTTGTTCTTTTCCTATTTTAGCCTCAGATACTATCCTATTTATACTGCCGTTCATTATGTTAGTCATCCAATCATGACTAACTTTTCTAGTGAAAACTGAAACAAAAGGTGTTTAATACTTTGGCCATTGCTGCATTTTCTGCTACTGTCTTTCCCTCCTGACTGAGTATTGGGCCTACCTTGTCCTTCGTCTTCCTCTTGCTTTTAATGTATTTGTAGAATGTTTTCTTTTTATCCTTTATGTCCCTCGCTAGTTTAATCTTGTTTTGTGCCTTGACCTTTCTAATTTTGTCCCAACATGCTTGTGGGTTTTTTTTACATATATATTTGTCCTTTGTAATTTCTCCTAGTTTCCACTTTTTGTCTGACTTTTTTGAGTTTTAGGTCATTGAAGATCTTCTGGGTAAGCCAGGGTTGTCTCTTACCCTTCACATTGGGATACTTGCTCTTATGCTCTTAATTAAAACTGCAAACTCTCTTTAAAAAACCTGCAAAATCTCCTGAACTTTTTTCCTGTAGACTTGCTTCCCTGCCAATTCCCGCAGTTTGCTAAAGATGGCCTTCTTGAAGTCCATTGTCTTTATTCTGCTGTTTTGCCTCCTATTATTCCTTAGACTCATGAACTCTGTCATTTCATGATCACAGTTTCACACAAGCTGCCTTCCACCTTCAAATTCTGAACCAGTTCCTCCCAATCTGTCAGCATCAAATCTAGAACAGCCTGTCCTCCAGTTGCTTTCTCCGCCTTGTGCAATAAAAATTTGTCTCCAGTTTATTCAAAAAACTTGTTGGATAATCTGTGCCCCGCTATATTATTTTCCCAGCAGCTGTCTGGGTAGCTGTAGTCCTCCACCACCACCACCACGAAGTCCTGTGTTTTGGATTATTTTATTAGTTGTTTGAAAAAAGCCTCGTCCACCTCTCCATCCTGGTTAGGTGGTCTGCAGTAGATCCCTACCATGACAGCACCCTTGGTTTTTTATCCTTTTTATCCTTACCCAGAGACATTCAATAGGTCTGCCTCCCACTTCTCTCTCAACCTCAGTGCAAGTGTAAACATCTTTGATATACAAGGAACACCTCCTCCCTTTTTTTCCCTGCCTGTCCTCCTTGAACAAGCTGTATCCTTCCATACCAATATTCCAGTCATGTTCCACCAAGTTTCTGTGATGCCTATTATGTCATAATTGTGATTATTCACTAGTATTTCTCGTTCTTCCTGTCTATTCCCCATACTTCTTGCCTTAGTATACAGACATTAGATTTACCCTCTATATTCCCTCTTGTCTCACCTTTGTCCCTGCTGTGATTGCCCAGGACCTCCTCCATCCCTCCACCCCCCCGATCCCAACCCTTCACCCAGGTCTCCAGATTTTAGACTTACCCAAGTGATGGTGTTTCCCCCATTTTGCTCACAAGACGCTGCCCCAGTCTAGCAGAGCTCCCTCCTATCAGGAAGGTCTTCCTGATGCAGCCCACATTTACCTTCCCTTGACTCTGTTCTCCTGCCCCATGCCTTCACCTTGGTTCAAGTACCTTCTCCTTCAATGTTCACTGAACAGCACAGAACATTGATAAAGGGCCAGATTCTGCTATGCAGGCCCTCACACACTTTTCAGAATACCATCCTTCATTGAAAACCAATGAGACTACTTGAGAGGTAAGGTCCTATTCAGTGTGTGTGTGTAACGGGATTGGACCTAGGTCCAAAGGAAACACAAGCTGGAGATGAACCGGAGCTGCCAAGTATGGACTTCCCAAAGCTCTGGGGGTGAGGTTTGGATCTGAGGGACCCAGGAGGGGAATCTGCATGTCTAGTGCAGGCAATAGAGACATAGATGAAGAAGGCCATAAGGACTGGAGTGTGTCCTAGATTAAGGCCAGAAGGGACCACTATGCCCATTTAGTTGGACTCCCTGCACAACACAGGCCAAAAACCCCATCCACTAACTTCTGCATAAGCCCTATAACTTCTGGTTGAGCTACACTGTCTCTTGTTGAAAAGATATCCAGTCCTGATTTAAAGACTACAGGTGATGGAGGATCCATCACATCCCTTGGTACATTGTTCCAATGGATAATTACACTCACTGTTAAGTGTGCACCTTATTTATGGTTGGAGTTTGTCTATCAGGTCACCATGTCAATGTGCAAATCCAGTTCTCTGATTAGTGAAAAGGGCCAAGATCCACAAAGGCTCCTAATTCCCATTCAGATCAATGGGAGTTGGGAGGCTCCTTGGTGGATCTGGGGCAAGGTGCGATTGTGCTTTTGGCTGAGTGGCTAACATTTGGGAAGTGGGGTTATAGATTGTAACAAACTCATGGCAGTCTAGGAACCTGGTGATTATCATCAGGTCCACTTCATGGTGACAGCAGGGACAGAACTCATTCCATCCTGCTTCCCAACCTGAAGTAAAGAAAAATCTCCTTTAGTTAGCAGTACAGGGCCAAGCAAGACACAGTTCTTATTCCATCCAGTAGAGGGCAGCGGTTTGCACACACGCTAACCAACTCATTGACAATGTATTTGGAAATCAACAAGCCACAAGCCAGCGCAATACAATGGCGATTTAAGGGAATATTTTCACTTCTAATGAAAGAAAGGGGAACTTGTAACCAAGGAGGTGTGGTAATAAAAGATTATTATCATAATAACCCGTAGACTGCAGCGAATTAAAACTATTGTCCAGAATTAGAAGCTGTCAGTAATTATAGCTTAGCACAGCAATGATGCTATTTAAATGTAATGTGTTTAAAGTGCAGTTGATAGAAATAACTCGATTGTGCAATTACAGGGCCCAGAGGGGCTGTTCTGTCTATCTAGGTATCTAGACCACGCTCAGCACGGTGGTATCTGTGGGTCTTTCTTAGGGAATTGGCATAGCATAATTATTAATCATGTTCATTTGTTTAGCATTGACAGTATGCTTGGACATTGTATACAACACCAGAACAAAGGACTAGAGACAGTCCATGCCCCAAAATGATTTTGCTCTAGAAGACACAGAGAAGAGGATGTATCTTTTTTACCATGCTTCATATAACTATTACTGTACGTTTCCGTCTCATGAACATTGCAGTGGCTCTGGATGGAGAGCCTGGGTTATGAGAGAACTGGGTTCAATTCTGTGCTGTTATGGATTCTCTTGGGTGTCAATGGGAGTTAGGCACCTAAATACCTTTTTAAAATCTGTGCCTCAGTTCTCCACCTGTAAAATGGGGGTAATGGAACTGCCCAGGGTGTTGGGGGGGATATAGACATTAAAGTTTGTGTTTGGATCAGGTGCTATGATAATGGGGGCTGCCATAGGGTGACTGGCCCCTTTAAGGGGAGATGGGGCCAGCCACAACTAGGCCATAATTAATTTGCAGCTTCCCAGCCCAAAAGCATGGGGCTAAGGCAGGTCAGGTGACAGGTTAATGGGCACCAGGATCTTATAAAAGGAGTGAGAATGAGTGGGCTGGCTTCTGAGCCAGGGTCTGTAGGAGGCTGGGTACCTCAGGGGCCCAGTGCTCTATACCGAATGAAGGACTGGAGCCCAGAAGGGGCTGAGAATGGGGTACTCCTGTAGGACCAGCCTGGGGGCCAAGAGCTTTACCCCAGAGCCTGAAAGACTCACGGGTAGTCCCGAAAGGAGCTGGGAACAGGGCCTAGAGAGCGGACTGAAGAAAAGCTGCTGAAGGGTAGAAGGATCTTTTTGTTTGTAGGGACTTTTTGAGTTGGACTCTTGCTACCCCAGAAGGTGTTCTGTTTGTTTGCACAGACTGGGGTGTGGAGAGCAGAGGAGACCCACCTCGGGGAAGGAAACTGAGGCAGGCAGTTCTGGCAGCACCTTGCCTGGCCAGCAGGGGGTGTGGCTGTGTTGGAGGGCTATGTAAATACCTCCGATAACTATGGTACTGTGACTTGAAGGGGTGTTGGGTACACTTGGCATTGAAGCACACTCGCAGCTGGTCGGGGGACCTTTGCAAAGAAACAGAAGCCTTCAGTTTCCAGGGCTGCTTGCGGCGCCTTCCACACGTGCTGAATTATTCTTTTCCCAGTCTGACATCATTCAAATCTGTGTGGTTCATCCCCTTTAGCTGGAGAGGAGCCTGAATGTAACCCACAACTCAGAACACCCCTGGGAACAGCAGGATCTCGCCTGCCCTGGGAGAGCCTGGATCCTCTTGGGGCTCCCCTAAAGGCAGGTGCAGTGTGAATGTAACCCATCCTAATACAGTATGCTGCATCCCACGCAAGTGGCTCATCCACTTGAGGATAACAGCCAAGCTCTCTTGTATAAGGTCGCCTAGCAGTATGGCATCCGGGGGGCTGCTGGTTGTTCCTTTAATTCAGTAGTAAAGGTCTGGGCTACGGGGCCAAAGGTCCCAGGCTGAAATCTTTTAACCGTGCAGAGGAGCCAGATGGGGATTCATTACACAAAGCAGTGGGAAGGCCCTCTACAAGATAGTGCAGTCCCAGGCTCTGTTCAATTACATACACTTCCCTGCTGAGCATGAGGGAAAACTATCCAGAGGAGCCCAGCCGGCCGTCCTGCTCCATCCCCTTGCAGTCTACCCCTCCAGGTGCCATGATCTCGAGAGAGGTGCTCTGCATGGGCAGAGAGAAGAGGGAGCAGGTCATAGAGCTGGGGCTCCTTCCACAGGGGCAGGATCCCCCATCCCTCCCTTCTAATCTGTCCCCTAACCATCTCCCACTGAGGCTGGTAGAAAGACTCCCATTGACTTCTGTTTCTACGGGAGCTGGATTGGGCCCAGATGGAGGAAAGCTAGGAGTGTGGTCAAGGCCAGGGCTGGGGGCCAGGAAATATGGCTTCTGTTCCTGGCTCTGACTGATTGTGTGACCTTGGGCAAGTCATCTCTCTCTTTCCGCTTCTGTTTCTCCAGCTAGAAGAAGTGAGATAAGAACCCAGCCCTCGCTCCTGAGGGGGCTGCGCATTTTCACTTCTTCCTGGCCGGAGGGTGCTCTTTGGATGGAAGACACTAACATAATTCAGCTTGTAACCTTCCTGTGCACTTTCCATTTTTAAACTGACACCGAGACAAATGCAGTCAGAACAACAGTCTGCCCTTTTCTTCTGCCCAGGTTAGAGCATGTCCCCTCCTTCTTTGGATTTTCCTGTTTTTTTTACTTTGCTCTATTGCACGGTGGGGGACTAAAACCATTTCACTCTCTGCACATTAGCTATGCCTTTCCACAGAAAATGTCATCAGCTGGCAGACCCCTCTGTTATGATCCAGAGAGCTGCTGCCGTCACAATGAACTACTCCAGTGAGAGATCCCAGCAGCTGGAGTCCTTCTAAAAGAAGCTCTTCAAGGCTCTGGCAGGTGTATTCAGACAGGGCCTCTGGAGCAAACTTTTGGGTGGGAAGGAGGAGGATTAAAGTCTCCTATTTCTACACGTGTATTTCTTTGATCACTGGCAGCTCTACCTGTACTGCAAGCCCTGGATCCTTGGGTAGCCGCGAATGCTTCATCGGTTTGGGTTTTGTCACAGGCGCTGTATGGCAGAACCAAAACTCCGCGAGCTGATTCTTCCTCCTGGCAGGAGCTCTGCGGGAGGCACAGTTCAGCTTCCTACCTCCTAGTGTCTGACATGACTTGTAGGGCTGAATTGAGCCCGTGAGGTGGACGTGCCCGTCACAGGGAACGAGGGAGCAGAAAGTTTCACGTCTCCAAGATTCAGCATTAGTACTACAGGTGCCTCCGTTATTCCATTCGGCTGCCAGTACCAACTTTAATTTAGGGCAGGAACTGAGCTCCAATCTTCAGGACTCAGAGTAGCAGCCGTGTTAGTCTGTATTCGCAAAAAGAAAAGGAGTACTGGTGGCACCTTAGAGACTAACAAATTTATTAGAGCATAAGCTTTCGTGAGCTACAGCTCACTTCATTGGATGCATTTGGTGGAAAAAACAGAGGAGAGATTTATATACACACACACAGAGAACATGAAACAATGGGTTTATCATACACACCGTAAGGAGAGTGATCACTTAAGATAAGCCATCACCAGCAGCAGGGGGGGAAAGGAGGAAAACCTTTCATGGTGACAAGCAAGGTAGGCTAATTCCAGCAGTTAACAAAAATATCAGAGGAACAGTGGGGGGTGGGGTGGGAGGGAGAAATACCATGGGGAAATAGTTTTACTTTGTGTAATGACTCATCCATTCCCAGTCTCTATTTAAGCCTAAGTTAATTGTATCCAGTTTGCAAATTAATTCCAATTCAGCAGTCTCTCGTTGGAGTCTGTTTTTGAAGCTTTTTTGTTGAAGTGTAGCCACTCTAAGATCTGTGATCGAGTGACCAGAGAGATTGAAGTGTTCTCCAACTGGTTTTTGAATGTTATAATTCTTGACGTCTGATTTATGTCCATTCATTCTTTTACGTAGAGACTGTCCAGTTTGGCCAATGTACATGGCAGAGGGGCATTGCTGGCACATGATGGCATATATCACATTGGTAGATGCGCAGGTGAACGAGCCTCTGATAGCGTGGCTGATGTGATTAGGCCCTATGATGGTATCCCCTGAATAGATATGTGGACAGAGTTGGCAATGGGCTTTGTTGCAAGGATAGGTTCCTGGGTTAGTGGTTCTGTTGTGTGGTGTGTGGTTGCTGGTGAGTATTTGCTTCAGATTGGGGGGCTGTCTGTAAGCAAGGACTGGTCTGTCTCCCAAGATCTGTGAGAGTGATGGCTCGTCCTTCAGGATAGGTTGTAGATCCTTGATGATGCGTTGGAGAGGTTTTAGTTAGGGGCTGAAGGTGATGGCTAGTGGCGTTCTGTTGTTTTCTTTGTTGGGCCTGTCCTGTAGTAGGTGACTTCTGGGTACTCTTCTGGCTCTGTCAATCTGTTTCTTCACTTCAGCAGGTGGGTATTGTAGTTGTAGGAATGCATGATAGAGATCTTGTAGGTGTCTGTCTCTGTCTGAGGGGTTGGAGCAAATGCGGTTATATCGTAGCGCTTGGCTGTAGACAATGGATCGAGTGGTATGATCTGGATGAAAGCTAGAGGCATGTAGGTAGGAATAGTGGTCAGTAGGTTTCCGATATAGGGTGGTGGTTATGTGACCATCGCTTATTAGCACCGTAGTGTCCAGGAAGTGGATCTCTTGTGTGGACTGGTCCAGGCTGAGGTTGATGGTGGGATGGAAATTGTTGAAATCATGGTGGAATTCCTCAAGAGCTTCTTTTCCATGGGTCCAGATGATGAAGATGTCATCAATGTAGCGCAAGTAGAGTAGGGGCATTAGGGGACGAGAGCTGAGGAAGCGTTGTTCTAAGTCAGCCATAAAAATGTTGGCATACTGTGGGGCCATGCGGGTACCCATCGCAGTGCCGCTGATTTGAAGGTATACATTGTCACCAAATGTGAAATAGTTATGGGTCAGGACAAAGTCACAAAGTTCAGCCACCAGGTTAGCCGTGACAGTATCGGGGATACTGTTCCTGACGGCTTGTAGTCCATCTTTGTGTGGAATGTTGGTGTAGAGGCTTCTACATCCATAGTGGCTAGGATGGTGTTTTTAGGAAGATCACCAATGGACTGTAGTTTCCTCAGGAAGTCAGTGGTGTCTCGAAGATAGCTGGGAGTGCTGGTAACGAAGGGCCTGAGGAGGGAGTCTACATAGCCAGACAATCCTGCTGTCAGGGTGCCAATGCCTGAGATGATGGGGCGTCCAGGATTTCCAGGTTTATGGATCTTGGGTAGCAGATAGAATACCCCAGGTCGGGGCTCCAGGGGTGTGTCTGTGCGGATTTGTTCTTGTGCTTTTTCAGGGAGTTTCTTGAGCAAATGCTGTAGTTTCTTTTGGTAACTCTCAGTGGGATCAGAGGGTAATGGCTTGTAGAAAGTGGTGACGGCGCCGAGTTCGGATAAGAACTCTTCTGACGCTCAAGGATTCTAGGGCCTGGGGGAGCAGCTGGTTCACTGAACCCTGTTTCCCTTCATAATAATGGGGGGGCCATGGAAGGAATTCAGCTGAAAGCAGCTTGACTTAATGCCAATAATACAGGTTTCACACCCTATGTGAAGTATTGACAGGTTTCAGAGTAGCAGCCGTGTTAGTCTGTATTCACAAAAAGAAAAGGAGGACTTGTGGCACCTTAGAGACTAACAAGTAAAAACTCTTTTGCTCCTCCAGTGGGAGTACTAACTAGGGTATATCCCCACTGATGTCAAGGGGACCAGGATTAGGTGCTTGGAATTTTCAAAAGAATTTAAGGTGCTAGAGCAGGGGTGGGCAAACTTTTTGGCCCGAGGGCCATATCAGGGTTGCAAAACTGTATGGAGGGCCAGGTAGGGAAGGCTGTGTCTCCCCAAACAGCTTGGCCCCCACCCCCTCTCCCCCCTCCCACTTCCCGCCCCCAGACTGCCCCCCTCAGAACTCCTGACCCATCAACCCCCCCCGCTCCTTGTCCCCTGACCGCCCCCCACCCTGGGACCCTCACCCCCTATCCAACCCACCTTGTTCCCAGTCCCCTGACCACCCTCCTCCAGAACCTCCACCCCATCCAACCGCCCCCTACTCCCTGTCCCCTGACTTCCCCCCAGGATCTCCTGCCCCTTATGCAACCCTTCCCCCCCCCCCCCCCCCTTACTATGCCGCTCAGAGCAGCAGGAGCTCGCAGCCCCACCGCCCAGCTGGAGCAGCGGGCCAGAGCGCTGGCAGTGTGGCGAGCTGAGGCTGTGGGGGAGGGCGGTCAGCAAGGGAGGGGGCAGGGGCTAGCATCCCCGGCCGGGAGCTCAAGGGCCATGCAGGATGGTTCCGCAGGCCAGATGTGGCCGGGGGGGGGGGCCGTAGTTTGCCCACCTCTGTGCTAGAGGCCCAAATGGCCTTGCAGTTCTCACACTCTTCCACTGCTACTAAAGTTTCTCCAGGCCTGGGCCCTAAGTGCCACCGCAGTGTCTTCACTGGACTGGTAAGGGTGTAAAGGATTGCAGCGTAGTAGGTCTGCCAATGCTGTGCAAGGCAGACTAAAATCCAATAGCTGTGTTAGCTCGGCAGGAGTCTAAAGCTGTACGGTCTTGCTTTGACCCTCGCATAAACACATCTGACTCCTGGATAGGCACAGGGAGTAGATCTGCTGAGTAAGAAAGGACTATTTTAATACCGTCACTCTTCCAAGTACAACCACACTTCAAGCATTGCTTTTTTTCACACACCACACGGTTGCCCTGTGGAACTCATTGCCACATGATGGCATTCAGCCAATAATGTATTAACACATCACTGGGCTTTTTATATGTATAATTAATAGCTGAAAGCCCAGGCTGTCACAGAGGTGTAATTTGTAAAACTGTGTGTTTAAAAAAAAAAAGTTGAAAATGGTCGAGACCTTAAAAATTGGACAATAGCAGGCTGTGAATCCCATTGATGGCTGAACCTGGTGATATTCTGAACAAAAATTGCTGTCGGCCATGCTTGTATCTGTTTCCCTCGCTTCACACTGACACAGGCTGCAGAGTGGGGCTTGGGGTTATTGCAGGTGCTGGTTGTGTTGTCGAATGCAGGGTGGGTTGTGCTGGGAGGGTTGTGTGGATTGCTGTGGGTGGCAAATGAAGGGTGTGTGCTGCGATACAGGGCTATGCTTGTCTCAGGTTATTGTGTGTCCTGGTTGTGTTTGTTGGGTGCAGTTGGGCCAAATAATCCATCATTTGTGCAGTCTAAAACTATAACAGGGTTCAAAAAAGAACTAGGTCCATCAATGGCTATTAGCCAGGATGAGCAGGGTCGCAACCCCATGCTCCGGGAATCCCTAGCCTCTGACTACCAGAAGCTGGGACACAAGGACAGGGGATGGATCACTTGATGACTGCGTGTTCTGTTTACTCCCTCTGCAGCACCTGGCATTGGCCACTGTTGGAAGACTGGATACTGGGCTAGATAGACCATTGGGCTGACCCAGTATGGCAGTTCTTTTGTCTCCTTCATACAATGAATAAATTGTTGCATGCAAATTGGTTGAGTTACCTCTGCTATCAAAATGATCTTAGGCTCTTGGTATGGCACAGATACATGCCTAAGTAGCTGTACATTGTACGGGTATAATTCACAAACTCAAAATAGCTGAAAATTTAAAAACTGGCCAGTGAAACCCAGTGATTGTTCACAACAGCACCAGGGTGATGAACAGAACTCCTTTATCACGCCTGTAGCTGCTTCCGTGGATTCACGTTGTCTCTACAGACAATCTAGGCTTAAGAGCAGAACACAGACCGTGACAATTCTGGAATCGTCTCCTCGAGATGAGAACCACCAGAGTTATGATAGCAAAGATCTAAGAAACACACAAACAAAATCCCACGTTTTGGGAAGGCTACGCTTGTGCTGTAATTAATGAGTCAGGAAGAGACTTTCTCAGGTGGCAGTTGGTTTGATTGTAGGGTTTCTTGCACCTTCCTCTGACACATCTGGTACTGGCCACAGCCAGGAGACAGGATTCTGGATGAGACAGACCTCTGATCTGATCTAGTGAGTTGCCACACTGCTAATGTGCTTCTCACTCTGCAAGGAACAAATACAGACAGTCCTTGTCTCAAAAAGCTCACCATCTAGAAGACACTGTCAGCAGGCAGGACACAGCAAGAGAGGTAGAGGGTGGCATCAATCTTAGAGTATTTGAGATCAGATTCCTCTAGTCTTTGGGCAATTGGACTGACATGGGTTAGTGCTTGTGGGCTCCCAAGAGAGAGTTTTTAAGGGAGAGAATGAATGAGAAGAGACCCAAGCAACTATGATGTTCCAAAGGAAGATTGAGAGGAGAAATCCGCATGCACTCAGAGAATTCTTACCTGGGTGGTAAGTCCTCAAAGGCATCATATGCAATGATTTGCTGACATAGCCTCTAGGGCAGCTTAATATTCAACCTCTTTGAAAATTTCCCAAATTCAATTTTTCAGCTACATTTTTCATCAACATTTTGAATTTTGCCCAAATCTAACAATTATTTTTGGGGGATGGGGGAGCGGGAAATTGGAATTTTTTTAGAAAGGGGTTGAAATTTGTTTTACACTTTGACAAATTTCATCCAAATTTTGATTCAAAAGAAAAGTTTATGGAACTTTCAGAATCTTTCCCACCCACCCACCCCCCCCCCGCCCAACCAGCTCCCTTTTTATACCTTTTGTCTCCGGGCTGGCAATTCTGGATGATGGCTGAAGAGAATCCATTCACAGCAGAAGGCTGGGTGCCTCCCGTGGGGAATAAAGATTGCACAGCAGATGAAAATCAGAGGCATCAATATGATGGATCCGAAATCCCTTCTAACAGCGGGGCATTTTGGCTCCGAACATCATAGCTCCAGCTCAGGTTCATCCCTCAACTAAGCTGTCCAGCATCTGTCAGCACAGCCAGACGTCTACCAGACACGTTACAGTTCATCATCAGGCTCCCAGTTTGATACGTCTATACAGGACCTTGGACTCAAATACTAGCACGAGATGAATCCAGGTCATATGGAATCAGACTTCTGTTTAAGGAATGCAAGAACAGAGCATGCAGTAGTCTAGAAAGCGATTTGGGTTTTCAGTGGGTGTGTGCTGAGTGATAGTGTCAGGACAGCACAAAACTCAATGGCTTTGCCTGCTTTTGATTGAATACCAGGCCCAACTCGGTGATTTGGGGGGGGAGATTTGAAAGCAGTATTATCCCTATTATCCAGAACTTTGCCCAGCCTTTTTGGACGCTCCTCTGAACTAGACCTTTTTATCAAGCCTACACCTGACCCCAAACCTGACAGATCCAAACATCCCTGATGAATCTTGGCCGCAAGGGTCGCAATCTGAACCCCAATCTGGATCTGGCCACCACCTCCACGATGGGTTGAATCATAGAATCATAGAATCATAGAATATCAGGGTTGGAAGGGACCCCAGAAGGTCATCTAGTCCAACCCCCTGCTCAAAGCAGGACCAAGTCCCAGTTAAATCATCCCAGCCAGGGCTTTGTCAAGCCTGACCTTAAAAACCTCTAAGGAAGGAGATTCTACCACCTCCCTAGGTAACGCATTCCAGTGTTTCACCACCCTCTTAGTGAAAAAGTTTTTCCTAATATCCAATCTAAACCTCCCCCATTGCAACTTGAGACCATTACTCCTCGTTCTGTCATCTGCTACCATTGAGAACAGTCTAGAGCCATCCTCTTTGAAACCCCCTTTCAGGTAGTTGAAAGCAGCTATCAAATCCCCCCTCATTCTTCTCTTCTGCAGACTAAACAATCCCAGCTCCCTCAGCCTCTCCTCATAAGTCATGTGCTCTAGACCCCTAATCATTTTCGTTGCCCTTCGTTGTACTCTTTCCAATTTATCCACATCCTTCCTGTAGTGTGGGGCCCAAAACTGGACACAGTACTCCAGATGAGGCCTCACCAGTGTCGAATAGAGGGGAACGATCACGTCCCTCGATCTGCTCGCTATGCCCCTACTTATACATCCCAAAATGCCATTGGCCTTCTTGGCAACAAGGGCACACTGCTGACTCATATCCAGCTTCTCGTCCACTGTCACCCCTAGGTCCTTTTCCGCAGAACTGCTGCTGAGCCATTCGGTCCCTAGTCTGTAGCGGTGCATTGGATTCTTCCATCCTAAGTGCAGGACCCTGCACTTATCCTTATTGAACCTCATTAGATTTCTTTTGGCCCAATCCTCCAATTTGTCTAGGTCCTTCTGTATCCTATCCCTCCCCTCCAGCGTATCTACCACTCCTCCCAGTTTAGTATCATCCGCAAATTTGCTGAGAGTGCAATCCACACCATCCTCCAGATCATTTATGAAGATATTGAACAAAACGGGCCCCAGGACCGACCCCTGGGGCACTCTACTTGACACCGGCTGCCAACTAGACATGGAGCCATTGATCACTACCCGTTGAGCCCGACAATCTAGCCAGCTTTCTACCCACCTTATAGTGCATTCATCCAGCCCATACTTCCTTAACTTGCTGACAAGAATGCTGTGGGAGACCGTGTCAAAAGCTTTGCTAAAGTCAAGAAACAATACATCCACTGCTTTCCCTTCATCCACAGAACCAGTAATCTCATCATAAAAGGCGATTAGATTAGTCAGGCATGACCTTCCCTTGGTGAATCCATGCTGACTGTTCCTGATCACTTTCCTCTCATCTAAGTGCTTCAGGATTGATTCTTTGAGGACCTGCTCCATGATTTTTCCAGGGACTGAGGTGAGGCTGACTGGCCTGTAGTTCCCAGGATCCTCCTTCTTCCCTTTTTTAAAGATGGGCACTACATTAGCCTTTTTCCAGTCATCCGGGACTTCCCCCGTTCGCCACGAGTTTTCAAAGATAATGGCCAAGGGCTCTGCAATCACAGCCGCCAATTCCTTCAGCACTCTCGGATGCAATTCGTCCGGCCCCATGGACTTGTGCACGTCCAGCTTTTCTAAATAGTCCCTAACCACCTCTATCTCTACAGAGGGCTGGCCATCTCTTCCCCATTTTGTGTTGCCCAGCACAGCAGTCTGGGAGCTGACCTTGTTAGTGAAAACAGAGGCAAAAAAAGCATTGAGTACATTAGCTTTTTCCACATCCTCTGTCACTAGCTTGCCTCCCTCATTCAGTAAGGGGCCCACACTTTCCTTGGCTTTCTTCTTGTTGCCAACATACCTGAAGAAACCCTTCTTGTTACTCTTGACATCTCTTGCTAGCTGCAGCTCCAGGTGCGATTTGGCCCTCCTGATAACTTTCCTACATGCCCGAGCAATATTTTTATACTCTTCCCTGGTCATATGTCCAACCTTCCACTTCTTGTAAGCTTCTTTTTTATGTTTAAGATCCGCTAGGATTTCACCATTAAGCCAAGCTGGTCGCCTGCCATATTTACTATTCTTTCGACTCATCGGGATGGTTTGTCCCTGTAACCTCAACAGGGATTCCTTGAAATACAGCCAGCTCTCCTGGACTCCCTTCCCTTTCATGTTAGTCCCCCAGGGGATCCTGGCCATCTGTTCCCTGAGGGAGTCAAAGTCTGCTTTCCTGAAGTCCAGGGTCCGTATCCTGCTGCTTACCTTTCTTCCCTGCGTCAGGATCCTGAACTCATCCAACTCATGGTCACTGCCTCCCAGATTCCCATCCACTTTTGCTTCCCCCACTAATTCTACCCGGTTTGTGAGCAGCAGGTCAAGAAAAGCGCTCCCCCTAGTTGGCTCCCCTAGCACTTGCACCAGGAAATTGTCCCCTACGCTTTCCAAAAACTTCCTGGATTGTCTATGCACCGCTGTATTGCTCTCCCAGCAGATATCAGGAAAATTAAAGTCACCCATGAGAATCAGGGCATGCGATCTAGTAGCTTCCGTGAGTTGCCGGAAGAAAGCCTCATCCACCTCATCCCCCTGGTCCGGTGGTCTATAGCAGACTCCCACCATGACATCACTGAATTACATGACATTGAATTAGAGCCTAGCCTAGAGGTGTCTCGGAAGTGTGGGGTGTTGAAAACCCAGGTGCCAGTTCCACAGTGTGAATTCATTTCTATTGGTGAGGTTCAGGAGTTAATACCTGAAAAATCTAGATCTTTACAGGGAGCGACTGACTCTGAAAAATAAGCACTTTCTGCATGATACTGACTCACACAAGCTGTCGGCAGCTTATCTCTGTCTTTGGCTGCTGAATGCAAGTGCCTGGCACATCATAGCAGGTTGCTGCCTTTCACTGAAACCCCAGAAGAGTATCTGACACAATTTCAGATGAACACTCCTCGCCATGGAGGCAGCAACGTATTTCAAACTACTCTGAGCTCCACTAACCGGGGTCACGCTCCCTCCTAGGCACTAACAAGTCAGGCAGTGTGCTGGGCTACTAAAATATGCCTATGCAAATGAGGAGGTTAATTACCTTGCATGGATTCTTCACCTCTGCCCCCATCCCACCACCCTTCCCCCAGCTGGGGATTCTCGAGTGATGCAGAAAAGTTTTGGGGGAAGAGGACACATCAGGAATTCAGGCAATAAGTGAAATTCATTGTTTCCAACTGGGATGGGAAGAGGCTAATGATCACACCAATAAAATAGATGCAGAGTTAGGAATCAGATCTAGGTTTTATTCCCTGCCTTGGTGCTACAGAGACATGGGATGGGTGAACCTGCTTCTTTATATGATTGAAAACTGAGTTAACATTTTAAAATGATGGTCCCTTGCAGTGCCTGTCTGTCCAGGTACCAGTCCGGTCACTTGGAATTGGCTGTCCACGCCAGGGAGCTTGAGCCTTGGAGCTCCCAGGATTCACCCTTGAAGTGGAGATGGCAAAATGCCATGAGCACATCTGTTCCCACAGGGTCTGAACTGACCAGGTGTCAACAGCCCATAGATCCCCATCCAGCCAACTGCTTAAGCACCCGCTTAACTCTAAGAATGAGTCATGCCCTGGAAGTCAAACGTGTGTAAGTGCCTTGCTGGATCGGGGCCTTTACTCCCACTGAAGTCAATGCAGGAGGTGCTCACAACCGCATAATATTAGCCCCCGTCTCCTCCCCAGCATGGCATTTACAGCCTGTCTGCAAATTTCTAGCCTACTCTGTTATCCAGTGGGCCAACTTACAGCCAGGTCATCTTCTCAAGCTCCCTCCAGGGGAGGAATTTTAGTCCCTTTCTGAAGGGATGGGCTTATGTCCCCAAACAGGTAAACCTGGCTCCTTTCCCCCCACCCACAGAGCTCCTGGGTGTCTCTCTGTCCCCATTGAGCTTCAGGGGACCTGCACCTATGCACTGATTCCTGGCCTCACACACATCACTTGAGGCAATTGATTAGTCACAAGTGGGGCTACACAAGCCCGCTGGGGACCCTGGGTATGTACTCGAGTGGCTAGCCATGCTGCTGTGGCTTCACTGCTTGATCAAAGCTAGCCTACAGGTCTCCAGTCACACCTCTGACTGCAGCACAGACACGGTCCCTGTCCCAAAGTGTTGATAGTGTGAGGGATACGCCCCATGCACCTGACCCTGATCCAACAAGCACTTAAGTATGGACTTCTCTGGATGCATGTAAGTGGCCTCATTGACATTGGTGGGACTAGTCATGCTAAGTGCTTTGCTGGTCCTGTGGAGGCTTTGGACTGCAGTGGTAGAGACGGATGCTCAGCGTCTATCAGGCTAAAGCCTCATTTAAACTAGGCGTGAACACATGATCAGACATGCAACTATAGCTCAGGAGGGCTGTGGAGAGATTCACTGGGGAGGAGGAGAAGGTAGGAAATGTTCCCTGAAAAACTAAGTATTCAAGAGGGGTCTGTCAACGCAGAGAGCATATGCTTGGGAGACAAGAAGTGGGAGGCTGTTCTAGGCAGGATGGAAGATCAGAAGCCAGGAGTTCATAAGAGAGAGGTAAAGCTTCAAACATCCCTGGTTTCCAGGACCTTTACAGAGAACTCGTCTGTTCCTGCTACAGACAGGGCCAGGCTTCAGTACTGGGGTCTGAGTGTGAACTTTCCCAAAGTTTGGATGTGGAGTCTAGGATGGTGTTGCAGGGTGTGTGAGAGCCAAAGCCTCGGAGCATTGGGATCTCCAAGTCAGCAATGTTAAAGTAATTTACCGCCTGCTGCTGCATGAAAATGAAATCTGTCACGCTTGGCTTGACCTGTTAGCCGAATCATCATTATGTAGGAAACATTTGTTTGCACTGTGTAAAAACAAGTGTGTGGGGGGGGAGGGGTGGCGTGCAAAGATATTGCATGTGAAGCATGTTACAGAATCCAGTGGCTGAAAGTTGAAGCTAGACACATTCAGGCTGGAAATAAGGGCTACATTTTTAACACTAAGAGTAATTAACTACTGGCACAAATTTACCAAGGGCCATGCTGGATTCTCCATCACAGACAATTTTCAGATCAAGTTTGTGTGTTTCTAAATGCTCTGCTCTAGGAATTACAGTGAGGCAGGTCTCTGGGCTGTGCTATACAGGTGGCCAGACTGGATGATCACAATAGTCCCTTCTGGCCTTGGACTCTATAAATCTGTCTGTCTGAGACAGCTGCAGTGGCACAGGAGCCAGCAAACAGAGCTGTAAACAGGGGAGTTTGAGTGGGAGTTTGCAAGGGGAGTTTGTATTGAGTTTGTTTTGCTATGGGGGGTGGTGGTTTGGTTTGTGTTTCCCAGATGAACAGGATTTAGGTGGGAAGGCTATGACAGACCAGAGGCAGCAGCGGGAGTGACCCAAATAATGGAAGACACAATGAAGATGACTGGTTGTGGAAGCTAAGGTATGTACATGCTCCTGGAGGTGGGACCTGGAAAGAGTTTCGTCGGCGTGAAGTGCCGCCTGATAGAGCTGCTGGAAGAGAAGATCCGAGGATTGGAGATGGAAAGTGGAAAGTCTGGTTGAGTTTAGAAGGGGGTTTGAGCAGATTATGGAGCAAGGACATGAGGCGGCTGAAGGGAAAAGCTCAGACTTGCAGATGGAAGCAGGACTGAAGAACTCTGAGGGAACACTGCTGGGTGAAGAAAATGGACAGTGGAAGCATGTGACTAAGAGAACCAGGCAGAGGAAAAGATGGGCTAGTGAAGGAGATATACAGCTCAGGAACAGGTTTTCAGAGTTGGAAAATGAAAAAGGGGCTCAGCAGGTGGTCACTGAAGGTGAAGGGCAAGGAAGAAAAGAAGAGCGGCTAATACTATAGGAAAATGGGGAAGAGTCAATGGAGACTACATCAAATATGAACCCCAGGAGGATACAGGATGGGTTGACGAGGATTACAAGGGAGAATAGGAATGGAAAGAACTTGCAGCCAGAGGGAACAGGGGATAGACCGGAGAATCGCACCGTCACCAGGAAAAGGCAGGTCTACGTGATCGAGGACTCCTTAGTGAGAAGAATGGACAGGCCTGTAACCAGAGCTGATCCAGAGAATAGAAGGGTGTGTTGTCTTACAGGTGCTAAGATATGGGATATGGACCTGAGGTTGAAGAGGATCCTAAAGAGAGCGGGAAAGAATCCACTGATCGTCCTTCATGTGGGAACGAATGATACCGGTAGATTCTCACTGGAAAGTATCAAGGGAGACTATGCCAGGCTGGGGAAGATGCTTAAGGAAATCAAGGCTCAGGTGATATTCAGTTGGATTCTGCCTGTTCCTAGAGAAGGGCAACAAAGGAGTGACGAGACCATGACTATCAACAGATGGCTCAGACAGTGGTGCTATAAGGAGGGCTTTGGGAGACATTCATGGACAGAGGACAGTTCTCTCGGGATGGACTTCATCTGAGTAGGGAAGGAAATAGACTTCTAGGATGGAGGCTGGCACAACTGATTAAGAGAGCTTTAAACTAGGAATTTGGGGGAGATGGTTGGGAGATGTTCTGGTAATTGTCACGCCGGATTTTAACATTGAGAGGGAAGAAAACAAAGTAAGAAAGGATACAGCCGTGGGTAGGAGAATGGACATAAGGAGGAAGGGCAGTGTGGATACCAGTCTAATAGGTCATACTGGCTGTAGAATGTCCGTGCCTAATTGGGTAAAAAATGTGAGCGAGGCCAAACAGCAAAAATTAAGATGTTTGTACACCAATGTGAGGAGCATAGGTAACAAAATGGAGGAACTAGAGCTACTGGTGCAGGAAGTAAAACCAGATATTATAGGGATAACAGAAACATGGTGGAATAGTAGTCATGACTGGACTAAAGGTATTGAAGGGTATGTGCTGTTTAGGAAAGACAGAAATAAAGGCAAAGGTGGAGGAGTAGCATTGTATATCAAGGATGAGGTAGAATGTAAAGAAAAAAGAAGCAATGGAATGGATAAGACAGAGTCTGTCTGGGCAAAAATCACTTTGGGGAAGAAAACTACTAGAGCCTCCCCTGGGATAGTGCTTGGGGTGTGCTATAGACCTCCGGGATCTAATTTGGATATGGATAGAGCCCTCTTGATGTTTTTAATGAAGTAAATGGAAACTGCATGATCATGGGAGACTTTAACTTCCCCAGATATAGACTGGAGGACCAGTGCTAGTAATAATAATAGGGCTCAGATTTTCCTAGATGCGATAGCTGATGGATTCCTTCATCAAGTAGTTGCTGAACCAACAAGAGGGGATGCCATTTTAGATTCGGTTTTGGTGAGTAGTGAGGACCTCAAAGAAGAAATGGTTGTAGGGGACAACGACAACCTTGGTTCAAGTGATCATGAGCTAATTCAGTTCAAACTGAATGGAAGGATAAACAAAAATAAATCTGCGACTAGGGTTTTTTATTTCAAAAGGGCTGATTTTCAAAAATTAAGGAAATTAGTTAGGGAAGTGGATTGGACTGAAGAATTTATGGATCTAAAGGGAGAGGAGGCCTGGGATTACTTCAGGTCAAAGCTGCAGAAGCTATCGGAAGCCTGCATCCCAAGAAAAGGGAAAAATTCATAGCCAGGAGTTGTAGACCAAGTTGGATGAGCAAGCATCTCAGAGAGGTGATTAAGAAAAAACAGAAAGCATACAGGGAGTGGAAGATGGGAGGGATCAACAAGGAAAGCTACCTTATTGAGGTCAGAACATGTAGGGATAAAGTGAGACAGGCTAAAAGTCAAGTAGGGTTGGACCTTGCAAAGATTCATAGATTCATAGATACTAAGGTCAGAAGGGACCATTCTGATCATCTAGTCCGACCTCCTGCACAGCGCAGGCCACAGAATCTCACCCACCCACTCCTACGAAAAACCTCACCTACATCTGAGCTATTGAAGTCCTCAAACCGTGGTTTAAAGACTTCAAGGAGCAGAGAAGCCTCCCTCAAGTGACCCGTGCCCCATGCTACAGAGGAAGGCGAAAAACCTCCAGGGCCTCTCCAATCTGCCCTGGAGGAAAATTCCTTCCCAACCCCAAATATGGCGATCAGCTAAACCCTGAGCATATGGGCAAGATTCACCAGCCAGATACTACAGAAAATTCTTTCCTGGGTAACTCAGATACCATCCATCTAATATCCCATCTCAGGGGATTAGTCCTATTTACCCTGAATATTTAAAGATCAATTACTTACCAAAATCCCATTATCCCATCATACCATCTCCTCCATAAACTTATCGAGTTTAATCTTGAAGCCAGATAGATCTCTTGCCCCCACTGCTTCCCTTGGAAGGCTATTCCAAAACTTCACTCCTCTGATGGTTAGAAACCTTTGTCTAATTTCAAGTCTAAACTTCCTGATGGCCAGTTTATACCCATTTGTTCTTGTGTCCACATTGGTGCTGAGCTGAAATAATTCCTCTCCCTCTCCTGTATTTATCCCTCTGATATATTTATAGAGAGCAATCATATCTCTCCTCCTTCTTTTAGTTAGGCTAACCAAGCCAAGCTCCTTAAGTCTCCTTTCATAAGACAAGTTTTCCATTCCTCGGATCATCCTAGTAGCCCTTCTGTGAACCTGCTTTTAAAAGGGAATTAAACCCAATAGTAAAAGGTTCTATAGCCATATAAATAAGAAGAAAACAAAGAAAGAAGAAGTGGGACCGCTAAACACTGAGGATGGAGTGGAGGTTAAGGATAATCTAGGCATGGTCCAATATCTAAACAAATACTTTGCCTCAGTCTTTAATGAGGCTAATGAGGATCTTAGGGATAATGGTAGCATGACAAATTGGAATGAGGATATGGAGATAGATATTATCATATCCGAGGTAGAAGCGAAACTCAAACAGTTTAATGGGACTAAATTGGGGGGGGCCCAGATAATCTTCATCCAAGAATATTAAAGGAATTGGCACCTGAAATTGCAAACCCATTAGCAAGAATTTTTAATGAATCTGTAAACTCAGGGGTTGTACAGTATGACTGGAGAATTGCTACATAGTTGTTATTTTTAAGAAAGGGAAAAAAAGGTCATCTGGGTAACTACAGGCCTGTTAGTTTGAAATCTGTAGTATGCAAGGTCTTGGAAAAAATTTTGAAGGAGAAAGTAGTTAAGGACATTGAGGACAATGGTAAATGGGACAAAATACAACATGGTTTTACAAAAGGTAGATCGTGCCAAACCAACCTGATCTCCTTCTTTGAGAAAGTAACAGATTTTTTTAGACAAAGGAAACACAGTGGATCTAAATTACCTAGATTTCAGTAAGGCGTTTGATACCGTGCCACATGGGGAATTATTAGTTAAATTGGAAAAGATGGGGATCAATATGAAAATTGAAAGGTGGAAAAGGAATTGGTTAAAGAGGAGACTACAGCGGGTCATATTGAAAGGTGAACTGTCAGGCTGGAGGGAGGTTACCAGTGGAGTTCCTCAGAGATCGGTTTTGGGACCAATCTTATTTAATCTTTTTATTACTGACCTCGGCCCAAAACATGGGAGTGTGCTAATAAAGTTTGCAGATGACACAAAGCTGGGAGGTATTGCCAATTTAGAGAAGGACCAGGATATCATACAGGATGACCTGGATGACCTTGTAAACTGGAGTAATAGTAATAGGACGAAATTTAATAGTAAGAAGTGTAAGGTTATGCATTTAGGGATTAATAACAAGAATTTTAGTTATAAACTGGGGACATATCAATTAGAAGTAACGGAGGAGGAGAAGGACCTTGGAGTATTGGTTGACCACAGGATGACAATGAGCCGCCAATGTGATATGGCCGTGCGGTCTTGGGATGCAACAGGCGAGGTATTTCCAGTAGAGATAAGGAGGTGTTAGTACCATTATACAAGGAACTGGTGAGACCTCATCTGGAATACTGTGTGCAGTTCTGGTCTCCCATTTTTAAGAAGGATGAATTCTAACTGGAACAACTACAGAGAAGGGCTACTAGGATAATCTGAGGAATGGAAAACCTGTTTTATGAAAGGAAACTCAAGGAACTTGGCTTGTTTAGCCTAACCAAAAGAAGGTTGAGGGGAGATATGATTGCTCTCTATAAATATATCAGAGGGATAAATACCAGAGAGGGAGAGGAATTATTTAAGCTCAGTACCAATGTGGACACAACAACAAATGGATATAAACTGGCCATCAGGAAGTTTAGACTTGAAATTAGATGAAGGTTTCTAACCATCAGAGGAGTGAAGTGCTGGAACAGCCTTCCAAGGGAAGCAGTGGGGGCAAAAGACCTATCTGGTTTTAAGATTCTACTCGATAAGTTTATGAAGGAGATGGTATGATGGGATAACATGATTTTGGCAATTCATTGATCTTTAACTATTCATGGTAAATAGGCCCAATGGCCTGTGATGGAATGTTAGGTGGGGTGGGATCTGAGTTAGTACAGAGAATTTTGTCCTGGGTATCTGAATGGTGAATCTTGCCCATATGCTCAGGGTTCAGCTGATCACCATATTTGGGGTCGGGAAGGAATTTTCCTCCAGGGCAGATTGGAAGAGGCCCTGGGGGGTTTTCGCCTTCCTCTGCAGCATGGGGCACGGGTCACTTGATGGAGGATTCTCAGCACCTTGAAGTCTTTAAACCATGATTTGAGGACTTCAGTAGCTCAGACATAGGGGAGAAGTTTATTGCAGGAGTGGGTGGGTGAGATTCTGTGGCCTGTATTGTGCAGAAGGTCAGACTAGATGATCATAATGGTCCCTTCTGACCTTAATATCTATGAGTCTATCAGTCTATGTGGCTGCCTGGATGTCTCCTTTCTCAAACTCCGCTCAGCGAGGTTAAACCAAACTGAACAGGTTCCCAAAGGCAACAGGGCAGGGGGAAAGAAATACACTGTGTTGTTTGAAGAAAAGGAGTACTTGTGGCAACCTGCAAGCATCTCCTGGCACGGAGTCCTGGGAAATCTATTCTAGCCAGCACGCAGGTCCGTGCTGCTGGAAAGGGAGCATTTCTCTACAAGTCAGCACTAATGGGAAGCTGGGTCATCTCGTTGAAAGTGGCTCCAGAAGTGTGTGTCACACAGTGGGCTTGGCGATGGGGGTGGGAATGGGGCTGGAGTGAAGACAGCTCAGATGATTGGGATCTTGTCTGTCCCTAGGTTATTAATTCAAAGATGGTCCAAATTAGACTCATTAGCTTTTCTGCCTTACACTACTGCTGGCTCTCTGTCTACCTTTTGACACTTACATAGAGCATTGGTCACCGCAGTACACAGGGCCTGGAAAGCCTTTGAATTAGTTGACCATGGTAGGTAGTTCCAGCAACTGAATAGGTTGTTTCAGGCATAGGCGCTGACTCCATTGGTGCTCCAGGACTCAAGCACCCCCAGAAAAAAAAATAGAAGGTGCTCATCAGCCACAGCTGTTGGGCAAAGCCACTGATCAGCTGTTGAGCAGCTGGCGGGAGGCACTCGAGGGAGGACAGAGAGCAGTGAGCAACACATGGGAGGGGATGTCAGGGGAGGGGGTAGAGCAGGGGCGGGAAGAGGCAGAGCGAGGGCGGGGCCTTGGGGGAGGGGGCGGGGTGGGGGTGGGGCCTTGGGACGAAGCAGGGGTGGAGCACCCACCTGGGAAAAATACCTGTGGCTTCAGGTACCCTCCAAAGTATTTGTTTTTGTTTCTGCATTTCTCGTATCACCTGGGCTCTTTATTTTATCGTGTAGTACAGTGTCCATAGAAGCATATTCCATTGTTCACCAGGATATTCTAACTTGGAGTCTGACTCCTTCAGTACATCTTTCCAATTCCTTCGTCCATTAGACAGTCGCACTGCTTAGGATCGAGGGGTGGGATTCACGCAGGTATTCAGGCACCTGACTCCTGGGAATGAGGTGCCTAAATACCTGTGTGACTCACACCTTTGGAGTATTTCTTTTGGGCACCTGCTCTAGCAATGGTCATTGGCTTCAAATTGCACCAGTCTTCCAGGAAAGGGGGGGGCTTTGCTCTCCTGTTTTTCCATATCTGTTTCTGAGTTCTCAGCTGTGGCATGAGCTAATCCACGGTGACTTTATTAAAGAATTAGTTGCAAGTGGCCATCTTGTTTTAGACACCCAAGGAGTGGATGTCAATGGAATTACTCCACATTGACTTGGTCTAAGAGAGCAGAATTTTGGCTCCTCCTTTGCACCTGCTCCTAAGTAATCATGAAGGTATTTCCAGATTGGTCTTGTGGGCTTGTATTTCTTTATAGCCAAATAGGGACCCTGATTATCCTCCTTTGCTTTGCTGATTGTGTTTCTGACAGTTCATTCTGTTGGCTCTTTCCACGCTGGGAATGTGGAGTCAGCAGGCCCCCTGCAATACTTGGCCATGAAATGCTCAGCACAGGAGAGGGGTAGGGGCATCAAGGAGTTGTTTCTGCCTCCCTGAATCATTGGTTTCCCCCCTTCCAGCCCAGGTGTAAGTTACAGCAGGCTAGGGAATGAAGCCAGTTAAAGGACCAGTGCTACAGCTAGGTGGGTTCTGTTCCAGGGTGTATTTGAATAAGGAAGGGGAGGTGGCTTGGGCTCATATGAAAACATTTTCTCCAAAAATCCATGTGTAGTTTCAATCATCTAAACTAACTGGAGGGTGTTGGCATCTGCTCGCTAAAGGGGGAGAAAATGCAATGCAACAACTAAAGGATTTGCTCATGAGTTATTTGCTCGTTTAGCATTTCTGGCACTGCTGGGGATGTCATGATTTTTAGCCCATTGTGATCAAAACACATGACACCCTGCACAATTCAGTACCAGATCAGCAAACTGAGTGTTTACACCAGGCCAGTAAAGATTTTCTTCTCTGCATAATTCTACACTCCTAGATTTCCTTCAAGAATGAGACAGACATTAATTTTCTCCAGGCTGGATGGAATCACTGATTTTTTTTTCTAGGTTAAGAATGATATTATCAACAACCACTAACTAATCACAAATAGACCAGCAACAGTAAGCTAGCTCGATTTCTCTCTTAACCTCTGGCCCCAGAATGTGCAATTCTGCAGTTACACATGCTTTTAGTTCCAGTTCCTGTATTATACTCATATAAATGTAAAGAAGAGTTACAAATGCCAATGTAAAAAGCTCTTGGCCCCTAACAGGTAACTAGACTTACAAACACACTGAGGATTACCCAGCTTCTAAAAACCAGTTACAAATCATGAATTAACTCAGCTAGCCAGTACATCAAAGCAGCAAAAAATCCCTTCAACCATCTCAGGAACATACCTGTCTGTTTATCCACAGAGATGTGTACGTTTGCAGTAAGCATAGGCACTCCTGTTTTTAACCTCACCTTCCATGTTACACTGAACTCCTGGTAAATGTGCCTTAGCTCTTGTATCTGACCCAGCTAAGGTGACACATGGCCTAATTAAGCAGCTACCTTCTGAATCTCCATAGCAGTCTTTCCATTCTAGGTAATGCTGTAGTCCAGAGGTTCTAACCTAAGGGTCCCAGTTAACCTGCAATAGGAGGGGGTATCCTGGTGAGAAGGCAGGGGGGCCTGGAGTGTGAAAGAGGGTCCTGGCATGGGAAAGGTTGAGAACCCCTCTCTAATCCAAAGGCTTTTTAACAATGGAGTCAGAGGATTTTCTGGTTCGCTTCTGTCACGAATATTTTACCATAATGGTGTTGGTTTAAGTCTCTGCCAGACAACCAGGACAGTGTGTGTCTCTTCTTGTCTTTGGGAGCAGTTTCAGTCACTCTCCTAGAAGCAGAAGCAATCATGGCCCTAAACTGCCATAACGCAGCCCACGTTTGCTTTGCAAGTTATCCGCCGGCAGCTCGGCCTATTTGTTTAGATCAAAATAATACAATGCAGCAGACTGTGTTGCCATCCCATTTCATTCCTCAGCTGCTCGTCAAGCTTCTGAGGATTCCCTAACCAATGTCTCCCAGATGTTCCGTTATTTCAGGGCGCACGCTATTATTATTTGCATTACTGTTGCACTTAGACCACACAACCAAGATCAGGGCTCCCTGGTGCTGGGTGCTGGGAAAACACATAGAAATAGAGAGGACAGACACGAGGTAGGGTGAAGGAAGTATTACAATCACCAGCTGAAAGAAAAGGAGTACTTGTGGCACCTTAGAGACTAACAAATTTATTAGAGCATAAGCTTTCGTGAGCTACAGCTCACTTCATTGGATGCATTTGATTAAATGCATCCGATGAAGTGAGCTGTAGCTCACGAAAGCTTATGCTCTAATAAATTTGTTAGTCTCTAAGGTGCCACAAGTACTCCTTTTCTTTTTGCGAATACAGACTAACACGGCTGCTACTCTGAAACCAATCACCAGCTGGTAGGTGGGAAACTTAGGCACAGAGATTCCATAGCATCCACTAGCAACCTCACTTCTGCTATTGGTGCTCAGATACTATGGTGATGGGAGTCAGCATAAAACCCTCAGATTGATAGCTACTAAGGCCAGGTTCATGCTATGGACTTTACCAGCATAGTTATGTTGGTCAGGGTGGGAAGAGGTGTGATTCCTCACCAACATGACTGTGCTGGCAGAAGCCCCTTGTGTAGGTCCAGTTATACTGGTAAAAGCGTAGCTTGTTTTGCTTGGGGTGAGGGGAAGGGAGGTTACTAGACCAGTACAAAGCACAGCTTTGCCAGTACAGCTGCATCCCCACGAGCACTTGGTCAATATCGTATCCTGGGATTCCTAGACCGGCAGTGTGCTCCTAGTGTAGGCGTCGTCTAAAGGTCAGACCTAGCTAGGAATTGAACGTAGATCTTCTGAAGTGATGTTGCCACAAGACCACTTCCTACCTTCTCTCAAAGGAGAGTGAATTATTAACCTCCAGTGGTACTCCTTCCACCACATGTAGGGGCCATGGGCCTCTTTATCTTCAGTGTGGTTTTCCTCTGACATTCTAGCTAGTCAATAAGTGAACCACCACTGTCTGCAATTCCTGCTTTGTTCTGCAACATTTCCCATGTGGTTTAGTTTCAAGAGACACTCAGTTTCTCCAGTTAGCTTGTGTGTTCAGCCTAGGCTAACACCATGTTGCATTCAGGAGGTAGCCCGGTTGTGTCTGCCCTTTATTGAGCTTTGTTTGAGTTACACAGTAAGCAAAATAATGTTGTCACCACTAGAGGGTGCCCAGAAAAACCTAGTAGAACATCGTTTTATGCTGATTAGATTTACAAGGCACTCCATTCTTGTTTACATATAGGAGTAAAACTAGTTCCCCACGTGGCATACCCAAGGGCGTTTAGCTCTGTATACAGGCACTGTCAGATAAGCATCTTATTAGTTAGAGAGTGCTAGCGCTTAGAAGCCCCAGTTACTGACCAGAACGCCATTGCGCTAGGCACTGCACAAATACATATTTTAAAATGCCCTGCCGCACGTTGCTAATAAATTTGTAGATTCATAGATTTTAAGGTCAGAAGGGACCATTATAAGCATTTAGTCTGACCTCCTGTACAATACAGGCCATAGACCCTTACATAGTAATTTCTGCATCAAACCCGTAACATCTGGTTGAGCAAGAGCAGCGGTTCTCAACCAGGGGTCTGCAACCCCTTGCGGGGCCATGAGCAGGTTTCAGGGAATCCACCAAAATAAACAGAGCTTCAGCCCTGGACAACGGGGCTTGGGGCGGGAGTGCCACCCCCACCGTGTGACTCACCCAGCCTGTGGGTCAGCACCAGCAACAAGTGTCACACTGGGTAAGTAAAACAAAAATAATATTCAGTTTTTTATTTTTATACCTATATTCTCCTTTTTATATATATATATATATATATATATATATATATATATATATATGATGTGTGTGTGTCACTGTATAACCAGCAATTTCATGCAGCTTTTAATCTCCTGGATATGCAGAAAAACAGTAGTTGTGGCACAGATGGGCTGTGGAGCTTTTATAGTATGTTGGGGGGCCTCAGAAAGAAAAAGGCTGAGAACCCCTGAGCTAGAGCATATCATTTAACAAATAACCAGTCTTGATTTAAAGAATTCAAGTGATGGAGAATCCACCACACCTCTAGGTATTTGGTTCCAATGGTTAATTACCCTCACTGTTAAAAATTTTTTCCACCAAATGCATCCGATGAAGTGAGCTGTAGCTCACGAAAGCTTATGCTCTAATAAATTTGTTAGTCTCTAAGGTGCCACAAGTACTCCTTTTCTTTTTGCGAATACAGACTAACACGGCTGCTACTCTGAAACCTGTGTTAAAAATTTGAAATGTATTTCTACTGTGAATTTGTCTAGCTTAACTTCTAGCCACTGGGTCTGCTGATGCCTTTCTCTACTAGGTTACAGAACCACCTGCTGTCAGAAATCTCTTCCCCACATAGATATGGATAGACTGTGATTAGACTCTTACCCTTTGCTTGAGCTTTTTAAGTTTCTTGCTCTAAGGCGGGTTTTCCAGACCTCAGAGCACTCTTGGAGCTCTTCTGAACCCTTTTCAATGTTTCAGCATTCTCTTTGAAATGTGGACAACAGAACTAGATGCACTATTCCAGTCATGGTCTCCTTAATTCTGCATACAGAGGTGATAAAACCTTCCTACTCCTACTTGATCGTCCCTTGCTTTTACATCTAAGAATTGCATTCACCCTCTTAGCTACAGCATCACCTGGGAGCTCATGTTCAGTTGGTTATCCACCAGGACCTTGCAGTTCTTTTTAGTGTTGATGCATTCCAGGATATTTCTCCCAGCTTGGAAGTGTGACCTGCCTTCTTTGTTCCTACATATATGACCTTGCATGTGGCTGTATTTAAAATGAGCCCTTCTCACCAAGGAAGCCAGATCACTTAGAGCAAAACTAATGAGTGTCAAACAGTGCCACTACTCACCCAAGGTGAGAAGCTGGCCCGGGCCCATTTGGAGGTATATGATGGGTGACTGGGTGCTTAGTGCTTTCCAACTGGGTTTGACTCAGAGTTCTGGTGTCTCCTTCACCCAGCCATCAAGTGGAATTTATGTGCTCAGCCCTTAGAGGAAGAGAGCATGTGACACCGCTCTGCAGTGAATATGAACTGCGTGAATGGCTATGAAGGGGACTCTCATCCAGCTCTCCTCAGGGGTAGGAAGATAGTGAGAAGCCCAAGCTGGGGTGGGATGTGAGGAAGAATTGACACAGGGTAAGCCGAGTCTCTAAGAAGGGTTCAAGTCCCAGTTTGGACCTGTGCCTTTTTCCCACCCAGCTCCAGGGACTTCTGGGACTTGTAGTTCAGGCACCATTAGAGTTGTAGACCTGAGAGCAAGGCCTGCTGGGAGAGGAAGTGGTATAAAGGCAAACCACTTTGCTCATTATGGGCCACTCCAATGAGGACATCAGCTGAGAGAGACCCAGGAAAGAAACCTGCCAAAAGGCCAGGTAAGACAGTGCCTCACACTGCCCCTTGCTAACCTGTTGCATCCAACTCTCCCAGCCCCTTCAGTAAAGGATGGGCATTGGTACATGGCTGAGCAGGGGTGGACTTGCATGTGTGCTTGAAGAGCCTTTTGGAAATGGGACCCCTGCGTGTAAACGTCTATAACCACTAGCTGGCGCTTGCCTGCAGCTGCATGTATATGCTTATTTGTCCTTTGCTGGTGGCCTGGGATAGAAAGAGACACTCACGCTGGCTGCACTACCTTGCACACCTTCTTCCCACCCCATCCCTTCCTGCCGGACAAGAAACTGCAGAACAGTAACATCCTTCAGGCGGGCTGGGGAGAAGAGGCCTCTTCTGGAGCCAGACCATCCTGTCACTAGGCGTAACCAGGGGAAGCTGAGCAAAGGATAATCTAGGAGGAAAAGCCTCCGACAAGTGTGGTGTATTTGACTGTGGAGGTGTCTCGCCAGAAAGTGGTGCAAACCCCTGTGGTTTGGGATATAGAAAGCTAAAGCACTGGAAGGAGCAGCCTTGCACAGGCCCCCTGTGATAGATCCCATAATCTTCCCTTCTGTAGTAGCTAGAGGCTCTTCTACCCACTATTGTCAGTTAGAGCTTTGCCATTGACTTCCATGGGGCAGGGCATCAGGGCACCTAGACCCAATAGGCCTCTCTCAGTAATTACAGTAGGGCTAAGTCTGCAAGGGGCTCCTACCAGTTTCAATGGGGAGTTGCCTACCCAAGGCAGAGGCTGGCCCCTGGTGTTCTGGCCAGTACTCCTCACATTACATAAAAGGCTCCAGTTCACTCTGGCTCAATGTGACACAAAAGGCCATAAAAAGCTGTGGATATGAGACTCTGACTTGAGGCTGGTGCTGGTGGGGGAGGCAAGCTCAGCTGAAAGCCGTGTGATTTGGGTGAAAGACACTGTGTGGGAAGCATCTCTCCTTTAGATGCTAGGTGTGTAGGAGACCGTTTCACTGCATGTGATTCTGACAGATTCATGCAGCCTTGGGAGTGAGAAAACAAAATGCCTGGAGCAGCCAAATGGGATGGAAATAAATGACAAAACTTCAGTGCATGCAGAATTAAGGCAAAGATTTCAGTGGAAGCCTTAAAACTTCTGCCTGCCTGTTCTCCTGAAATACTTTGGCCACCATCCCCTAATCTAGCAGCTGCTCAATCCCAAATTCTAGGGATGAGACTTCTGAAAGCATTCAGCATTACATGCTGTTCTCTTTAACATCCATTGACTCCAGTGAGAATATTTGGGCTCTGTGCTTTGAATATACCGCCCAAGATCTCTGGTCTCTACTGTTTCTCCCCAGTGCCTCACAAGTCACTGATAAACAATCTACATCACCCAAAATGATTGGAGGTCACCCCAAGTCTGCTGTTGCACCAATCTCCATGGCTGGAGCATGTTTAGCAGGATGATCATCCCTCCATGTTCCATGGGGGAGTCCCTTATGGTTAGCAAGAGATGAGGCAGCCCCTGGCATAAATCTCTGAGCACCCTCGACCCATCTGCTTGTAATGCATCCGATGAAGTGAGCTGTAGCTCACGAAAGCTTATGCTCTAATAAATTTTAGTCTCTAAGGTGCCACAAGTACTCCTTTTCTTTTTGCGAATACAGACTAACACGGCTGCTACTCTGAAACCATCTGCTTGTGTTTCTTTCTTTGGTTGAGTCCCTATGAGGAGGAGGTTCCTGCTGAGAAAGTGTGAGATCGCCCACTTGTGCTGGATACCCATTGCCAAATTGGATTCCAGCACACACAGCCAGCAAGAGAGATTTTCACTGAGGTTGCTATGAACTACAGTCTCTTACTTGTTTGCTACCTTAAACAAATGTGCATTTGGGAACCTACCAAGGAAAGCATAGGATCAAGTGCCAACGCTCCAACTGATGAGCTTATTATTGTATTTTATTACAAATCAAAAACTCTGCATGACCCCATACACTCACATGACACTTCACAAAGGCACAGCAAGACATGGTCCCTGCCCCAAAGAGTCTGCAATTTAAGGCAGGCAACATAGACACCAAGGCCACCGGAGAGCAGTTTCCTAATGAAAGCTGTTGAGCTATCAGCTCCCGCCGCTGCTTTGCCAGGGAGACCTGCCTTCATCGCCCACTTGCTAAAGTTTCCAACAATCGCTTTTGTACTTTCTCCAAGGCTGCCCCTCACAATTGGGAGGAGCTCCCCCTAAACCTCCACAAAGTCACATCATTATCCTCCAAATGTCTCCTTAAAACTCCCTTTTGCTGTGATGTCTACAAAAAAAACTGGAGAATGGATAGGCAGTGGTGGTAGCACACCAACTACCTATCCGGCTACTCTGCATGGTCTCATTTTTTCCCTTGTAGTCCCCCATATGTCTGGCTCCAGCTGTTGTCTTTTGTTAGACTGTAAGCTCTTTGGGGCAGGGACAGTCTTTTTGTTCTGTTTGTACCGCACCTAGCACAATGAGATTCTGATCCATGACTTGGGCTCCTATCTGGTTCCACAATCCAAATGATGAATAATTGTCCTCACCCTTTATGGTTATTATCTACATATTCTGGTGCTGTCAAGGGACCCAAACCAGGGATCGGGGCCCCATTGTATCTGTGTAACAAAACAGTCCCTGAACATATAGCTGGACTATAAAATAAGACTCCAAGCAGGCAGGGTGAGCACAATGCGACAGTCGTGATTAGTGGAAGTCCCAGCTCACCGCTGCATCATGACGAACATTTTCAAGTGTCCCAGTGACTTCAGCTCTGGTCTCCCGTTTTCAAAAGCAAGTTTGGAGTAAGGTGCCTGAGTCCCGCTGAACGTTCAGCCTCCTGTGGGCTCTTGCAAACGTTACCCCGGGGCAAAAGTGGGCATGAAGGAGAGATTTGGAGGAGGCAAGCGGAGCATCTTGGCCAATGTGCAGTGGAAGATGTGGCCAAGTGTCGAAAGGAGCGTAATGAAAGGTGCCAGGCAGAGAGCATGAAATGGAGACCAGTGAGGCAGGAGGGATGCAGCGGGGGACCACGAAGAGATGCAGCTGGGAACTGGTTGTAGCGTGACTGTCAGGAATGGCGTGATGAACGCATGAGATGAATGCTTTCTGCTCTTCCTAGGCCGGGGTGAAGGGAATACAGGACCTGGGCTATGAAAGTCTGGGGACTCCTAAACATCCGGGGATGCCTGATGGTGCACTGCTCTGTCTGGGCCAGCTTTAGATCTAATAACGCCCAGAGAGAGCAGAACTGATGTGTTTACTTGCATACTGTACAGAGTCCCTGCTTCCAGCAGGGCTAGAGCCCAGGACAACTGCCCTAAGATCAACAGCTCACAGATGGAAATGCCGGGGTGTGTGTATCGGTGTGATGGGCTTTAACTGGGGGCTGGAGTCCTCATCACCCCTCCTCCAGCCCCACAGCATCTCTCATGTCTCTCACAGCACTGAAGAGACCAGACTGTTGAACTGAACACAAGGCTGATTCTTAACTGAGGCTGATGGATGCAGGCAAACCGTGCGGGGGTTTTTTAACTCCCACTATGACTAATAGGGAACACACAGGCACTCCTGAAATCCAGGAGGAAGAGATGCCAGGAGAAGAAAAGTTTGTATGTTGTGGATCCCAAGTGAAGGTGAGAGTAGAGATGGGCAAACCAGGTGGCATATACCCCCCCCCCCAATGTGCTTAAATGCTTTGCTACGCAAGTCCTGTGGAGCTCAGTGGAACTTATCCATCCACTTAAATGTTTTGCTGAACTGGGGCCCAAACCTCTCAAGAGTCACCTAGACACTCAACAGCAATCAGGAGTCTTCTCTAACCTATCTAGAAAGGAGCACAGCTGCTGCCCGTTTCCTGGGGGTGGGATTAGCAAGACCTGGCCTTTCACTTGAGTTCTCATCTTTTATTGTGGAGCTCATGGGAGAAGGCCCAACAATGACCGTGAGTGAAGGAGATACAAGGAGAAGTGAGGAGGCGGAACCAACCAGCGAGTGAGAGAGTGCTGAGAAATGAGAGCGGAGATGGAGGTGACGGCAGAATTGGGCAGAGCCATGAAGGTGTAGCTTGAAATTGGAAGGTGAGAGAATTTGTCCCGTGGTTGATGTGGCAGGTACTGGAGAGAACTGCTTTTCTTGTGGTTTTCTTCTGTCCTGGTTCCAGCGCTGGGCACAGCCACCAAGCACAGAGAGGCATGGGGGGGGGGGGTTAAAAAAAAAAAAAAAAAAAAGGATCTGGATGTTTTAGGATGCTGAAAGTGATTTGGTTTGAGCTCTGTTCTAAATGTGGATGAAGCATCCCTTATATTTTCAGTGCTGGCTCCTCAGTGCCCAGGGAGGCCCATCACAGCCTGTCGAACCCTGGATTCTGCCCCATCTACAAATAGCTGGTGCTTGCTGAAGAGAGCAGATTTGGTAAACCCCATCAACAAGCATATTCTCAGCCAGGCATTGTTCCAGTTTGTATATGTTTGAAAAGAACTGTTGGGGCATATGTTAAAGCTGGCATCTTCCCTGGGACTTGTTAAGATCTGACGCTGGAACACGAAAAGCATATCCTGATGCACAAAACATTAAACAAATAAAAGCAAACAAAGTCCACTAGAGATTCTAGTAGAGCTGGTAAGAAGAGCCTTTACTTGCATATTGTGCAGAACTGAACAACATACCAGACAGTGCTGCAGTTCCCGGGTGCTTCATCTTTCTGAATCAAAATGGCTAGAGACTGTTTGTTTATCATAGGATAGCTAACTATGCAAGCACCTGGCTCCAGTTTCTGATCCCAGCTACACCAGAGCAAATCCAGAATTACTCCATTGGGAATGATGCTAACGTTCACGAGGACCTGATTCCCATTTACACTTGAACAGCGAAGGGGCCTCAGAGTGGCTGCAAACATTTACACCCACTACCTGGTCCCTTCCCACAGGCAGAGCAGTGAAATGGGGCCATAAGTGTATGAGAATCCAGCCCATGAAACTTCCAGCACTTGTGAACGTTTCCACAAATTCAGCCCATCGTCTGTATACTCATCGTGATGGGCTGTATAAACTCCACGCTGGTTAACAGGAGCCTGAGGCCAATTAAGCCACTCTTAAGTGGTACTCTTGGAGTGTGTGAGGCATAACTGAGGCCCAAACCCAGCTGGGGAAGAGATTGGTTTTCAGAAAAAAAAGGAGCCTGGTTGGAATGCTCTGGGGCTGGGAGCACCCCCGGGCAAGAGGCACTGATGGGGGAGAGGGAGGAGTGGGGCAGGAAGAGGCAGAGCGGGGCATGCCCAGGGGAAGGGGAAGAACAGGGCAGGAAGAGGTGGCGTGTGGGTGGGGCCTTGGGGGAAGGGGTGGCGTGTGGGTGGGGCCTGGGGCAAAGCAGGGGATCGAGCACCCCTGGGGAAATCAGAAAGTTGGCACCTATGAGGGAGGGGACCTAGGTGAGAGGTAGCCGGGAGTTTCCCTCTCTGGGCTAAAGGCTGAGAGAAGTATGGGAGGCCTAGAGCCAAACTAGAGGGTCCTGAGGCAGGAGGAAGCCAGCGAGGCTCAGGGTGGTGAAGACTGAGATGAGTTGTCCTAAGCTGGAGGCAGTGAACCTAAGAGGTGTCTGGATGGACGTTTAAGGGGCTACAGGGATGAATTCTGCAGTTACTCTCCATATGCGTTATAAAAAATGTGTATAAGTGTGAATATGATGGAGCTGGAACATGCTTCATGCAAAAGGTCTCTTGTAAGGTTTCATTACAAAGCTTATGATCTACTGAGTGTGTTCATCCTGTTCGTATGGGTGGATAAAGCAAACATGCTCAATGAAAGCATCTCCAGATGGTGTGTGAGTAGCACTCATCACCCCCTGGACTATTCCCAGGGCATCAGGCACCCCAGTGTATCATTGTTCCCTAGTTTCAATACACGGACATACTAACTGTTTTTGGCCGGCTGCCGTGACTTCCTGGTGACTTTCCCTAGATGGCTTTTTTTGGAGGTGGTAACTAGTGGGTGCTTAGAATGTAAGAACATATGAGCTGCCAACGGGTCAGACCAAGGGTCCATCCCGTCTTCTGATGATGGCCAGTACCAGAGCTTCAGGGGGAGTGCACAGAACCAGGCAGTTATCTAGTAACCCACCCCATCTTCTGTTCCTGGCTTCTGGCAGTCAGAGGTTTGAGGTTGCCCAGAGCATGGGGTTGCATCCCTGACCACCTTGGCTAATAGCCATTGATGGACCTATCCTCCATGAACTTGCCTAATTCTATTTTGATCACAGTTGCAGTTTTGGCCATCACAGCATTCCATGGTGATGAGTTCCTCGGGTTAACTGCACATTGGGTGAAGAAATACTTCCTCTTGTTTGTATTAAACCTGCTGCCTATGAATTTCATCAGGTGACCGCTGGCTTCTGTATTGTATGAAAGGGTAGTAACATTCGGTTTTCCACACGATTTATGATTTTGTAGACCTCTATCATATCCCTCCTTAGTCATCTCTTTTTTCTAAGCTGAATAGCCCTAATCTTTGTAGTCTCTCCTCATATGGAAGCTGTTCCAAATCCTTGATCATCATCTTCTTTGCCCTTATTCTGACTCTTTTTTTCTAGTTCCACTGTACCCTCTTTGAGATGGGGCAGTCAGAATTGGAATCAGTATTCAAGGTGTGGGCACACCATGGATTTATATAGTTGCATTATGATATTCTCATCTTATTTTCTATCCCTTTCCTAATAGTTCCTAACATTATTAGTCTTTTTGACTGCTAGTATGCACTGAGCTGAAGTTTTCAAGTAATTGTCTATGGTGACACCAAGATCTTTGCTAATTTAGATCCCATCTTTTATATGTATAGTTGGGACTATATTTTTTTTTAAATGTGCATTACTTTGTGCTTATCAGCATTTAAGTTTGTTTGCCATTGTATTGCCCAGTCATCCAGTTTTGTGAGATCCCTTTGTAACTCTTCGCAGTTGGCTTTGGATTTAACTATCTCGAAAATTTCCTATCATCTACAAACTTTGCTACTTCACTGTTTACTCCTTTTTCTAGATCATTAATGATTATGTTGAACAGCACAAGTCCCAGTAAAGATCCTTGGGGGACCCTGCTATTTACCTCTTTCCACTGTGAAAATTGACCAGTTATTCCTTCCCTTTGCTTTCTGACTTTTAACTAGTTACTCATCCATGAAATGGCCTTCCCTCTTATCCTGTGGCTGTTTAGTTTCCTTAAGAACTTTTGGTGAGGGACTTTGTCAAACGCTTTCTGAAAATCCACTATGTTCACTGGGTCACCCTTGTCCACATGTTTGTTTAACCCCCCCTCAAAGAATTCTAATAGATTGGTGAGGCATGATTTCCCTTTACATAAGCTGTGTTTTTAATATGCTTGGCCTGTAAAATCCCTCAACATATTGTGTTCATCTATGTGTCTGATGATTCTGTTCTTTACTATAGTTTCAACCAATTTGCCTGGTACTGAAGTCAGACTTACCAGCCTGTAATTGCTGGGATCACCTCTGGAGCCTCTTTTAAAAATTGGTGTTACATTAGCTACCCTCTAGTCATCTGGTACAGAGGATGACCTAAGCAATAAGTTACATATCACAGTTGTTAATTCTGAAATTTCATATTTGAGTTCCTTCAGAACTCTTGGGTGAATCCCATCTGGTCCTGGTAAATTTAACAGTAATAAGTCATCAGTTTGTTCCAAAACTTGCTTTACTAAAACATCAACCTGGGACAGTTCCTCAGAACTGTCCCCTAAAAAGAATGGCTCAGGTATGGGAACCTTCCTCACATCCTCTGCAGTGAAGTCTGATGCAAAGAATTAATTTAGCTTCTGTGCAATGGCCTTCCCTGAGTGCTCCTTTAACTCCTTGATTGTCCAGTGGCCCCACTGATTGTTTGGCAGGCTTCCTGCTTCTGATGAACTTAAAAAAATATTTGCTGTTACTTTTTGTGGGTTTTGCTAGTTGCTCTTCAAATTATTTATTTCGCCTGCCCAATTATACTTTTACACTTGACTTGCCAGAGTTGTTGCTCCTTTCTGTTTTCCTCAGTAGGATTTAACTGCCAACTTTTAACAACTTTTGCTATCCTCTTTACTAGGATCTAGAGTTCCCCCTTTAATTCATTGATCCCTAAGGGATGTCTCAGTCCGAACCTTGTGCTGCTCTGTACCTGTTGTCTTTCCCCCAACACTTAGTTTAAAAACTCCTCTACATCCTTTTTAATTTTACATGCCAGTGATCTGGTTCTGTTTTGGTTTAGCTGGAGACCGTTCCTCCTGTATAGGCTGCTCCTTTTCCCCTAAAGTTCCCCAGTTCTGAATAAATCAAAATCCCTCCTCTCTACCCTATCATCTCATCCATGTGTTGAGACCTGCAGTTCTGGCTGTCCAACAGGCCCCGCGTGTGAAACTGGAAGCATTTCAGAGAATAAGAAATCTCTTACCTAGCAGCCTCAATTTGGCCTCTAGGATCTCTCTCCCTATGTCACTGGCACCCACGTGAACCACAACCACCAGCTCCTCCCCACCCCTACGTATACGGCTATCTAGATGTCTTGTGTCTTCGAACCCAGCAAGCAATTTACCATGTGGTTCTCCTAGTCATCACAAACCCAACTACTTATAAATCTAATAATTGAATCCCCCGCTACTATTGTCTGTTTCTTCCTAACAACTGGGGTCTCCACCCCCAAAAGAATATCTTCAGGGTGAGAGGATACCATGACATCATCTGGAAGGAGAGTCACAACTATGGGATCATTTTCGCTCTGCTCCAGCTTGCTGCTCTCCTGCCCCAAGACCCTTGTGCTCTTTAACAGCACAGGAGCTGTCAGGCAGGAGGTGGGACTGCTCCATGTCCCTGAAAGTCTCCTCTATGTACCTCCGTCTTCCTTTCCTCCTCCAGTTCGGCCACTCTGGTCTCAAGAGCACGCACTCGGTCTCTGAGGGCCATGAGTTGCTTGCACTGTATACCCATTTATGCCACCTGTCCATGAGGCAGGGAATCAGATGTGTTGCCCTAAGCACAATAAACTCCTTCCCGGGCAGCTGTGCTCGAAGGGGCTTTTGTAGGAGGGCTCTAGATTTATACCTGTGTCTAGGCCACACCTCTTTCCCACCTCCTATGGATTACTTGGGTCCTGGTCTCTAAAAGCTGTCCCTTTGATCAAGGAGTATCACTAACAAGTGATTTACTCAGGCCTTGTCTACACTTAAAATAGATTCATAGATATTAAAGTCAGAAGGGACCATTATCATCTAGTCTGGTACAGTGGCACACGGCAGCACTGCTGCTTCAGTGTAGACCCTACTTATGCCGATGGGAGTTCTCCTGTCAGTGTAACTTATTTGCCTCCCTGACAAGCAGTGGCTAGGGCGACAGAAGAATTTTCCTATTGACCTAGCACTGCCTACACCCAGACTTCGGTCAGCTTAACTGTGTCATTCTCAGGTATGGATTTTTCATGCCCCTGAGTGACATCATTGGGTTGACCTAATTTTCTAGTGTAGACCAGCCCTCAGCTGCTATCGTGCCTAGCACCTCTGAGGCGCTATGAGCCCCCAGTGCAGCCTCTCTGACCAAGCTTGGAAGTTAAGGTTTAGAGTGGGGTAAGCCTTTAGATTTTAAACCAAGGGCAAGTCTACACTACACAATCAAGTTGACTTAAATTACTTCGATGTAGAGCCACCGCAGGAATTGAATCAGTTTTACATGTCCACGCTGCGCTCCTGGTGTCGGTGCATGTCCTCACCAGGAGCGCTTGCACCAATTTAACTGTGTGGGGCATTGTGGGAATGCTTCTGAAAGACAGCAGCAGTCGATGTAAGCAACACCGTGTCTGCACTGACACTGCTTCGACCTAACTACATCACCTTAAGTACTACACCTCTTGCAGAGGTGGAGTTAAATCGATGTAGCGGGTGAGTTACATCAGAAGGAGCTACATTTTAGTGTAGACGCTTATGTAGTCAGGTTGGCATAAGCTGCCTTATGTTGACCTGACTCTGTAGTGTAGACCACACCCTAGATTTTAAAATGCTTGGCCTGTAAAATGCCAAGTCTCTACCAACTGGAGTTTTACAGAATTTACATGGCTAGGCCTTCCATCTTCAGTTTTAGGAAGTTCAAAATTTAGGCAGCTAATCTCAGGTTAGGAAACTGATTAAAATAATGGAAATGAAAAATAAGGGCACTTAGCTGTCCTCATTGCTGCCAAACTCTCCTTATGTTGGCAGCTCGCTCACTCTGTTGCGGGCACTTGCTGCTTGTGATGGGGTTTCTACCCCACACTGGCCTGTAAGGTGTTAATGGAGCCCTTGGAGGCTGTGCAGAAAGCAGCCAATAGGAGAGAGGCCGCAAGGAGCAGCCAATCGGGGCTGGGCAGGCCAAAATAAGAGTTGCAGGACAGAAGAGGTTCAGTTGCTCTTTGGAGATCAAGGAGGAAGGACTGGCTGCATTGCAGGCAGAAGAAAGCCAACACCCTGACAGAGAGGTGCTGCTAGCAGGGACCTGAGGAGCTAGGGAAGAGTTCCTGGCTGGTGGTTGGGAGGTGCAGGCTGAGGCCCTGAGGCAAGGGTGAAGAAGGTGCTTAGGCTGTAGGGAAGTGGCCCAGGAAAATAGACTGCAAGGTTGGAGGGGATGCAGCATGTGGCTGTAATCTACAGGGTCCCTAGGCCGGGACCCAGAGTAGTGGGCAGGTCTGGGTCCCCCCACCCCCTTGTGCCACTAAGGAAGTGGTTAGACTGTGGTACTGTCCCCTGAAAGTTCCCACTGTGGCACAGCCAGAGGGAAGAGGATGCAGCAGTCCTTGGAATGACATGGGTCCAGGAGCAGGGGTGATGGCAGGTTCGACACCTCTGAAAGTCAGCGTACCGACCTCTGGAGCTGATTCACAAGGTGACCAGCAGCAAGTGCTAGCAGGGTGAGTCCTACCCTGTTACACTGCTCAAGAAGCGTAACACCCAGTGCATTATATTGTTTGTTCCCCACTGGACAAAACCATTATGAAAATTAAAGGCAGAAGCTGGGCTTTAAGGCTCATAGGTTTGAGGCCTGTTCCTCTGATTCTGTGACGTGCTGAATGGCCCTAGAGGCGCACTCACCGGTTCGAGTCCGTTGCTGCTCCCACCTTCGCCTCAATATGATCGTCTTAGAGCATCACTTCCATGGAAAACCTGCAGTGCATTATAGGAGTCCTAGCCTGCCATGCTGGCTGGGGATGCCTTTGCCCACAGGTAATGAGCTATAACAGCACCCCCACAAAAAACCTCTTGCAATGTGCTGCACGCAATTTCCATGAGTAAACTGTGTTTTACAAAGTATCTGTTTGTGCTACCTCTGCCTGCCTTTTAATAATGCCCTTGTCAAATGGAGAACACGCAGTATAATTTATGGGATGTTTTTAACTCCCTCACATGGAGTGCCATAAATACGGACAGTACTGCAGGGGGTAAATTGCATACATAATCAGCGTTCCTTGCCTGAAAGGTTCTGCCTGACACAATGCCTTATGAAACCTGAGACCCGCTTCGGGAGTGCTGTGCACAGAGCGAGACTCGAGGGGGAGGAGGAGAACTGAAGGTGGAGTAATCACTCTATTCCCTTCTAGGCTACAAAGCAGGAAACACTCACTTGCCTCACTATCTTTTTGCGTGCATCCACTCCACCGAGTGCAGAGATACGACTAACCTGAGCATCTTGCTATGCTTTAAATGGGGGTAGGAGTAGCTCATAAGCTTTAAGGCCAGAAGGGCGAATCATGATCATCTGGTCTGAGCTCCTGCACATCGCAGGCCCACCCACTCCTGTAGACAGAGGCGGATGGCAGTTTTATGGAGCCCTGGGCCAGAGCAAATTGGGAGCCCTTCCACACCCCTTCCACCTGCTGTCCTTCCTTTTCTATTCCCCCCCTCCCCCCCTAGTGCTCCTGTCAGGGAAATGGGATTGGGGCACGGGGGCTTGCCCCGCTCCGCCCGCCCGGCACTTTGGCTGGAGAGCCCTTGCGCCCCGACCCTGGTCAGGGTGCAAGGGCACCCATTTTTCCAGGGGCCCCCAACTGGCCAGAGCCCCTGGGCATGGGCCCTGTTGGCCCAGCGGCTAATCCGCTACTGCCTGTAGTAGGCTCATAACCTCTGGCGTGTTATTGAAGTCCTCAAATCATGATTTAAAGACTTCAAATTACAGAGAATCTACCATTCACTCTAGTTCAAACCACCAAGTGGCCTGTGCCCTATATTGCAGAAGAAGGCAAGGAAAAAAAACCTAGCCTCTCTGCTAATCTGACCTTCACAACTCCAAATATGGTGATCGGTTAGACCCTGAACATATGGGCAAGACCCACCAGCCAGACACCTGGGAAAGACTTCTCTGTAGTAACTCAGAACCCTCCCCACCTAGTGACCCATCTTTGGCCACTGGTGATACTTGACATACAATTTCTCAAATATCTGGGCAGGAAGTTTCCTAATCGTATCCTTGTCCCTCTCATCACCTTGCCACTATGCCCTCTTCTCCCCTTTATAGGATCACAGAAATGTAGGACTGGGAAGGATCTCAAGCGGTCATCTAGTCCAGTCCCCTGGGCTTCCTAATATCTTCTAGAGCAATGTTACCCTGGTTAAAATATCCTGGGGGAGCCTTAACTCTCTCACTGTGGCATTAACTCCTTGTGATGTGGGTAGGAGACACGCCTGTTGTGGGAGAACCAATGGCAGTGTGGTCCTGCAACTTATTTGGCTATGATGGGGGTGGAAAGGAAGGGGCCTAGGAAGGGAGCACAAAGAGACTTGGGCTGCATGTCCTAAGTCAGAGACAGGGTGAGATTAGCGTTACCTGTACCCATGCCCTGCAGACCCAACTCCTGCTGCTTCCGTGAATCTGCCATTCCCTACCTTAAGCAAGGGGATAATATGGAAAAAGCAACCTGTTGGCTTCTGGAGATAAGCCTCCCTTTCTACTATCTTTCCACAAAACAGGTTGATTTAGCCCTCGGGCTCCCATGGCCTTTCTCATAAAACCCTGACCAAATTCCTGTAGAGAGAAAACAGTTCCTCTGTTGGCTTAATTGGCTTTCTTCGCTTCCAGTCCTAAATTGTCAGGCAGTCTTATTGTGTTAATTGATGCTAAGGCCAGAACGGACCTTTAGATCAACTAGTCTCACCTCCTGTATATCATGGCCCATAGAATGTCCTGTGTGTGCCCTCAGGGAGAGTCCTGTGACTTCTCCCACCGAGGTGCCTGTCAGTTGGTGGTGAGGTGGAAGTAGGCCAGTCTATTGGGTTAGGGACCTGGGTTCCATTCCTGCTCCTGCTGTGCGACCTTTGCCGATAACTGTCTTAGTTACCCAATCTGTAAAATGAAGATAACATTGTAGAGCCCTTCAGAATCAAAGGAGGAAAGGTACCACACAAGACCTGAGTAATATACTGATGTATACTGTACAATCTAACAAATTTATTTGGGCAAAAGCCTTCATGGGCTAAAACCCACTTCATCTGCTGCATCTGATGAAGTGGGTTTTAGCCCACGAAAGCTTATGCCTAAATACATTGGTTAGTCTCTAAGGTGCCCCAAGGACTCCTTGTTGTTTTTGCTGATACAGACTAACACGGTGACCCCTCTGAAACTGTACAATCTGTAATTCTGCGAAGGAGTTTAAAGCCTCTGGAAGGAGCTCTATAAATCTACTTAGTATTATTATTAATAAATGAGAGGTTTTATCAGCACAGAAGGTTGTGCTCACTGAAAGAGGTGGTGGCAGCAGCACGTGGAGAAAATGACTGAATTGTTACACTGAAAACCAGCTATTTGTGAACCTACCAAGCTATAGCGATCGGTATGTGCACAAATGTTTGTTGCACGGTGGACAATGGCGCTGCACTGAGTTTATGTGTTCTTACCTAGGCTAGAGGTCGAGCATGGTGCCACACCTATTGGTAAGGTTGCCCTAGAGTTTCCATTTTAAAGCCCCTTTAATTAGCTGGCTATATCTCTTTTCAAATAGGTTAGGCCAGGGGTTCTCAAACTTCATTGCACCACGACCCTCTTTTGACAATAAAAATTACTACATGGCCCTGGTAGCGCCTTTTTTAGAGTGCTAGCACCATTTCAGATGGAAGAAACCTGAAATCTGTCAGGGAGTTGGTTCTTCATCCATGGACCTTGCAGGGGCTTGCGGGAAAATCCATTTTGACTTAGCTGAGTTGGGGCATCCACTGTGGTCTCAACTGCCAGCAGCAATGAGTAGTTGGCTAAAGCCATTTGGAATGGTTTCCTCACTGCTGATCGGACTGTTCGACCACCAGGATTTGACTTTCCACGACAGCTTTGGACTTTGCTGAACAGGTTCCAAACTAGCCAAGGAATATGCTCCGGTATCCTCTACACGTGGTGACCCACTTAGTCAGTGGTGCTTCCATCGGCCAATGGCGCATGTTGACGACAGTGTCAACTAACTAGATTTCATGGTGACCTGAAGGTCCTTCATTCTGTTGATGCAGCTGCTCTTGGGTGACCCAGCAAGCACTGCAAACACGAGAAGAACTTAGCTGAGTTTCATCGTTTAAAAAACAGACTGTGCGGGGGAGTGAAATTCACCTCCATGCAGAGGGCTAGCATGTACTTCTGCACCATTTACATCCCTGTGAGCACCTCTGGAACCCCGGCCATGGTGCATAAGCATCATCGTATATCACCTGGATGAGATTCTATATTCAGCAGGGTCCAAACCCCACTCTGCTTATACACATGTATGAGTGGTGCCCTAGAAACCTAAGATTAACCTAAGCCAACAGTTAGCGTTGGGGATAGAATCCCAGTCCTCTGCTCTAATCAAGAGCCAAGCCTGCCTCTAAGGTGGTGGTGGCATCCCTATAAAGCTGTTTTTTTAAAAAAAAAAAAATAGCTTAGTGTGGGCCTTATCCTCTCCGATCAACTTTCAGTGCATGTCAAATGTGATTTCCCATAAGAGCCCCAATGCTTTAGGATCTGAGTGCACTTAATTCATGCCTGTCAGGCATGGAAGAGCTATTATCCCCATTCTACAGCTGCAGAACTGAGGCCGAGAGAGGCTACGGCCGAATCAATTGGAGCGAGGCGCGGTTGAAGATCCCGCTGGGTGCCTATCCGCATTTGTAGCCTCCTAAATAAAAACTGGGTGCTAAGGTTTCAGAGTAGCAGCCGTGTTAGTCTGTATTCGCAAAAAGAAAAGGAGGACTTGTGGCACCTTAGAGACTAACAAATTTATTAGAGCATAAGCTTTCGTGAGCTACAGCTCACTTCATCGGATGAGCTGTAGCTCACGAAAGCTTATGCTCTAATAAATTTGTTAGTCTCTAAGGTTGCCACAAGTACTCCTTTTCTTTTTGGGTGCTAAGGGTATGTCTAGACAGCATTGTAAACCTGGACTCAGACTTGCGCCCAACCCACCCCCAATCATCCACCTGCAAATCTGTCCACCTTGGGGCAGCAAGCACACAGGGCTTACCGGGGAGGCCAGCGCCCTGCCGCTGAGACTCTGGGCCCAGCCTTGTCATTTCGCAGGGTGGACAGGGCCCAAGCGGCAGCCTGGGGGCCGAAGCTCTGGGTAGCTACCCCCCCCAGGTGTGAGACCCAGATCCAGCACCGGGAGAGCCCAGGGTTTCCATGCAGCCGTGGAAACGAACTCCACCAGCCTGGGGCCCGCAGCGCCGGGTTTACAGGGCCGCCTAGACCCCCCTCCCCCCCCCGAATAAGTGACGTGCCCGGGGCCATCGCGGCGCTGGCAGGATTCGAATCCAGGGCGCCCCCCCCCTCCCCGGTCACGTGTCCTAAACCGCATTGGGCCCCTGTGGGACTAACCGGGGCGCCTTCGGTTCGCGGCGGGAGGGGTTAATCCGCGGCTGGGGGGGGGCCCGTGGCTGATGCGGGGGGGGGGGCTCGCCGGAGCGGGAAGAGTTACAGGGAGGAAGCCAGGGCGCGTCCCGGGCTCTGTTCGGCCGGGCCGGGGGCTGGCGGCTCTTTGCCGCAGGAAGGGGGGGGGGGGGGGACGTGGCCGCGCGCGGGGAGAGGCGCCGAGACGCGGCCCCCCCCCCCCGTCGGGCTGCGAGGGGGGGGGGGCCGCCGGCAGGGCTCGGCCAAGCGGCTGCCGCCCCGCACGCAGCGCGGCCCCCTTGGTTTGCGGCGCCTCGGAGGCGGCCGGTTGCTGCACCCGTGCGGCGCGGCGCGTCGGTCCGGCCGTGGCTCCGCCAGGGAGGGACCAGCCCGTCCGGAGCCTGGATCCAGGCAGCCTCCCTGCCAAGAGTAAGGCGGGGGGAGTCCTCCCTTTCCCCCGCGCGCGTGCATTTTGGGGGTGCCGTGGGGAAAAGCGGGTGCTGGCTGTGGCCAGGCTCCTCAGTACAGTCGCGGGTGCACCCAGGCAAACGGGGAGGGGGTGCAAATGGGGTGCATCTCGGAAACCCTGTCGGGGTCGGGGGGGGGGGATTTCTGGGGCAGCCCCCTGGTTGTAGCCGTCAAAGGGGAAGGGGCTGTGGAGGGGGGGGCGGCTTGGAGGATTTGGGGGCCAGCGGCGATTTCTGCTTTGGCGAAACGTTTGTGTGTGTGGCTCAGGTAACCCATCCTGGCTGAGTTGGTTTTTTTTTTTTTTTTTTTTTATACACTCTGCTGGGCCCATTTGGAAACAACCACCACCCAAAATATAAAATGTGTGGGGGGGGGGACGCCGCTTGTCGGGGGTGGGGTGGGTGTCAGTGTTTGCGATGATGTCACGAGTGGGGTTCAGTCCCGCAAGTGAGGTGCTGGCATGCGGGTGATTAGCGTGCGCCAGCTGTGAATTATGTCACCTGCCTCTGGTCCCCTGTGTGAGACTTTAGCAGCAGCAGGGGGTACGGGGTGGGGGAGCTCAGGGCCTGCTCCTTTTGCAATACGGTATTTTAATCCAGCAGACCAGGGATGCTTTAGCAAGGCTCTAGAATATAGATTTGGGGAGGACCCCAGGCCCCTCTGATATCTCTGCCTTACTATTCCAGTTAATAGTCTGGGTGCCGGATCTGCTAGTTTTTTAAGCCCTTGCCTGCTGGGAACCCCAATAGACCATGGGAGCACCTGCACCCTCGTAGTCCTGTATGAAACCAGCTAGCTCCTCAGCTGGGGTCAATCCATGGGGTTCTGGATCTGGCCCTATACGGGGGCATTGGAACAATGTGTAGAGTGGGGTTGCTGAAAGCCATTCAACAAAACTGTAAACCTTGTATATGATGGGAGCCATGCATTCGATTGCTATTATAGTTTCAAGCCAGGGGGTGCTGCTGCAGCTGCACCCCCTAGTTCCAGCTCCCCTGCCCTATGCCCCTTACGTGTCAAGGAGAAGCAAATAGAAGTTGCTGCCCTGAGTGGATGCTTGCCTTCCATGTCTCCGCTGCTCTGCTTGGTATGGGCAGGTGGCTGAGGTTGGCATGAGTTCCCAGCTTGGTTTCAGAGCTGATCTCCCCAGGAGAGAGCAGGGCAGCAGCCTGACTGCAAGGTAGCAGGCAGAGAGAGAAGCGAGCGCTGCTGTGGCTTGCTCCTGCTTGCTTTCACACCACCCCTGGCTCCTTGCATGATGTCAGCACTGGCTGGGGCACCCGGGTCAGCTGCAGATGAGCAGAGGGGAGCCCCCGCTTCTGGCGTTCGCTTTACTGGGAGCACGTGCGCGTGTGGGGGGGGGGGATTTGGGGGGAGGACGGACGGACGGACGGACGACGACTTAATGCCAGACTGCAGGTCCTTGAGCCCTGCGATCTCTGTGGCTATGAGAGAGGGATCACCCCTGTCAATATGCAGGCTTGCTGCAGCCAGCTCATCTCCCCAGATCTAGCACCGCTGGCTTGTGTAAGCACCCGCAGCAGGATTTGGTACCACTTTGCTGCCACTCATAGTCAGCATCAGTGCCTTGGTAGGGGAGGGGGAAACCTGACTGATTTTTAAACCATCCTGAGTGGCTCACGTTCTCCTGCCACGGGGCAGAAGATACATTCAGAAAGGGAGCTAGACTCTTTGGTAAACTACCCATCTAGCCTGAATAAAGGCAGGCGTAGATCAAGGAAAGGCCTCCTACAGTTATAGATCATGGTCTGTCCGGCCAGTTGGCTTGTAAACTCCTTCAGGCAGGGACTGAGCCTTGCTCTGTGACCTGGGCACGCTGTCACTGACTAGTAAATGATCAAAAGCCCATGACTGGGGCGCACGCTGTTGATAGGAGCAAATCATGAGCTGTTAAGGTGAAAGAATCCTTGACACTTACGAATATCTTGCCTTTAGGATCCTGCATTTAGGGCTGTTGACAATCTCAAGGAAAGAGGGCTGTGAGAATAGTGTACGAGTGCCATTTTGGGGTATATGCTAGGTGTGTCTTCCACCATCGTGGGCCACTTACAGGCTAGGGTGGGGGGTTTTACCCTATGTTATAAGTAGATAAATGAGAACAGGCAGGTTGTTTTCCAGATCCTGATCTCAGCAAATGGGGCTATTCTGTATTTACACAGAATCTGATGGCCCCTTTAATTGAGGGCGGGAGGGATTATGCTAGCAACGTATTTTATTTAACATTGGGAGTAACTGAGCTAAATTTGAGCAAGGGCCTGGGCATCAGAGCTCCTGAGCTCTATTCCTAGCTCCGCCATTGACTCACTGTGTGACCTTAAGTAAGTCACTTAGCCTTTCTGTGCCTCAGTTTCACCATCCATAAAATACTTGCCTACCTCTTCTGGGTGTAATGTTACTATTTATTTGTATTACAGAAATCTCTAGAGGCCTCACTCAAGGATCAGGGACCCATTGCACTAGGCGTTGTAATTAATACTTGCTTTTGAGATCTTCAGATGGAAGATGGTATAAAATATTTGTTAATAAAAGGATGATCGACTCCCCACCAAGCAGTGGAATGGTGTCGATATTTCAGCTAATCTGTTCTATGTAGGTTCTCCTTCTGTGCTCATCACTATGGTATCTGAGGACCTTCCAGGAGCGCATTAAGTGATGTGACTAACATCTGTCACATGTGGTTCATTCTTTTTCTTGTCCTCTCCCCAGGGGGAGAATTGTGTATGCAGCGTAGTGTTGTTGCTTGTTTATATATGCGCACAGTGCTAGTGGCTATATGATTTCACATGCCCCTATATAGAATGCGACAATATCATCTGAGTTCAGCTTACTTGTGGAATTATTTTCTTGAAACGTTTGAAGACGGTTCTTTGGAAAACAGAGGGCACAGTTATAGGCCCTGGTCCTGCAACCCTCTTACACATGAGTAATTCTTCATCAGTTACACCAGGGCTCCTATTTGGGTGAGGAAAGGTTTACTCATGTCAACGAAGCACGCTGGATAGGGCTCATATGTTTTCTTTCTCTGTAGGCCCTGTAAATTCACAAATACATTATTCAGGTGCAGAAACCTGGTTCAATGGTCCAGAGGTTAGGAAACTTGCTAAGGGGTTCAATTCCCTGCTCTGCCACGGACTTCCTGTGTGACCTTCGGCAAGTCACTTAGCCTTCCTTTGCCTCAGTTTTCCCATCTGTAAAAGGGGGTGATAGCAGTGCCCTACCTCACAAGGGTGTTATGAAGATAAATACATTAAGATTATGAAGCACTTTGAGACTTACTGATAAAAGGTGCTATATTAAAAATAGGCATTATTCAGAGTAATTGGAGGGGAGTTACTATAACTTTGATAGTTGAAAGTGGATGTTTTAATTTAAAGACTGGCCAGATAAAAATCATCGTGCAACAAACAAGCTAGTGGGTACCTGCCCCCTAATGGATGAACTTGGAATTGCTCACTTTAACCAAGCCCTATCTTGCTGATTGTTAGCAGCAATTCCCCTTTAGCTCAAGTGGATCTGAGTTCTGTCCCTGTGAATACCGTGAAGCCCAAGGGTGTGGAACAGCATATGGAGGGGACCATATGTGAGGGGAGGCCTTACCACTACCCTTCACTTCCTGGGACTCCACAAAGGGATCTCTTTGTACGGTCTGGGTGTGGGCAGGGTAGAGGAGCAGAGACAAGGTGAGCCCAGGGTGGAGAATGGGCAGTTCTGAGGGTGAGGCTGGATACATTGTACACTCTTCATCCCACCCTCACGTGGCCTTGTGGCAATGATCCTGAGAAGGCTTTTTACGGAGTCTCCATGCTAAGGAAGCCCCCTGTGAGGACAGTCCCATGGGCCCCCATAACCAAGAGAACCCTGGAAGTGAGGCTTGGAGCGGAGCTGGCTCTAAGGGCCACAGAAGCTAGTACAAAATCACAGGCTCTTATTTACTGCAGAATCCTGGGATCTGCTGGGGACGGAGTCCTCATGGCTTGTTCTGTTGTGGGTGGGGATATCCCTGAATGGCGATGAGGGGGAAACGGAGTGACCTCCTGAGGGGAGTTCTGCTGGGTTGGGGGATCTGGCCTTGATAGAACTGCTAGAGAGACCTGGTTCTCTAGGGGGATGTCACCATCCCAGGATCCAATCCTGCAGCCCTCTTGCCGTGAGTTGGGACTGCAGGAGTGGGTCCACAAACTCCAAGGAGGAGGGGGTGCGAAATGCAGGTGGCTTGTTTGAACGTCCCAGGGAAAGGGGCTGAGAACTTCTAAACCGAGCAACTTCACAACAGGGAAAGGTCAGGGTTGAAACTACACCACTGGAGCTGTTAGAAGGAGTGACATTTTACCGGTTTTATTAGGAGGAGAAAGGGGCACGGACTCTTCAGGGGAAGCACAGACACTGACGGTATGCAAAGAGCTGTCAAATGCATCCAGGAAAAAAATGGGTGGGGGGGGAAAAAAAGAGAGGGATATTTTTTCCCCTCTCATCATTCTCCATTACAGTCATCCTGTGTGTTACTTGGCACAATAGCAGGTAAATTTTAATAACAGATGTGTCCAAAATATGAAAAGGGGCACATCTCTGAGGCTATGGGTGCCCCTGCCCCAAATGATTAAACTAAAATGAGATCTCCCACAAACCCCCGAGCTCTCCCCACCCCACATACATATTGGATTTCTCTGAAGGAAGTGTAAATTCTGGGTTGGGGACCCTCAATTCTCACACATCTCTGAGGGTAAACTGAGGCCTGGAGAAGTGAAATGACTTGTTCCCCAGGTCACAAAGCAGACAGGTAAGGATATGTGATGCTATACTTGCTCTGGGACCCATAGGGCCAAACCCAGCCAGTTTGGCTCCGCTCCAGGCAAATTCAGATGGGAAATTTAGGTGCAATTTTTTTAACACTGAAGGTAATTGTTCCAATGGTTAGTTTTGCCAAGGATTGTGGTGACTTTCCCATCACTGGCAATGTTTAAATCAAAACTGGATGGTTTTCCTAAGAGATCTGCTCTAGGTATTGTTTTGGGGAGTTCTCTGACCTGTGTTATACAGGAGATCAGATGAGATGAGCACACTGGTCCCTTCTGGATCTGTGAATCAAAGCCATTTGGGTCTCATAGCTGGGACTAGAGCCCTGGAGTCCCTGCTCTTGCTCCTTGAATGCAGGGCTGCATTACAAGCTGTTTGCCCTCAAGTCAGCAAGTGTTCAGGGTCCAGAGTTCGGCCCCACTCCGCTCCATCTTCTTAGCACTTCTGCTGGTTTAACCAGCTCCCTGGCAATCCCCCTGGGGGCAGGAGAATCCCTGGGTAACCTAGAGCTGGCCAAAGCAGCCCCACAACACCATGGTTGCTGGCACTCTAGTACAGTGGACGTGGCTAGGGCTTTCCCTTGCACTCTGGCTAGTCCCAGCTGATGAAATGGCCTTGTGGGGCCGCAGGCAGCTGGGCACAAGTTAAAGTGGCCCCGAGTCTGGAAGCAATTCAGCACCTTGTAGGATGAGGCCTGTCTGTTGTGTGTAGCTGACAGACTGCTGGTAGCAAAGAGCCGTCAGATCCCCTGTGGTGCTCAAAGGAGCTTTCGGTGGGGAATTTTAAATGCAGATTAACAGATTATTGCCCTAGCTGTGGCGGTAGTCGCTCCGTGCTCCAGGAGAAGGAAAGCAAAGGTATCCCAGCGATACTGAACTGATCAAGTGATCAGTGGGCTTCTCATGTGAGGCCATTTAGGAAAGAGTTTTTCTCCATTTAGCTCCATCCATGTTGACCCCAGTGCTCCCTGGAAAGTGAACATGACAAGCCTTAAAGGGAGGATTACGGCAATGGATCTTCAGTGCCCCTCTGAAATTAGGAGAAAGTTCATTTGACCAGATGGTTTAGTATCATGCTTGTTGTGTCAGGTCACAACAAGGTGGTAGGTCGGGGGTCTTCTAAGGGAAAACCCATGTGCAGCCGGAAGTGGTGTGGGCGGTTCGCTAGGTGGTGCTCTTCCCCCTGTCGGGGAAGTAGCACCGCAGCTGGCATTGTGCTAGAGGTGCTGTGCCCCTCGAGGTGACTTCTTGCTGTTGGCTGGGTGAGCTGAGGAATGGAAGCCTAATGGGCATCCAGACTCCCCAGGGATACTTTGCAAGGGTAGGCTATCGGCATGGCCACTCTGGGTTTTTACATTCTGCCTCCTGGAATCCCTTCCCACAGTTTCAGTGGGATACGGCATTCTTCTCCTCTTGGCCTATATATGACATAGAGCTGCTGTGTGCAGTTACACAGCTGCCGTGTTCCACCCCAGAAATGGCTGCATTTTGGTGATAGGTGAAATGCTTGTGTGTGTGTGTGTGTTATACACACCAGTTTGTGGTGCAGCAGTAAAGGTTGAGACACACACACACCATACGTGAGACAAAAGCAAAGAAATGAAAAATTAGCCCACATAAGAGTCCATACCACTGCAGCAACAGCACCCCAAAGGCCACACACCATAACCTTAACTCTGCCCCTTAGGGATGCCAGCCTTCCTTCATTCCCCTCCCCAGATCTCTCTTCCAAACGCACCAGACCTTCCAAAAAGCAATCCCGGATGGTTCTTAGGCCTTCTGAATACAAAGGATGGTAGAACACCCTCGTAACTTGTTGGACTGAATTCTGCCATCTAAATCTAACACCAGGAAGAACACAACTCAACTCCCAGATCCTACTTTGAGTTTTCAATGTCTGCAATTCGATCATGCTCCCCCGCAGAAACTTTTACTGAGAATCCGAGCACATGTACTGTGGAAGGTGTTGCAAGATGACGAAAGATTTCAGTACAGCTGAATGGTCACCGAGAGAAGATAGCAGGACTCCCAACAACTTATGGAGGAGAGTGGCTGGTGTCCATTAGTGTTTCTATCTCAGTGGAATAGGACAGAGAGATCCACAAACTCTTTTCTAGCATGGAGCCCATCTTACTAGAGAGAATGCTTAGTAGACCAACTCCCCCCTCTTGTGATCAAATAACGTCCCTGACACAATCCCAATAATTTCTCACATGGAAGCAGGTTTAATAATCGTGAATCTGTATCCCCACACTCATGAGATCGTCTTTAGTCAGAAAGGTCGGCCTTTTCTTTTCTTTGCCCATTTTTCCACCTTTCTTTCCCCCAGCCTTTAGGATGTGCTTGCTTCATGTTTTCAAGCTTTTTTTCTGCAGTTACTCACCCTTGTGGCTCTCTCTTTCTTAAATGAAAGCTGACGTGGAATCCTGCTAGTGCATGCAAACAGCTGGGGCTTCAAGAAAAACACTAAAAATCATGAGGCTCCTGATCAAGTTGCAAGAGTTGGCAACGCCGTGTAGGAAAAGGAGATATTTTTAGTTGTCTTTTAATGTGATGAAGCAGCATATAAAAAGGACATTAGCACCTTGTGGCCAGCCAGCATTTCCTGGTCTATGGACCACAGCTTGAGACCCTCTGGAATAGCTGATGGGGGGGGAAAGGCATGGCTCCAGTCTTATTCTCCACCCGTAGTCCCGAATTTTCTTACAAAGGCTGATCACAAGTTTCATGTTCCCCAGGGCTCTCCATTGGATGGAAGGTCAAATCTAATCTGCATTGCCCTCCAGTGTGTGGAGGCCTACAAGGAATCTATTACCCTGGTATTGCTCCTAGCTACTCAAGGACTTCTCTTAGCTCAAGTAGCAGGGTCCTGAATCACTGGAGCAGAATGCTTTGGGTTGTACATCCCATGAAGCATGTGTGCAGTAGCGCTTAAAACCAGGATGGCTGTATAGATGCAGCCACAGGTTCATTATACTATCTTCGATAGCTAAACTGAGCTTCACCGCCAAAGAGCCGACCTCTATTTCACTTCAACAGGGCAACTCCCCAAGGCTGCTTCTAGCAGATGCTGGCAGGTAGTCTGAACTGCACTGTGCATTTGAGATTCACTGGGGCAAAGATAAAGCTCTCATTACTCTTGCTGACAGTACAGGACAGCAGTGTATGAACAGATAAGTAGCCCCGCCTTCTTTTAGATTTTCAGGGCCAAATCCTGATCTTGATTACACTGGTGCAGATCTGAAGTAATTCTGTCACTGATAGAACAGAGCCCCTTTGTCTTACTTTGTACCCAACTGGGAAGAAATGTGATCTTATTATTAACACACTCTGCTCTTCCCACAAACAATCTCACAAATATTTATTAGCTGGCGAAATTATTTGACAGTGCCAAAGCCAGTTTAGGTAATGCTAGAAGCTTTTAACTAGATGTGTCATGAATTACCCAGTTCCATTGGTACGTGGCCCAGTGACATGTTTTCCTGTGGAATCAAAACAGCTGAAATAATGATCCGAGCCAGGAAAAACAAGGATCAGCAATTTCTTCTCTTTTGTGTCCGTCACCTAGTGAATGCCGGTGGAAATTGGTTCCATGCAGCAGGTGATGCAAACAGAGCAACCTCTACAAGATCCTTGTCTGCTGAGGTATAAACCACGAGGAATGGCTTTAGTTTTGTAAGAGAGGTAATAGAAGAAGCCCTGATGCAATAGACTCAATTTCATATTGTAGTGAACTGGCTAGCATGTATGTGTATGCTGCTGCTGTACTCTGTTGGATAGACTCAGAAGTGCTGGACTCTGTGTGTCACAGGCCCTGTACTGCTAGGAGATTCTCCTATAGCTCAAGTAGTAGAGATTTCTTGTTGCAGAGTTCTCCAGATTAGTGTCACTATTGCCTTGTCCCCCTACCCTACCCCACTGCTGTTGTTGGAACCCCGTGTCTCTTGCCACGTGATAGGGTTGCAAGCTCTTTGGGACAGGAACGGTCTTTTATTGCACATTTTGTTCGGTGCCTAGCACAATGGGACCCTGATGCCTGATTGGGAATATAATACAAATGGTAAATGAATTTCCAGGCAATGGGAGATCCCTCCTCCTCCAGTTGGGGCCTTCCATTCTGCAGTCCATTGGTGTGTTCCACCATGCTCCACTCCACATCTGATAGCATCCAAGTAGGATGGAACACTGCAGGAAGTATTCATGACATTTGGATCTATCTTGTCTAGTGGTTAGAGCAGGCAGCTAGTAATTTTGACTCATGCCCCTGGTTCTGCCACTGTCTCTCATCTAAACCACTCTGTATTTCAGCTGCCTACTCTGTAACACAACTAGAACTCAGAGGGATGTTTTATCAAATGTATTGTATTAGCACCTAGGGGCCCCAACTGAGAGCAGGACTCCATTGTGCCAGGCACTGTACAGAAAGACATACAGTAAGAGATTACTGCCCTGGAGACCATGTAATCAAAATCAAATAGTAGAAAGGAAGCACCATTAGCCACACTTTATAGATGGTGAAGTGAGGCACAGAGGGACTTGCCCAGGGACATCCAGGAAGTCTGTTGCAGAGCTGGGAATTGAACTCGCATCTCCTGAATCCCCGGTCAGTACCTTATCCAAAGAGCATCCTTCTCCTCAGGGATGATTAATACTTCCACAGGACTTAACATCAGGGGATTTCAATATAAACTGCAACTCCGATTGGATGCTACAGAGCAGCTCCATTGCCTGTCTGAAAATACTGGCATGCTCATGGGCAACAAGGGGACAGGTGATGCATCCGCAAGCAAGTCGGTGTGCTTGTAAACACAGTGTGGAGGAGGCAGCTGTGGAGAGCACGCTGGCCTGTGGATGCCCAGATGGTGGATTCTTGGCTGTCTAATACTAATCTCTGGCTGCTGGAGCAAGGCGTTTTGTCTTCCAGAAGGTGGTTCGCTGCAGGTTTTGGATTTTTGCACCAGGCAAGTTGCTTTCATCACCATCCAGCTGCTCCACCATAGTCCACTCCACTCCACCATTCAGGCATGGTTCCTTGAGCTGTGACATTTCCTTTGACCCACTTCCCTTCAAATGCAGGGCATGTGGGGAGCTCTGCAAGGAGATGTGACTGTTGCCTTTGAGAAGCCGCATTCGCAAAGAGCATGTCTGTGCGGGAGGAGGGGAAGCCGGCTCCCCAGGAGCTAATGGGTGTCAATGGGTCCCTCTCCGGGGCTTAGATTCTACAGTCACTGCTGGCAGTCAGCCCATCCCACGTGGCTTTAGACCTGTTGGACCTGAATCTGGTCTCTCGCTGGTGCAAATCAGAAGTTGCTCCATCCCAGGGAATCTGGATCAGGCCCACTATAGCGTTTCTGAGAGGGGTGCGTAATCTTTGGTTATTTTCACTATTGGTTGCCCCTGGTGGACTGGAATGAGCCAGCCACTTCTTTCTGAGTTACTGGGCCAAACTCGTACCTGGTGGATCTCCACTGGATTTGGTGCAGTTGCACCAGCTATGGGCTGGACACAAACTCCCCCAGTCAGTATCTATCTTCCTGTTAGGGACAGACAAGGGGCCAAAGACAGGCGCTCTTGAACCCGCTACCGCACAGAAACCTTCTCTTCAGCTCCTTCAAGCTTCCCACAGCATCTGTCCTTCCACAGGAGAATGCAACTGACTCTCGTGGGAGCATTGTGCAAATATTCCCGGTGTGGGTGAGGTTACAGGAACCAAACTCTTTCCCAGCCCTGCCTGCCTTGCTGCATCACAGCTGTAGCAGGTTTCAGAGTAGCTAGCAGCTGTGTTAGTCTGTATCCGCGAAAAGAAAAGGAGGACTTGTGGCACCTTAGAGACTAACAAATTTATCAGAGCATAAGCTTTCGTGAGCTACAGCTCACTTCATTGGATGCATTCAGTGGAAAATACAGTGGGGAGATTCAGAATACATGAAACAATGGGTGTTACCATATAGACTGTAACAAGAGTGAATGCATCTGATGAAGTGATCCGTAGCTCACAAAAGCTGATGCTCAAATAAATTTGTTCGTCTCTAAGATGCCACAAATACTCCTTTTCTTTTTGAAGAGTGATCAGGTAAGGTGAGCTGTTACCAGCAGGAGAGCCGGGGGGGGGGGGGGGTGGACACACCTTTTGTAGTGATAATCAAGGTGGGCCATTTCTAGCAGTTGACAAGAATGTGTGAGGGGTGGGGGGAATAAACATGGAGAAATAGTTTTACTTTGTGTAATGACACATCCACTCGCAGTCTTTATTCAAGCCTAAGTTAATTGTATCCAGTTTGCAAATTAATTCCAATTCAGCAGTCTCCCGCTGGAGTCTGTTTTTGAAGTTGTTGTGGTTTTTTGGGTTTTTTGGTGGGGTTTTTTTTTTGAAAAATTGTCACTTTTAGGTCTGTAATCGAGTGACCGAAGAGCTGTAGCAGGGGAATTCCAGGACAGATTGCCCCCTGAGCTTGACCTCTCCAGCGCCCCTATCGTGTAGTGTTCAAGCAGTACAGTGCTGCTCTTCAGCAGATTGGATGCCTGCCCTCCTGGTTAATTTCTAAGCATTGCTCGTGGGAAAGCCCCACTGTGTATGGGCAGTGTCACGGCATGGCTGGCCTTTTAAAGGGAAAAGCAACATTGTGAATTCAGCTCCCTGGGTAGGCAAGATGAAATGGGTCCTGGGTTCAGACCGCTGGGATCAGTGAGAGGGGGGAGAGAAACTTCAGCGCAGGCCTGGAAAAGGCAGCTCAGGGCTGCAGAGTGAAGGAGGGGCCTGCAGGAGATCCTGAGCTGTCAAGAGAGCATCAGAGGGGATTTGCCTGCTGCCCTCTCTGAGCCGGAGAGAGGACAACCCAGGGAAAGTGCTGGATCCTCTCCTGGGAGGAAGGAAGGACTCCAGGTAGAAAGGCCTGAGGGTGGCTGCTTGACTGATGAAAAGCCCCAGGACTGGCAGAAAGTGAGTATTGTGGTGCTGGACTTTACTTTGGGATTTTTAGGTTTGTTCTGAAGTGTTTGTTGTTAAACCAGCCCCAGGCAGGGATCTTCTGAGCTCCAAGAAAGCCTTTCTGGATTAATTCCGGGGATCTGAGAGGGAAATTGAGGCAGGGCCCCCCGGCCATAAGGGAACACTGGAGGACAGGCAGCCACTGACAGCTGCAAACAGCATCCAGCAAAGGGGTCCTGTTTCTCTGCTGCCAAGGTTCGCTGGAAGGGGAGCAATTGCCACACGAGGCGGTGCAAGAGAGCAGCACAAAGATCTCTGGACTGAACACCAGCCAGCCTGGTTCACCTCCTCTCTGTTTTAGGATTTCCAGTGCTGCAGTGATCTGTTTTGTGACAATAGCTCCAAGCGGCCATAACTGAGAGCAGGACCTCTGGTTGCTAAGCACTGTATAGCCACGGTGCAAGAGATGCTCCTTACTCCATAGAGCTTACAGTCTGAACAGACGAGACATCCACTGGCTAGGAGAAGGATGTGCTGTTATCCCCATTGTACAGATGGGGAACTGAGGCACATGGAGACTAAGTGATTTGTCCATGGTCTCACAGGGAGTCAGTGGCGGAGCAGGGAAAGGAACTCAGATCTCCTGAGACCTTTAACCAGAAGCCCCTTTATCTGTAGTATTCGTGCTCTCCTTTACAGGTCTGTGGGTTTGGCAGACCCAGGCGGCCTTACAGAAGCTGGCTAGTCACTGTGCTGTGGGATTGGAGAACCCAGAGGGGAGCAAAGGCGCTGGTGAATAGCTGGAGGCATGTGTGTGTCAGATTGATGAGCCTTTAGAGCATGCCTCGCCTCCTGCTTCTGTAACCGGAGTGCTGCACTTTGCTCTCCTTCTCCTCCGGCCCTGTTTACCACAGGAGATGCTCGCACGGAGACTAAGAGGCTGGGAATTCTACATGCCGAGGCGGTCATTGTTCACTGGTCTGCAGCCATGCACGTTCTGCCAGGCCAGCCGTGGTGCAGTGCTGGGGCCCCGACGGGAGAATCGCTCCAGAGCAGGAGGTGGCAATCCTGAGCGAGCCGCCTGCGCTGCACCCCGAGTGTTAGAGCAGGGCAGGGAGTAACCCAGGGCAGAGAAGCCAGGCAGGCTTGGTCACGCAGGCAGCTCCCAACCTCCCCGGAAGCCCTCTTGGAGCCATGCAGCCGTGGCCCCTTCCAGGATGAGCAGATTTTCAAAGCAGGAGCTGGGTTGCCGAGAGGTGGGGAATCAGGGGGGTGCACATAGGTGGCTTTTAGCAGCTCTGGGGGAGGGAAGAGGGTCCTTGCCTTTCCTTCAATAGTGCAGGGGCCAGGAGTGGCTCTGAAGCAGGTTTGCACCCTCCAGGGCAGGAGGGGAGAGCAGAATGGCTTTTGGGAGGCTGGGACAGCACGAGAGATTCCCTGTTGTCTGGGGCATCTGGTTACCCTGCTCTCTGGAGAGGGGCTGGGCATGCCTGTAACGTGGCAGGCTTGGTGGGGGATGGAGCCAGAAAAGCGCATGCTGACAGTTTCACCAGCTTGGCTGGCCAGCAGCTGGCAGTTGCAGGGATGACCTAAAACCCAAGCCGTCACATCTGATTCTGTAAAACCAACCAGGACGCTGGGCTGGCCCCAGTGCAGTTCCACTGGCATGACTAAATCTAAGGTTGGTAAGTGAAACTCACCCATGTGCAAGGGCCACTTAGGGTATGTCTACACAGCAACTGAACACCCATGGCTGGCCCAGGTCAGCTGAGTCAGGCTTGTGGGGCTCGGGCTGCAAAATTGATGTTCAGGCTTGGGCTGGAAGCTGAGCTCTGGGACTTTCCTCCCTCCCAGGGTCTCAGATCTTGGGCTAGAGCCCAAGCCTGAAGCAATTTTTATCCCCACAACCGGAGCCCCTCAAGCCCCTCAGTTGACATGGGCCAGCCACGGCCATGCTGCAGGTCTTTTGTTTCACTGTAGATGTACCCTTAGCTCCCACGTCAGGACTATTTTGAGGGCTTAAGTGAGACTTAAGTTATAGACAGACCTGGTGTTGGGTCCCCTGCACAGGTTTTAATTACATGTGGAACTGGCAAATGTTGCCTTGAAATCTCTCTCTACAGAAAGGGGGGGAGGGAGTTCTGTTGTTAATTAACATCCCAGGTTTCATGGTGATGGGCGCCATAGTGATGCTGTTCAATACTTGTATCACAGTAGCCCCAGGATGCCCCCATTAGGGATCAGGCCCCCATTGTGCTCGGAGCTGTACAAACACATCATGAAACACAGTCGCTGCCACAAAAACCTAACATGGAGAGAGAGTTCTGGGTCCACTTTTAGGTCCTGATTCAGGAAAAGCACTTGAGAACATGCTTGATCTCAAGGGGACATAAGCTAGTGCTTAACTTTAAATATGTGCTTGAGTGCTCTCCTGAATGGGGGCCCTAACGAGCATCTAGAGGCCTACTAAGCATTTTCATGTGTGTGCTAACGTGTCTCATAAGGAATTTTGCAATACATTTGTTGATGTTTGAAAACAAAATATTAGGAGATGAATGTTTATTAAATAGTGCAGTGATCAAATATGTCATTTCTGCATCTGTTACTGATCTGGATTATTTTGGTTTTGTTTTGGCTGTCATTAAATTTCGAACTCCTGTGAGCATGTGAGGCACTTCTTCTTGCTGCTGCCAAACACCTTCTAACAGGATTAGGAGCCACTCCTGCAAACACTGTTGATCCTACATAGCTTTACGCAGGGGGAGTGGTTCCATGGGGTTACTTGTGTGAATGAAGTTCCTCAGTGTGAATCACTGTTTGCAGGATGGCATTATAAGTCAACAGTGTGTCCTTGTTGCCAAGAAGGCCAATGGCATTTTGGGCTGTATAAGTAGGGGCATTGCCAGCAGATTGAGAGACATGATCGTTCCCCTCTATTCGACATTTGGTGAGGCCTCATCTGGAGTACTGTGTCCCATCTGGAGTACTGTGTCCACACTACAAGAAGGATGTGGAAAAATTGGAAAACGTCCAGCGGAGGACAACAAAAATGATTGGGGGCTGGAGCGCATGACTTATGAGGAGAGGCTGAGGGAACTGGGATTGTTTAGTCTGCAGAAGAGAAGAATGAGGGGGGATTTGATAGCTGCTTTCAACTACCTGAAGGGGGGGGTTCCAAAGATGATGGATCTAGACTGTTCTCAGTGGTAGCAGATGACAGAACAAGGAATATTGGTCTCAAATTGCAGTGGGGGAGATTTAGGTTGGATATTAGGAAAACCTTTTTCACTAGGAGGGTGGTGAAGCACTGGAATGCATTACCTAGGGAAGTGGTAGAATCTCCTTCCTTTGAGATTTTTAAGGTCAGGCTTGACAAAGCTCTGGCAGGGATGATTTAGTTGGGGATTGGTCCTGCTTTGAGCAGGGGGTTGGACTAGATGACCTCCTGAGGTCCCTTCCAACCCTGATATTCTATGATTCTAACCCTGGTTACCCCTAAGCCTGCTAACTCTCTCACACATCCTTATCTGAGCAGCCACATTGGAGCCAATAGGACTATTCACATAAGTCACATTAAATGTGTGTATGTCTGTGCAAGATCAGGACCATAAAGTAAAGTTATCAAGGCAGGGGCAGCCTCTTACAATATATTTGAACAGTGAGACCTGGAGCCTGCTAGCTGTTACAATGCAAATAACAAATCGTCAGCCTCAGGAGATGGCAAAGGGCCAGTCTCGCTTATAGCCTACCTCACACTTACATACCCTCAGGCCTGGTGGGGATGTGCATTCCTCTCTTCCTCCCTGGGTAGTTCTGTTGAGACTGGCCTTGCTTCTGCACTCCTGGAGGTTTGCTGTGTTGAAGGGAGGCTGTTCCTGTGAAATCTGGTCAGTTGTAACAACAAAGATCCTTTCAGGTCCTGCCCCTAAGTCTCCCTGACAGTCTGGGGTTTCCCAGTGTAGCCTGAACCTATAATGAATGCCAATTGGTACTCGACGAATGAGAGGAGTGTGCCAAGGTTCTTGCCCCAGAATCCGACACAACAGAGTCAAAACTGACAAGTTCACTATCTTGAATGGAACCCCGGGATGTAGAGCAAGGGAGAGCAAAATACCCCCTTAACCGTCTTTATTAATACAATTAATAGATCCAAGAAAGCTCCAAACTACATCAGCAAATAGCAATAACAGAGTATTAGAGAAATCTTAAAGGTTATTATCCCTTGCATAGCATATGCTTGTACGCTCATCTATTCACCCCTTCTTTCTTGGAGATCTGGTGGAAAGAGACAAAGGACCTGCCCCATCTCTGGCATGCCAAATGGGTCTGATGGTCCAGATCCCCAGTGCTTGAAGATAGGTGATAGATTATAGAACTAAAATATTGAATAATGGAGGGCTAGCTAGTTAGCTTCTTCATCTGGGTTCTTGCTTATATAGGGCCTGTGAATCACCCTGAATATTCATACAAACACCCAACCTCCTCTGTCCATATCCAACTTCCTCACTCTCATAATACTGGGGTGCCTTTACCTGATAGGCATTAATATGTTAGCGTATTTACTCATTACCATATTGCTAAAGCAAGATGGTGGTGAGACATCTGCCAACAATCCTATCCTAAAATATCCAAGTTTAGTATTGGTTCAATATTCCAGCGGTTGCTTAGTTTGATTTTTATGCCAACTTGCCTCTTAAGCAAGTTATTCCCAGTTCCCCAAAATCTAGGGTGGGTGCTGGGCCACTTTCTGTGCTCAGGGTCAGAGGCCTATGCTTCGCTTATGGTAACTTGCTTAAGCCAGTGTCTTACAGGACACAGGCCTGTTCCTTGCTGCTAAGTAAAATAAGGCTAAGCTGGTTCTAAGGGATACCTCAGTCACATTTTTCTGCTATTCTTAACCATGGTTTCCTCTCCCTGGCATTGCGGGAAGGACCCAAGGGTGAGCATTCCTTGGCTGCACTAGGAATTTCTTCCCCTTGCTCAGGTCTGAATTCTGAAGGAGAGCCCATGGACTCTGGGTTTACTCAGTATTTTCCACTGAATTCATCCGATGAAGTGGGCTGTAGCTCACGAAAGCTTATGCTCAAATAAATGTGTTAGTCTCTAAGGTGCCACAAGTCCTCCTATTCTTTTTGCGGATACAGACGAACACGTCTGCTACTCTGAAACTCCTCTAAAAATGAGAGTAGAATCTGGCCCTGGTGTGTTATAGGGAGGCCACTTGGTTTTCTCTTGCATTAGGTGAGTCTCCAAGGTGATTTCAAGAGTCATTGGAGTAGCTGGCCGCAAAGCTGAGCACAATGGGCTAGATCTTCAGTTGGCGTAAATTGATGTTGCTTTGTTGATTTAAATGGCATTACCCACACTTTACTCCAGCTGAAGATCTCCCTTTTGGGGGGATTGATCTTCTGATCAGAAAAGGGGATTGGGCTTTGGGGCCCCTGCTTCCTGTTGCAGGCCCTACAACAGACTTGCTATGTGATCTGGGGCCAGTAAACTAAGCACCTTGTGCCTCAGTTTCTCCTACTTGCAAAATGAAACTAAGGCTATGTCTACACTGGCAACTGAATGACAAAACCTTTGTCTTTCGGAGATGTTACTGAAATATGTCTTCAGGGCATTGTAAGGCGGAACTCAATGTTTATAAGCACTTTGGGGGCTGTGGATTAATGGGCAAAGTTCTATACTGTATTGACCAATAACAAATCATTTCTTTTCCCCCTTTGTTTGCATACTTCAGATATTTGCCACGTGTATTTTATTGTATGTGGTTTTGGTCTATAGCACTTAAAGAACCTGAATTGGGGAGTTACAGTTAGTTAGTTGTTAAAGCTGCACATATGTTTGAAAGTCACCGAATTAAAAAAGAAGTTGCCCTCCCGTTCTGTTGGTATTCCTTTCTTCCTATCCTCAGGAATGTGCAAGAGGGAGGTGTTGCTATTTCTTATCTATCAGAGAATGCTTGTGAAATACTTTACACAACAAGCTTGGGGGAACAGCAATCGGATACGGTGTCTTTTTCTTTTGGGTCGTCTCTCTGAATCCAGCCCAGGCTTGCAAGGCATGAAATGAGTCCTTCCCACCCCATGGTGGTTCAGTGGCCCCTATGAGCTAATGTTCTCCATCAGATTTCTAGTCAAATGCATCCATGTCACCAAAGCCACCCTTGCTGAGGATGCTCCTTGGCTCCTTTGTTGGCAGTCTCAGCAAAAGGCAGTGTTACCAATCGCTGTGATTTTTACCATGAGTCTCAGGATAGCGGGTGTTTTTTTTTTCCTTAAAGCCCTAGCTCGTGTAGTCATGTGAACAGAGGAGAATCTCAGCTGTCATTTTTTTAATCCAGTTTCTAGCCCTCGTGGTTGCAGACAAAAGATTGAAAGCCATGACCCAGGTGCACTCTACTGGCTCTGAAGCCAGAAGACAGAAAACCCAAAGTGCATTGAAATTGGCTGGGGGTTTTTTTGGGTTTTTTTTTTTTTTTCAATCTCATGATTTTTTGCAGTTTGACTCATGGTTTTTAAACACGTAAGGCTGGCAGTACTGATAGAGGCCAACAACTGAATGGAGCTTGTGGATTGAACTGCTTTCTCATCCCTACTGGTGACCCCTCTGAGTCAGAGGCAAGAGCTGTTGTGGTGTCAAAATGGCAGAAACATGTCTGACAGCCGCCATTTTGGCCAACACACCGGGGATTGAACTGGCAACCTCCAGAGCATGACTATGCAGCTCGAGCTAAGGAGCCAGGCTGTAACAGATGCAATCTGTCATCTCTCAAGAGCCTTCAGTTAGCTTTAAAATTCATACAAACATAAAACCAAGCAACCAGGCAGCATTTTATGCACAAATAAAGGGGCTGAGGTCTGGTCCATTGCAGACACTGAGGAAAAGAGGAGAACAGTTGGTGAGGAGGGAAAATCAGACCTCTCCCTCTGTGGGGTAGATCTGTAACCTGCTCCTGGGTAGAATACTTTGTGGCCCCGTGATTTCTGCTGTCATGAGTCGTGCACACTAATGAGTTGATTGGTAAGGAGGAGTCTCAGAGGGGTACATATGAAGAAAACTAGAGAATTTACTCCTTGAGCCTGCTATAAATCTGCTGCTTTATGTTGCAATGTGGGACACAGGGAGACAGCAAAATGCTAAGAATAGGGCCCTTTGCCGGCACGATAATTTGATTAACAGGCATTGCTCCCTGCTGGCATTACATAACAGAGGAGCTGCTTTTTGAATGTTTAGAAGGTTTTTGTCATTTTAAAGACACTATGGCTGAGCTCTCAAAGCTGCCAGAGGGATTTAGATGCCTGATTCCCTTTCGGATGAACAAGAATTCACGCATTCCACGTGGAATCATAAAAATATTTTTTTATTGGCCTCTTACCGAAGCTCCTTAATTCAGCCAGCGGCTCAGGAAAACCTAATGGTAAAAAGCCACCATACATGTGCACATGATCTCTTGAGGTGAGGAGAACGTCGTTCGCCTGCACTCTGATTTGTGTAGCTGAACCTATAGGCTGCACAGCAGGTGGGATGCAAAAAAGTTGTTCCTCCTTCAGAGAATGCGTTCAGGTGGCGAACATGCAGCGGTGTTCTTTTTTTACCACAGTAAATATTAATAAAAACGTGTAAATGACCTAACAAGTGTAACGCTGCCCTGTGGCATGTGTAAAATCAAGAGCAACCGCGTTGAGCTGTACATGAGTGCCAGGAAGTGAAACTGACTCGCTCTCGAAGTGCCATGCCTGACTTTTCCCTGGAAGAATAGTAAAAAAAAAAAAAAAAATAGCTATATTGGATCATCTAGCCCATCCTAGTGGGGACCAGTGAAAAATCCTAATATGTTCCCCACTGCTCTTTTGCATGTCCCCAGGAAGGAAAATACCCTTCCTTCTTTTGGAAATTTGTCCTCCAGGATCTTAGTCTCACTGGTGAAAGTCCTGGGCACCATTTAAATCATCAAAACAGGACTTAGATGGGGATTAACTGGTGCCTATATAAGCTTTGTGCTAGTCTCTGTCTCAGATGCGAATTTCATCCAGGAATCTGCTGCTCAGCCAAAATTTCCAGCTCACAACTTCATCCCACTTTTTCCTGTTTAACCTTTAGCATTGCCTCTTTTCCTGATTTACGTGCACAGAGGATGGTTAATGCCCCCTGCCCCCCACAGATCCCTCTCTTCGGATGCCTCCGGCCTGCCACTGGAAGCCCAGATCTGTGAGGACTGGAACACTCAGGCGGCTGTGAAGGGAGATTCAGTTAAAGAGAGCTCACATCTTGGTGGGAAGCCTTGAAACCCTCTTTGAAAGAGAAAGCAGAGGCTCTTGGCCGACCTATGCCCCAGAGAACAGGCCCTACGGCGGTATTGAAGAGGCAACCTCTCCAGCTGAAACGAGGCTTTTGTGCAGAGGAAAGCGAGCAGAATAGAGACGTCAGGCAGATTGCCAGCTTGGCTGCCAGTAGCCAAGGGAATTTCGCTGGTTGTGATTACGTTTCAATTACACTTGGTTAGAGAGGGCGAGAGTTTGTGTTTGTCTCTGTCCCGGCCCTGTGACGAGCACCTGTGAAAGGAATGTATGTGATGAGGAGAGTTACCCCTTCATCCTTGGCTTCCGGAAATGTGAGCATACAGCACATCACTGTGCACGCAGACTGGGCTGCATGCAGCATGGTCACTGCTCCCCAAGAGACTGGGCTGCATGAGGGCCCCCGTCCCCATCATGAGCTGGATCACCTGTGGGGTACGTGACTGCTGCCACAAGCCTATGCTTTGAGCTTGCATTTCCCAAAGGAATTTCTTTGTCCATAAAAATTAAAGCACCTCTCACTTAATCCCAAAGAGGCTTCCTGTGGATTTCATTACATGGCTGAATTCAGTTCTATTGTCTGACACCAAGTAATGAAAAAGAACTCCAGGTCTGAGCAGTCTATCTACATCACCTCCTGAGGGGCCTGGCTTTCCTTCTATATGCCTGATCTGCCATAAGCCGTCCCTGCCCTGGCCCTGCTCAGATCAAGTTACCTGGTTTCTAAACTGGCTGTGCCTGTTTGAAAGCCAGCCCCATCCTGCTAGTACCTGGAAACATCTGTGATCAGAGAGCCCCTCCATTTCAGTGTATAACTGATCTGGTCCATTTCTCGTGTCCCAAGAATCCAGCACTTAGATATAAAGGGGCCAAGTGCCTCAGACGCGCCCTAAGTAGGTAGCTACTGGTAGGTTAGAAGAATCTACGCAGAACCTGTGTATTCATTTGCTGGATTGGCACAGTGCACGCAGTTTAATGAATCATCTGTGCCCTCCGTCCCTGACCTCAGCTACTGCAACTTCTTCCTCTTTGACCATGCCAAATCCCGTCCTACCTCCCTTATATCTTTGCTGCTGCAAAGATCACTTTCCTGGCTTGTCAGTCTGACCGCATCGCCCCTCTCTGTGCATCACTCTTTGGTCCCCACATTCCCTGTCTCATCAAACCCAAACGCTTGTCCCTTTCCGGGCTCCTCACTGCCCTTCCGCACCTGACGTATAGCCTCCCTCATACGCTATCGAGATGGCAGCTCTGCTCCACCAGTGATGCCTGCCGTCCTCACTAGAGCCCTGCAACAGACCATGTTTGCAGATCACGGATTAGATGTGGATACAAATTTTGTAACAACACAGGCTTCTACTCACCACCCATTTGTTACCCTTTTGAACAGAAACCTCTGTTTTCTACCATGCCACCCCCAGCGCATGGAAAGAGCTCCCAGTAAATATCCACAGAGCCACGTCCCTGTCCGCCTTCCAATCCCTCCTTCAAACTCTCCTCTGCTGTGATGGCTAGAAAAAACATTGCCCAGGGTTAGGCAGCTGGTACTCTCTGACCACTACTGTTCATGCTGGCTAGTACCATCTCCTTGTCACTTTGTGCTGTCTGCTGTTCCACCTGTCTGCTACATCCTCCTGTTGTCTCACTTTATACTTGGATTGTGAGTTCTTTGGGGCCTATTTAAACAAACTTGCATGGTTTTATTTCCGAATTTTCATAGGAATAAAACCTTAGTCTCCATTAACAACTGGCTGTAACTTTTTTTCCCCCCAACCAGGTGTTCCAATGTACAGTATCACTGTCACTCTGCCATAACCTTCCTGTCCCTTCTCCTGTAAGGACCTGATCCAAACCCTTTCTTCCAATGGAAAGTCCCCCCTCCCCCCATTGCCATAGTACCAGAAGGGTTGTGAGGATCCATATGGAATCCCTCTGTTAAATAGGGAAGTGCTAGTATCTCCATTGTACAGATGCGGAAACGGAGAGCTAATGCAACTTCCCCAAGGCCACACAGGCTGACTATGTGGATAAGAGTTTTGAACCTGGGTCTCCCAAGTCATAGGCTAGTACTCTAACCACTGGGTAATTCTGCCTCACTGCTAGATTGAAGGGGGCCATATAAGAACGTGGCTAGACAGACAGAGCCCTGGTATTTCCGGTGGCTCTGGTGGGGGTGAGAGCAGAGGGGAGGTTTAGCTGAATAGTCAACATTCTCTCTCCCTCAGGAATTTAGGGTGGATTTCTCTTCCTCCTTTCCCCCCCCCCCAACTCTCAGTCAACTCCCTTAGCTACTTTCTCCAGCTCCTTCGTTAGCCACTCCTGGGGCGGCTGGGGGGGGGGGGTGAAGCAAAAGCTCAAGCTCTTTAGTTATAACCCCAATGAGACAAAGAGTAAAACCTCTCACTTGCTCTTTGCCTTGGGCTCAGCATGTATGTTTTTATTTCAGTTGAATTTGATTTTAAAATCATTTTACCAGGAGCCTTTGGAGATTTGCATCTCGTTTCCAAGGGAGGGGAATGGGGATTGGCGACGGCAGGACCAGCAAATCTCTGTTGCTCTGAGAGGGATAAGGATCACCCATAAAGTCATCCTGTGTGGCCTTGGGGGAGTCACTTTAGCTCTCTGTGCCTCAGTTTCTCCATCTGTACAATGGGGATAATAGCACTTCCCTATTTAACAGAGGGATTGCGTATTGATCCTTACAATGCCTCTGATACTGTGGCAATGGTCGTGGCGAGGGAGGGGGGACAGATAAGTACCATCTCTGTGCTGCAGGTATTGGCACCAGTCCTGGGTGGTAGAGATCAGAGGCCGGGGGTGTGCAGTTTCCCTTCCCCCTCAGGAGAAGGAAATGGCTTGTCATCAGTCTGTCACATCTCCCCCGCCCCCGCTGAGCAGAAAGAGGGATAATAGGGGACAGATTGCCCTGTCTCCTGATCTGATGACCTACAAGAGCCTTTCACCTTTAGCTCCGTGGTTTGACTTCCATGCCACATTGACAGTGACTGGGAGTTGTTACTGTCCGACGGCTAGTGTGTAATGAGTTCTTGGTGCAGTTCCTTGTGGAAAAGGACCCAGGCCATCAAAGCCACTGTTACAAATGAGAGGGTTGTTAATTTCTGATGGGATGCTCAGTCCCCCTTCTGTTGTGCTGACCCTTCCAGTGCTCCTAATGTCACATGCTGGATGTAACAGCATGGTGAGGGTTAAGGCAATGGACGAGTGAGCAATACTCCTCAGAAGCTTGGTGCCAGCTGGTCAGTGGAAATCCCTGATCTTGACCCATACACCATCCACATCCTTGCTTTCAATCCCATCTGGCTCTGAACCACTTGTCTGGTCCTTTGGGCCAGATTCTGCTCTCTGTGTAAATCCAGAGTTACTGCTGACTTGCACCGGTGTAACCAATAGCAGCGCCAAGCCCATAACGCTATTTCCTTGCAAAGTTCTTTTATTCTGGGGGCGACCAATGCTCTAATTATAGAACTTCTCCTGGCCATCAGAATGGACCATGAGATCAGAGGGGTGGGAAGAAAAGTCTAGAGAGCCATCCAGGCCATTCCACGTTGCGGCAGGATCAATTGCCTAATCCATAACAGAGGGGGTGTCTTATCCACTCATGAACACCTCCTGTGCTGGTGAGTCCAAACTGTGCCTTCTGTTCCATTTAGCTTCTTATACTGGGCCCATCACCTGGGATCTGGGCACATTGTCAATGAATTCTGTTCCCTCCAAAACTACCCGTACAGTTGTGAGGGGGCGTCTCTTGGAACGAGATCCAAGTTTGCCCTGCGGCAGTTCTGACTTGTTGATGCTTGTTCCGTCCCCATGGACTCCTGAGAATACTTGATCCTTGACGGCTTTTGCATATTTGTAGGCAGTTATCCCGTCTCTTCTTTTGTCATCTGCTTTCCAGACTACACACCTCCTGATCCTCACAAGCTTTTTATGCTCATACTTGGAATTGCATCTGTTGCTCTCTCTTGAACCCTTTCCAGTTTGCTTATCCCTCTATTAAACCTCGGGGAGCTTTTCCTACCAGACATCTCCTTCGCGGCATACTGATATTGCTTGCTCTCTGCAACTTCTCCCAATGTCTGTTGCTGCTGTAACTTTGTGTGAACTGATCTTGTTCGCTCATTTAGCTGACTGCAGCAATTGGAATTAATTACCTTGGTTATTATAATACCAGCAGGTCTCCAGTGGCCCCTGGCTCCATGATAACGATGATGGGGAGGCAGAAATGTCCCATTCTGTGTGAGATTATTACAGCTTCTAAACATTTATACAGGGGGGTGGCCAAACTGCGGCTCATGAGTCGCATACGGCTCTTTTACAGTTAAAATAGGGCCCACCCTCTCTCTATTCTCTGTCTACCAGACGGGGGGGAGTAGCTCGGGGCTTCTGCCCTGCGGCAGGGTGGTGGGGTTAGGGGCTTCTGCTAAAGACGACTGGTGCCTGCTGAGAACGGGGGGGCACAGATCCCCCTCACACATCGGCTCTAGCTTCTGCCCAGCAGGGAGAGGTCTCGGGGCTTCAGCCCCGCGGGAGGTGACTGCCAGGGCTCGCGGCTTCAGCTGTAGCAGGGCTGAAGCCCCAAACCTGGGCAGGTGCCTCCCACGGGGCTGATGCTCTGACTCCAGCCGGCGTGCCCCGCTTATCGAACTTCTGAAGATTGTCGTATACGGCTCAGAGGGCCACCCCTGATTTATACAGTGCTGTTCAGACACATCTACCTAGGTTCTTATATGGCCCTCCATTGTTCACGCATCTAACGGCAGCAGATCGCTCAGAGTAGAGGAGGGTAGGGATGGGAGATCATCCCCCTTTTGCATGCAAAGAGAGAGGCCAAGATTTTAAAAAATACTCAGGCATTGCTCTGCTCAGTATTGCTAGGCCCAGCTGGCTTTGATGCCAAGGTCTCCTCTTCAAAATGGTTTGGGAGCATAAGGCCCGTTAACTTTCAGTGAGGTTTAGACTCCTAAGGTCTTGATCCTCCAAGGTAGCTGGGCTCCTAACTTCCATTGATTTCAGTGATTACCTCTAAATACATATGAAGATCTAGGTCTTAAGTGTCTAAGTCACTTCTGAAAATGACTTAGGCTCCTGAGTCAGTTAGGCCTTGAAACGCTGAGTGGAGCAATGCCTGACTACCTTTAAAAACCTGGGACAAAATGGCTTGCCCATGGTCATTTGGGAGACCAGGAGTTCTCCACCATCCATGTACACTTGCGTTGCTCCTTGGTAAACAGGACCCTATGGTTCCTGAGACCGCCTGATGCCTAAACTGCAGGAGCAGCCTTATTTCTTGCCCTAGATAGCTGAGAAAGGCTAGACAAAGTGAGACAAGACATGGGGCAACAGCTCGCAGAAGGGCAGGTGTGGAGCTTACTGGTCGAAGGTACAAAGTGAAGCGGATTTAGGAGGAGGGAGAAGGGGCTTGCCAGGCAAGCAAGGGGCAGCAGGGTCTAGTTCGGTGTTTCTCCACCAGTGAGTCGCAACTCTCGGGACACACATGGCAATTTGGGGATGAGAGGGGTTGTAAGGAGTTAAACTGCATTACAATCTAAAGCAAAGAGAATCTCACTCGCCAACATTCCCTTCCTCTTCAGGGTCTGGTATTATAGAACGTAGGGCTGGAAGGGACCTCGAGAGGTCATCTAGTCCAGACCCCCTGCACTAAGGCAGGACCAAGTAAGCCTAGATCATCCAAGACAGGTGTTTGTCCAACATGTTCTTAAAACCTTCCTTGGAAGCCTGTTCCAGAGCTTAACTACCCATAGAGTTAGAAAGTTTTCCCTTATATCAAACCTAAATCTCCCTTGCTGCTGATTAAGCCCATTACTTCTTGTCCTACCCTCCATAGACATGGAGAACCATTGGTCACAGTCCTCCCTATAACAGTTCTTAACTTATTTGGAAAACAGCAACGAGTCCAGTGGCAACTTAAAGGCTAACAGATTTATTTGGGCATAAGCTTGCATGGGTAAAAAACGCTGCATGCAGCTGAAGAACTGGGTTTTTACCCACAAAAGCTGATGCCCAAATAAATCTGTTAGTCTTTAAGGTGCCACCGGACTCCTCGTTGTTTTCGTGGATACAGACCAATGCGGCTACCCCCCGATACGTGACAACATATCTGAAGACTGATATCAGGTTCTCCCTCAGTCTTTTTTTCTCAAGACTAAACATGCCCAGTTTTATTTACCTTTCCGCAGAGGTCAGGTTTTCTAAACTTTTTATCTCCCCCCCCCCCCCCCCGGACACTCCAACTTGTTCATCTCTTTCTTGAAGTGTGGCACCCAGAACTGGACACAGTATTCATAGATGCATAGATACTAAGGTCAAAAGGGACCATTCTGATCATCTAGTCCGACCTCCTGCACAACGCAGGCCACAGAATCTCACCCACCCACTCCAGCTGAAGCCTCACCAGTGCTGAGCAGAGTGCGACAGTTACCTTCCATGTCTTTCTTACAACACTCCTGTTAACACACCCCAGAATAATATTAGCCTTTTTTGCAACTACATCACGTTGTTGGTTCGTGTTCAATTTATGATCCACTATAACCCACAGATCCTTCTCTGCAGTATGACCACCTCGCCTGTTATTCCCCACTGGGTAGTTCTGCATTGGATTTTCTTCCTAAGAGTAATACCATCAGTGACCAAGTCGTGGGTGGTCTTTCCTACTGGTTGGAGCAACAGTCTAGCCTACCAATAAAAGCTGAATCCAGTTGGGGCAGGGTTCTGGAGCAAAGCCAAAGGTAAGAAGCCAGGATGGAGCGTGGTATGGAGGCAGGAACAGGTATAGTCTGGGACGGAAACAGGTGCAGGTGGGGTACGGGTGGAGAAAGGATAGGGCCAAGCACAGCTAGAGGCAAGGAGCACATTGAGCAGCCTCTGGACTGATGCTGCTACTGAGCTTAAGTATCAGCCTGCTGAGTCCTGCAGCCAAGCAAGTGGCTCAGTCAATCAGACAGGCCAGCTGTGCCCATTAGGTTACCAGGAGACTGGCTCTGCTGCAGGCTGTTCCCTGACAAGTACTTTTTCACTTGTCTTTATTGAATTTCATCTTGTTCCGTCAGGCCAATTCTCCAGTTTTATCAAGGTCACTTTGAATTCTAAGCTTGTCCTCAAAGTGCTTGCAACCCCTCCCAGTTTGGTGTCATCCGCAGATTTTATAAGCATACTCTCCACTCCATTATCCAAATCATTAATGAAAATGTTGACTAGAACCGGACATGGGACTGACCCCTGTGGGACCCCACTAAGTACATGTCAAGGTTCCTTACCCACTCTGAACTCTAGGATACAGATGTGGGGATCTGCATGAAAAACCCCCTAAGCTTATTTTTACCAGCTTAGGTAAAACTTCCCCAAGGTACAAACTATTTTACCTTTTGCCCTTGGACTTTATTGCTGCCACCACCAAGCGTCTAACAAATATATAACAGGGAAAAAGAAAAGGAGGACTTGTGGCACCTTAGAGACTAACAAATTTATTTGAGCATAAGCTTTCGTGAGCTACAGCTCACTTCATCGGATGCATCCAGTGAAGTGAGCTGTAGCTCACGAAAGCTTATGCTCAAATAAATTTGTTAGTCTCTAAGGTGCCCCAAGTACTCCTTTTCTTTTTGTGAATACAGACTAACACGGCTGCTACTCTGAAACATAACAGGGAAAGAGTCCGCTTGGAAATGTCTTTCCCCCCAAAATCCTACCCAAACCCTACACCCCCTTTCCTGGGGAAGGCTTGATAAAAATCCTTACCAATCTGCATCGGTGAACACAGACCCAAACCCTTGGATCTTAAGAACAATGAAAAAGCAATCCGGTTCTTAAAAGAATAATTTTGATTGAAGAAAAAGTAAAAAAATCACCTCGGTAAAATCAAGATGGTAAATACCTTACAGGGTAATCAGATTCAAAACGTAGAGAATCCTTCTAGGCCTATTGTTTCTTTGAGAAACAGCCAGCTCTCCTGAACAGCTTTTCCCCTCAGATTTTCTTCCCATGGGACGATACCTTCCGGTTGTCTGAGTTTGAAAAGTTTGTCTTTTTAAGGTCAATTGTCCTTATTCTGCTGCTTTTACTCTGTCTTTTCCTTTTCCTCATCACTTCTAATCAAGTTGCCCTCAACCTTCCGACTTCCAACTATTTCCTGCCTGTTGGTTGGAATCAAGTTTCAAATGGCTGTCTCCCTGGTTGCTTCCTCCACCTTCTAAAACAGAAAGTTGTCCCCAATACATTCCAAGAACTTATCGGAGATTTTGTGTTTTGCTGTATTATTTTTCAGCAGATATCTGAGTAAGTAAAGTCCCCCGTTACTACCAGTTCTTGTGTTTTGGTTACTTCTATTTTTTTTGTTGTTGTAGGAATGCTTCATCCACCTCCTCTTTCTGATTTAGTGTTCTATAGTAAACCCACACCATGATATCCTTCCTGTTTTTTCTGCCCCCTTTTTTTCTCTCCACTCAGAAACATTCAACTGGTCTGCCTCTCATATCTTTCTGAACCCCAGAACAAATATATACATTGTTGATGGATAATGCAACTCCTCTTCCCTTTTTTCCTTGCCTGGTTTTCCTTAACAAACTATATTCTTCTGTAGCAATATTCCAGTCATGAGATTTAGCTCACCAGGTCTCTGATGCCAATTGCATAATAATGTTGCTTGTGTACTAAGACTTCCAGTTCTTGCTGTTTGTTCCCCAACTCTTTGCTTTTATGTATGAACAGCTAAGCTGTTGAGCAGATCCCCTCCACTATTTACCCTCTTGTTGGTCCCATGACCCTATTGTAATTGTCCACTTTCCACACATGCACGCACGCACGCACGCGCGCACCTTCCAGCCCAAGGTCACATTTATTCCCTGTCAACCTCTTGAACCACACATGGAGATCAAATCTACAGGCTTCTGATTGTTGTTATGGAAACTTTATTTATTTTTACTCTTGTGTTCATAGTAAACATAAGATCGTGAAAATTTTTTACTTTGAATAAGAAGTCATTAATCTGGAAAGGTTGAGAAACACTGATCTAGTGGCTAGGGCCCTGGCCTTGGAGTGTGGAGATCCGGTCTGTTCCTAGCTCCACCACTCACCTGCTGAGTGCTCTCTGATAAGTCACTTCCCCTCTCTATGTCTCCCTTCCCCTCCCAGTTTTACCAGTCTGGTCTATTTGAAGGGTAAGCTCTTAAGGGCATGGACTGTGTGTTTGCACAGTGCCTGGAAAGACGAGACCTCAAGGTGTTAATGTAATACCACTAATAATTTAAGGTGGAGGCCTAGCCAATACCAAAGTGGAGTAATTGTGTTGTAACCTGTAAAGAACAGGAAGGACACTGAAAGCTATTGGGGCTTGAGGGACTGACTTATGATACTACCTAACTGTTAGTGCTTTGCAGCAGGTGATCTTTACAAAGGAGGTCAGTACCATTATCCCCATTTTGCAGATGGGAAAGCTGAGGCACAGAGAGGCGGCAGGACTTCTCCAAGGTCACCCAGCAGACTAGTGGCAGAGACAGAAATAGACCCCTGTTCTCCTGAATTCCAGTCCAGTGCTCTAACCACTACGCCCCATGTTTATGAGAAGCTACTTAGCCTGTCTAAGTACCAACTGATGGAGTGAGGCAAGGGGGACTTGATAAGTTTCCATACATATGAAGGGCATAAACATCAAGGAAGAAGAGGAATTGCTTAGTGCAACAGCTAGAAGTAATGGAATAAAATCAAGACTGGGGAAACAGAGGCTGAAATCCCCTGGCTGCGAGCTGTATAAGGATTAGGAACAGAATCCAGGACAAGTGGTGGAAATCTGTGTAACTTTTATGTATAGCTTTCAATCTAGATAGGACAGATCCCTAGATAATCTCCTGGAGGGAGCCATCCTGCATTGTCTTCAGGGTAGACTGATGGGGTGATCCAATGGGTCTTCGTCATCTTTGGCAAAGCTGAATGTTGGGTTACTTGCACTCTGAAGCGTGCCATTAGTGCTCAGCACCGTACTGATGGTTAATCAGCAAGATTTTGATTTTATATAATATTATTTACCAGCTGGCAGAAAATAGCTGTCTCTTCCATTCCCTGATAGGTCCTGCCTGAAGCATTCCGAGCTCAAGTGATGCTCCAGTTCGTGACTGGCTTGGAAGCAGGGCTCTTACTTCAGTTGCTCCGGCTGGTCCATCTGTCTAAACTCCCAGATTCCCCGTTCTTCCCGGGTGGGTAGGAGCGAAGCTGCCCACTCCCAGCCCGCATGCAAAGATGAGTGACTGAAGGTCGGCCAATAAATTACCCTCCTCAATTGTCAGTTGTGTTGTCATCACCCAGCCCTGCTCTCTGGAGCAGACATAGATAATGCTATGGAGCTCTCAGGCATAATTCTCATCTGCTTCCTTGCTTCTGTCCCTGGCCCTGCTTACATCAGCCGTAGCTCCAGCTCTCACAGCGGCTGGGGCTGGGGGAAGGGAAGGAGGGGGATGCCTGCCTCTTAATTGACTTCCGTGAGTGGTTGCCCTTGGGGCCAAAGGAAAACCTGTCCTTGTCACAACAGATGGGAGCATGTTGGACAAGCACTTGGGGGAGCAGTGTGGCGAGGGACTCAGATTAAAGGCTGGATTGTTTGTATTAGGAAGGCTGCCAAAAAGTCTCTAAGAGGTTTTCTGTAACAGCACATCCCTTGGCTGGATTATCTCCCAGGACTCCCACAAAAGAGACTACCTGTGATTGGGGTCTGAAGGCTGTACTCTGGGGGAGGCAGAATATCAGTGTCCACCACAAAAAAGAAACCCTCTCTTCCCAATCTCTTAGTGGAAGAAGTCAGAGCTTAGTTCCATGTGAACAGTGTAATGATCTTCGGGTTCATTAAATAACAAACCAGTGAATGAGACAGGAATAAAACTTTAATAAAACAAATGGGAGAACAGCTGCACATAGGCTAGGGTAACCAGGTGTCTGGTTTTTGGGGCTGGCAGGCTCCCAGGAAGCAGCTGACGTACACCTAGAGGCAACCGGGGCTCCGCACACTAACCCCCACCCCAAGCACCACCACTGCCACTCCCATTAGCTGGGAACCGTGGCCAATGGGAGCTGGGGGGGCAGTCCCTGCAGACGGGGCAGTGCGCAGAGCCACCTGACTGCATCTCCATGTAGGAGCCGGAAGGTGGACATGTCACTGCTTCTGGGAGCTGCTTGAGGTAAGCACCTCCTGGAGCCTGGACCCCGACACCATCCTGGGCCCCCAACCCCCAGTCCCAGCCCAGAGCCCCCTCCCACACTCCGAACCCCTCAGCCCGGAGCCCCCTCTTACACCTCAAATCCCTTCTCTCTGGCCCCACAATTATCCCTATTCTACAGCTGAGACACAGAGAGAGGGAGCGTGGCAGGGCTGGGAATTGCTCTCAGATCTCAGGCATCCTAATTCAGTGCCAAGATCACCCTTCCTCTATAAAATATGATCTCTTAGGGCTTGGACAACCTCAACTTCCACTGAATTCAAAGGGAGACGAGGGAGTGCCACTGTGTGGGGGGGTGTCAAGCTGTAAATGATTATTTAAAAGTTCCCCAATATGGACAGAGGAGCTCAACTGGAGGCAGCCAGCTTTGGACATTGCGGCCTCACTCTGTCAGAGTGGATTTCCCCTATCTGTAAAAAGGGGCTGTAACCCCTTATCTTCCATGTGGGGGTTGCCTGAGGGACTAATGCTAATACAGTGCTTTGAGATTCTTGATGGAAGGTGCAGTACCACCAGTGCTTGGAGCTGAAAGGGACAGGAGATGGTTCCTCCAGCTTTGAAGTGAGAGGGTGGAGCATTTCAGGAGCTTTCCAGCTCTTTTCCAGGGAAAGAGGTATGGGAAGCCAGCTGCATGTGCCTGAAGAAAGGAGGCTCCCCTGAGCAAAGACAGCTCTGATTGGCTGCCTTCTGAATTGTCTCACCTCCCAGGGAAGGGCAGCCAATCAGAAGTGGATTTCCCTTTAGAATGAAAACTTCACCATAGCCTTAAAACCCGCAGATCACAGGGAGTTAACAGCACTATAAACAGCTGCTGTGTCCCCTACCCAGAAGGGGGCTGCATTTTGGCAACACCCGTGTCTAATTTCTAAAGCACGTTGGGATCATCTACTAAGGAATGTTATTTAGCTGGGCCTTAGCACCATAGAGCCACTTTGCACCAAGAGGCTTGCCCTTGACCCTCCTTTATCAGGGTGGCTGGCCTCTTTAAGAGGTGATGGGTCCCAGCCCTGCCTGTGATGCACTTTCCTTACCTCCCCAGGTGGAGAGAATGAGTAATGCCACAGGTGGCTACATCAGACCTGGGCGGGCAGGGCAGATAAGAGAGCCTGTGGAGACCAAGAGAGAGGGCAGAGGAGCCCTTGAGTCCTCTCCAGAGGGAGAGGAGAGACTCCAGGTAGAAACGTATTGCTTGAGAGGGAGCAGAAAGGTGATGCAAGCATCCCTACACAAAGACTCTTAGCTCCCAAGGACAGGCCTGTGGAGTGCGGAAAGGCTGGAGCGTAGGGAGCAAGCAGGCTGAAGGAAAAAGGGTTGGGGGGGGGCTCTGTTTTCCTTAGTAAACTAGCCTCCAAAGAAGCATGGGTGAGCTGTTACTGGACATGTGAACACCTTGTGTGAGTTACTAAGGAGTCTGAGAGGGGAAATTGAGGCAGCAGGGAACATGAGCCCACAGCAGGTAGGTGGCACTGTGAGACCTCCCAACGGACCAGCTCTAGCTCAGGAGCTTCTCAGCTTGCTTAGAGCGCTGGGTGGGGGGCAGTGTTTGCCCCTTAATGTAGCTGTAGTGCTGGGGGAAAGCTACTCAGTGGACAGCTATATAGACTTTATCCACAGGCCAGATGAAGCAGCACTGGCTTCCCCCAGAGTGCCCCAGCTCTGACCTAGACAGATCCTGTCGCGGAGTGGAATTTAGGGACAGCCGTGGTCTGTCTAGTCCAGGGTGCTGTCTCTGGCACTGGCCAGCCCCCGATGCTTCTGAAGAAGGTGTAAGAAACCAGCAATCGGTAGATGTGGGATAATCTGCCTGCTATGAAGATCTCGTCCTCATCCCCAATGGTTAGAGATTGGCTTAATCTCTGAAACATGAGCAATACTATTGTTAGCATTACTGATGATAACTCTGGATAGTCTTGTTATCCCTCTAAACATCCATTCCTCTTTCAAGCTTGCTAAATTCTAGGTCTCAATGATATGCTGTGGCAGTTAGTTCCACAGTCTCATTCCGTGTTGTGTGAAAAAGCAATTGCACATTGAGAGAAAGGATAGAGTGTAGTCCCTATGGGCTATTCACTCCTTGGTCCCTCTGTCAAAATTGCCAACCATATTGCTAATTATCAGGTGGCCACACTGGACAGAGAACACTAACCATATTTCACACAGGCCACCACCCAATGCTAGCCACTTTAGGTCACTAACAGTTGGGCAGGATTTGACCCAGTGACCTGTAAGTGAGAAGCCCTGTGTCCCATTACCACTCTCTTCTGAGATAGCTACATCCCTAGGCAAGTGTGTTACTTTTCCCTCTTCGAACACACAACAAAATTCCCTCCCCTTGTTACTGGCCTGTTCTGGCACTGATGGAAACAAAGGGTGTGTTTAGGTGTCTCTAAATGGTGAGAAAAACACGCAGGCATCAGTAGCAAATCTTGAGTCTTGAAGCTTCATGTGTGGGAACCAGTTTAAACTGAAAATAGCTCTGAGTGAGTGCAGCGGTGGTAGATAGCATGAGTCACTAATGCCTTCTCAAATCCTCTGCATTTGATTTTCCCTGGTGCAACTTTGTCTCAGCAGTGCCTGGAAATATCCTGTCACACTGTTTCCATATAGGTTCAGCTTCTTGCAGGGCTGCTTTTCAGAGATTTAACCCACCTCTCCAGAGAGCCATGGCAAGTAGGAGTAGTTTTTAGGGCTAGTGTTTACACCCCATGCAATTGCTGTGTAGTACATAGCAGGAGTGGCTTTCATCTGAGTCACCTTGGCAGATATCACCTAGTTCACCTGTGGCAGCCAGTTGTTTGCAGGTAAGTGCTAGTCTGATGTTTCCAGAACCCTTTGGACCCTGCTGCTGCTATCTGAGAGTAGCCAGTGAAGGTGAAAACTTGGCAGCAGTTGGATGCTGCATTCTTTGCACACTCAAAAATCCCATTAGAATGTGAGTTTGGATTCAGAAGAAACGCAGGATCAGGCCATAAGCAGATGAGATTTCATCTGGGGAATAGCCAGGTTGTGATTTACTGAGAGCCATGTGTGTGCTGGGTGCTGTACAACAGTCTCTGCCCCAAGATGTTTCTAATCTGCACTGGATCGAGCGTCCAGTTCAGGCACAGATGCCATCTGGCCAGTTTCACAGCAGCACAGACACCATTTGCTTTCCTTGAAGTCTACTGCTGAACAATTTTGCAGAGGATGATGTATGTGTGAAGGGAGGAGAGGAGGAAGATTTGGGCAAGGACATGGTGCTCATCAAAGGGGGACTAACCTGGGGGGGAGACATACATGCAGAGATTCCCATTTGTGCGAGTTTCCAGTTCATTTCGTGAGCGTCACCCCATGCTCCTTCATTGGGTTTCTTGGGCCCTGTGTGCAGCTGCTTCCCAATAACTTCCTGGGGCTCTTTAACTGTCCCAGAGGTTGTAGGATGAATCTGGGCACATCCATCCAGCTCCTTGGACTGCTGCCATCCCCACCTCACTGCTGACCTGAGGCCCTATGGGCCAGGAGATTGGTGTGATAAATTAGTGCCAGGAGGGCAGGCCCAGTGGAAGGAAGTGCAAAGGAGTGGGGCAGAAGTGAACAAATGGCAGGGGATAGGGCTGGCGGCAGTTCAGGACTGGAGGGGTCTCCATTAATGTGCTTTGCATGTGTAAGGAAGGGAGGAAAGGTGGTTAACCGAGCAGCTGGGACTTTGCATTCAGATCTTCCATTCTTAGCTTTGCCACAGGCTTCCTATCTGAGCTTGGGCATGCTGATTGCAATGGCAGTTAGGAGTCTAAATATCTTTGAGGAGCTGGGCTTTAGTCCACATCCACACTCAGAAAAAGCAGGCATTGTTAACATGTTCCCTCAGCCAGCTAATATGTGTTGTCTCCACAAGGATTTTCACGTGTGTTTTGTTAAGACATTAAACACTCTTTTTTCGTAGTGGGGGCCTAGTCTTAATCTCTCTCTGCCAGTTACCCCTCTGGGAAATGGGGATCATAACTGCAGCTGGTCAGAAAACGTATTTTCCATCCCACAATACGTGTTGGGACAAAAAGCTGAAATTTTGAAAAAATTTTGCAAAACAAAATTCTGGGGGAAAAATTTGCTTTGGGTCAGTCAAAACATTCCATTTTGAGTTTGATCTTTATTGTATATGTATATAATTTTGAAATGAAAAATCAAAACTTCTTTCATCCCAAAATGTCAGTTTTCTCTGATGCGGGGTTTCTCCCCCTCCTCCCAACACAAAATGTTGAAATTGATAAGATTTCCTGAATAGTTTTGGTTTTGTTGAAATGGTATTTTTGGATGGAAAACTCCTTGGACGAAAACTTTCCGATCAGTTCTGATCATCTTTCCTTTGTCTGTCTTGCCCATTGAGACTGCAAGTTCCATAGGGAAGGCGCTGTCCTTTACTATGTGTGTGCACAGCACCTGGCGCACTGAGGGCTTGTCTATACTATGGCTTACGTCAATGTAATTTACATTGTGCAGGAGTGTGAAAAGACCACCCCACTGAGCGATGTAAGTTACATCTACTTAAAAAGTTGTCTACACCATGTTATGTAGGTGGGAGACGCTCTTCCATTGACAGAGCTTCTACCTCTTGTTGAGGTGGAGTAATTACGTCAACGGGAAAGCGCTCTCCTGTTGACTTAGCGCATCTTCGCCAAACGCGCTACTTCGGCACTGCTGCACCAGTGTGGTAGTGAAGACAAGCCCTGAGGCTCTGATTGTGGCTGGGGCTGTGAGGGATAACCTGACACTCTCTTCCCTAGGAATAGGTTAGTCAGTACCTATCAGAGTTGGGAGAAGATCCTAGTCTGATTCCGTAGAACTTTTCTGGCACATCCTCTCTGAGCCTTTATTGTGGCTGGTGGAGGAAGGCAGAGTAGGGATGTGGGTCTGGGTGCTGCATGGGGCAGGGGCAGAATTCTGCATCTATGAGCACAAGGTGAAAGGTGAGGAGTAGGACAGGGAGTGCAGGTGACCAGAGGCGGCCCTGTGCCTTCATTAGTGAGAGAGGCGCCTAATGGCGGGAATGAGGGTGAAGAGAAGCCCATGGTACCTTATCAGCACAGTGAGAATCACACTTATGCCAGGCGTGCCCGCTCCTCTCCATGCCTGCCCCTTTTCTACCTAGTAAGGGAGCAGGCATGCAGCCTTGAAACTGCTGAGTACAGAGGACTTACCCCTACTGGCGCAAAACACCACTCCCACCATTTCTTCCAATGCAACAGAGCAAACTTGCCCACCCCCCCACCCTCCCCAGCAAGGACTGGCAGGATGGAGACCTAGGCATAGCCCCAGAGCCTGGATTCAAACCACACCATGCAGCTCAGCTGGAGCTGTCAAGCGCAGCTGTCAGCTTGGAAGGGTCAGGGTGTTGGCCACTGGCATCCAAGCAAGGAGCGTGTGTCACATTTGGATTGACTGGAATAAACACCATTGATTTTTGCCCCCTCGCCCACCAATTTCAGGCTAGACCTTTTGAGCTCCTCCCATTGCCCAGCTCTGATGTGCATTTTGAAGGTCATTAAACTGTTTGTCAGACTAGCAGTGGCTTTTAGAGGAGACTGTCTAGGCAAGAGCGAGTTCTGGAGGGCAGCCAAGTGGAATTCTTCCACCACACAAGCGAGGATGTCAGCGACTGTTTAGGTTTTGTCTTTCGTGTATTCCCCCCTCTGGGTCCATTAGTACTCCTCCCTCGCCCAGAGAACGGGCTGCAGTTTCGTCCCCATCGGGCTCCATTTCTAATGGGGTTCGAAGTACTGAGGTTTGAAAGCAAGAGGAGACTTCCCAGGTTCTTAGGTAGTTCACACATTGGGATGGAAGGACTCGATGGAGCACAGAAGTGTGAGCTGCCCCGAGCGGGTCCGGTTGTCTTCCCACTCAACTCAGACTTAGCAATTGCAGTCAGGTTCGGGTCACCTGGCGCAATAGGGCTCTGACCCTATAGTAGGGTTTTGGGCATTGCCACAATAATAGGAGTAATGGGATGGTAATGAGCAAAGGAGCATGGCCTTCTCAACAATGGCCTTGTCTTCATTGAGTGCTCTTTTAGTACTTTGATTATCTAGTGGCCCCGCTGATGGTTTGTTTGGCAAGCTTCCTGCTTCTGATGCACTTAGAAAAACACTTGCTGTTAGTTTTGTGTCTTTTGCTAGTTTCTCTTCAAATTCTTTTTTGGCCTACTAATTATACTTTTACACTTCACTTGCCAGAGTTTATGGTCCTTTCTGTTTTCCTCCAAAGAATTTGACTTCCAATTTCCAAAGGATGCCTTTTTGCCTCTTACGTCCTCTTTTATTCTGTTCAGCCATGGTAGCATTTTTTTGGTCCTTTTGCTGTTTTTTGTTGGGGGGAAACGGGGATATACATTTAGGTTTAGTCTCTGTTAGGGTATTTTTAAATAGTTTCCATGCAGCTTCCAGGCGTTTCACTCTTGTGACTGTTCCTGTTAATTTCTGTTTAATTAGCATCATCATTTTAGATTAGTTCCCTTTCCTGAAGCTAAATGCTGCTCTGGTGGGTTTCTTTTGATATTTCCCCTCTACACATATGTTAAATTTAATTACACTATGGTTGCTATTCCTGAGTGGTTCAGCTATATTCACCTTTTGGACCAGATCCTGTGTTCCACTTAGGACTAAATTGAGAATTGCCTCTCCCCTTGTGGGTTGCAGGATTAGCTGCTCCAAGAAGCTGTCATTAATGGTGTCCAGAAACTTTATCTCTGCAGACAGTCCTGAGGTGACACATACTCAGTCAATCTGAGAATAGTTGAAATTCCCCTTTATTATTGAGTTTTCTATTTTTGTAGTCTCTCTAATCCCCCTGAGCATTTCACAATCACCATCACTGTCCTGATCAGGTGGTTGATAGTATATATTCCTACTGCTATACTCATATTATTCAATATGGAATTTCTATCCCTAGATATTGTTTGACTTATTTAAAATTTTTACTGTATTTTAATCTATGCTTTCTTTCACACATAGTGCCCCTCCTCCCCCTGTGTGACCTACTCTGTCATTCCAATATATTTTCACCCCTGGTATTACCATCCCATTGATTATCATCATTCCACCAAGTTTGTATGTTTCCTATTATCATCAATATCTTCATTTAATACCAGGCACGAAAGTTCCCCCATTTATACTCCCATAGAAATTCTTTGCCACTGTTCAAACGCAGAATTCATGTCTCCAGCAGATTTTTTTTCTCTGCAGAAAATAGATTCTGCTGGAGAGGCGCTGCAGTTGCACCTTTTGCCCACCAGGGGTTGCTGGGGCACCAGAAGAGAGGGCAGCTGGCTCAGTGCTTGAGCAGCCAGCTGCAGACAGGGGAGAGGGCGGGGTCAGAGTCTTCATTCCTCACAGCGCCCTGCCTAATGGGCCGGGTAAGGAAACATGGGATATGGGGAAGACAGACAGAGCAGGGCCCACTGGGGTACTGGGGGGTCACATAGCCTGGGGTACAGAAGGGCTAGTGGAGGGACAGACTGGAGTGGGGGCACAGGAGCTAGTGGGGTGATAGCATTGTGGTATGGGTTGAATGGCAGGGGGCACAGGGACACATGAGGACAGTGGGAGGGGTTGAAGGAACACATGAGGACGGGACAAATGTGCCTGGCTGAATGGGGATTGGGAGTGCAGGGGCACTCAGGGATGGGGAAGATATCCCTGATTGAATGGGAGAGGCTAGGGGTCAGCCAGGATATGCATTGGGGAATTTCCCCAAATCCCTAACAATCCCTCCCTGCCCACAAATAATACAGTTGTTCCATACTTCTCCCACCCACACCCAACAGCCCTCCATGTTCACTCCCAGGCTTCTTCCTAGCAATTACTTCCCTCTCTCTCAGCTCTTCTGTTACCCTTGACTCCCCACAAGCCTTTCTAAAGGGTGCTGGAAATACGTTTCTATACTGTAATTTAAATGAATTATTACTCAAAGTTCTGAATTAATATGCTGAGTAATAAATCTATGTGTTAGAAAACATTTCCTGGGTCTTTTTTGTTGTCTGCATTGTTGTAGACATACTTGCTGACTGGTATTTTGAAATAAAGTACCAAAATAATTGAAACTGGTGATTATATTGTGTTCTTCTAACAAAATTTGCAGAATTTTAAAATAATCTGTGCAGAATTTTTAATTTTTTTGGTGCAGAATTCCCCCAGGACTAATCCTAGTATTTAGACTTCTACCATTTGTATACAAGGACTTATAAAATTTGTCAATATTTAGTTGTCTGCTTTCATGTGATGTAATTGAATGGGACTCTTTTTCATTTGATTGTTTCCCTTCAGTTCCTACCTGTACTTTATCAACTTCTATCCTCTCCCCTTTGCTAGGATATAGAGAATCCCCATTAATAGAGCCTCTTCTAAGGAATGTCTCTGTCAGGGCTACATGCTCCTCCGCACCTGCCGGCTTTCCCCAACCCCTTAGTTTAAAAAACAGATGTAATCTCGTCTATCTGTGGCACGTGCACCACTCCTGGTATAGTATCTGAACACCTCACCATTTGGAATTCATTTCTCCTCACCCCACCCCTGGGTATTATCCTCATTTTACAGATGGGGAACTGAGGCCCGGAGAGATTAAGTGCCTTGCCCGCAGTCCCAAAGGAACTCTGGGGCAGAGTAGGGAATTGAACCCAGGGCTGCCTGGGCTAGCACCCCAACTACCCAACCGTCCTTCCTCTTTTTTCACGGCTCTGAGGGAGCAGAAAGGAGCTGAGAATGGTTAATCGCTTACTCCTTCCATGCTGTCCACAAGAAGCAAGCAGTGAACTTTTTTACATGTATTACTGTTATTTAGTTGTATTCTAGCAGTGCCCACAATAAGCCAGGCACTGTCCCCGAGAGCAGACTGTCTGAAGCTCTGTTCCAAAGCCCGTTGAAGTCAATGGAGAGACTCCCCTGGATTTCCAAGTGTTTTGCCCTAAGAAGGCAGGCAGCCTGCAAAGGGTTGGGGACACAGTTAAAAAATTGACTAACAATGTTTTTTTTGTTTGTCCAGCATGATGGTAACTTGCCAGCCCATACTGGTGGATCTGGATCAAACATCAAGTATAATTACTGCTGTCTGGCTTAGGCTCTGGTATATTATGGGAATACCCAGCACAGATAAATACAAAACATCCAGGAGCCAAATTTTTCCCTGGTGAACTCCATGGACTTCAGTGAAGTTCTGCCATGGCTGTAGAAGACCTGGAATGTGAATAATAGCTAGCTTTTGCATCGCCCTTTCCATCCAGAGATCACAAAGAAAGTAAATATCATGATTCCCCTTTTACAGTTGGGCTAATGAGACAGAGAGCTGTAAAGTGGTGTGCCCAACATGTCCGTGGCAGAGTTGGGAATAGAACGCAGCTCTCCTGAGCCCTAATACGGTGCCCTCTCTGCTAGGCCACCATGCCTCTCAAAGTTAATCTGCCCCGTCCTAATTTAAAATCAAAAAAGGCCCAATCCAATACCTTCCCATTGACTTCAGTAGCCATTGAGTGCGGGAACAACTGTTCAGGCAGAGTCATCTAGAGGAACGGTCTTAGGCTGGAGTGTTCGAAAGCCCTAAATTCTAATCCCACTGCTCTCGCTAAATTGATTTGTGGCTTTGTACAAGTCATTTATCTTCTCTGTAAAATGAGGGATAATCATTCCAACCTGTAGCCCTTCACGCGGCAATGGGGACAAACGACAGTGGTGCGGTGGTTGGAAGATACAAAGTGCTAGCGAAGGACTTGCTATTGATAGTTGTAATCTGCTTGTTCTTGACAGTTAGACGTAAGACTTAAAACATTAACATGGCCAGCAAGCGTCTGAGTCACCAAAACCTCCCTTTCTGTCGGGGAAATAACCCTTTTAGTTTTGGAGCTTGTTGTTGAGAATTAATTCATTATAGATTAACTCAGGATTTTTCTGGGAATTTAGGCACGAACTGTGCCAAGAGGTGTTAAAACAACATGAGAAAATTAGGCCATCAAACTATTCAGGCCACGAGTTTAATTTTGGCTGAGTCAAATATGCGTTCTTACTTCAGAGATCTTATAAATGCTTTGGCTGTTACTGAGCATTATGGCTTCTTCATTTCCCCCACCTCTATCCCCCCTCATTCTATGTATTGGGTGCCTATTACAATAACATCTGAACCTCTCACAATCTTTAATGTGTTTGTCATCACCACACCCCTGTGCAGTAGGAAAGTGCTGTTATCCTCATTGTAAAGGTGTGGAAACTGAGGCACAGAGCAACTAAAAGTGACTTAGAATCATAGAATATCAGGGTTGGAAGGGACCTCAGGAGGTCATCTAGTCCAACCCCCTGTTCAAAGCAAGACCAATCCCCAACTAAATCATCCCAGCCAGGGCTTTGTCGAGCCTGACCTTAAAAACCTCAAAGGAAGAAGATTCCACCACTTCCCTAGGTAACACATTCCAGTGCTTCACCACCCTCCTAATGAAAAAGTTTTTCCTAATATCCAACCTAAACCTCCCCTTCTGCAACCTGGACTATTGCTCCTTGTTCTGTCATCTGCTACCACTGAGAACAGTCTAGATCCATCCTCTTTGGAACCCCCCTTCAGGTAGTTGAAGGCTGCTATCAAATCCCCCCTCACTCTTCTCTTCTGCAGACTAAACAATCCCAGTTCCCTCAGCCTCTCCTCATAAGTCATGTGTTCCAGTCCCCTGATCATTTTTGTTGCCAAGGTCTTGGTGTGTGGCAAAGCAGGGAATTGATCCCAGGTCTCCAGCTAGCCCTCTAACCCCTGGCTCATACGCCTTTCATTCAGTTCTAAGCTTTGGAGGTCAGGCGCAAACATGCAGAGCAATATAAATTGTTCCATGGTGGAACTAGCTATTCAGCCTAACAGCTCACTGCTATGGGGGCTGCTGCCAAGTTAGTCCCTCCCCTGCCCCTTAGCAAGGCGGGACTTGCTATAAAGGGGGCAGGAAGAGGGTTGAGGAAAGGAGAGTAATCAGAATTGTGGCTCCACCCCATCTGTGCATCAGGAGAGCTGGCTGGCTGGGAAGGGGGGAGGTATGCTACATCCTTTTTGCAATGTCTCCAGGGCAGCACTGTCCCCTCCAGTAGTCATGATGGTAAAAACTTAGTCCACTCTGCACCGCAGGGAGGTCAAACCTGTTCTCTGCACAGGGCCAAATTGCGTTTTCAGTCCGAGTCCAGGGGCCAGCCCTAAAGAGCTCACTAGCAAGAGGCTAATTTCGAGGTCATGTGGGACAACAGAAGGTGCTCTCTTTAGCTAAAGAAGTTAAAGACCCATGCAGAGCTAATTCAAGGCCTCTTATTGCTTTATTAAACACTTCTCCCTCCTTAGCTCTTCCCACTAGGCCTTCTGCTCCCTCAGGCTCCTTCAAATGCAGTGCAGGCAGCTATAGGCAGGTCATTTTGAAATAAGTAGCATGAGGTCATGGCCAAGAAAAGGATCTTGGTGCTGGATTGACACCCCTGCCGTTTACGTGAGCACTGATTATTATTAATTTGTTGTATTGTGGTAGCACCCAGGAGCCCCAGTCATGGACCAGGACCCCACTGTGCTAGGTGCTGTACAGTCACAGAACAAAAAGTCGGTTCCTGCCCGAAAGAGCTCACAATGTGACTGTTCTTTGAGCATTAAAGAATGAAGCTGGTGTAACCCACACACCGCCTTGGGGGTGGTGTTCTGACCCATCCAGTGGCACCGAGACCACTGAGAGTGATTGAGGCTGCTCTACAGCCGTAGCTAAGAGCCAGTTGGCTTTTACCTCATGCAGTAGAGGCGCATGCACTAACCTCCAGAAGCCCCAGGTTCGATCCCACCTGCTGACAACTGGGGTCTGTCAGTATTACACTGGCATATGACATCATTTAAAATCGACCCCTAAAACAACATGGGAAGTTCTAAAAACTCCTTTCGTCTGGCAACCTGGGAGAGCTGGTCCAGACAAATGAAATGTCTAATCCAAAGGAGACAACCCACAGCCTGCACCAAAAACTCTGCACTTAGTGTGGCTGTATTGACCTTGTAGTATATCCGACCCCAGGTTGAAATGAGAAATTGGCCTCCCAACTCAGGCCCCCGTAGACGTCACCATGCAGCTGTCAGACCCAAGAAAGAAAGGTCTAATCCTATGGAGAGCAAGCATAGCTGGAGTTGTAATGGCAAATACTAAAGAATAACTTTAGTTATAGTTACTATAGAATAACTAAAGAAACTCTTGGGAAGGGATATGACCCTTCCTGGTTCAGGGCCTAACCAACTGCTAAATACTCTGGTTTCTCTTCAGAGCAATGTGAGCAGGAGGAATACAGCACTGGACTGGGACGTGGGAAACTGGGGTTTTGTTCCTGGCTCTGCAAGTGGCCTTGGGCACCTTGTCACCTCTCTGTTCCTCAGTTTCCCCATTTGTAAAATGGTCATAATGATACAGACTTCTTTCATAAAGCACTTTGAAGTCTACTGCTGAAAAATGCTAAGACCTACGTGTTATGACTAAAGAGAGTCACGAGGAAGCATTGCCTGGGGACTCCATTATCCCACGTCTGCCTGCTGCGTGGGTTCTTGCCCTGTTTCTGAAGCAGGTGATACTGGACGCCGTCAGGGAAAGGACAGTGGACTAGGTGGACCAGTTTCAGTTCCCAGGATCCTGCGTCTCACTCACCCCATGCTGTCCTGGGGCTAGCGTGTATGTTTCCAAATCAACAGAGCAATATTTCTCACTGTATTTTTGCCTCTTTGTGTGAGTGATTTTTGATTCTGTGACAATCCTAAGCCTTCTTTTGCACCTCATAAAAGCCACCTCTAGCACCAAGTAGCTTGTCCAGGTGCTATGGCAGCCATCTTCAGCAACCGCAGCCACTGGGGGCTGCGGGCGGCCGTGCCTGCAGACAGTCAATGTAAGCAATCTGTCTCGCGGCCCGCTAGTGGATTACCCTGATGGGCCGCAGGTTTCCCACCACGGGTCTAAGAGCATGTCTACGCAGTAATGCTACAGCAGCACAGCTGCAGCTCTCAGCTACACCACTGTAGCCTCCTCCTACAGCGCAGAAAGGGGGTTTTCCATTGCTGTAATAAATACACCCCCTTGAGAGACTAGCAGTGTCTGTACCAGGACTTAGGTCGACTTAACGACATCTCTCAGGGGTGTGAATTTTTCACATGCCTGAGAACATGGCTATGTCGACCTAAGTATTCGGTGCAAACCAAGTAAGTGTTCTGGGGTCATAATACATGGTCTCCAACCATGCTCTCCCTATGGGAGGACAAATCTGACCAAAGAGGGAGGGATAGCTCAGTGGTTTGAGCATTGGCCTGCTAAACCCAGGGTTGTGAGTTCAATCCTTGAGGGGGCCATTTAGGGATCTGGGGCAAAAATTGGGGATTGATCCTGCTTTGAGCAGGGGGTTGGACTAGATGACCTCCTGAGGTCCCTTCCAACCCTGATATTCTGTGAGTAAGGCCAGGTGTTTATTGCTGGGATATGCAAACAGAAAGTGATTTCTACTCTGCTATCAAGGGAGATCCAGGCACCAGCTGATATGATGGGTGACTTAATTATGGGTTTCAGAGTAGCAGCCGTGTTAGTCTGTATTCGCAAAAAAGAAAAGGAGGACTTGTGGCACCTTAGAGACTAACAAATTTATTTGAGCATAAGCTTTCGTGAGCTAATTCGTGCCTTTTATTATGCAAGGCACTGAATTTAGCCGTATGGAGTGGAAATCTATCAACTTCACCGATGAAGTGAGCTTTAGCTCACGAAAGCTTATGCTCAAATAAATTTGTTAGTCTCTAAGGTGCCATAAGTCCTCCTTTTCTTTTTTGACTTAATTATGTGCAGTTTTAGAACACTTCGGATCAGTGCTGAGGATGCTGGCAAGTTGCCAACATGGCACTCGTGGGGATGCAAAATTTGCATGTCCCCTGCACTAGAGGGGAAAGGTGCCTTATCTCTGCCTATATAGGGCAGAGTGCAGTGAGGGTGTGGTGTTAACCATGGCAGTTCCTCGGCCAATGATGTATATGGGAAAGGTAGTGATCAGGTTAATCTTCACCCAGCAACTTGAAAATCTGTCCTCCACTACCTGTCTTTCCAAAGGTCGTCTTGGTGCATAATGGAATTATTAGAGGTGCTGCATTCATACAGTTACTGGAGGTAGCTAGGTGAAGACAGCTAGTTTCAACCACGTCTAGGCTTCCCCCTCTCTCTGCCCCCCTGCAAGAGGACTACAGTCAGGAGGGATGATGCTGCTGGCAGCTCAGGGCACAATTCTCCTTGGGTCAAGGCATTCTTGATACAGGGTCCTTGGCGCCCTACCACTGGAGATGAGATGAGGCTGAGTTTGAGCCTTGCCACCTTCAGAGTACTCAGTGGAAGACTCCTCTCTTTGTACAGACCTCTCCTTAATAAAGGGGGCCAAAAGCAACCCCAGCATCCTTTCTCATGTACACAACCTACCAGAATTATCTTTCGGAAACACAATAAGAAGGGTAGAGAATATGGTCCTAGTGTGCTAATCCCTGTCAGTGGCACCTGGATACTATGATGATGGGTGCATTAGAAACCAGTGGAGAGGCGAGGGTGTTTTCTGTACCCTGTGTGGCAAGAAGACAACAGGGGAAGAGCTTGGACTAGGCAGGAATGTTACCTAGAGGTCAAGGAGAGGTAAATGATGACTGATAGCTAGTGCTTGGTGCCATAACATTCTGTTCCAAAGGAAGAAAATCCTAGCTTGTAAGTGACTGAAAGCAGACGTGGGATGAGTCAGGAAGTTACTGAACTCTGGGACAATGTTAAGCAAGTAAGGACATGTGCAAACCTGTACTTCCTGATTCGCTTATCAGGGGTGAATACCATTTTTCTGGACCTTTAGAGGTCCCTTTGAAACAGCCCCTTTCAAATGTTCCCAGCAAATAAACAAGCCACTGATACACTTGAGAAATGCATGGCTGGGATAAAGCAGTAGCCATATGTTTCTCATGAAGATAATGACAGCCTGATTTTTGAAGTGCTGATCATCTGCAGCTTCCGCTGACTTCAACAGGAGTCTTGGGTTCTCTGAAAAGCAGGCCTGGAGCCTATTGCAATGACCTGGCGAGTGTATGTGTGGTTCCTCTGCTAAATGGAATCAGTAGTGCTCAACAGTGTGTCACATAGGCCCTATACTGCTATCAACTGATGGAGATTCTTAGGTGGCAGAGTGCCTTTGCTTTTTGGAGCAGGAAACACTATCCCAGCTGTCACTTGACGTTCCGAATGGCCATGACACGCAGCATAGCACTCCCATGAAGGTGACCACAGATTTGTTATGATATATTAATCTAGCTCAGTAAGCCTTGCTGTTTACCTCAGCAGAAATGAGCACCCTGGTTATTTTTCACTAGGTTGCAACCACCGATGATGTCGCTGTAAATTAATCTGCAAGGCCCAGATCCCTGAACAGTCTGTCATCTGGCAGCACCCAGACATATGGTGTTTTTGCATATTTGTTGAATCAAATTCTGAAAAAGCAAGGTGAAGTAAAATCAAAGGCTTCTTAAAACAAACAGTGGCTCTTCTCGAGCAGACAGATCTATTTCAAGGACAGATGCAGGGCAGCATTAATCATTGCAAATTTATCGATTGGCTCCTTGGACAAAACATAGCAGAATGTCGAAAACTAGCTTTAGGTCACCAGCAGTTTACAAGGGGGAACAATAAACCTTGCCGCCCTGAACCTGAATTGCAATTTGCTCCAGAGATGCTAGGCATGCTGTAAGAAGAAATCTGATGGGGGGGGGGGGTTGGGGGAGGGAGGTTATATTTTGCAACTTCTTAGTCCATACTGATTTCAAATTTCTTTATAAGAGAAGGGAAAAAATAGAAATAAAAAACAAAGCATCTATAGCCAACCTGGGAAAACTGCCTTTAATGAGTACCTAAACACAAAATAGACATATGATATGCAGTTCTGAGGCTCAAATATAGACTAATTTAGATATCTAGTAGCTTACATTTCATATGACTCACATCATCCATTTGTATCACAAAGCACTTTGTAAGGTTTACGTGCAGCTTTACATATAAGCTTGAGATCACTTTAACAGCTGTTGAAATGCAGCCACTTCTGTGGTGCAAAGTGGTGACAGTTTAACAGTACACAACAGGAAATGGCACATGTCGTATCTAATTGAAACTGAAGGGAATATTTTAGCTGCAGGAAGTCAAATGTAATTATTTGAGTTGAAATTTGGCTGGAACACCAGGACTCATACCCTTACTCTTATTTGTAAGGCAGTGTGACGGATATCCTGGACAAACCTTATTGAATTAAACTTTTTTGAATTACATTTAAGTATTTTAGGAATTCATTGTATTAAAAATTCAAATGTATATGTATTATTGTGGGATTGCATGTAACTTCTTTACAGAGGAAACAAGGCTAATGTAAACCCTGGGAAGTGTTATGAGCTTCAAAGGACCCTTTGGAACAATGTGAGCTTTTTAAAGCTAAGTGGGTTTCCCAGGAAGTTTCGAGGGGGAAGTACACTCAAACGTCAACTCCTCTGGATATGCACAAATTCAGCTTTCATAGCTTCTCAAGGCGGAGGGGACTTTTTGTCTGCTGATCACCTGTTACATGAGGACAGATCCAGAAGGCCAAAACTGGATTAAAGAGTGACTCTCAGTTTCATGGGGATGCTTTACTCTGATCCAAAGCAGTTATGAACTCGTAAGCAATGCAAAACCCCTGAGTCGGGTTTGAAGAGCTGTTTACTGGCCAGCACCCTTGTTGGAGACGAGGTGATCTCTGGTACACTAATTAGCATGTGTATAGGTTCTTTTATTGCTTTTAATGTTTCCTCTGTAATGCTTTCACCTTGAGAATAAATATGCTTGCTTAGAAAGGGCTATATGGTACTTTGTAACAGCTGGTAAGTACACACTGTGTACCAACAGGCCTGCTGAGGCAGTCTTCATTTTGGGGGATTTCACAATGTAGGCGGAGAACTGTGCAGCCTGGAAAAACCCTGGGCAGGAAGGAGAGAGATGCACGTCTCTGCCCAAGAGAGATGACGGCTGGAGAGCCAGAAACCTAAGAGTTGCTGTCCTTGATGGACCACAAGGGGGAAATACAGGTGCAGTTGCCCTGGACTGTGACAGGCAGCACCTTCCATATCTTCACACCCCCTAACATCACACTGGGAGCGTTGGTTCAGTACTGTCTCCTACCTAATCACCAGCACCACTCCTGCAGCAGGTAAGTGTTTCTTGGAGATGGCAGCCCTGGAGAAGGAAGTTCTCCAGTCACAGAATAGATACAGCACCGGTAGCCTCAGCAACGTCCGCTTTCCCTACCATGTTCTGCCCTTGTGACTCAACCCTGACTTCGATGGACCAGTTGTGTGGGGCAGAGGGTAGGTGCCCACTCAGTCTTTGACCTCTTGGTTGAGACTGGGCACGAGGGCATCAGTGAGCACCAGTGGTAATGGTGTTTGTGACTTGGGAATTGGACTGAGCCCCGCCCCAAACTCAGTTCACATGGGCCTCCGGACAGTCATCGCTTGGTAACAACTCTTGCTCATTACTGACTGGGTTTGAAAGGTCTCGTGTCCCATTACCAAACCCCTGAGCCAAGGTGTCACTCTCTAAGTCTACTGTTAAAAATAAATGCCCGAAGCCCATAATGTTTGCCTGTGCTTGTATTTAGAAGACTAGCAGTTACCTGTTTGAATTTGCATGCAGTAAAACCTGCAGTTGAGCAGCTTTGTCCCCAGCCTGTGATTTCTTGGAGAAGGTGGAAGTACTGTAGTGTATTGAAAACTGTGTTACACTTAAAGTAATAGTTCATAGTTTTAAGGGGGTTCCTGGGCCTGCCTGCAGGCCAGAGGGCTCTGTAGGGAAGCATGAAATCTGATCCTTCAGCAGGCAGTTTGCAAAGAGCCAGCCTAGAGCAAGGTGGCTTGAGTTGTGCCTCTTTGCTTCAGGGAGCAGCCTGTTTTGTCTGTCCCTGTTTTCTTGTGTGTTAAAGTAGTGGTAAGTTGCAGCCTTTCAGAAAGAGTACTGGTTTTTATCTAACTTCTGCTTGTATGCCATGAATATAACAGGTATGTTTCAGAAAACATTTGCCCCAGCCCAGCCACTCCCTGCCCTCTCCAGAGACTTGCGTAGCACCCCTGTCCCAGAGTATTGGAATCCGAGAGAAAGAGACGTCTGGTGAGGGAAGTTCAGTGATCTGTAGTCCTCCTTTCTAACCTGTTTCTTTCAGCACATTCGCTGCTCTGTGTGGTTGTCAGTGTCTTCTGCTGTGCTGGCTTCACCACCCACACACGTCTGAAATGCCAGCTAGCGAGAGGTTAAAAGTCTCTCACAAAATAGTTCTGGAGCTTTGGGAATAGGAGAGATAGGAGACTCTGAGTGTAAAGAGACAGACTCATGAAAATTTACTTACAGCAGCTCTGAGAGATGCAGGCAGGGCTGACCTGTCTTCCCGAATGCTTGTGTCTGCCTGCAGTTCCTGAACGTGTTTATTTATGATTTTGCTGGCATTGGTTTAAATGCAGTGGCAGCAGCCCAACACTCATGAACAACCCTTCAGTCGCTAGTTCAGTGGTCCCCAAACTTTTACTCTTACGAGTGATAGAACGTGTCTTCCCCCCCAGTCGCCTCCTCCCGGCCCAGGAGTGGAGGTACAGCCAGGCTGGGGCCAGGAGTGGAACTGGGGCTGCAGCTGTGGCCAGGGATCGGGGGGTGGGCTGGAACAGAGCTGGGGACAGAGCAGGGCTGGGTGGCACTCCCTCTCCGCCCCCTCGTGGGGCCTGGCCTGGACACTAATGCCCCCACCCCTCCAGACGTTCCTCCATGCTCCCCTAGGGGGATGCACGGCACAGTTTGGAGACCACTGCGCTAATTAGGGTACATAGGTGATATAGGATACCACACTGAGGCTGGGAAAAATGTTTTGGGGACAGCAGAGTGGGAATAGCAATGAGGCATGGATGTTTTCCCCTCTAGGCTGTCAGTTCAAATCCAGCCGCAAGTAGCAGTTGTGCAGTGTTGCAGCGTGTTGCCTTGTGAAATATGTTGGCAAACTCATTCCGGTTCCTAATGGACAAGTATCTTCAGCGCATAGAAGTGGGGCTGATTGGCACCTTTGCTGGCAATCTCAGAGGAGTGGTGGTCAAAAGACTGCATGTGCCACAGAGACTGGACTCCCCTCTCCTCCCTAGAGATGGGCCCCACCAGTTCTGGCTTGAAGCTCTTGGGCAGGGAAGCTTGCATGGCTATTCCTTGTGTTGCATCTGCTCTTTGGGTACACCGAGGACTTCAGTCTCAGGGTTGATGTTCCAGCACTAAATGTTGGGCAATCCAGAGCCATGCGAAATCCAGTTGTTTTCTCAAAAGTCTGCCTAGACTCCCTGTCTAACAAAGGGCATGAGGAGGGCATCTTGGAGATGGGTGGTGCTGATGGTTTTGGTTCCCCTGGTAAGGGGGGGGCAGCAGGGCACAGGGTACAAACTGAAACATCCGGAGGCGGAATTTGGGAGGGGAAAAGAGCTGGGGGGAAGTTTTTATGGCTGGTTCTGAGCCATGTAAACCCTAGCTGAGGCCCTGAGTGCAGATTTGATCTTTGTGTAACACTTGTCACCTCAGCTCTGTATTGCTGTGCATTTGGATTGCACACGCAGGTTGACCTAGACTCCGGCTCTTGGCCAAAAGACACCCCAGCATTTCTCTCCTCACTCTGGCTCTCCTGCCTTCTCCAGGCTTTCTGGCTACCTGCCAGGCAGGAGACACAGTCGGGGACCAGCCGAGAGAGTCCTCCAGGGGCCTCCCAGCTCCTCCCTCCCTGGGGCAGAGCCGGGCCAGCCTGGCAGCAGAGTTCCCCACCCTGGGGCAGCAGGCCAGGCCACGGTGAGGGGGTTCTGGCTGCGGGGAAGTGGAGCCTGAACCCTAAGAGGCAATTGAGGGGGAAGGTGGGTTTGTGTGTTGGAGAGGGAGAGGATTAATTGCGGGGAGAGTGCAGCCAATGGCCCACTGAGCTCGGGGAGGTCAGAACCTACAGGGGGCAGAGGGGAAGGCGGGAGGCAGACATGAGGGAGATAGCAATGAGCATGCAAATTTTATGCAAATTAGTTCTTGGGGGCAGGACTGTCTTAGGAAAGTCTGGTTGTGCAGGAAGGTCCAGTGGGTGAAGCACTGGACCAGGGCTCAGAGACCTGGGTTCTATTCCCACCTCTGCCTGTGTCCATGGGAAAATCCCTGCCCCCTCTCCCGCCATGCCTCTAAAACAGGCGTGCTCAGTAGAACTGCTTGAAAAATAGGAATAGATTTTCATGGGAAACTTCAGCACACTTTTTTTTAATCTTCCACAAAAATGTTTGATTTTTTTTTTCATCCCCCACCCCCATTCTGTTCCTTTCCTCTCCTCTCCTCCAATGGCAAAATGGACAAATCAAAAAGGGAGAGAAAGGGGGAAACAAAACAACAAAGGATTTGGGGAGGACGGGGATTAAGCCCGAAAATCTGAAAATGTTGAACAAAATGAGAATTTGTAGAAAGTTTTTGTTTGGGGGTGGATGGGAAGGGCCATTTTTCATTGAAAAACATTCTGGAATGAAAAATTCTAACCAGCGCTAGTGCTGAGCACGGTGAAGTGTGCAGATAAAGTTCAATATCTCTGTTTGAGCAAATGGAAGTATCTCGGTGTTTGTTTTTCACAGGCTTTACCTCCCCATTCCCCTAGGGAGCCATTTATGGAGACAAAATATCATGAGACCATCAAGGCACTGCACTGCGCTGCAGTGAAAAACAGCCAGTCTCACTCATTTCAACCTCATAAAGCATCTTTAACAAGTCTGTGGCAAACAAACACAGCTACAGGACTTTGGAAAAAATTCAAATGCTGGATCCTGCATGTGCCCCTGAAAGATCAGGCCTGAGCGCTAGATCTTTTTTTCCCCCTTGGGGCAGGAACTGTTGTTTGTAGAGTGCCTAGCACAATGAGTCCTTAATCCAGATGGCCTCTATCCAGGTACTCCTGCAATATACATTTCAGATAATAATAATAATGAACTTCCACAGATCCTGCCTGCAAGGTGCTGATCATCCTCAGCTCCCATGGAAGTCAATGGGAGCTCTGAGCACTTGTTGGGCCTATAGTTACCAACGCACCGATCACCCATCTATTGCGTGCGATTGCTGTGGAATTAATTATTTGGAGAAGGAGTGGGTCTGGTGAGATATTACCTGTCAGGAAGCTTGGTGACTGACTAAGGCTACCTAGCCTGGGTATTTCCTTTCAGTAGCAATAAGTGATGAGGGCAGCCTTGTCCAGGAATAGCTCAGGGAGCTGTCTGCATAGTGGGATATCTGCACAGTTAATTTTGTCCGTGCTCTCATAAATGTGATTGAAGGCTTTTTGCACTGTTGTAACTGAATAGTCCTTTGGCACCAAGTGAAATGAAAACAAACATAAGCAAAACTGGATAACACGTGTAACACAAGTAGCTTTCTCAGTCCTCAGACACACCAAAGACAGTACAATGCAATTTGATTTGGCCCAGCATCTTTCACACAAATGCAGCCTCTCAGCTGATTTACAGAGTTGAATGTAGTTCCAGAGAGTGGGCAATCAAGGGCACAAGTTACAGGAAACAGCTGCATAAGCCATTGTATGGAGAATAAATTAAAGCATTCAGAGTTAAAACTATTAATAGGTTAGGAGGGAATTTGAGATGTTTTCAACAGAGATGAGTCAAGTTGGGGATTGCTCAGATCCTGCATTTTGAGTAGGGCCCATGCTGTATCTACATGGGATTTTTAAAGAAGTGGAAAATCGGTGAAAGGAATAGTTACAGGAAGTCTGTTCCAGATGGCCAGAGTTACAGAGGAGAAGGCCCTTGCAGCAACCATGATGAGTTGTAGGAAGGAAAAGAGAGGAGCCAGGAAAGGGAGTAGAAAGAAGGCAGGTGTATGAACACTAGAGATGCTTTTTAGTAGAAATAGATGAATAATGCAAAAAAATAATTTCCACAGATATTAATTGGGATTTTTTCAGTGGATTTGTTTCGGTCCCGTGTGTGTCCCTGCTGTGTTCCTTTTCTGTGTGAGCGTTTGATTTTGTTGATGAATGTGTTCATCTAAAGCAAATTTTGATTGCTGGTGATGACGAGCTCATCTCACTGAAAGAAAAAGCCATCACTGATGATATCAGTGGTGATAGGGATGGCCGGCAGTGTCTGTCCTGCTGGAAAGCTGGTCTTGCAGCACAGAGCAGGGTTTTAATATGTTGAATGTTTACAAACACTGTGGTGGAACTTTCCAGAACAGGCATCAAAATCCACCTGTAAGACACGTCCTTCAGAAAACGGGTCATTGCACTTTCAGCTTCCTGTTGGTCACACTGCAGGTGCATGTATTCGTTTTAAGCACAGATCTCAGGTGACTGTTTCTGAGAACCTAGCCCTTGTGACTAGATTGGTAAAGGGACAGAGACCCTTAAGTCTATAGGCTGAAGGTTCAACTTCAGAAGCTTTCCAGAAGCTGAGATTGGGTGACGGGATGGATCACTTGATGATTACCTGTTCTGTTCCTTCCCTCTGAAGCACCTGGCTTTGGCCAGTGTCAGAAGACGGGATTCTGGGCTGGATGAACCATTGGTCTGACCCAATATGGCCATTCTTATGTTCTTAACTCTACCAAGAATGTAGTGAATGACCAAAAGTTATCACTGTCTGATGACCATTCAGTGGCCTAATGGAAGTTAGTTTGGTGGTTGTAGTGCAATTCCCAGTGTGCAATGTCCACATTACAGTTGGCAGCCCTAGCAGAGAGGTCAAGGAAGTGGGCCATGGAGACTGAAGAATCCTCTCCCTTCCCCAGTCCTCAGAGGCGGTCTCAGCAGCTCAGGGTTGAGAAGTGCTGGCAGGGAATGTGACAAAGCTTTTCATAGACTCTAAGGTCAGAGGGAATCATTGAGATCATCGAATCTGACCTACCTGCTCTGCGGCTGCCTTGTTGTACCTGCTCATTGGAGAAACAGATGGCTCCAGCCCATAGGACTCTCCACAGCATCTTTCACGTAGAGTGGGCGCGCGCACAGAAAATTGGCCCTTAATGTTTACAGTAAGGTTTGTTTTCTGGCTGCTGAATCAGCATAACATCAGGATGGCAAGTGGAGTGGGTTATCCCTTCTGCCACTGGGTTCCTTGCTAAAGTGCAAATGTCATAAAGATGCCAGCAAAGCCTTTTATTCCCGGTCACAGTCTGATGAGATTAGAAAACTGTTCAGATTATACGTACCTGTGAAACTGGAGTCAGTATTTGGGATGGGAGACTTCCAAGGCTAATGCAGACCTAGTGCATCAGGTGAGGTATTTCCAGTGGAGACAGGGTAGTGTTAGTATCATTATACAAGGCACTAGTGAGACCGCATCTGGAATACTGTGTGCAGTTCTGATCTCCCATGCTTAAGAAAGATTAATTGAAATTGGAATAGATGCAGAGAAGGGCTACTAGGATGATCTGAAGAATGGAAAACCTACCTTATGAGAGGAGAGCTAAGGAGCTTAGCTTGTTTATCATAACCAAAGGAAGGTTGATGGGAGAATTTGATTGGGCTCTATAAATACGTGAGCGGGACAAATACCAGGGAGGGGGAGGAGTTGTTAAAGTTAAGTGCCAATATGGACACAAGAACAAATGGGTATAAACTGGCCATCAACAAGTTTAGACTGGAAATCAGAGAAAGGTTTCACTCATCAGAGGAGTGAAGTTCTAGAACAGCCTCACAAGGGGAGTAATGGGGGCAAAAAACCTCACTGGCTTCAAGACAGAGCTTGATAAGTTTATGGAGGGGATGGTATAAGGAGACTGCCTGCAATAGCATGTAGCCAATCTGCAACTGCTAGTAGCAAAATATCTCTAACAGCCCATGATGGGAGACCAGTTCGGGAGGGCTCTGAGCAGGGCTGACTCTAGGTTTTTTGCCACCTCAAGTAAAAAATTTGCCACCCCAAACTCCGAGAGCACAACTGCCCCCCCTCCAAAAAAAAGGGTGGGCAGAATGCCGCCCCTGGAATTGTGCCGCCCCAAGCACGTGCTTGCTTTGCTGATGCCTAGAGCCGGTCCTGGCTCTGAGTTACTACAGAGAATTCTTTCCCAGATGTCTGATTGGTAGGTCTTCCCCACATGCTCAGGGTCCAACTGATCACCATATTTGGGGCCAGGAAGGAATTTCCCCCAAGGTCAGATTGCCAGAGACCCTAGGGGTTTTTTTGCCTTCCTCTGCAGCATGGGGCCCAGGTCACTTGCAGGTTTAAAGTAGTGTAAATGGTGGATTTTCTGTAACTTGAAGTCTTTAAATCATGATTTGAGGACTTCAGTAACTCAGCCAGAGGTTATGGATCTATTACAGGAGTGGGTGGGTGAGGTTCTGTGGCCTGCAATGTGCAGGAAGTCAGACTAGATGACCACGATGGTCCCTTCCGGTCTGAAAGTGTGTCTTCAGGAACAGTGAGGTACTGCAGAACGTGTTGTTGGGGGGTCTCTGAGCAATGCTCTTTCATCTGATTCATTATTGAACCAATGCCAGAGCCAGCATTCCGTCAGGGGACGCTTGACACTGCCAGGGAGTCACCTCTTGGGTGAACTGCAGAACGGACATCCTGACCACTTCTGCTCATTCTCCTGGCTCTTCCTGATGCAGTGTCAGGGCGTAGGGCTAGCCATAGTCTAGTTGAGATAGTTCCAGTCTGTTCACCCCCATCGCCTTCCCTGGAGATTACAATTGAGCACAGTACTTTTCTTCACTTCCTGTCCTAAACCATACCACTGTGTTACTCTGCCCTGACAGACCAGCTGTCATGTCCCGCATTAAAAGTGGCTGCACTTAAAAAACAGGTGACATGATTCTAATGACTCTATTTCAGGCATTTTTTAATGTATCCATCACTGTACTATCTAGGTGTCATATTAAAAAGCATCAGTCAAGTTCAATCAATTGCACCATGTATGTCAACTTAAAAAGCATAAGTACCATTTGCAAAGGCTCTTACGGCAAAATATTCAGACGTTGGGTACCGAAAATTAGGTTCCTAAATCCATATTTAGGCAAGTGATTTGATGTTCCAGAAGGGCTGAGCAGACCACAGATCTCTTTTCTGTCAATGGGAGAACCATGAAACCAGCACCTCTGAAAATCTGATCACTTATGAAGCAGCTTAAATAGGGATTCGGGAGTCTCACTTTAGGCACCGAGCCGCAGAATGGGAGGCTGTGGGTGCTCTGAAAATCAGGTCCCATGTTTGCAAATGTTGACCTTAGTCTGATCATTTCCAACCCTGCAAGGCATGTAAATGTATAATAAAAATGTTTAACATGGTGTTCTCTTTCCTCCCGCTCCTTCTCACTCCCTACGGCTGTGTCCATTTAGGAGTGATGATTTTTTTTTTTAGCTTTGGTAACAGGCCCCCATCTCCTTCTGTTTTCCTAGAGTTGTCTGTCACACTAAAAATTTCAAAATATTTTCCTTGTGGGCAAAAAAAGTATAATAAGGACCTTGGCATATGCTTGGGAGAGAGCTAATTATAGGATTTTCAAGCTAATGTGATAATATTTTGCTTAAAGGTGCAGCGTAGATGTAATTACTCCTCCGGAGATGCCAGCCACAGAAGAGGATGAGGCAATATGCTATTATGTCATCTACTCTTATTGTGCTGCTGTGGAAATTTTCGCTCTCATCACCATCCCTCCCACACGGCCCCAATCTTTTCATCCGAAACTCAGCACCGTTGCTTCTTTTAATGGGATCTCGTTGAGTCTGGGGGGTCAGCGACAGACCCAGCCTTAAGCTCAGGCAGCTGTTTGAGAAGCTTGTGGCAATTCCAGGGCCTCCGTCGATTCCCAGTAACTGGGAGTAGTGTCTGGTTTCTCACTGTTCTCTGGGCCTGATCTGTTGATTTCAATGTGATTGGGGTCTGGTCCCAACTGCCTTTCCACTAGCAATACTGGAAAGCGGTAGCTCCTAGGCAGACTCCCCCAGCCAAGCCTCCATCTGATAGCTTGGAATCCTGCAACCTTAGCCAAAAGTCCATCCCACCTAAGGTATGATTGCAGGTGTACCTGTTCACAGGTTGCTTTTTCCCCTTTATTCCTTGTAGTGCAGTACATGTCAGGCTGTGATCTGTCATGGCCACTAGAGGTCCCTAGAGCTGCTTCTGTTAATAAGAGGTTTCAGAGTAGCAGCCATGTTAGTCTGTATTCGCAAAAAAGAAAAGGAGGACTTGTGGCACCTTAGAGACTAACAAATTTATTTGAGCATAAGCTTTGGTGAGCTACAGCTCACTTCATCTGATGCATTCGGTATTTTCCACCGAATGCATCCAGTGAAGTGAGCTTTAGTTTTCTTTTTTCTGTTAATAAGATGATGGTCTGTCCATCAGCCTCCAAACAAAGATGCTTTCAACCAGACTAGTTCTAGCCCAGTCTATGGCCCTTTTAAGGCTTTGTTTGGCCAGCTAAAACTGTCTCTCTCTGCAGCTTCATTTCCTTTATGTGAGTGTAAATACAACTCTGAGCAGATTAGTGGATGATAATGATAAAGTTGGAGGGGTTGAAAATACACAGGAGAATGGAATCAAACGGCAAAGCGACCTAGAGGAATCAGAGCAACAGGGGCTGCAGGAGGAGATCTGGTGCAGAAGACCATAAAGTCCCACACCTGGGGAGAAGACACGCACAGCCCAGGTATGAAATAGGGGAGTGGAACCAAGTAGCCAGATCCATTGCTTCAAAGCAGATTAATTTTTCTGTCACATCATCTTCATCCTTACACCTTTTTTCTGTAATCAAGCACTACGGTTGCTAGTGGCGAGATGTAGAGCTGCGATGAAACGTCTAGGCGAGGATGTGTTCACAAGGCCATGCCTGCAGCTATCTTAAGAACAGATCCATAATATGAAGTGGTTTGAGAACCACTGGTTTATTGCACTGAGCACTGGACTGTGGTCCAACCACACATAAATTCTTATCCTCATCTTGTAAATGGACTGCCTCTCTGGCCTTCAGCAAGTCATACAGAGCCTCATCAAAAGCCTGCTGAAGTCCGTGGAAAAAACACCCTTTGGTTTTGTCGAGATTTGAATCAAGCCCCTGATCTCTTTGCCTCAGCTTCCCTACCTGTAAAATAGGGTTAATGCTTACCCACTTCATTGGGGTACTGGGAGGATTCATTCATTAATGCTGGTAAAGTGCATTGGAGATGCATAGCTATCGTCCAGTAGAGGTAGTAGCCATTAGCCATTCTGTGGGCTGGGTCATAGGATCAGAACAGATGTGCCTAGAGGTGAGTTCTCTCTCTGAGAACTGACCTGCAGGAGATGGTGTTTGTTTAATTCACTCACATTTTATGTCCTGGTTTTCATTTCATTGACCTTATTCCCATCCTCCATCCAGACTTTCAGTTGGCCCAGTAAATATAGGATAGCCCTGCATCTTAGATCCTAATCTGTCTGTGTCAACAGACTTAACATGTATAATTTATAAGTGATTGAATTAGGTAGCCAGGGTTTCGGGAAACCTGCAGCACTTGAAATCTTGCTTTGTCATCAGGGTTTCATGCTCTGAAGTTTCATGGCAAGGATCCATTAAGTCCAGAAGGAACCATTTTGATCAGCTTGTCTGACCTCCTGTATAACACTGGCCATAGAACTTCCCCAAATAATTGTCTCTTTTAGAAAAACATTCATTGTTGGTTTAAATATTGTCAGTGATGGAGAATCCACCACAATCCTTGGTAAATTGTTCCAGTGGTTAATTACCCTCACTGTCAAAAATGTGTGCCTTATTTCCAGTCTGAGTTTGTCTAGCTTTAACTTTTAGCCACTTGGTCCTGTCAAATCTTTCTCTGCTAAATTGAAGAGCCCATTATTAAATATTAGTTTCCCACATAGGTACTTATAGACAGTAACCAAGTCACTCCTTAATCCTTTTCTTTGTTAAGCTAAATAGATTGAGCTTCCTGAGTCTATCACTAAAAGACATATTTTCCAATACTTTAATCATTGTGATGGCTCTTCTCTGAACCCCCTCCAACTTATCAACATCTTTCTTGAATTGTGGGCACCAGAACTGGACACAGGATTCCAGCAGAAGTCACACCAGTGCCAAATACAGAGGTAAAATCTCTGTACTCCTCTTCGTGATTCCTCTCTTTATGCATCCCAGGATCGCATTAGCTCGTTTGACCACAGCGTCACACTGGGAGCTCGTGTTCAGCTGATTATCCACCACGACTCCCAAATCTCTTTCGTCATCCCCACTTCCCAGGATAGAACCCCTCATCCTGTAAGTATGGCCTGCATTCGTTGTCCCTAGAGGGATACAGTTACATCTGGAGTTGGAATTTGCCAGGAGACTGGGATTCAACAAGCCTAAGATGAGCTACAGCTCTGGTGGCCCCCTCTCAAGTGGGTCCAGGGAGCTGCAGCCAAACACTATCTCGGGACGTATGGACCTGGATTCGAGACCTCCAGTCCCTCACAGTTTGTACCATTTCTCCCTCAGAGAGAGAGCGAGAGAGAGGGAGTTCTATGGTAGCGAACAAACCTTTGAGAACACAGCTACAGGTGAAACAACTTCCTTAAACACTGCACTGGAATAGGATTATCTGCTTCTTGGGCATTGGCTAGCTGCCAGGGAAATTGTTGGCAATGACCATTCAAGCACTTGGATAATCTGGAAAGTGGCAGTTGGTAGTTTAAGGTGTGTGCACACAAACCCGTACTCACTGGATGCATATTGCTTGGAGCTTTGGGTTAGTGCCAAGTGGCTTTTGGACCAGGCTGGCTTGTTTTCCAGCTGTACATCGATGTATAAATAAACCCTGGAGTTCGGGTGGAATCTCAGAACAGGCAAGTCTGACTCTTGTTAGAGTCCTACTGCACCAAAGCCAAGTTTAGCTCTAGGGCTAATCTATAGGCAGCCTCAGCAGCTAGGCCGAAGGGAGAATGGGCCAAAGTGACGCTGGTCTTTACTATCAGAACTGAGGCACATTGGAGGGGAGGGGAGGTGAAGCTTGCATGGACTGTGCTGTATCTGGGGATAAACATGGGACTTCAGTCTCCAGGGCTGTTCATCTGCCACCTTTTCACTTATACTAAATTCACTTGACTAAAGTAGGCGTGTTGAGAGTTAAGGCACTGGGCACTCACCTCGTTTCCTGGCATGTACCGAAAAACAAGAAGAAGCCTGGAATTTGTGAAATAAATTACAGCCCTCTTTCCTGCATGAAGCATTTGGCAGAAACATGTCCCTAATTGCAGGTGAGTCCATATCGCCAAGCGGGAAAGAACAGAAGCTGCAAAAATCAGACGTGCGCATTTTATCCTGAGAAGGATCGAAGGCAGGAACTGCTCCCATTACACATCTGTTGCAGCAGCTCAGCTCAGGAAAGATCCCTCCCGCTCCCCATGGGGAAGACTTCACTCTCGGCACCAAGCCTGGCCATGTTCACCCTGCTCTGACCCAGCAGGGTGGGCTTGGCCATTCAGTTTCATATCACACCCTTTGTGGCCTGGCCACTCCCTGCTTCTCCCACACATTACTGTGGCAGTGCTGCAGAGAGATCACTGCAGACCAGAGCTCTCTGGGGCACAGAGCCCCGACACAGTCTCTCAGCCTGTCACCACTTCTCCCCAAGTGTCAGAACCACCTTGGTTATGGCCTTATGCACCCACAGAGGGTGCACCCATCTGCTCCTTGCTTAGCCATTCACTCCCATTCAGCACGATTTGTGCCCAGGCATAACTGACCACACAGGGCCGTGGAGAATCATCCTCCGCATTTTACAGTTTCCATTTCATTTCTGTATACAGTCAGGGTAAACAGTCGAAGGCATTGGCACCAAGGCAATTTGTTTTGTTGGGTTTTTTCTTTTTTGGTGCGTGGGAGAGGGGTGCATGATTGAAATGTCAAATCTGCATTAAAGATTTCAAGTGTTTTGGACTTAACTAGCAGGAAATGGACCTGAATTTTAAAAATACTTAGTAGATGTATTGCTGGGACAATTGGCCATGTGTTACCAGTTGCTCCTCAAAGCATGTTGGGCCATGCTGCTCTGACAAAGATGGAAGAAGGAAACTTCTACATCTGTATATTCCTGGAGAAGGGAAGAAGCTCCATAGCTGCTTGGGCCATGGAGAGGCCATGGCTTATTTTCCAAAGAGTCAGTGTAGGATATGGGATGCAGGCGGACATCAGATTTAATCCTAGGAGATTTGCCCTGGAGTTGGAGGGTTTCATCTTTAAAATCGAGGCTTAAATTTTCTCTGAGTCATACTGGAATAAATCAGGATTAACTCCGTTGAAGCCAATGTGTAAAGCCACTGTGAGGTCAGAATCAGAACCTTTGTCCTTAGAATCAGATACGGCTGTTCTTGCCAGTGCTAAAACATCACTATGACCACAGACAGAGATTTTGAGAGTCAGCGATTTCATTTCAGTCCGACTGAATGCTGAATTCATTATAAATCTCTAGGTGAGGGCCAGATTCTAATCTCTCAGTGGTGTGAAAATCAGCCCTCCTATGGAGGTGTCTACAATTAAGTGCCAAGTTGGGAAATGTTAGGCTAAACCTCTCTGTAGCCTGGGATTAACTTCTCTTGCAGGGGTGGAGATGGGGTGATTATGGAGATGGGGGCAGTAGTTAATCACGAGTCAGATCAAAGTCTCACTTGTTACTCAGGCAAAACTTGAATTGATTTCTTCCCCTGGGCCCAGCAACCTCCCTGTCCCCTTCCATATCATTCATCAAAGCCCCCTTCAGTTCTGCCCCCATCCCATGGTGGTCTGACTATTACAAAAGACAACGGCCGTGTTGTTATTGTTACTAGATTATAATATAGATTTCTGTTTATATTAATAATTGAGTATATAAAATGGTTATTATAATTTTTAATATATATGCATTATTGTATCATAATTTATTATCTGAGTCCTTGAAGGCATGTTCCCTTGAGCAAGTTCTCCCACCCCCATTATTTTCTGGTAGCTCCCCTTCTTTTTTCACCCCAAACCCTAATAATTTATTATGTCTTATTATATTTTATTAATATTGAATACCATAGCAGCTAGAGGCCCTACTGAAGTTCAGGGCCCCCAAGTACTACTCAGTGTATAGACAGTAAGAGATGGTCTTTGCACTAAAGACACAAAGGTTAGGGGGGAAACCGAGGCAAAGAGAAAGTGATTTGGCCAATGGGGGCAGGGTCAATGGTAGAGCAGGGAATAGAATCTTAGAGTTCTGGGTTGCCGTGCCGTGCATTAACCACTGGACGACACTGCCTCCCTGTAACAGGGCTGTCTGCCCCTCTAAGGGCCGGGTGGGCTAGGGAGCAGCCAGCTCTGTTCTGAAGACGAGCTGAGCAAGCAGGTAGGTGCTGGGAAATCCAACCCAGCTGGGCAGCATGAGGTGATTGGGGCTGGAGGATGTAAAGGAGGAAGCCTGGGCCCAAGAGGGCTGGGAGGACACGTTCCTGTACCTGTAGCAGAGAACTATGAGGAGGTGAGACCCTATGGACCTAGGGTTGTCAACTTTCTAGTCACAGAAAACCAAAAATCGAGCTTTGGTATAAGGGCTAGGAACTGACCTGACCACTTTTCCCGGGTTGGTGACTGAGGGCCCCAGCCTACACTGCAGTTCTGCTTATTGAAGGAGACCGGGGCTATCAGACTTTCTTCAGTGGTCGAGGAAAGGAGCTGAGCATGAGCAGGACAGAGTGTCTTATACGTAAAGAGGTTTGTGGACCATAAGCTCTTGGGGCGGGGACTGTATCTTCCTACATGACTGAACAGCACTGGGCTTGCTTTGGGCCTGAATTCAGTGGTGCCAGGGAGCCCTTGTAATCAGGGAATGGTATGAAGGAGTAAAGGACATTGGGTCGGGTGGATGGGAGGCTGAAGGAAAATGAATGAACTATTTGAAAGTCTTTTACCACAGCTGGTCACATGGGAATATGTTCCTTTTCATTGATGCATTTGTATGAGCAATTCTGTCTGTGTTCAGCCGTGTTAGTCTGTATTCGCAAAAAGAAAAGGAGTACTTGTGGCACCTTAGAGACTAACAAATTTATTAGAGCATAAGCTTTCGTGAGCTACGATGAAGTGAGCTGTAGCTCACGAAAGCTTATGCTCTAATAAATTTGTTAGTCTCTAAGGTGCCACAAGTCCTCCTTTTCTGTCTGTGTTCTGTCACCAGTGTAACCTCTTGGACTTTTGTTTCAGGGGAGACCCACACAATGGACTCTGTGGGCATGTAGCTTTTGTCACAGACAGACAAAACATGACAGCCGGAGTGTTTTGTTAATGTGCACATTCTTTAATTCACAGATTATATGGATGGCGCTAACTTGAGTGCACTTAGTTCCTGATCTTGCAAACACTTATGCACATGAGCAGTTGCATTGAGTTCAGTGCGGCTGCTCGTGTGAGTTGAGCCTATGCGGGTGAATGGGACTACTCACGTGTGTAAGTGTTTGCAGAATGGGGGCCTTAGTGTGTGGGCGTCTGGAGGCAAAGGCTCTCCACATTTCTTTTTAAAATGTCCATGTGCTCACCCCTGCTTCAGGGCCCTTCCAGACATTCTTGGCATTTGTACTGTTGGTGCAAAAGCCTTTAGCTCTGTGGGCACTTTTGTCTGGAACAGCCTTTCTGGCCTTTCCATCCGCTCTCTATCTCTTTTCAGGTTGCATCTGAAAACATCCTCTCCTTCCCCCAGCCCCAGGTCCAAGCCACTCAGGTTCTCTCTCCGGCTGCTGTTATGCATAACTTAAGGATCCAATTCTACAAATCCTCTAAGCTCAGCACTCCGGTTAAAGTCCAATGGCAGCTCCAGGTATGGAAGTTTGGCAGGAATGAGACCTTATTCTGAAAGGTGGTCTGGGGTATAGTTTCTATGAAAGAGGGTAAAAATTGCAGTAAAGTTTTTATTTTGCTGCTACATAGCAAAAGTCTAGGAAGTCCCCGGAGCTGGACAGTGCTGGTGCTTGGCTGTATGCTAGCCTATCACTTCTCAGACAAACGGTAGCTTGAAGTAAGGTGCCTCCAAAGAAGCAAAGGGGTTGTTATGGCTGAAGAACAGTGAGGGCAATTTAAAGTTTACCATCAACTGTTTTGCTGCTGATCTTTTTTTAGTGGAAACATCCAGGTCCTTTGGGATTGTGGGTAGTGCTGGATTAGAGAACCATCCCTCTGTTTCCCTCCAGTCTGACTCGGGGAGGTTGGCTCCATTTGTTCCGGATAGATATCCCAAAGCTGGAGGCTTGTCCAAGTCTCTCTGGACTGGGAATTGGACAGGAAGTCTGGTGAGATCAGGTTTTCTCAAGAGATGCAGTTCTGAGGCCTAGTCTGGAACGTCACCAGAACAGCCCCTCTTGTGGGATTTTGGTACTTCCAGTCCCAGCCAACATCAGGGAGCAGGGAAATATGGCAGGGAAAATAGAACAAAAAGATGCTACTCCAACTTCTTCAGATCTTATGTACATTTTGCATGAAAATATTGGTCAATTTTAATTTAATCCAGACTGGTTCTCTCCTTCCTAATGGAGTCTGCATGGAGGCATTTCCCATGGTTGATAAATAAGAAGTGGAAACCCTGATCTCATAGTGGGGATGGATTTTTTTGCTAATATGTTGAAGGGGAAAATGAGTGATTTAATGTTTCTTCCCCCTGTTGCTGAAGAAAAGTTATGATTAGCAGAACTCTAGAAACAGACCGATGGTGCCAGAAGTTTCACAGCACACCCACCACAAGTTATCTTTCTGTAACTAAAACCTGACCTAGATTGCCTGCCAAAAAATAAATTCTGCGCATTACAGTGGATATACACTGCTTTTATTACCCTACCGCTGGACACTCAGGGGCCTAGTTATCATTTACACTAAGGCCTGGTCTACACACACAACTTGTACTGGTATAAGTGCGTCAGCTAGGAGTGTGTTTTACCCAAACAGTTGTACTGAATACCCCTTGTGTGAAAGCAGTTACATCACTGTAAAGATGCCTTAGACGTGACTAGCTTATTCCCCTTCTTGTATAGGAGTAAACTATCCCATTATAAACACTTTTATAGCAGGATAATTATGTCCACACGGGGACTGAACCCACTAGTATAACTAGAGCAGGATGACTTGTGGGTCGACAAAGCCGAGGGCCCCTTTCTACAACTTGAGCAGTGTAAACTGGCTTTAGTGTAAATGACCATCAGGTCTTTTCTTTTGTGCTGGGAGTAGAATCTAAAGACTTGTCTGAACACAAAGTTGTACTGCTGTATACTACTGATATACCAAAAGCAGAATAAGCCCTTAGCATGAATGTGGTTATACCAGTATAAAAGTGTTATTCCTGTATGGGAAGAGGAATAAGCTATACTGATGTAAGGCACCTTTATACTGGTATATATGGGTCCACGATAAGGGGTTTATAGCTATTCCAGTTAAAAATCACATCTCTAGCCAAAAAAGTTACAGCAGTACAAAAACTGAGTGTAGGCCAAGCCTAAGGACAAATAACGTAATGCTTTATCTCTCTGGAAGCATGAGTGTCCTGAGGCCAGATCTACACCACAGACTTCTGCCGGTAGCTGTGTTGGGCAGGGCTGTGAAGCGGTGCAATTCCAGACAGACCTCTCTCTTGTCTATTTAGAAAGTAAGTTCTTCAGGCCAGGGGCCGTCACTTTCAATGAATCTGTGTTTGAGGGGGTCTTCCTGGTTCTAATGGTTTTGAAAACCTTTCAACAAAGGATCTTTGATAGAGGTGGGGGGAAGGGGCGCTTGCTGCTTCCAAGAATTTTTCTGTTGAACATTTACTACCCAAAGCTTTTAAGGAAGGAATGCTGGTGAGTAGTTAGACTTCAAGCCTGGGAATTGGGACACTTGGGGTCTCATCTGTACTATAGATTTGCTGTGTGTTCTTGAGCAAGCACTTAACCTCTGTCTGACTTTCCTACATGGAGAAAAAGCTCAGAATAGCAAGTGCTGTACACGCAAAAAGAAAAGAAGTACTTGTGGCACCTTATAGACTAACACATTTATTTGAGCATAAGCTTTCGTGAGCTACAGCTCACTTCATCGGATGCATTCAGTGGAAAATACAGTGGGGAGATTTATATACATAGAGAACATGAAACAATGGGTGCTACCATACATACTGTAACGAGAGTGACCACTTAAGTGGAGCTATTACCAGCAGGAGAGCGGGGAGGAAAAAACCTTTTGTAGTGATAATCAAGGTGGGCCATTTCCAGCAGTTGACAAGACCGTCTGAGGAACAGTGCGGGGGGGAGGGAATAAACATGGGGAAATAGTTTTACTTTGTATAATGACACATCCACTCCCAGTCTTTATTCAAGCCTAAGTTAATTGTATTCAGTCTGCAAATTAATTCCAGTTCAGCAGTCTCTCATTGGAGTCTGTTTTTGAAGTTTTTTTGTTGAAGAATTGCAACTTTTAGGTCTGTAATTGAGTGACCAAAGAGATTGAAGTGTTCTCCGACTGGTTTTTGAATTTTATAATTCTTGATGTCTGATTTGTGTCCATTTATTCTTTTATGTAGAGACTGTCCAGTTTGCCAATGTACGTGGCAGAGGGGCATTGCTGGCACATGATGGCATATACCACATTGGTAGATGTGCAGGTGAACAAGCCTCTTATAGTGTGACTGATGTGATTAGGCCCTATGATGGTGTCCCCTGAATAGATATGTGGACAGAGTTGGCAACAGGCTTTGTTGCAAGGATAGGTTCCTGGGTTAGTGGTTCTGTTGTGTGGTGTATGGTTGCTGGTGAGTATTTGCTTCAGGTTGGGGGGCTGTCTGTAAGCAAGGACTGGCCTGTCTCCCAAGATCTGTGAGAGTGATGGTCGTCCTTCAGGATAGATTGTAGATCCTTGATGATGTGTTGGAGAGGTTTTAGTTGGGGACTGAAGGTGATGGCTAGTGGCGTTCTATTATTTTCTTTGTTGGGCCTGTCCTGTAGTAGGTGACTTCTGGGTACTCTTCTGGCTCTGTCAATCTGTTTCTTCACTTCAGCAGCTGGGTACTGTAGTTGTAAGAATGCTTGATAGAGATCTTGTAGGTGTTTGTCTCTGTCTGAGGGGTTGGAGCAAATGTGGTTGTATCATAGAGCTTGGCTGTAGACACTGGATCGTGTGGTGTGGTTTGGATGAAAGCTGGAGGCATGTAGGTAGGAATAGCGGTAAGCAGGTTTCCGGTATAGGGTGGTGTTTATGTGACCATTGCTTATTACACCATAGTGTCCAGGAAGTGGATCTTTTGTGTGGACTGGTCCAGGCTGAGATTGATGGTGGGATGGAAATTGTTGAAATCATGGTGGAATTCCTCAAGGGCTGCTTTTCCGTGGGTCCAGATGATGACGATGTCATCAATGTAGCGCAAGTAGAGTAGGGGCATTAGGGGACGAGAGCTGAGGAAGCGTTGTTCTAAGTCAGCCATAAAAATGTTGGCATTCTGTGGGGCCATGCGGGTACCCATCGCAGTGCCGCTGATTTGAAGGTATACATTGTCCCCAAATGTGAAATAGTTATGGGTGAGAACAAAGTCACAAAGTTCGGCCACCAGGTTAGCCGTGACATTATCGGGGATACTGTTCCTGACGGCTTCTAGTCCATCTTTTTGTGGAAGGTTGGTGTAGAGGCTTCTACATCCATAGTGGCTAGGATGGTGTTTTTAGGAAGATCACCAATGAATTGTAGTTTCCTCAGGAAGTCAGTGGTGTCTCGAAGATAGCTGGGAGTGCTGGTAGTATAGGGCCTGAGGAGGGAGTCTACATAGCCGGACAATACTGCTGTCAGAGTGCCAATACCTGAGATGATGGGGCGTCCAGGATTTCCAGGTTTATGGATCTTGGGTAGCATATAGAATACCCCAGGTCGGGGTTCCAGGGGTGTGTCTGTGCAGATTTGTTCTTGTGCTTTTTCAGGGAGTTTCTTGAGCAAATGGTGTAGTTTCTTTTGGTAACCTTCAGTGGGATCAGAGGGTAATGTCTTGTAGAAAGTGGTGTTGGAGAGCTGCCTAGCAGTCTCTTGTTCATATTCCAACCTATTCATGATGACGACAGCACCTACTTTGTCAGCCTTTTTGATTATGATGTCAGAATTGTTTCTGAGGCTGTGGATAGCATTGTGTTCTGCACGGCTGAGGTTATGGGGCAAGTGATGCTGCTTTTCCACAAAAGCATTAGCTCCCCGTGTGAACACTCTTATTCTGCTCTGAGTGCCTTTGGAAGTGCATTAACCTAAACCCACATTCATTGTGAAGTAAGTGTCCGCACAGAGAGTTAGTGCAGACTAGCCATTGCACTGTAAATGCACACACTAGCTACTCTGCAATAGCTTTCCCATGACTTCCCTGTGTAGACAAGCCCTTAGGTTCTCTGGGTAAAATACTGGCCCCTTGAAATCAGGACAGAACTTGTAGTGGCTTGGCTTCAGTGGGGCCAGGAGCCAGGCTGTACAGAAAATAATGCTTTCCCAGTTGTGCAGCTGTAATCCTTATTGTCATCATGTGCTTTGAGATCCTTAGAGGAAGGGGTCCGTTGTATGTGTAAAGTACTGTTATTAGAGCTTCTCACAAAATGGTAAGTATTTTCTGGAAAAAAAATGGAAAAAAAAAGTTGGGGTATTCTCTACGTTTTTAATGGTTTTATTAAAAAAAAAATTTTTGCTTTCCAAAAACTTAACTTAACTTTTTGTTTGTTTTCAGGGTTTTTTTAAGTCTGAAAACTTTTTTCCAGTTTGTCATTGAAAAGTTTCTTTTGAAAAAATTTCTGCTGAAACATTTCATCTAGCTCTAGTTACTCTGACCCAAAGCAGTTGTATCTCCCTCCTGTAGCATCCAGTTCCGGGTTTTCCTTGAACAGAGAAAGGAGCTTTTCTGTTTTTAAGATGCAGGTACTATTTTTCCTTCTGTCCAAAGCTGCAAACTACTGCACTTAAAACCTGTTCTGCACTATTAAATAATTCACAGCCTAGCTATTTGTATTGAAATTCATCCCGTTTCTTGCATATGCATGTAGTGGTCATGCTCTTATGAATGGCTTCTACTACCCACTCGTATGTGGTTCAGAAAGAGTTGTTGCCTTAGTTTGAACGGACAGAGAATGGGCATAGAAGGAGGCAAACTCTGTCTTACTCTCTGTAGTATCAGGATGACTTCACCTTATAGAGTGTGATCAGCGTGAGTCGCAGTTCATGATGGTGCTTTTAGTCTTAAGGGTCAGAATTTCTTTAATGATTTCCCAGGTAGGAAAGGTTTAGAGTAGCAGCCGTGCTAGTCTGTATCCGTAAAAAGAACAGGAGGACTTGTGGCACCTTAGAGACTTAACAAATTTATCTGAGCATAAGCTTTTGTGGATTACAGCCCACTTCATCGGATGCGTAGAATGGAACATATAGTAAGAAGATAGATAGATAGATACATAGAGAGAAGGTGGAAGTTGCCATGCAAACTATAAGAAGTAGGAAAGAATGTCTCTCCTTTCTGAAAACCAGGAGGCTGCAGATAAAGAATGTAACAGCTTGTACGAATGCCCATTAGAGCAACTTAAAACCTGGCTCACCTGCCTGGGCATGGAATGCCCTGAGAGAACTTGCTGTGACTTTGCTAGAGAGAGATCTTACTCCTGTAAATATGTCTGATTTGGGAATGTCCCTCTGGATGTAGTGAGCAGTCAGGGGTTATGATCAAACCAGGAGGATGCACAAATCAATCTGATATACAAGGGTTAAACTGGCTATCCCAGAAAGTTTTCTAGAACTCTAGAACAATAGAGTTGCATTGTGCTACTCTGATACCGATAACAATTGAAATGCATCATGCTGCAGGATGATACCAGAAAAGCGTCAAGGCTAAAGTCTGGTTGGAAAACATGTGGAGGCCAAAGCTATACTATAAGTCGGAACCACACGTATAACCAGATTCCCTGACACAGCTTGTCTTTGTAGCGTAGCTCAAATCAGATGAGCACCCAAAAGGTTGGACACTTGTCAAAGGCTTTGCCAAACCTCTTGAGTTTGCAAAATTGGGCAGAATGTTGTGTGATGCTTCTGGCTGGGCTGGAAGCAGAGTGAGGTAAGTTTGTATCCTGGTGTTTTGACACCTCTGCTTCTCCCAGGAAGGGCAGCGGGCATGAGAATGAGAAATGCTTCTTTTTTGGAGGGAGCGAGGGGGATTAGAAATTGTAAGCTCTTCGGGGCAAGGACTGTCTTTGTTCTACATATGTACAGCACCCAGCACAATGGGGTCCTGGTGTATGACTGGGGTTGATAGGCACTACTTCAATACAAATAGTAATGCTAACCGTAATTCTCAGCCTCTTCGCCAAAGAGGCTCGGCTGACTTGTTGGGTAAAGGTGCTCCGGTGACATGGTGGGGGTTTAACTGTCTCAGTCAAAAAGAAAGTGGGGAATCGGTTCTTATTTAATCCAGACTGAGGACCTGATCCAAACCCCCACTGAAGTCAATGGCATGAGTCAAATGCTTATAGTTGAGCATGAGCTTGAGTGTGTTGCTGGGTAAGGGGCAGAGCACACAGCACCTTGCAGGATCGAGCCTGTCGAGACAGCAGAAATGCAGAGACTACTTCGCCTCGTTCTTGGATTGGCTGCAGGCCCGTTCTCCTGTAGCATGGAGACAATTTCCCATTAGCGCTGAAGAGCAACATGCACAGTTACGTTCATTCAAGCAGCATATCAGTGTGTGGTTTTTTTCCTCCTTGCTGCCCGTGCTGAGGCTGTATCTATACTGTGACCAGCAGCAGCAGCACTGCAGCTACACTGCTGCGGTGCCATAGCGTGGACACTTCCTGCGCCCATGCAAGGGTTTGCCTTCGATGCAATTAGTCCACCTCCCCGAGCGGGGGTTCTCTCCCATCGACCTAGCCGCACCCACACCAAGGGCTAGGTTGGCCTAACTACAGTGCTCGGATGTGTAAACTTTTTTCACAGCCCTGAGTAACATGGCTAGTTCGGTCTCAGTTAAGTGTAGACCAGGCCTTAGGTGGATGATCTAATGGGCTCGGGATGAAGCAAAAGCCTCTCTCATTAAAGGGCTTCTAGGAACTGATATGGCAGGGATTCCAGCTTATGCTCTTCCCAACTAATCATCATGTATACAAGGCCCCGGGGAGGGGAGGGACCTGACGGCATCTCAGGAGGATCAGTACTGGCAAGTTGTGTTTAAAAACAATGCTCTTGTACAATGTAAACCTCTTCGCAGCAGAGAGCTTTTATTTCTATTTCATAGCAATGTGAAGGCAGCTTTATGAATCCCTAAGAGGTGTCACAGCTTTGCCCTTTGCCTTTTCTTGCTAGCTAGCATTTCAGCTCCACAAGTTCAAGTCCTTTATCATGTCATTGCTTAGATGAAAGAATCCTCTTCCGAAACCTAGCTTCAGGTCTGGGTTTGCCTTTGCTGAAACTGGGAATATGTTGCCAGTAGTGCAAATTGGCCTTTCAGGAAAAGAACGAGATGGGGAGTTTTTTAATCTTAACTCGCTGAGTCTGGAACTGTTTGACCTAAAAAATCCCACCCGCTCCATGAGATTTCTCATGAATGGGAAGCAGGGTCTGAATGAGCGCAGTCAGTGCAACTGTGGGAAAGAGTATATCAATCAAGCGATCAAAGACTTGCTGAGAAACTTGGTGCTGGGAACGCTCAGAATCCTTCCATTCAGAGTTCAAAAGTTTGTGTCTTTCAACCACATGGGCATGGAGCCTGGAGAAAAGGGTTTTCCCATGCTGTCTCTTGTGTTCTCTGAAGCATCTTCCTCTATGACTTATTTATAGATGGAGAGCACTAAGACACGATGGAAATCTTGAGGAGAGAAATGAGTGTGTTCCTAAAGCCGCTACACCTATATATTATCTGCTGTCACAATTAAGCCTGGAAAGCTTTGAAATCATGTTTATTAAAGGAATGGATACTTTGCACTTCTATAATGCCTTTTATCTGAGGATCTCAGAGAGCTTCAAAAAGCCACACAATACCCCATGGGTTTGAATAGGTAAGGAACCTATAGGAGAATTACTTCACCTTTCACTGAAATGCAACTGCCTCTGAGGTGGAATGCCAGCTATTTGACAGCGCACAGCAACAGCATGCACTCAGGCTAAGCGTTCTGCTCATGTTATCAAGATTTTAGAGTTTCCACATATTCCAGCAATATATGGAATAATTGTTTCCTTTAAAATTTTGTACTTCTAAAGTGTAAGGACTAAATTCATAAATTCCAAGGTCAGAAGGGACCATTTTGATGATCTAGTCTGACCTCCTCTGTAAAACAGGCCATAGAACGTCCCCAAAATAATTCCTAGAGCAGATCTTCTAGAAAAACATCCAGTCTTGATTTTAAAATTGTTGGTGACGGAGAATCCACCACAACCCTTTGTAAATTGTTCCAAAGGTTAACTACGCTCACTGTCAAAAATGTACGCCTTATTTCCAGTCTGAATTTATCTAGCTCCAGCTCACAGCCATTGGATTGGGTTGTACCTTTCTCTGCTGGCCTGAAGAGCCCATTTTTAAATATTTGTTCCCCATGGAGGTACTTATAGACTGTAATCAATCACCCCTTAACCTTCTCTTTAAGGTAAATAGATTGAACTCCTTGAGTCTATCACTATAAGGCATGTTTTCTAATCCTTTAATAATCCTTGTGGCTCTTCTCTGAACCCTCTTCAGTGTATCAACATACTTTAGGTGAACCTAATTTAATGTAGTTTACACCTTTCTTCTGCCCCCTTGGGTATATATTGCATCACCTTAAATTCATTTAGACTCCCTTAGATTTCCTTAAACTTACCCCTACTTACCAATGTGCAACTTACACCCCATTACTTGCTATTATTACAATAGCGCTAATGTTACTAATGTTGCCTTACCTGGTGATTTCCTTGATTTGTAATGTTCATGCCAATAGGAAATGCATTTGAGAGCACAATGCTGCATGAGCTGTGTTCCTGTGTGGGATTGGTTCTCTAGGTTTCTTCCTCTTCAAAATCAGAAATGGACTAGTTAATATATTCCTAGGAGGCAGGGAGCCCCCAGAGGGTAGTCAGATAATACAGCCACCATAGCACTTTCAGCAGGAGGTACTTGGCCTCCGCAAAGGAGATTGCAGTGAGCCCAAACCTGACTCTCTTGTGATGAAATTGCATGATCTCATTTTGCTAAGCCTTCCTCCAGTACCAAAATCCTTCCAGGGGCTAGTGCATGATGGGGGACCCTGAGGGACAGACAGGAGAGCAAGAAGAGAGAGAAGGGCGGAGGGGAGAATAACATTCTGGAACTGAGGAGAGGCCGAGAGATAAGAGCACTTGGGGATGTGCTTAGTGTTAATTAGTTGGTTTCAGAGTAGCAGCCGTGTTAGTCTGTATTCACAAAAAAGAAAAGGAGTACTTGTGGCACCTTAGAGACTAACAAATTTATTTGAGCGTAAGTTTCGTGAGCTACAGCTCACTTCATCGGATGCATTGGATGAAGTGAGCTGTACCTCACGAAAGCTTATGCTCAGATAAATTTGTTAGTCTCTAAGGTGCCACAAGTACTCCTTTTCTTTTTTGTTAATTTGCTGTGTTTAGTGCTTAGATACAATAGTAATAGGTGCCTTAGAGATACCTGAGAGGGAGAGAGAGAGAGCAGTTTTTCCAACTAATCTGCATAAATCAAGACCTCCTGGCTTTATTTGATCCATCACAGGAATCCCTTCATTCACCACTGAAAAGTAGCCATACCAGAGGGCACAGTACAGCAGGGCAAATTGACTAGTCTTCTCCAGCCCTCTTGTGTTGCTCAAAACTGTAGGAAATCCTCAAATGGTGTAGAGGCAACATAGCCTGCTCCAGTGCCAACCCCTGAGCCCAGCATGTGAGGTCTGCTAAGGGCTGGAGAAATACAGTACTTCAGTAGTTCTCAGCTGGTGGGTGGACCTTGGGTAGTTTAGAGCAGCCCTCAGGCTGCTTTAAACTACACTGAGAATGAGCCAGCCAGGGAACCAGGAAGCCATAGCTGACTCCCTTGCAGCTCCTCGCCACCTACCACAGCAGAGAAGAAGCTAGGGCAGTATCTAGTTAACAGTATAACACCAACATTACCCAAGAGGTTAGGAAAGGGAGCGAGGAAAGAAGAGTGCTATGCCCAGGTGAGGTTGCAGAGGGATTTGGCAGAACGTTGTTCCTATCACTGGGATTTGGCTTGGGCACTGGAGTTCACGCCCCTCTTCGATACAAGTGCCATCACCGCAGATGTTCTGAACTTGAATCATAAAACCCATCTTGAACAAATAACAAATGTGCCTTATACTTGCTGTAAGAACAGAAGGCCTGGCTGGGATGATTTAGTTGGGGTTGGTCCCACTTTGAGCAGGGGGTTGGACTAGATGACCTCCTGAGGTCTCTTCCAACCCTAATCTTCCATGATTCTAAGCAAAAACTGTGAGTTTTATTACTCCCAGGAGTACCATAGATCCAGGGCAAGTTTCCACCTTTGTGTACTAACGTTTGGATGGCAGTTGTATCCGACGAGACATTGATGGTGTGACTCTGAAAACAGTGGGGCTGTAATGGAAAGTAGGTGGTGGGGAAATAACCTAATGAAGGGGTTTACTAGTTAGTCAAAAAAAAATTAAGAAAACTGCCACGAGATGCATGGAAGTGCATAGATGCAACGTAGAAGACACTCACTGTATTCAGGTTATCATGTACGAAGTAGCTTTCAGTTCATACAGAGTTGCCACATGTCTATCCTGCTAGACGAAGCCAGCACATCACTAGTCTTTGGTTCAGGTTAGAAAAGAGGCAGGACTCAGTTGAAATGAATATAAAAGATTCTTTATTGAAGTGACCGGACGTAAACCCTTTGGTCCTTTCTGGCTCACTTGCTCCCAGACCGTCACTGGGATACTTGCTGCTGTCTAGTTTCTCCTTGAAATCTAGCCTGGCTTTAGCTTTGAGGAAAGGGTCTGATGACTCCACTTCAGCCACTTTTGCATTGTGACTTCTTGGTGTTGTCAATATGCCATGACATAGCCTTTGTGATATCTCCGGCATCCATGAGTGAGGCTAGAACTTGCCATTACGCTAGGTGCTGCTCTTTGGCACATCTCTTGCAGAGAGTGACTATTTTATCAGGTCGTGTTTTATTCAGGAAGATAAATTGGGCCCAAACTTGACCCTGGATTCACCTCTACAAATAAATATAGAGAAGTTAAAGTGGCCCATTTGCTGTCTCCCAGGAGAGTTGCTGCTGTTGCTATCAGCCTTAGCAGGGTAGTTGGTAAATAGCTTCACTCCAGCACTTGCAGGTTATAGGTCAGTAACACATGGCAATAAATAATGGGCCTTCCATCAGCCCTTTGGGTCACAATTTCTGTATGAATTCGTTGTAGGGCTTTATAGGTCCTGCGAGGGCATGTGCAGCAGAATGAGGAGAGGTATTCATACCTACGCACACACTACACACAGCAGGAATGTGGGGATGCCTGTGTGTTGTTGAGCTATCAGAGCCATTGAAAAGAAGGTGACTAGGACATTACTAGACCAAAGAACAGGAATAGCCCAAACACAAGACCGGGTAGTAATGGGGGACTTCAACGCCCTGGATACCTGTTGGAAAAGCAACATGGCAAAACACACAATGTCCAATAAGTTCTTGGAATGCCTTGGGGACAACTTTTTGTTTCAGAGCGTGGCACATGTAACCAGGGGGCAGCCATGTTAGACTTGATTCTGACCAACAGGGAGGAATTGGGTGTGAATCTAAAGGTTGAAGGCAAAAGTGATCATGAAATACAGATTTCATGATTCCAAGGAAAGGGGGTAAGAGCAGCAGAATAAGGATAATGGACTTCAGAAAAGCAGCCTTTATCAAACTCCGAGGAGTGGTAGGTAAGGTCCCATAGGAAGAAAATCTAAGGAAAAAGAGAGCTGGCAGCTTCTCAGAGATAATATTAAAGGTGCAACAGCAAACTAGCCTGATGTGAAGGAAAGATAGGAAGAATAGGAAGAGGCCACTATGGCTCCATTAGGAGCTTGTTAATGACCTGAAAATCAAAAAGGAATCCTACAGAAAGTGGAAGAATGGAGAAATTGTGAAGGATGAGTACAAAAGAACAGTACAAGCATGTAGGAATAGCATCAGAAAAGCTAGGGCACAAAATAAGTTACACTTAGCATGGGACATAAAAGGTAATAAAAAGAGGTTTTATAAATACATGAGGAGCAAGAGAAAGACAAAGGAAAGTGTAGGTCCATTACTTAGCAGGGAAGGACCACTAATAATGGACGACATCAAGAAGGCTGAGGTGCTTCATGCCGGTTTTGCCTCTGTGTTCACTAAAAAGGTAAATTGTGACCAGATACTTAACACAATTAATATTAATAATGAGAGGAAGGAACTCAAGCTGAAATTGGGAAAGAACAGGTGAGAGAATATTTAGATAAGTTAGATGTATTCAAAATGGCAGGACTTGATGAAATGCACCCTGAGGTACTTAAATAAGTAGCAGAAACAATCTCAGAACCATTAGCTATTATCTTCGAGAGCTGATTCATAGATTCATAGATACTAAGGTCAGAAGGGACCATTCTGATCATCTAATCCGACCTCCTGCACAGCGCAGGCCACAGAATCTCACCCACCCACTCTTATGGGTGAGGTTTTTCATAGGAGTGGGTGGGTGAGATTCTGTGGCCTGCGCTGTGCAGGAGGTCGGACTAGATGATCAGAATGGTCCCTTCTGACCTTAGTATCTATGAATCTATGAATCAGCTCTCGAAGATAATAGCTAATGGTTCTGAGATTGTTTCTGCTACTTATTTAAGTACCTCAGGGTGGAGGAGGTCCCAGATGACTGGAGAAAGGTACTATGTTTGCCCATCTTTAAAAAGCAGAAAAAAAGAGGACCTGAGGAATTATAGCACAATCATATGCAGGATGCTGGAACAATTTATATAGTGGGGGTGCTGAGAGCCATTGAACCAAACTGTAAACCCTGTATATAATGGAAACCATTTCAAGCCAGGGGGCACGGCAGCACCCTTAATTCTAGCACCTATGGTCAGATGGCCTTTTGTACCTGAAAAGATACTGGAACAAATTAATCAATCTATTTGTAAGCACCTAGATGATACTAGGGTTATAAATAATAGTAAAGATGGGTTTGTCAAGAACAAATCATGCTACACTAACCTAGTTGCTGACCTAGTGGATGAGGAAGCTATAGATGTGCTATATTTTGATTTTAATAAAGCTTTTGACACAGTCCCATATGACTTGCTCATAAGCAAGCTAGGGAAATGTGGTCTTGATGAAATTACTGTAAGGTGGTGCTCAACTGGTTGAAAAATCAAAAAAAAACTTTGTGAGGGATTGCTAGCACTTTGGAGGACAGAATTAGAGTTCAAAATGACCTTGACAAATTGGAGACGTTTTGGTCTGAAATCAACAAGATTTAATTCATTAATGACAAATGCAATGCACTACACTTAAAAAAAATGCAAATGCACAACTACACAATGGGAATAACGAGGTAGGCAGTAGCGCTGCCGAAAAGGACCTGGGGGTTATTGTGGACCACAAATTGAATACGAGTCAACAATGTGATGCATATTAACAGGAATGTCATGTGTCAAACATAGGGGGTAATTGTCCTGCTCTCCTTGGAACTGGTGAGGCCTCAAATGGAGTACTGTGTCCAGTTCTCGGCCCCAGGCTTTAGGAAAGATTTGGAGAGAGTCCAGAGGAGAGCAACAAAAATGATAAAAGGTTTAGAAAACGTCACCTATGAGGAAAGGTTAAAAAAAAACAAGCTGGGCATATTTAGTCTTGAGAAAAGAAGATGGGGGGGACTTGATAAGCTTGTTATAAAGAGGACTGTGATCAATTGTTGTCTGTGTTCACTGAAGGTAGGGTAAAAAGTAATCATCTTAACCTGCAGAAGAGATTTAGGTTAGATATTAGGAAACAATCTAACTTTAAGGGATGTTAAGCTCTGGAATAGACTTCCAAAGGAGGTTGTGGAATCCCCGTCACTGGAGGTTTTTAAGAACAGGTTAGACAAACGCCGATCAGGGACGATCTAGGTTTACTTGGTCCTGCCTCAGCACAGGGGGCTGGACGTGATGACTTCATGGGGTCCCTTCCAGCCCTACATTTCCATGATTCTATGATCAGTGTTTCTGTCATTGCAAATGCTCCTTCAGTGAAGCTGCTGTTTTTCATCTATTCTATGTTCTTTCAGAGATGGTCTCTCTCTTCTCCAAGTAGCAGCCGTGTTAGTCTGTATTCACAAAAATGCATCCGATGAAGTGAGCTGTAGCTCACGAAAGCTTATGCTCAAATAAATGTGTTAGTCTCTAAGGTGCCACAAGTACTCCTTTTCTGTTTGCAAATACACACTAACATGGCTGTTACTCTGAAATCTCTCTTCTCCCTCCATCTTTGACCATCTTGAGGGGTTCCAGAAGAGAACCCTGTGTTTTAAACATTCTTAGCCAGTTGCAATCAAAGATGGCCAGTTTGAAGGAGGGAATTTGTTTGTTTGGGGGTAGTGTGTCTGTGTGTGTGTTGGTTTTGTTTTTTTGCTTAAAGGGTTGCCCAGTCACTTCCAGCTAAAACAAATCTCCTTGTGATTGGTGAAGGAAATTCCAGCACTTTGAAAGTTACCACCCATTTGCACATTCTCTATGCCTGCCTAAAGAAAGAGCTATCACTAGCCCTACATTTGCCCATAAACTGAGCAAATGGTCAATATAGCTAGTGGTCAATATAAATGAGGATAAGTTCCCATTTTTATTTGAACTCTTTTTCCCCCTCTCCCAGTTGTTCATAACTTTCTCAAAATTCCTTTTTGGGTTGAATTGTTCTATATTTGGTCAATGCCCAAGGGATGGGATTTTTTCTAGGTAATAAGTTTGAGCTAAATCGATGGAGCTGTTTTCAGTTATTTGAGTATGAGGAAAATATATTATTCCTCAAATGTCAGACTGGGTTTAATTTGTAGATTGTAATGAGACTTTTTTTAAAAAAATGAAATCACATAGAAAATAAAAGTAGGCAGTTTTAAAGTTATGAATGTTTAATCTGCCTCAAAATCAGAACTTACAGTAGGTGCCTGCAAACTTTAGTTGGTGCTCAAATTTCAAAATTGGGGCCCATTAAGATTAGAAAGCTCATCTAATGATTTTAAGTACCTTAATTAATTATCTTTTTAGCATAAATGAAAATTTTCTGCCAAATTAAGTAATGGTACTTTTACACTGTCCGGGTTAAGGATGAGTGACCAAAATTATTTCAGCCATCTTTCATCCTTTCTGGTGGGTCTGCCACTGGAGTATATATGCAGTGTTGTAGCCATGTTGGTCCCAGGATGTTAGAGAGACATCTTTTATTGAACCAGCTGGAGTATATTGTAACATTGAGAGGTGGAGGGGGAGAAGAGGAGTGGCTTATATGTGGGCGATAGATTATGTGGGTTGGGGCCGGTTTTCCGAATGTGAGTAGTGAGTTTAGGTGCCTGATTTTCAGAGGGGGTGTGTGAGCACGTAAAATCAAGCCCCTGTAAGTGATCTCAGGTTGAGTCCCCCCAAAAATAGGCACTCGGAATCACTCTGTAAAATCTTGGCATTAACTCCTGAGTGGGGCCTGGCGTAATTCCACACTGATTTTTTTTTTTTCCCAAAGCTTGCATCCTGCAAGGAAAGAGTTAAGGAAATTTAAGTGCTTGGCGGGAGCCGTTCCCTGGTATTAGCCAATCAGAGGGGACAAAGGTTCAGCTCTGTGCCTGTGCTAAGGTAACAGGTGATTTGTTGTTTACAACATGGAGTTTTGTCAAGTCCCCTCAGGCACCAAGGGCAGGGGTTGGGAGAGCATGGGAGGAAAAACCTCTTGATCGTGGAGGTACTTGTGCAGCTAGCTTACTTCTGCTGAAAACATTTTCTGCTTTAGTCCCCTAAAGGAAGCTCTGGGTAAGGTGTCACTATTGCACTCCTTTGTTAGAGAGCACGCTTCCCAGGAAGAGTGGAAACAGCAGAGAGCAGCCAGCCTGGACAAGGAGTACAATGCCTTGCCATCCTGTGTGCACAAGGGAAGAGCATCTATCAGCAACTCAGTGGATTGTGTTAACCAGGAGCAGCCTTGCAACACTGTGATGGACAGAGAGGAAATACATACCCCAGGTTTACGGCTGTTCTGATCATTTGTGTGGTGAAGGAGTTGGAAAGATTGGGTATGGTATTGTTTTCATTTCCTGCCTAATGCTTAAAGGTCTAGAAAACATGACCTGTAAGGGAAGATTGAAAAATCTGGGTTTGTTTAGTCTGGAAAAGAGAAGAATGAGAGGGGACATGGTAACAGTTTTCAAGTACATAAAAGGTTCTTACAAGGAGGAGGGAGAAAAATTGTTCTTAACCGTTGAGGATAGGATAGGAAGCAATAGGCTTAAATTACAGCAAGGGAGGTTTAGGCTGGACATTACGAAAAACTTCCTGTCAGAGTGGTTAAGCACTGGAATAACTTGCCTAGGGAGGTTGTGAAATCTCATCATTGGAGATTTTTAAGAGCAGGTGGGACAAACAGGGATGGTCTAGATCAGCGCTTCTCAAGCTATCTGATGTGGGGGACCAGCAATTTTTTTTTCCAATGTGTGCGCAGACCGGCAGCCGATGGCTCGCGGTCCGGCACCCGTCCGCGGACCACCACTTTGAGTAGCACTGGTCTAGATAATACTTAGTCCTGCCATGAGTGCAGGAGACTGGACTAGATGACCTCTTGAGGTCCCTTCCAGTCCTATGATTCTAAACAGCAGCCACTTTTCACTCCAGGTGTGGCTGCTTTTTGAGATGGGAGCGTAGGGTTGTGTGTATGTATTTATACCTCCCTGAACTGGGTGGTGTGGGGGTGCACCACTGCCCTCTGCTGGAGAGAATCAAAACTGCTCTACTGTGTACCATAGGGCCTATGCAGCTTATGGCGCTTTAGCATAAGTGGTAAGGGACTGGGGCGGTGGAATAGTAGGATCTGACTTTGGAGCTGTTGCAGTGAAGTTTTGAGTATGTGGAGCGTACAGCTGTCTGATATGATACTGCCGCATGTAGGGAGCAAAGGAGTTGCAAGTTTGTAACTGAGAATGTACCCTATGCTTTGTAAAGTCCTTTGGGAGCCTTCAGCTTGAAAGCTGTTGTATGAGGCTTAGATAATAGTTCTGTTCCTGTGTCATGCCTTTTATTTGCAGTGTTTGTGCCATTCTTACTGACAGTAGAAATGCAAATGATTCAGGCAACCCCAATACAAACCATAAGGTCTAATATTTATGGCAGCAGGATTTTTAAGCAACGTATGAACTGTCTTATTCTCCAGCCAGGCCACTCCCATCCAGGGAGGGGTAGGAGGGAAATGAATAACGAGAATATTTCCATTGGTAGTGGTGAGTTGCAGGGCTGTAGGTGGAAGCTGAATCACTGCCCTTGAAATTCCTCATGCCCAGTTAATTATAAGCCCAGGCTGGATTCACAATACTGAGTTGTTAAAACCTTGGCGCGGGAGGCGGAGATGGCGGCGGCTTGACCTGAAAATGGGCATGGTTTGTAAACACACCTTGAATTTTTTTCTCTCTCTACCCGTGAGACTGTTGGGGAGGCTGGAATGAGAGGTGGTCACCTTAGCTTGCTGGTGCCAGAGACATCAGCCAGCTGGCTCTGTGTGCGCGTCCCACTGTGGAACAGGAGATGAGACCAGTGGCTCTGATCCTTAGTGGAGCTACACCAATTCACATCAACTGAGCATCTGGCCCATGTACTCCCAATGCTTTTCACAACTCACTCGTCTAATAGTCTCCTCATTGCATTCTAAAGGGATAATTTATAACAGGGTTCTCAACTAGGGGTACGCAGAGGTCTTCCAAGTGGTACAATAGCTCATCTAGATATTTGCCTACTTTTACAACAGACTACATAAAAGCACTAGAGAGTCAGTACAAACTAAAATGTCATATAATGACTTGTTTATACTGCTCTATGTACTATACACTGAAATGAGCATACAATATTAATATTCCAATTGTTTTATTTTATAATTATATGGTAAAAGTCAGAAATTTTTCAGTACTAGTGTGCTGTGACACTTTTGTATTTTTATGTCTGATTTTGTGAGCAAGTTGTTTTTCAGTGAGGTGAAATTTGCGGGTACGCAAGACAAGTCAGACTCCTGAAAGGGGTACAGTAGTCTGGAAATGTTGAGAGCCACTGATTTAGAATGTAAGAACAGCTATACTGGGTCAATGGTCTGTCTGGCCCAGTGCCAGATGCTTCAGGGAAAACGAAGAGAGTGGGACATTTATCAAGTGATCCATCCCCTGCCGTCCAGTCCCAGCTTCTGGCAGTCAGAGGTTTAGGGACACTCAGAGCCTGGGGCAATGCAGAACCCATGTGTGATTGTAGAACATAGCCCTTCCAGGCCACTCGGTGCCTTAATAAAACAACACTAAGGTGCTGGGCAGCCCGTAGCTCCTGGGTGTGACTTGCGTGGACAACCAGTGAGTCACTCTTCTCTAACTGAGGGCAGAATCGGGTCTGTTAATTAACCATAACTGGGCAACATGCCTGAGTAAATCCCTAAAAGGGTGGAAATCCCCATGCAAACATAGGGCCCAATCTTGGAAGGTACTGACCCCTTCATTTCTCGTTGTGGAGTGGAAGGTGCTCAGCACCTTGCAGGATCAGATCATTTGAAAGCAGGGAAGTGCCATAGAATCATAGAATATCAGGGTTGGAAGGGACCTCAGGAGGTCATCTAGTCCAACCCCCTGCTCAAAGCAGGTCCAATTCCCAACTAAATCATCCCAGCCAGGGCTTTGTCAAGCTTGACCTTAAAAACCTCTAAGGAAGGAGATTGCACCACCTCCCTAGGTAACACATTCCAGTGCTTCACCACCCTCCTAGTGAAAAAGTTTTTCCTAATATCCAACCTAAACCTCCCCCACTGCAACTTGAGACCATTACTCCTTGTTCTGTCATCTGCTACCACTGAGAACAGTCTAGATCCATCCTCTTTGGAACCCCCTTTCAGGTAGTTGAAAGCAGCTATCAGATCCCCCCTTCTTCTTCTTGTCTACAGACTAAAGCATAGAGGGATCTAGGGTGGTACATGGCTCGCTGGTAATATGGCCAGCTGGATTGCCCCCTCTCACTCCCTATGTGTTGGAGACTTTGAGCTAGAATCTCCCCTGCGTCTCTGTATGGCCCCGAGGAGCAGGGGTAGTTGTTACAGCTACCTGCTCACGGCATTGCCAGTTTACACCAGCCACCGCTTGGGTGTAAGTTAGAGCAACTAGGAGCTGTCCTACTTACACCACTGGGCAAGGGGCCTTATGGATGCTATTCCAGTGGAGGAGCTGCATGTCCTATGCTGGGGGGTGAGGGAGTCAGCTCTGCCAGCTTCATACCAGCAGAGAGCAGGAGTGATGGAAGCTCCTTAAAAGTGTGGGGGGGGTCCACTGGTGCCTGAACTATGGCCCCGCCCCTCTTCCCTTGAGACCCCGCCCCATACCACCTCTTCCCCAAGAACTTGTCCCCTTCTTGCTTCTCTCTGCCTGCTTCCCTCCCCCGATCGCTCGCCCTTATGACTGGTAAAAAGTGATGGGGCCTTGGCCCCCGGACTCCCCCCTGTTCCGATGCCCTTGGCAGAGAGTCTCCCTTTGCCAGGGGAAATCTCCACTGGCTGTTTGCAGCCACAGCCCAGCTCCCTTGTGGTACCTGCAGGGTACAAAGGAGCTGGATCATAACAGAGAATCTGACCTTTAGTCTTCTCTAACCTGTCCTTCAGCACTGGAACTTTTATTCTATTTACATGGGTCTGACTTGTGCCAAGAACATTTCATGGTAACTCTATGAGCCCCCAAGGATTCAGTACTGCTTAGTACTTACGTGGTGCTTTTCCTCTGGAACTCTCAAAGGGCTGTACCAAGGTGAGCACTGAGCAGTATCCCTGTTTCTCAAATGGGGGAAACTGAGGCACAAGTAGGTCAAAGGACTTGCCTATGGTCACACAGGGATTTTGTGGCAGAGCTCAGAAGGGCTCTCAAGTCTCTTAACTCTGTCTTCCCATTGGTCCACCCTGCCCCTCCCTTCCCACCATTCCAGTGATTTCATCTGGCTTTAAAATATAGTTTTGACTGGACTTTGTCTGCCCTATGGTGATTGGCTGTCCAGCCCTCCCCCTCCTTCATGGTATCTTCACCTCAGCTTCACTCCATCCCTGCCCCTGTGGCTCTTTTCTTCCTTGCCCTGTCCCCTTCTGTGCTGCGTCCCGGGGTACCCAGAATTGTGAGGCACCTAGCTACCACCTGCCCTGTGCCTTCAGGGGGGGCAGGTGCCAACTTCACTGGCAATGCAAGCGCTCCCCTCTAGGCTTACGCAGACCCCACTGTCACTACAGGTTAGCGATAGGTGCACTCCAACTCCAACCGTTTCCCTGGAGCGTCCAGCCTCTGGTCCACCGGACACTCGCAATATTCACAGATCCGCTGCTTCCAAAGAAGCAGAACACCCAGTTTCCGACCTTCCCTTCAGATCACCGCTCTACTTCCCACACCGCACGTAGGTTTGAAATCCAGTCAAAGTGTATTTAACAAATGAGAGAGATTCAAGCAATAGCAAGTAGAATTATTGGAAACAAACGGCTACCTATGAAATAAAATCATAACACACATTCCAGAAGCTAGACTTAATTAACAAGATACTCACATCCAATACAGCATCACTCACCCAAAATCCCTTTTGGGACTGTTCACTGATCTGTGTTCGTGCAGCTTCTAGCACAATGTGGCCACATTCTTGGCTGGTCCTTAAGTATGGCCGTAATAAACACAATAATAATACGCGGCTTGACCTGTTGTTAATCGTGTTTATTACGGCCCTGCCTAAGGATCAGCCAAGAATGGTGCCCCATTGTACAAACACAGAATAGCAGACGGGTACACTGAGATTCTGGCCCCTCCCCCTCCATTGCCATATAGTTCACAAAACCAGCTTGAAGAGTGATGATCTTCTTGAAAAGAAAGGCCAAGACCCCACCCTCTTTGCCAACAGAACCAGGAGATGTTGGCATCCCTCGTGAAGGAGAAAGGAAGGGCTCCAGACTGGGTTAACTAAGGGAAATTTAATGTCTAGTGATCTACAGGAGGTCAGACTAGAAAGATGATCTAATGGTCCCTTCTGATCTTAAACTCTAGGTGCTCCCTGTAAACATCCACAAGGTCACTTCACTGTTTTCCTTTGGTTCCCTCCTTAAAACTTCCTTTCCTGTGGTGCCTACAAGAAACTTGACAACGGTCAGGCTGCTGGTGTGCAGAGAGCACTGCCCGTCACAGTGACCGGAATTGTCTCATTGTTTCCTTGTAATTGTCCCCATCTGTCTGTTTGTACCCATCTCTTGTCTTCTACTTAGATCAGAAGCTCTTTTGGGCAGGGGCCATGCGTTTTTTTGTTCTGTGTTTGTACAGCACCTCACACAGTGGGGCCCTGGGCCATGATTAGAGCTCCCAGCCACTACGATAACACTAATAATAATAAATAGTAATGCATCTGTGAAGATTAGCCTCTCCAGAAACTAAACCCTGGAGGAATCAGACTGTACCTGGAATCTTCTGCAAGATTTATCTTACTTTTTTTATTATGGGCTGTGGGCCAGGTTTACAAAGCGCCAGATTCTGACAGTCCTAAGAGCATTTTGCAGCATTTTACTCCACAACTAATCCCATGGCATCGTAAAGCAGGGTGTTATTTAAGAGAAGATGTAGGACTAGATAATCTCCTTGATCCACAGCAGAGCTCCTGCTGATAGCAAGAAGGGGCTTACACAGAGATCAAGGATAGCATGTGTTCCTTGTGTAGTCACGGTGGGCTTTCCAAAAGCTCGCCCCATTGACTTAACTGTGCTCTGACTGACTTCACTTTTGCAAACCACACCCGATACTTTTAGGGCTTGCTAGTCTTTGTCCCTCACAGTAAGCATGTGTCTCCTATCTCTATTACCCTCCTTCATTCCCTCTGATTGTCTTACACCCCACTTTATCTTCAGTTGGATTGTAAGTTCTTCAAGGCAGCAGGAACTGGCTTCCAGTGTGTGCATGCCTTCAGTGCCTCGCACATTGGGTCCTAATCTTTGTTGGGGCCTCTTGGTGCTCCTACCCCAAAAATCACCTTGCAATTACTGGGGTAAAAGTGATGCTGAGGACTTTTAGAACCCCTTGCAACTGGCTATTTGCACATGTTATTAGCCGGTATCTGCAGTAACTGTACGAGTTAGGTGCATGATTTTACCTCTAAATTATTTGAAAATCTGGCTAACTTTAAAAGGTGTGGATCAGCTCCAATGGGCTGCAGAGAGGGAAGCATGTGATCAGTGTCTCTGAAAATCAAGCCATTGCTGCTGAGAAATGATACCTCCCCACCCCTGTTCCATGCGTCTCTGGCTCCTTCTGCCACGATAGAGCCTTTAACCTTCTAACCTACCTGGCTGACCACTGTTCTCCGGTAATGGACAGGACACACGGGCAGTAGCGTAGTATAGAATCACCTTTTATATTGTATTAATGACAGTTATTTTTTGCCCATGTACATGGCCGTGTTTTTTCCCCATGCTGAGTAAATTGAAGGTTGTTTCATTACTACTTTGTCATTTGCCAGCCAGCAAATGCCTTGTCAACACTAGGGACAATAAACAACCTAGAAGGCTTGTAAAATGCTTTGTGCCTATGCACTAAAATGCCCCAAGAGGTCTAACAGCTGGGTAGCACAGCCAGCCTTCCAACGGGTTTAATACCTGGTTAAAGCTTCACCATTCATTCTGAACCAGTTTGGTCCCAGTGTAGATGCTAACAAGCTGAAACAGTACAGCTAGTCCTCCTGCTATTGGCCTGGCACCATCTCCCAGAATACACTGCTGCTGGGAGCCAAGGCAGGTGTTGTGGGATAGGTACCCAGAGGGCACTGCAGTTAAAATGGTTTGGGGGCGGTTCAGCATGGCTAATGGGGCTCACTGAGCCGTTTGTTTTTAAATGGGTTCGGTTACAGCTCGTTCACTTCTCTAGGGTGGATCTGGCCAAAATGGAGGCTTAGCATGTCCAGAGTCTCCTGGACAAAGGCTCTAGGTGTATGTCTATGCTGCAGTGAAATACCCGCAGCTGACCCATGTCAGCTGACTAAGGCTCGGGCTAGGGGCTGTTTAATTGTGGTGTACATATTCAGGTTCGGTCTGGAGCACAGGCTCTAGGACCCTCCCCTTTCATGTGTACACCACAGCCCTGTAACCCGAGTCCCGTGAACCCAAGTGTGCAGTGTAGACACACCTAGTTGTTATTTAGGAATCATCCAGGAGGGAACCGTGCAGCTTAAAGACTATTTTCTTCGCAAAATGATCCCTTGGCATCTCCAAGTGGAAAGCAGCAGCACCAGTCTTTTAGAGAGAGATTCCAAACCTGAAAAGCACGGGGAGGGGGGTGTATTTTTCTCCCCGCAGGTAGGAGAGAACTGACTGGGCCCTGTAACGCCATTTGTTAGCGCGGTTTCGTTCCTCGGCCAGTTTTGGGTCGCTTGGGTGAAGTTGTTTCAATTTGTGACGGAGGAGGAGGATGTTTGGGAGATGGGGGGCTCAGACTCAAAGTGAGCTGTGCTGACTCTGCCTTGTGTTGCTGGTTTCTAGTGAGCTGTGGCCAGTGCTTCGGGGGCAGCAGAGGTCACAAGGGGCTGCAAACCCAGCCAAAAGAAACATTTTTGAATTGATTCAGGTTGCTGGGAGGTGTGCTTTCAGCACTATCCTGCCAAAGCTGTTGCTCCCAGATTACAGAGTAGCAGCCGTGTTAGTCTGTATTCGCAAAAAGAACGGGAGTACTTGTGGCACCTTAGAGACTAACAAATTTATTTGAGCATAAGCTTATTTGTTAGTCTCTAAGGTGCCACAAGTACTCCTTTTCTTTTTGCTCCCAGATTAGAATCAAAGCCTCACCCCCAGTGGACATGGTGGCTCTGAAGGGCAAACCGGAATGTTTGTTTGAAAACAAATGCAACTGGACTAGATCCTGCCAGATGCTCAGTCACAATCATTAGCAGCATTTCAGGCCCACACCTACCCCCTTTCCCATCTTCTCGTTCTCCAACACCACTTCTCTGCAGTCCCTTTATTGCTCTGCTCACGCATGCTGGTGACCCGTGAGGGAAGTCCTATCTCTCTGGCTAAGGAAAAAAGCAAGTCTGTCCTCACTGGAGATCACTTGCTGTGTGTTTTTATTTTTTGCTTCACTTTCTCATTTCTACCACACAAGGAAATAATGTCTCCATTAGTCACACTTTAGATGAAAGTGCCAAGGATTGCAGGGTTGCCATCTCATGGTTTGACAGCGAATCTCTTATCATTCTTCTGGGCTGAAGGATCACGTAAATTGGAAAGAATCTCAGTTTGCAGTTAAAAAAAAAAATAGATTTCCAGGTCCTGTGGTTGTGGGGAAAAGTCAGAAAACATGAAACTTAAAAGCTCAGACACCAGCAAGCAAATACAAACACCACCAAGGTGTTAGTTCGAAGCCAATCTTACAATTTGGAAGGGGTCCAATGCATGATTTTTAAGTTTTGAAAAGCATGACAGGTGTGGAGAAAGTCAATAAGGATGTGTTATTTACTCCTTCTCATAACACAAGAACAAAGGGTCACCAAATGAAATTAAAAGGAAGACTTGTGGCATCTTAGAGACTAACAAATTTATTTGAGCATAAGCTTTCGTGAGTGAGCTGTAGCTCACGAAAACTTTTGCTTAAATAAATTTGTTAGTCTTTAAGGTGCTACAAGTCCTCCTTTTCTTTTTGCAGATACAGACTAACACAGCTGCTACTCCGAAACCTATCAAATGAAATTAATAAACAGCAGGTTTTAAAACAAACAAAGGAAGTATGTCTTCACACAACCACACAGTCAACCTGTGGAACTCTTTGCCAGAGGATGTTGTGAAGGCCCAAGGGTTCAAAAAAGAACTAGATAAATTCAAGGAGGATAGGTCCAGCAATGGTTATTAGCCAGGATGAGCAGGGATGGTGTCCCTAGCCTCCGTTTGCGAGAAGCTGGGAATGGGTGACAGAAGATGGATCACTTGTTTATTACCTGTTCTGTTCATTCCCTCTGGGGCACCTGGCATTGGCCACTGTCAGAAGACAGGATACTGGGCTAGATGGACCTTTGATCAGACCCAGTATGGCTTTTCTTATGTTCTTATTATTTGGGGTTGGCGATCCTGGGAGCGAGGCACGAGAAACTCAGCTTCCCGATGGCTGCAGCTTCCTGCTTTCTGAGTGGGTGGAAATGATCCCACTTTTTCCACAGAGTCCACCGCGCATCCCGACAGATTGGGCATGGAGGGAACAGAGCAGGGATCTGATCCACTCTGTGTCACCAGATAACACTTAGGGCTAAGTATCTGAATGGGGGAGGGGTCAGCTGCCATTTTTGGCCCTTTCCTTCCCTTGATTTCAGGGACAGCAGAAGCCACTAAGCAATCTATCCTAACCCTAAACTCTAAAAGTCAAGGGGGATAATGGCTGTTGACTGGATCTTCCTCTCCTTCCCTCACTGCCGGGTAGGCATCTGTGGCTGGGCAGGCCTTTGTGTGTTATATTAAATTTTTTAAAAGGGTGAATTGATTCCCCATGTGTAAGTCCACAGACTTCATGGCGTTGCTTTGGATTTACACTGGTGTAAATGAGATGGGAATCAGGCCCATCGACAGCACTCAATACATAACCAACCCCCGGGGCTCAATTCTAATCTCACTTGGGTGGCTTCATTGGGGCTGCTCCTTATTGACCAGTGCACCAAACTCAGATCAGAATAGGGCTGGATGCGTGCTGGTGATTGGTTTACCGCTCTTTAGCAACATTGAGACCATGGGACAGTGCCCCAGCCCCATTGTAGTTACCGTGAAGCACAGCTTTGAGCACATTGCAAGATCCCTTGTGATACAGGCTGATTTAAACCATTGCCAGTTTCTGCTTGTTTCTTTAAGTGCTTTAAAATAAAACCCTGGCACAAAATCAAGTTACTGGGTAAGATTATTTCTTTAGACTCTCCACAGGGCAGATCTTCCACTGCTGCAAACTGGTGCAGCTCCACTGTCTTCAGGGAGAGCAAAGGATGTGTCCCAAGGACTGTGTAGATGCTGCACCCTTCCAGTTGCTGTTGACACAGAGCAGGATCTCCCTGACGTGACATAGGCTATCACCGCTCTTCACCTGGCTCAATGTAGACTGTAGATGGGCTTTGCTATAACGCCTGTCTCAGTTCCAATCGTTCCTGCAATGCTCCCATGAAGAGTTTCCCTCTCCTTAAACATTCAGGAGACTTTTGTAATTAAATGCCCAGCGGGCATAGGCCACGTGACCAGAAGGGCTATTCTTACTGCAAGGTCAAACACGTTTACCCCTGTAAGATTTTGGTAGCCTGCTTTCACGACTCAGTCTTCTGGTGCTGCTATCCTTTTTCTTTTATTAAAGCAGTTGAAGGCCGGTGTGGCAAAGCAATGAGCTGTTTGCTGGATTACTTGACCTTCCTTAAGAATGTGTAACATAAGCAGCTGGTTCTAAAACTGTCTGCGTGAGTCTTGGCTTCAGTGTTTAAAAATGAGTCTAGCACATTGGGGCTGACGGGATATTTTCTCGGTGCTGTAATGGCTTGAGCCAAAGCCCACAGAAGTTGTTGAGAACCTTTCCATTGTCTTCAGTGGGTGTTGGAATGGGCCCTGGTCTAGAAATGTTGGTGAACAGCCCAGGAAAGTCTCCACAATTCAGTTGGCTAGTGTGATACTTTTTTTTTTTTTTTAAATGTGTCCAGCTCTGTTAACGAAAAGCCAGAACTTGCAGCCCTTGTGGGAGGAAGGGCTGTATCATTAGTTATAACTTGGCTGACAGGCATGCCTAGAGGCCTCACTGTGTTAGGTGCTGAACGTATATCCTAGTGAGAAAAAGTCTCTGCCCTGATGAGCTCACAATTTAAATAGACAAGGCACAAAGGGGTGGGAGGACACACTGAGTCACACAGAGTGGAAGTGACTTGCTCAAGATCATACAACAGGTCAGCAGAACTGGGAACAGTACACGTCTCCTGGTCGCCTGGACCACGCTATTGTAGAATTAGGTCCTCAATACAAACTAGGAATGTTCTGTGCGAGTGGGCGCAGTTCATACAGTACTGGCCCATGCGTTAAGGCAGTGCCACATTTGTATTCAGCAGGCATAACTAACGTTAGTTATCATCGTGAGATTGTGACCGTGCTCTGTGATATTATTTTTCTACTTGTTCCCTGGGGTGAGCGTTCTCACTGGCAGGACCTCAGCTGGGAAACTCCTTCCTAGAGCCTTACCCTAGTTGCGTTCAGAACAAAGTGTGAGACCTGATGAGAGCTTAGCTATTCAGTAGAGTCTGATTAAGGACCTTACTATTGATTGGTTAGTTGTTCATCAAGTGCTTGGAACACACAAAGACCCCAGAAGTGCTGAGTCATGTTTGAGTCTTACATTTGTATAGGGGCTGTCATCCAGACAAATCCCAGAGCATCTTAGGATATGTCTATGTTGCAGCTTGAAACATGCCTCCCAGCCTGGACAGAAAGACTCACGCTAGCTTTGCTCAGGTTAGCGCGCTAAAAATAGCAGTGTGAATGCAGTGGCTCGGGCTAACCGCCTGAATACAAGCTCGGGTGGCTAGTCTGAGCCATCCACTCGTGCTGCAGTGTTCCCGCTACTATATTTTAACGTGATAGCTTGAGCAAAACTGGTGAGAGTCTTGTCTACCTAGGTTGCGAGGCACCCTCCCAGCTGCAGGGTAGCCATACTTTACAATTGCCAGTAGCGATTTGGATCTCCCAGTGTGGCCACCTCTAGGGTGAAACATGGCAGCTGTTGAACAGTGCACTACAACACTAAACAACAGTTAAGGACAGGAAAGAAAGAAGTAAGTAAAATCAATAGAAATTGTATAGGGACTGTAGAGAGACAGAATGTAAATAGCAAAGCTGGTGTTTAGCAAGGAGAATGAAGTTAATACCCCTACTTTTGCCAAACATGCTGTGGATCTTTGATGAGTACAGAGTGGCCTGGACCTTGGTTTTATGTTTCCACGTCCTCCTGAGGCACTGGTCTGAGTATCTCTTCCAAGGGAAGAGCTCCACCTGCTGAATAAGTAACACCATCAATAAGTACTTTAGGACTTATGCTGTTAGGTTCAGTTTGATTGTTAAACTGTTGCTCTTGTGTCATAATAATAATACCTAGCTCTTGTCTAGCACTTTTCATCAGTAGATCTCAAAGCTCCTCACAAAGGAGGTCAGTGTTATTATCCCATTTTGTAGATGGGGAAACTGAGGCATAATGAGGAAACGTGATTTACCCAAGACTACCGAGCAGGTCAGTGGTAGAGCCAGGAATTGAATGACTGGGTTTTCTAAGTCCCAATCCAGTGCTCTATCTGCTAGGCTGCACTGCCTCCCCCAAGACAGGATAAGAAATGGGAATATCTGAAGATGTGGGCTATCTGGAGTAGCTGTAGTGTGGGCTTTGAGCAACTGAGCTAGCACACAGATAGTTACTTGCCCAGGAGAACACCATCCCCAGCCTCTCCAATTTTACCCTCAGTCTCAGCCTTCCACTGGATGTTGTCCTGTACAAGCAATGAACCTACCAGCCAAGTACAAGCCCTTGCAGTACTCCACACCTTCCCCTGATCAGGAAATCCCCAGCAATCAACAGTTAGGACAGAACAGGCTGTGTGATTGTAAAGCATCTTCAACCCAAGGGATGCATAGCAGGATGATCAAAGGGCACGTGAGGAAAAACTGAGTGCATGTCCTTGAAACAAGTTGATCTGCTCTCTCATTTCTAGCACAGAAGAGAAAATTGAACTGACTTTCGTCTTACCTGTTTTCTTAAGTGAAGGTGACGCTTTCCCCATTTCTAGGCAGGAGCAGCTGGGAAAGAGTCATGGGAGGCTTCCATTTAAAAAACAACAGCAACAACAAAACCTAGCTCTCATGGTTGCAAAGTTGGCCCTCTGTATGTGAGTGCAACATAAATTTATGCCGTGCTGCCTGCCTGAGTCTGCAGGCTGACAGCGCCCATGCTGCCACTGCTGCCAATCAGAATCGTGTGGTTAGCTATGAAACTGGCAAGAATCAGATCAAGTGTTGCTGGTTGGGAATGCTTGGAGCAGCAGGAGGGGTAGAATCTGGATAATACACTTGTGACTTCTCTGCTTGGGAGGAATGCAGCCATCCAGAATCAAGCTGATAAAAACCCCAGCCTGCCATCACGTAGTCCCTACAGGATTTTGTGTGTGTGTGTGTGTGTGTGTGTGTGTGTGTTTTGCATGGCACGATGGACTCTTGTATGATTACATAATTGTCAGGAACACTTTCCAATCCAGGCAAAAGTGCACTAGTGCCCCTTTACCCTTCCTCCTTCCTCTACTCCCTCTGTTCTTCTCTCCTGTTTCCTGGGTGGTCTGGGAAAGAAGCATGGATGTGGGGCTGCTCTTCCTGTGGGCGGCTTGTGGGAGCAGGAGGGGAAACCAGTTGAGTGGGAGGATTTATTTTATTCACCAGGAGAGTACATGTGAGCAAGATTGTCTCCTAAGGGAGCTGTGACCTGTCCACAGAGTGTTTGTTATGATGGTATGGAAAGCATTGTTATGATGGCCCTCTCCAGCTGCTTCCTTCTGAAAAGAGGCTGAAAAAACTAGCACTGTTTACCTGAGAGAGAGTGATGAAGGCATTAAAAAATAACGATTGGTCTCGAGAAGATGGATCGACCTCTGCTATTTGTCCTTCCTCTCAATACAAGAACAAAGGCACAGTCAATGAAACTTAAAGGGGGCAAGTTTGCAAATTGAGTAAACGGAATATTTTATATACAATGAACGGCTAGCCTGTGGAACTCATTGCCACAAGACATTGGTGAGGCAAAGAGCTTAGCAAGAGTGAGAAGCTTGTTGTCTGCCTAGAGCAGCAGATTTCTGTATCCACGGGGTTGCTGAGCCATCAGAGGTTGGGAGTAACCTTGTATCTTCAGGTCTTGTTTTATTTCTTTTAAATAACTTTAAAATAATGGAAGCATTGTGAGAAATCCATTTTCTGTGAAAAAAGAGGGTAAACTGGCTAGCACATGTGGTTTGTATCACTGCCCCCCTCTGGAGAGAATCAGAATTTCTCAGCTGTGTGACTTAGTCCGTATACCGTTAATGCTGAGTCTCCTTTAGCTTAGATGGTAGAGGCCTGTGCTCTCAAAATAAGAGGAGCTGAGTTCTATCCCTGCTGTCACCATGATGTTCAGCATTGACCATCACATGTCACATGGGCAACCGTGAAGTCCAAGGGAACCAAGTTGCAAACCCAAATGAGTACAAAATACTTGTGGAAGGACTCTGAATGCAGGGTCCAAGGTGATGTCATGATATGAAAGGTTGAGTAATGGACTATTTTTTGCGAGAGGATACCAGACTGGATGGATCATTATCCAGCTCCAGTATGGCATTCCTTAGGGCTGAGGTCATGTATTGCATTTGTGTGTAGCAGCTTTCATCCCGAAGGATTACAATACACCCTACAGCTACACAGGAGTCAGTTCTGCCACTTCAGCTATGGGAGGTGCTGAACACTACCCAGCTGTGTAGGACAGAAAGTGGAAAATAACTTGCCCAGCTGAGACTTCAGGGGGAGCTTAGATGGGCAGAATGTGCCGAAATAAGAATCTGGGGCTAACATCCTTAGTCTAGCGAAAAGCTCCATGGGAACTATTTCCATGAGTGCTCAAGGCTTGCTCCTGTCTCCTGTAGAAAATAGTGGCTCTTCTACAAAGTATTAAGTGGGTTCTGATGTATCAGGGAGAAATTCTCTTGTTTGAATGCAATTATCTAAACATGATACAAGAGGGGAAAAACCTTATGACACAAGAAAGTTACCCCTAAGATGACAGTGGAGATTTTTCAGATTCACAGCTCACTTGTTACTAAAGTAAATGGCAAAGAGTCTTTTGGGGTCACTAAAAACTCGCTCTAAATCACCCCTTTCCAAAGAGAGATTCACCCAGTCACTGTCCATCCAGTTAGTCAGTCAAGATGAGCCTGATTCAAGTCCGACTGGAGTCAGTATGGTTTGTTTCATTTGGAGTTGGATTGAACTCTTGGTCTGTTGAATATTTGTCTCTTGCTCCTGATTCCCCTTTTCCCTAGTTTTAATAATGGATCAGATCTGTAGCGTGGTTGGCCATCAGAGGTCAGATTCAAAGGCCACTGAAGTCAACAAAAAGGCTCCTAGAGACATCAGTGGGCTTTGCATCAGACCCCAGGTGAGCACATTACTTACTTAGGTTGTAAGCTCTTTGGGGCAGGGACTACCTTTGTGGTATGTGTTCCTACAGTGCCTAGCACAATGGGGCATTGTTCCCTTGTTGATGACCTCCAGGCACAATCACAATACACATAATAAGCCTGATTGATACACCCGGTTAGGAGTAGGATGCTCCCTGGAAATTACTGCCCTTTTACTACTAGGCAGTAACTGGGATATCTGCCCCAGGAAGGCCCAGTGGATTAGATGCACTTCATTTGCCTAGTTGCAATAGCCAGTTTTGTGGTTCACAAAGCACTTTATATCTTTCAGAGTCTGTTTCAAGTGCACCGATGGGATTTTTACACATGTAACTCCTAATGCATCCAAATCTGTGAAGAGAGAGAAAGAGACAGCTCAGTCTGAGCATAGTTCTAACCAAGACTTGGCAAAAGGACTGATGCTTCAACCTCTCTAAAGGTTTGGAGGTCAGTTTAGATGAGCACCCATAAGTCTGGTTGTTTGGCAGGACTTTGTCTGAGCTGTCAGAACTATATATCCTGTTTGAGTCCATCCTCCTGCAGAGAGCTGAGTTTCCACCCTTTTCCCAGAAGCTTTCAATTTCTGTTTTGTTGTTTGGGGTTCATTGGTGCTATCTTAATACAACCAGGAATCCAGGCTAGATGTTGTATGGATAAGTAGCAAAGACAACTCATAGTCTCAGCCCAAAAGACTCTGCAGTCAAAGTGTCAGGATGCAACAGATGGACAAAACAGACAAGTAGGATACGGGCAGAAGAATTGGGAGGAAGAAGTAACCATAAAACAGAGTCAATTAGAAGTCTCAGCTTTAAACGTGAAAGCTTGCCTCCCTCACCAGCAGAAGTGGGTCCAATAAAAGCTATTACCTCACCCACCTTATCTCTCTCACCAGTGCCAGACAGGAGTGACTTGTCGGTATAATGGCAGAATGGTTCTGATATATAGGAACCCTACCTGAAAACCTAAATCTGCAAAACTGGTCTGTGCCTATTTCCCTATCTGTAAAATGTGAGTAGAAATACTACAGTACTGCACAGGGGTGTTGTGAAGGTCTTTTCATCCATGTAGAGTCCTCTGAGTTCCTCAGATGAAAAGATCACAGAACGGCAAAATGTTAGCCAATGAATTCAGATGTACCTGCTTACAGTTTGCTACCAATTGACATTAAACGGTTTCTTGTTGAACACTAACTGCAAGTATGTTCCAAACAGCACATTAATGTCAGTAAGCCTTTTACATGGGCAGGTTTTTCAGTTAGCTGCTGTTTTTTTCAGTTAGCTGCTATCAGTTAACTCCCTCTTGCCTGCCTTTGCCCTGTGAAAGCCAAAGACCAAACAGCCATGACCTTTCTTGTTAGTTTGGAGAGCCTGCTAAATACACCTGGGCTGTGGGCTTACAAAGGGCTTTTGCTCTGTTTTCCTTGGGATTCGCTTTTGAAAATGGACATTGATGAAAAGGGTGCTGTTTTTTATTTGTCTCTCAGGCAAAGTATTGTAGCTGGATGGGTAGATTTGATTGTCAGCTCTGTGTATTGGAAAACCTTACTTGGGCTTCCATCATGAGTTCCTTGCACATCCAGAGCTCCTTCAGTGGGAGTTTTGGGTGTGCAGGAAATGAAGGCTCGATGCCCATGGAAGCTACTGGGAGCGATGGATGTACCAGGAATGCCATCTAGCTCTTGATGGGGGAGAGCAGGAGACTGAGGCTGACTGCAGTTTTGAATATAGTTGCAGGCAGGCTGAAAATACAGCAGGGACAGCGTTTTGCCACTGGCTTCAATGGAGTCAGACTATCACCCAGAATTTGTTTGCATTAGACACAACAAATCCTGCATCATGGCAGAGGGTTAGACTCGATGACCCTTGTGGGTACCTTCTAACCTTGCGGTTCTATGATGGCTTACATAGGTTCTGTTGCCTTTCAGAACTTTCTTCCAACCTCAAAAACAGTTCAGTTAGACTTGAGGGCAAAGAATTGTAAAAAGGTCATAATTTGTGTTCTAAGATTAATTACTCTGTACTCATATGCAGTTCTCTTATTTGGTTGGGCTTGCCCTTTAACATACAATTGTGCTCTGAAAAGTGGCTCTGTAAAAATGCTTTTGTGGGATTCCATGGTTGTGCCTCAGTGGTTCCCGATCAAACATGCTCACTCCACAAGCAAAACCATGAGTTTCCCAGCTGCTGGCCCTGCAGCCTCAGCCTGGGATCTGAAAGCCGTGCCAGGTTCAGGAGAGCAGGAGGGAGGGGATGTTTACCTCCTGTGGACTGTATTGGTGAGACTGAGACTGGAATACTGTGTCCCGTTTTGATGCCCACATCGCTTAAAAGGGATGTTGAAAAAATTGGAGAGGGTGTAGAGAGAAGCCACAAAAATATTTGAGGGCTGGAGAAAATCTTTACAGTGAGAGACTTAGAAAGCTCAATCTGTTGCGCTTGAAGATTGAGAGCTGACTTGATTACAGTGTATAAGTACCTTCAAGGGGAGAAATTACAGGTATTTTAGGGCTCTTTAATCTAGTCGAGAAAGGCACAACAAGAACTAGTGGCTGGAAGCTGAAGCCAGACACATTCAAATAAAAAGTAAGGCACAGTTTTGTAACAGTGAGGGTGATTAGTCATTATCAAGGGAAGTCACCATTTCTTGATGTCTTCAAATCAAGACTTTCTGGAAGAGGCTTTAGTCAAACACAAGTTTATTGAGCTCAATGCAGAGGCAACAGTGAGATTCAAGGGCTGTGGTACACAGGTCAGACTAGATGATTTTATGGTCCTTTCTGGCCTTAAACTCTATGAAACTTTACTTCTCATGCAGCATTACTAGTGGTAAAGGTTCTATAGGTCACGGGATGCTTTCAGAGTATGCTTTTAGTGACACCTGTGCAACCCATTGCCTTCCCGTGGGGGTTGGCATGGATGTAACTGATTGGAATTTAGTAAAGAATTCTGTTGATGAAAGAACAGGATCCAGTTTCCTCTCCCTCAAACCACACTTCAATCCAGAGACGAGGCCCAAACCACCACGTTCAGGTTCTGATCCAAACGCTCCCAAAGTTCAGGGGAGGCATGTTGTATCTGGGGTTTTGCCTTAGTCAGCTATTCCCCACCCCCAGTTTAGAACCAGGTCCAATGCTTATTGAGGTCTGTGTGAGTCTTTCTGTTGACTTCACTGGGCATTGGATCAGGCCTATAGTAACTAAGCTTAAGTGATGATCGTTTGGGATTTGCTCTCATTCAGCTCTAACCATAATAATGACTGATGAGCACAGCTGGAATGGCATGCAGTGAGTGCAAGATTCTCTGTCATCCCTGCATACAGTAGGCTAGTAAAGTAGCAGTCACTTCATTACCTGCGGTGTTATTAACGTTGGGTGGATACAGTGGAGATTTGTCAAGATGTCACATTCTGTAAAAAACCTGAGAGCATCAAAGAAATGAGGCCTGAATGTCCCAGTTCTGCAGCCAGCAAGGAAGGAGCTACCACGAAATACAGGGGATAGCAGAGTGGCTTAACTCTTTTGGCTTAACTCTTCAGCTAAACTCCAGTGCACCCTGTCCCGGAGCATGGATGTGTGTGTGCTCCCTCTACTCGATGGCACACCGTAGTGCTGCTCCTCTATGCATCAGGGCCCATTCCGTTGAAATAGTAGCAAGATTCTTTCTTTAACTGAGATCTGGGAACATGCATCGTTGGAGCGAGAGGTTGTAGTTTCTCTTCCCCATGTCCCTGGTGTATGGTTACCGGATGCCTCATGTCTGTGTCCTGTCTGCTAGGAAGTTTATACACACACACACACACACACACAGAAGCAAGTCCAACAGTATTCTACTGGCCGATGTCTGGTCCCACTAACTGATACCGCTAACAGTGTTGGAGGAAGAGGGATCTCAGATTTACATGGTGGCTTTTGAGGACATTTTGGCAGGGACAGAGTAAATTACTTTTCATGATTTTTAACTGTGTTTCCTCTCCAGCATTTGTTAATACTGCCCTAGACTCTTTGTTCTCTACTAAATCTGTCCTCTTCCATATAGTAATCTATCTTCCCCTCATCCCTCCACTTCTGTTTCAAATGGAGCTGAAATTTTCATGGCCCTTTTCATTTAACATCTCTTACCTTTATTTCTATAGTACATCATCATGCCAGAATGAGACATTGTTCCTCCAAGCAGAACAACTCTCTAGGAATAATGTCATCTATTTAATTACGCTGTAGAACCAACAGAGGAAGCACTAAATATTATGTTTATGTAGGTCCTACAAAAATGTGGCCAGCATGTTTATTGGTAATAGAATGTTTGATTTTTAAAAAAAATCTAGCTAATGAGGGCCCAGAGAACTCTCTCCATTGATTATAACTATTATGAAAATGGGGCAGATATTTGACCTTCAAATACCCTTGACAATAACTCTATTCTTTAAAAATCAAACAGGGACCCCATGCTTTAGTTTTGATGCAAATTCACTGAATTTTTCAGGCTAGTTATTAGAATTTTGTATTCCTCAGATAACGGATTGATTCCTTTCAGCAGCTGGAATGGCACAAAGGCTATATATGTCTTCCAAATTTGTTTGTAGTTACAGTGTTAACAATTAACCTATTAGATGAAAAATAGTGAGGTCTTTATAATCTGGCCTAGTTCGCTGTTCAACTGCTTATCTGAAAGCTTTTTTTAAAAAATTCAAATAATTTTAGACTTTGCAAACGAATTTAGCTAAAGCAGATCTGATTATACAAGAGTAATCAAATCAACATAATTGTTTTTATTATTGTAGCACCTAGAAGCTGCAACTGAGATTGGAGCTCCATTGTGCCATGCACTGCACAAATACATAGTGAGAGACCATTGCTGCCCTAAAGAGTTTATGTGCTAAATAAACCAGAGGTTGGCAATAAGAAGTCTGATCATCCTTAGTTCACAGATAGAAAACTGAGACACAGAGAGATTAAGTGACTTGCCCACAGCCCCCCAGTGAGTCTGTGGCAGAGCCAGAAATTGAACCCTGATCTCCTGAGTCCCAATCTAGCATCTTAATCACAAGATGATATTTCCTTGCCACTTTTAGAATTTAAGGCACTCCTACTGCAGTGATGGGCATGCAGTATATTCCTAGGCAGATAGAAGGGTGATTGTATTAATTAGATATTGGGCCGGTAGGATGATGTTAGAGCCATCTTTTCTGTCACAACATTAGAGAGTTAATTTGGGGTCTGTGCACTTTTGCAAAAGGATTTGCTGGGGAGCCTGCTCCAGTATAATCCATCCAGACAAAGGAATTCCTCTCCAGCTTTTATTAAACAAAAAGAGTTCAGATTGAAATACTCGGAAATGGAAAGTTAAATCAACATTCATTCTGGAAAGGTTCCCTTGTCCTCCTTTTGTGTTTGCATAAAGCCTCTTAATCCAGGTTTTCATTTAAAGCCCCTTGGTAACCAAATGCCCTTTCTGGGGAAGTGGGGGAAGAGCTGGTTCAATATTGATTTTTGTCTTAGTCATTTTTGTAGGATGCATCCTGCTGTTAAGATAAACATAACATAGAAGGGAGGATTGCAATGAATGGAAAACCTCTCTCTCTCTCTCTCCCCCTCTCCCTCTCCCTGATGCTTGGTCCAGTTGTGTGCTGCGGATGGGATACAACAGAGAGACAGGTCGGTCGCTAACAAGTTGCTTTGCCCTTCAGGCCTGGTCTTGATTCCCAGTCTGAGATGACTTCTGGCTGGTATGTTCCGATGCCCTCTCACTTAGGTCTCCCCTGCATCACCATAGGGTAACTCAGACTATTTCAGGCTGCCAAGTGGGTTGCCATCATGATATAATGGAAGGTAGTCTGTTCCAAAGCTGGTCAAGCTTAAAACCTATTAGACAGAAGGGACAATCTAAACAGACAAGCAAAATGTTGTGGGTTATAGATTCGTAGATTCCAAGGCCAGAAGGGATCATTGTGATCATCTAGTCTGACCTCCTGCATAACACAGGCCAGAGAATTTCCCCACAGTAATTCCAAGAGCAGATCTTTTAGAATAGCATCTATCTGTCTACTCTTGTTTAAAATCTGTAGGGTTCAGCACAACGTAGTTCAGAGCAGCATTGGTGGAGAGAAGGGGTCTCACTTGGGCACCTAAAATCATCGCCAACATTTCCAAAAGTGGCTTCTAATAGCCATCTAGCGTTTTGAAGATGGGATAAAAAAAGATAATAAAAGTGCTAAGAGAAGGATGGATGGTCTTGTGGTTAAGGCTCTGATATAGAAGTAGTAAATATGTAGCTAACAGCTATATGCCAGTAGCTTTTGAGAGGAGACTAGAGTAAGGTAGAAAGGCAGTGGACTGAGACTCTGGAGGCTTGGGATCAGTTCCTGGCACTACCACAGACTTCCAGGGTGACTTTGGGATCTCTGTGCCTCAATTCCCCATCTGTTAAAGGGGATGAGCATGTTTCCCTTCTCCCTTCTCCCACCCTGGGCCCATGTTCTCTATTTAAATTGTCAGTCCCTGTACCAAAGACCTATCTCATAACCTGTGAATGTACAGTGCCTAGCACAATGCAACTCTGATCTCAGTCATCGCCTCTAGACTCTGCTGTAATATCAGTCATGGACCTTGTGGTTACAACGGCTGTCCCTATGTATCTGGGGGTTTGTGCAGCCCCCATGGCATATCATTGGGTGTACATGAAATGTGACCAAGAAAAAGTGCGCTAGGGACCTTCATCTTTCCTCCTTCCGCTCAACCAAGAGAGAAGTTTTGTGACCACTTTCTCTCTGGGGAGCTGCCCTGCGGAGGGAAGGTGCCAGCTGGACAGTGCTCAGGCTCCCTGAGAACTGGCTACAGCCAAATAAATTCTGTTTTGCCAGACGACAAGAGCCTGGCATAGCCCCAAAGCATTAGTGAGGGATGTGTATGATATGCAGATGACAAACACCTGTCCTCAAGCTGGTAGGTTCATTCCAGATGTTTTTTAAACCCTTTTCAAATTTTGCTATGCAAAAGATTACCGGCAAAGATTGCAAAATGTTGCATTTGCCAAAACTTGACTTTTCAGTAAACAAATATATCAATAGCCCTTTTGATACCAGTCTTCATGTTTTCCATTAAAATTCCAGAGGAAAAATTCACATTTAAAAAAAAAAGTGTGGTGGGTGGGGGGAGGCAAACCCTTCAGAGCAAAAACATCTTGGCTATTTTGCAATGTTTCAGGAAGTAGGCATTTGTGTTTTCCAACCAGAGGGCTCGATTCGGTGAATAGCGCTTTACTCCAGGAGCAGTCAGTGAATTGCTGAAGGAAGGGCACAGAATCTGGCTCCGAACGATGGCTGGCTGTCAGTCACTATGTGTGAGGGGCTTGGGTGTTGGCTTCTTTCTGGGTGCCCGCAGAGCGGAGAGTGGTGGTGAGAGTAACTTTGAATGGATGTCGTTCAGCCGCATGTTATGGGCCGGGGTCTGCTATCTGCCCAGGTGTTGACAAGGCCTATGGCTTTTCCTCTACCGCAAGGATGGTCAGCTTTAAGGTGGGAGAAGGCCACAAAATCCACTAAAATGCTTTGATGGGTTGTGTCCTGTCCAGGAGTTGGGATGAGTTGGAGAGCAAGCCCACCCCGTATTCACCCCATGGCTCCTGTCCCACAGAGTTGGGCCCAGCGCCCTACTCTGTCCCATTTTTGTCTCTCACCACAGCGCTACATGACAAGTGCAAGGTCCTCCCCCGCCGGCCGGCAACCCTCCCTGCTCCCTTCCTGGCCCTGGCCTACCAAATCTCATCCCCAAGCTGGGTTGTGGCAGGCCAGACAAAATGATCTGGCGGGGCCGGATGCAGCTCCCAGACCACCAGTTGCCCATCCATGATCTATGGTATGAAGCAAATGTAAAAGCTGCTTCTAACAAGATGTCAAGCTCCTACCTGAATCCCAGCAGGCAAGGAGTTAACTCTTGGTTTAGCCCTCATCCAGGTAGACAGGGCAGAGATGCAAAGTAGGGATGGAAGCCGAAGGCCTAATCAGGCCCTTGGAGTCAAGCACTCTGCCCATTGGACTCAGTGGAAAGAGAGACTCAACCCCCTCCCCCTCCGGCGCAGTTTTATAGGAGCAGAGAGGCCAGGTGTCTCTAGGGAGACAGGGTTCCCCAGTTGTTTGATTCCTGGGTTTTAGCCTGAGCCGGGTCTGGTTGCTTTTGTTGATGGCCGTGGTGGACTGGCTCAGGGGGTTGCTTCGAGGACCCACCACCTTTTGGGTTAGCTCCTCAGCTGGTGTAAGCTGCCATAGCTCCTTCAACTTAATGCTTGGTCAGTTTTTACACCAGCTGAAGATCTGTCCCTTGTCTCTGATGCCCGTTGGAAGCCAGCCCAGGACGGTGGTAATTGAAAACGGTGGCCATCAGACTGGTAGCTTATAGGGGGTCAGGTGGTGGATTTCAGGACAGTTCTCAGTGGGCAAGTGTCCACATCACAAAAACCATCACATACTGTTAGCAGTCTTGGTAAAGAGGGCAGGGCAGGGCAGGTCAGATACTACAGGGAAGAGGGCTTTATAAGAACCCAAACTCATAAGTCCAGAATGGGCCTTGGGGCTGTGAAGATGGTCCCTGCAGGACAGTGTGGGACAAGCTTTCAGTGTCTCTGTGTTAGACATTGCCTGGCACGAGAGAGCTGCCTTGGGGAGTGTTAACAGTCTGTCCCTTTCACCAGCACTAAATCGACACGCCATTTTTTTAAAAAGGATAAAAGCGTCTCTCCGGTTACTTCATCTTGCCCTCAAAAAGTCAGTGTAAATGTCACCATGAAATTTACAAAGCTGATAACACTAAACTGGATTTCTTCCCCGAAACCCTGCTCATTTGATAGAGAACTTTGCATGCAAGTCTGTAACATTCTCTCCTCTTTCCTAGCACTGGGACCTTACAGTCACTCTGTGATATCAGCCACCGGCAGCTGGGATACATAAAGGACAAGCGGCCTATAAAGACCAAAAATCCTCCAAAGTCATTGAAATAAAGATTACTCTTAAACACACACGTAATTAACTGAATGAAAAGTCTTCCCTGATTAGCATAATCCTCAGGCACAGAATGGGATGAGTTTTATTTGAGCCAGTTGATTTTTTTATACATCACTTTCCTTGGTAAGAGAGAGACAAACCCAGTCTCTGCAGTGCCTGGATTTATTGTCAGGCTGAGCTCTGTCATGGAGTTCCTCTCATGTTCTTCCTTGAGACCTTATGTGATGCACAGTGAGGTGGATGCAACTGTTGCACAACTGTGTAACCTACACTAACACTTTGTGGTTGTTTGTCCCCTTCTAGTGTCTACACCATAGAATGTCAGGGTTGGAAGGGACCTCAGAAGATCATCTAGTCCAACCCCCTGCTCAAAGCAGGACCAATCCCCAACCCCCTGCTCAAAGCAGGACCAATCCCCAGTTTGTGCCCCGATCCCTAAATGGCCCCCTCAAGGATTGAACTCACAACCCTGGGTTTAGCAGGCCAATGCTCAAACCACTGAGCTATCCCTCCCCCCCATCTGCAAAAAGAAAAGAACTAATTGTGGTACTTTAGAAAGTAACAAATTTATTAGAGCATAAGCTTTCGTGAGCTACAGCTCACTTCATCAGGTGCATAGAATGGAACATAGAGTAAGAAGATATATATATACATACACAGAAGGTGGAATTTGCCATGCAAACTGTAAGAGGCTAATTAATTAAGATGAGCTATTTTCAGCAGGAGAAAAAAACTTTTGTAGTGATAATCAAGATGGCCCATTTAGATAGTTGACAAGAAAGTGTGAGTATACTTAACACGGGGAAATAGATTACATATGTGTAATGACCCAGCCACTCCCAGTTTCTGTTCAAACCTAAGTTAATGGTATCTAGTTTGCATATTAAGTCAGCTACTGCCTCAACTCACCCTTCGCTCCAGTAGTAGATGGTCATGCTTTTAAATCCAGAGGTTTTGGGTTCAAGTTCTACAGCAAGTCAGCCTGGGCAATGATTGCACCAGAACGTTTGAGTGAAGGCTAATTTGCACTGAGCAGCAGCAGGTCTCTAGCCCCACTGCAAAGGAGTCAGAAGCACACAGGATGAAAAGGGGGCATAGAATGGAAGTGTCTGAGGTGTGATTCTCATCATGATCATGTGGCATCCCTCTTAAGCCTAGCTTCTGGGCTGGAACAAGTTGATGTCTGCACCGCAGTGCTCTCATTAATGCAGGGTGAGCGTCCCCAGCACTCCCCATCTTCTTCACTGCTGACACATTGCATTAATCACTGACCCTGGGCATGGCTGGGTCCAGAGGGGGCGAGAAGGCAAACTTGAATACACTTGCGCTCTCTTTCATTTCATGTATACAATGTTTTGTGCCTTAACCATGAAATGTCCCCACCCTTTATTAGCAGGGCCACCTCAAGTGTGTCTACACTGCAATTGAAAACCCGTGGCTGGCCTATCCCAGCTGGCTCGGGCTCAGGCTCTGGCTAAGGGGCAGTTTATTTGCAGTAGATGTTCAGGCTCAGGCTGGAGCCTGGGCTCTAGGACCCTGTATGGTGGGAGGGTCCCAGACCTTGGGCGCAACCTGAGCCCGCATGGCTATACTGCAATTGAACAACCTCTTAGCCCAAGTCAGCTGGCACGGGCCAGCTGCAGGTTTTTAATTGCACCCTCAGTCCCTCAGCTTTCGGGACAGCCAAAGGGACCAGTATTATGACCAGTCTGGAGGTCTTTTGTGATGTGGGCAGCTGTGCACTGGACTGAGGCTACTAACTTATTTGACACTGGTCACCAACCTGTCATCCCACAGTCACCACTTAAAATCCCTAGCAATGCCGGGGTGAAAGGGCTCCTGTCCCTGGACCAACCCACTGAGCTCTTTCTTACTCAGTCAGCTGAGCACTCAAGCTGGGAAGAAACGAGGCAGTGGTTTGTCAATGTCTCGCTTTGCGATGATCTCATCTGTCGGAGTTTGTTGCAGCAGCAGCAGCTAACCCCTATTCCCCAGCAGGGCTTGGCAAGCACTTCGCTGCTGCTGGGCTCATCAAGCAAAAGAACAAGCCGCGAGTGGAGGAGCTTTGGAGTGTCGTCGGCCAGGTGTATGTCCTCTTACATGCCTCTTGCTGTCATTTTGGCGTGGAGTTGCAGGTCTGTTCAGGGCGCATGTGGTGCTGGCCTTAGCACGGACGGAGCAACACAGAGCTGACTGCATGCCATGAGGGCGACTGCTCACTTACAGACACCTCTGACTTCTACTCCCCCCTGCACTCCCTTCCCTGTTTGCTGAGCGTGTGCTCCAGGGAGCTCTGGGGAGAACCCTGACTCCAGTGCTGTTCAGACAGTTTCTCCTGTGATGCCATTTCAGCCAAGGTCAAAAGCAGAGTGACTAGCTGGGAAAAAAAAGGGCCTAATCCTTAGTGCTATCGGTGTGAAAGTGAATGGACAAAAGGCAATGAACTGCTACATATACTCCCTGCACCAATATCTAGCTCAGGCGGGGGAAACTCCCATTGACTTCAGTGGAAGCAGGGTTAGGCCAGTGCTGAGAAGCTTGCATGTAAAAATCCCACCCTGGAATGGAGAAGCCCTGTGACAGTAGATCACAGGGTCTCTCTCCCTGCTGGTGCAGGTCTGTTCCCTAGTGTATGTTGCATCGCGCTATCCTGTCTCAAAAGAGCGGAGGTTCCATGTGCCTTCAGAAGCTGATCCACAGTCAAGTACACCTCGCTGCTTGGATGCTTTTTTGATTCGTTTGTTTTTGTTGCTCTTCAGTCTAAATTTTCCATAGCTCAGTTTCATCCCATTACACCAAATACCAACTTCTGTTTCCCTAAATAACTGCTTGCTCATTGGAGTTTACACCCTTCAAACATATGTGCGCATTGCAGCTGTTATACTGCCCCCAACCCTTGTACCAGTGTTTTCCTGTGGGGTTTCTGCTGACTCCTTGAAGCCAGCGACTTCTTACCTTGTCCAGATATTAAAGAAATAGAATTGGCTGCCTAAAGAGAGAGGACTTAGGGTGTGGGCTGAGCAGTCCTGAGGGAGGAACCATAGGAACAGCCAAGCCTGGGTAGAAGGTTTGAGCAGAAGTTTGTTTTATCATTGTTAATTTTTTGTTGTTAAATACAAACCCAAGGAAGGGGGTGAGCTTTGAGTCTTCCCAAAGTGCGGACACTGAGCAGGTTGGAAATTACATCTGCTCACACCCCTCCTTAGTGCTGTTATGGAAAAAATTCCATTGGATTTAGTGGCGATTAAACCAATAGGGTTCTGGAAACATAACTCTGAAATCCCTAGTGTTCTATCCCTACTATAGACTCATATAGGCTTTTTTAAACACTAATAATGAGGGTATCCTTCTCTATTCACTTCTGTAGGGTTTGTCCATAAGAAATGGTCTCTTAGCCAGGCAGCCCACAATAAACTTAATCTTTCCTGCTCGACCAGACCCTCCAGCCCAGTACTCATTTTGATGGCTGTTATTTTCTGCATATCACCTTCTCGTCATTGCCTTTCTGTTACAAAAGTGCCAGGGACTGGACTGGTTGATCCGAGTGCTAATTTATTTTACTCCATTAAAAAGTGACTCTGTATAATTTGATTTGTAACAGTGATGGGCTGGAAGGCTCAGTGGTGGCATAGTCCTAGCAAGGGGCACCCCCACAGATTGAGGTTTGGGGTGAACTCCCTGCTTCTGCTAGAGTCATGCCTTCTCTGAATACCTCTATGCCTTCCCTGCCAGAAATGACTTGTCCCTGGGGGCTCAGAGCAAGTGTTTTGCCTTTCCAGTGAACTAGATCAGCGGTTCTCAACCAGGGGTCCGCAGCCCCCTGGGGGTCTGCAAGCCCTTTCAGGGCGCTGCGGAGCCCCACAGCTGGCCCTGAGCCCCGGCGCTGAAGCCGGGAGCGGTGCAGGGCTAAAGCCGGCAGCCCCACCCCCACGCCCCAGCCAGGAGCTGTGTGGGGCTAAAGCCGGTGGCCCCCCCCACCCTAGCCAGGAGTGGTGCGGGGCTAAAGCCGGCAGCCCCCCCACACCCCAGCCGGGAGCGGCACAAGGCTGATACCAGCACCCCTTCAAGCCCCCAAAGCCAGGAGTGGTGTGGGGCTGAAGTTGGCAAACCTCCCCCCAAAGCCAGAGCAGCACTGGTAGCCCCCCACCCATACACAGCTCCTAGCTACCCCCTGCCTGCACCCTGAGCTACTCCTCTGCCTGCACACAACCCCTCGCTACTCTCTGCCTGCACCCTGAGCGGTTTTCAGACTTTTTGAACTGAGTCCCCCCTTTGAGTTATATTTTTTTTGGTTGCGACCCCCACAACCCAGACATGCTCAGTGGCCTCCTGAGTGAGTCAGGGGTGGAGGTGGCATTCCCTCCCTGCATCCCGCTGGGCGGATCTGGCTTGAGCCCTGCCAGCTCTTGCCCCTCCCCACCCCCCATAGAAGTAAAACTATACCTATGCCAAGGGTCCCCCGGCCCCGAGTTCCCAGCTCCCGCTCCCACTGGGCCCTGGCATTTTTATAGCATGTTGAAGGGGGTCTCAGCAAGAAAAAGGTTGAGAACCCCTAGACTAGCTTGTATCATTATCTGATATGTTAAAATAATGATTTCCCTGGGAGGGTTCCCTGGGGATCCTCAGTCTTGGGTGCATTTCAAGTGGCACAAGATGAACCCCTGGCCTAAACTGTTGATAGAGCTGGGATATTCTTCTAGAATGAAGCACTAACATTTCCGGCAAGTGGCACTTCATAGAAGCATCTCTGACAAGTCTTGCTTTCTTGATTAATGAACATTTTCTTCAGTCCTTCGCCCTTCTTCTCTGCAGCACAAGTGCTCCTGGCAGACCAGGAGTACTAGGGGCTACATTTTAGTCGTAGCCTTTGGTAACATGAAAACAGCCATACTGGGGTCAGACCAAAGGTCCATCTAGCCCAATATCCTGTCTTCTGACAGTGCCCGGTGCCTCAGAGGGAATTAACAGAACAGGTAATCGTCAAGTGATCCATGCCCTGTGGCCCATTCCCAGCTTCTGGCAAACAGAGGCTAGGGATACCATCCCTGCCCATCCTGGTTGATAGCCGTTGATGGACCCAACCTCCATGACTTATCTAGTTCTTTTTTGAACCCTGTTATAGTCTTGGCCTTCACAACATCCTCTGGCAAGAAGTTCTACAGGTTGACTGTGCATTGGGTGAAAAGTGACAGCACCTCACTGCCTTGCAGTCGCATTGAGCGGTGGGAGTTCTACCGCTAACCTGTGTCACCTCCCCGTCCAGGGTTTTTTGTTTGAAATATATTCTGCCTGTTGTAATGTCAGACTGGATTTATGTATAGGAGCTGGGGATCTTTTATTTGCTCAAAGCTATCAGGGTGAGATTATTTACAGGAAAGACCTGAAACTTTTCCTAACAGGACACAATGAGAGACAGGCCTGAACCAGAACCCCAGTTTGGAATCCCTGCATGCCTTCGTACCCTTACTCGCAAGAGCACAGGGTTAAAATATGGGCAGGGTGTGGGTGAAGACAGGGATTTGAGCATCAAGCTTTTCACTAAGCCCTTGCCTCATGACTTGACAGCCACCTGGCACTAATCTCATTAATATGTGATATGGGTCCCCTGCCCAGCTCATCAGTTTTTCTCCTGTGCTTAGGTGCACAATTCTGCTCACCTGCCCTAGGCAGGATCAAGCCCAAGGTGGTTTAACTTGCAGGGCTGCAGTTTGATCAGGTCACCTTTTCAGAGCAAAGCCCAGGGAGGGTGGTGGCGACGCAAAGGGCAAAGTCTCTAGAAATGCAGTTGCATAAAAGAAAAGTCAAAAGTCATGGACCTTATTGTAACCTTTTATTTTTTCATTCCATTTTTAGTGCAAATATCCAGAGCCATGAGTATGCTGTGATAACAGGGGACACTTGGGAGCATAGGAGTTGCTGTATCGGAGCCGACCTTTAGACCTAAGCTGGCTCACCAAAGTAAATAAAACCGATTGTCGTATTTTGCTTGGGGGAGAGCTAACCTCGCAATGACACCCTGGGCGAATGAAACCTCCCACTGAGACCCCCAGCATGGTCTGACCCTTTGTGTCACCGAGCTGCTATGAACAGATCAGACGCACATGTCACTTTCCATTAAGGATCTCCAGGGAGGGTCGGCATCATTATCTCCACTGTACAGGGTGGGAACCTCTCCAGGATGTCCTGAGGTTTGATTGCTGCACTCCCTACAGCCGGTCCACATCCACCCATGGTCAATCCGAGGTTTTAGCCTGGGAAACCTATAATTGAAGACCCATGCAACAAAAGATCAGCCTTGCCTCTCTCTCAGGTGTTGCAAGGTTTAATTGCAGGCTGGGCCAGATTCTCAGCTGGTGTAAATCAGCTTAACTCTATTGAAGTCAGGTGCGACTGATTTGCATTAGATGAAGATCTGACCCAATATTGTTAATTGAGATCCTTGAATAAAAGATACTACGGCAGCGTGAAGTATAATTAAGCTCTTCAGGACTGGGACCTTGTCGTCTTACTGTCTGTAAAGGACCTAATACACCTCTCGTGGAACAGACATTGAAGTGCTTGCTCAGTGCATACTCATGCAAAAGTCTCCTTGAGGTCAGTGGGAATTTACCTGAGTGAAGAAACGAGGCAGGTCCTTGAGATTTGACCCATTTCTATTTTGATTAGTGTCTCCTTCTTATTTCTACCACCTCCATTTCCCATAATTTTGATTGGAAGAAGCATCTTCTCTTGTTTGCCAATGACCAGTCGGGTGCGCATTGTAGCTTTCAAAACTCTTGGCCGTGCTTTTGACAGGCCCCGCCATGCTCAGACTGAAATCAGGAGCCTGATTCTCCACTGCCTTGCCACTCCATGTCACCATTTACACCTGCGGAAGTGAAACATGACTTCTAAAGTGCACAGAATGAAGAAATCAGGCTTGGTAGCACATTACACCCCCTTCGTACAACCATGAATGACTACAGTGAGTGTAAGATAGTGGAGAATTGGTGGCTTTTCAGTGGAAATGGGATCAGTGTCTATGTCTGAATAACAGCATATAGAATCATAGAATATCAGGGTTGAAGAGACCTCAAGAGGTCATCTAGTCCAACCCCCTGCTCAAAGCAGGACCAACACCAACTAAATCATCCCAGCCAGGGCTTTATCAAGTTGGACCTTAAAAACCTCTAAGGATGGAGCTTTTAGAACTCTATACTTATAGAACTAAGGATACCTGTAAGGATATAGTTCTATAAGGTCTGGCCCACTATTCATTGAAGCCAATGAGACTCTTTCCATTGACTTTAATGACTAATTGGATCAGGCCCAGATTATTGTCACACGGCTCTTCCTTGTGATTTTTCTTCTTCCCTTGCATTCAGAATATTGGCCTTCACTTCTAATAAACAACTGCCCATAGCTAGTATTGTATCAGATTCTCCAGTAATAACCAGTAGGGTGATCAAAATAAAGGAATTTCAGTTTTTTTAATAGAAATGATTTCATACTGATGAGGTGCTGGATTAAATTAAACATTATTGAATTAACTAGTGATTGAAATGAATAGAAAACCTGGTGTTGTCATCAAGTATAACATTGTCATCCTCCCAGAAACCCTATTCAGACAAAATCTAGAGTGACCTGTTCTAGGGCTTTGTATTTTATGGGTTGGCCATGTCTTCAGGATCTGGTTGAGTATGGGTTGTGATGTCCTGGGGGTGCACATCTAGATGCCTGACGAGGACCATAACCAGAGATTGAGGATAAAAAGTACATCCTAATCTTTACACCGAAACGCGCGCGCACACACACACACCGTGCATGGTGTGGCAGAACTTTAGGAGCTTAGTTAGCATAGTTTGGGTGCTCGTGTAGTGCAGACATGATCAATAAAGGTCATAAGCCTAAAGTTTCAAATGACTAGTGATTTTGGGTACTCAATTTGAGACGCTTTTAAAGAGGGCCTGATTTCCATAAAGTGCTGACCAACTGCCCTCTGAAAACCCAGCCCATTAATATCCCTCATGATGAGGACCCAAAAAATGAGGGATCCAAAATCATTAGTTGTTTTTGAAAACACAGGCCATAGTTTATCACTCCAGAGGCTCAAAGTCTTGATTTAAAGAACTCTCCCCGGCGACCTGGGATGCAGCCATGAGGTCACCTCTTTGGCCAATCACTCAGTATGAAGATGTTCCAAGTCAGATGCCTGCATTGAAGAGAGGATGGAGATGGACTCCTGGGGTTGGAGGTTCAGGACTGGTGCATCCACACCTAAAACACTCTGGCTACATTTGATGCTGGTACATATGAGGGAATTCAGAGGAAAGCCACACAAATGTTTACCAGGCTGGAGAAACCGACATAGGAGGAAAGAGAAAAAGAATTAAATACCCATAGTTTGGCTTCAGCAATAACAAGGAGGAACAAGATAAGCATCTGCAAGCGAATGAAGGGTAAACAGCCAAAGGGAAAAGGGCTTGTTTAGGGTGATCAAAGGGAGAACGTTTAGGGATAAAGAGAGTAAAAATTTGTAAAGGAAAATTTTAGTATGACTGTCGTGGGGGGAAAGCTTTTTATTCCACAGCCTTCTACAGCTCACGTTTAGTCTCTCCAGGGAGGTGGTGGAAGTTCCATTGCTTAGGACATTTCAAACCGTACTGGAAAATGTACTGGAGGGAACAATTCCACCCAAGCCCTGTGATGGACTAGGTGGGACCTCCATGGAGGAATGTTCCATCTCCAGTGACTGTTATTTTGACCTGAGAGATATTGCAACAGTGACTCAGTAGCTGGGTCACCTTAAACCTATCAGCCCCCAGTAGACTGCTGTTGGGCAGCGCTGCAACACATACCTGCTACAGCACACGTCCTGCTCCTCCAGCTCCGGTGAGCACAGCCTCAAGATCCCCAGATGGAGAGGAACCAGAGCAGTTCTGCTGCATGGGGACAGACAGGATTTGGGGAGCCTATGCAGCAGGGCTTCCTGCATGCTCTTGCCCATAGAGGCACACAGAACTGGGCAAGGGCAGATTAGGGGAGGAGCAGAGTCAGTGGATCTGCTGCTAGCAGAATCCACCAGCCATTGCTTCCCACAGGAGAAGCAGGGTCTCAACCACCATGGGAGTTAACACAGTCACAGGAGCAGGTGCAGACCAGCAGCTGTCCTGCTCCGCAGGCTGGGAGGGGAGTATTCCTGCCCCAGCGCATACAGCCCAAGTGCTCAGAGACACATTTGCTCCTCTGTGTTCAATGCTCAGCAAAGGGGAGATAGTAAATAAAGGCGATCCAGTAACTCTCTCCTTTTCCTCTCTTTCAGTGCCACTGACTCATGCCTCAACTTCACCTCTGAGTTGCCATGGCCAAGTTAGAGACCGTGTCTGCTTTTAGTGACTCAAGCTACCAGAGCCAGGACACCTTCCACTCGTTTGCCTCCAGGTCCTCTGAATCTTCCTCCCAAAACACTATGGGAAGCGTGGGCAGCGGAGTCGCCAATGAGCAAGAGTTTGCGATGAAGAGCGTGGGAACCAGGACTCAGAGCAGCAGCAGGCAGGCTGATGGCTCACGGAATGGCTATTCCACGCGGGAGATCTCTAACCGTTATTCTGGGGAGGAGAAGACCTACAAGTCAGAGAAGATCTCCAACTCCCTCTACATCAATGGGGACCTGCGCAAGAGTGAGAAGATGAAGACAGACATTTGTGGGAACGTTACCACCAACAACGAGAAAAACCTGCCACCTCCTCCCCAATATAGAGAACCCAGTAACCCACCAAAGATATTGCCGGTCTCTGGCAAATTGGACCAGGTAAGATTCCGTTACACCTTGGTGCCCTGTGACGCTTGCAGGGCGTAAGTCCAGTGATGCAAATCCAGACAGTGAAGCAGAGAGAACAGGACAGGTCTTGGTCTGTAATTCTCAGTGGTCTCAGGAGGCTGAGCAGAGTAAAACTCTACCTTCTGGGAACTCGTGGGATTGGTAATGAGTCTTTCACTGCTAGGCTACCCAAGTCAGAGTTAGGTTCAGATTTTTAAAGGTATTTAGGCGTTCTTAGCATTGCAATGTCTCTGTGAGTTAGGAGCTGAAATATTTTCAAAAGGGATTTAGGCACTTAGGAGCCTGTGCAGGTGTCACAGATGTATACCTCCATGTAAAAAGAGTTGGCTAGTGGCAACAGAGAAGCTAGACTCTTATGGGTCAGGCCTGACTGTGAAACCCCACACAAGTCCCTTCACCTTGCTGTGCTGAACTGATACTTGAAGTATTTTGAGATGCTCCAGTGAAAGGCTCTGTGTGGGTCCAATCCAAAGCTTATTGAGGACAGTTGAAAGACTCCCATTAATTTCAGGTTTCAGAGTAGCAGCCGTGTTAGTCTGTATTCGCAAAAAGAAAAGGAGGACTTGTGGCACCTTAGAGACTAACAAATTTATTTGAGCATAAGCTTTCGTGAGCTACAGCTCACTTCATCGGATGCATTCAGTGGAAAATACATTGGGGAGATTTATATACATAAAGAACATGAAACAATGGGTGTTACCATACACACTGTACCGAGAGTGATCACTTAAGGTGAACTATTACCAGCAGGAGAGCAGGGGGGGAAAAACTTTTTGTAGTGATAATCAAGGTGGGCCATTTTCAGCAGTTGACAAGAACGTCTGAGGAATGGTGGGGGGTGGGCAATAAACAAGGGGAAATAGTTTTACTTTGTGTAATGACCCATCCACTCCCAGTCTCACTGCTATGGGTACCCGCATGGTCACACAGTATGCCAACATTTTTATGGCTGACTTAGAACAGCGTTTCCTCAGCTCTTGTCCCCTAATGCCCCTACTCTACTTGCGCTACACTGATGACATCTTCATCATCTGGACCCATGGAAAAGAAGCCCTTGAGGAATTTCACCATGATTTCAACAATTTCCATCCCACCATCAACCTCACCTGGAGCAGTCCACACAAGAGATCCACTTCTTGGACACTATGGTGCTAATAAGTGATGGTCACATAAACACCACCCTATACTGGAAACCTGACCGCTATTCCTACCTACATTCCTCCAGCTTTCATCCAGACCACACCACACGATCCATTGTCTACAATGAAGCTCTACGATACAATCGCATTTGCTCCAACCCCTCAGACAGAGACAAACACCTACAAAATCTCTATCAAGCATTCTTACAACTACAATACCCAGCTGCTGAAGTGAAGAAACAGATTGACAGAGCCAGAAGAGTACCCAGAAGTCACCTACTACAGGACAGGCCCAACAAAGAAAATAACAGAACGCCACTAGCCATCACCTTCAGTCCCCAACTAAAACCTCTCCAACGCATCATCAAGGATCTACAACCTATCCTGAAGGACGACCCATCACTCTCACAGATCTTGGGAGACAGGCCAGTCCTTGCTTACAGACAGTCCCCCAACCTGAAGCAAATACTCACCAGCAACCACACACCACACAACAGAACCACTAACCCAGGAACCTATCCTTGCAACAAAGCCCGTTGCCAACTGTGTCCACATATCTGTTCAGGGGACACCATCATAGGGCCTAATCACATCAGCCACGCTATCAGAGGCTCGTTCACCTGCACATCTACCAATGTGATATATGCCATCATGTGCCAGCAATGCCCCTCTGCCAGGCACATTGGTCAAACTGGACAGTCTCTACATAATAGAATAAATGGACACGAATCAGACGTCAAGAATTATAACATTCAAAAACCAGTTGGAGAACACTTCAATCTTTTTGGTCACTCGATTAAAAGTTGCAATTCTTCAACAAAAAACTTCAAAAACAGACTCCAACAAGAGACTGCTGAATTGGAATTAATTTGCAAACTGGATACAATTAACTTAGGTTTGAATAGAGACTGTGAGTAGATTGGTCATTACACAAAGTAAAACTATTCCCCCCCACTGTTCCTCAGACATTCTTCTCAACTGCTGGAAATGGCCCACCTTGATTATCACTACAAAAGGTTTTTTCCCTCCTGCTTTCCTGCTGGTAATAGCTCACCTTAAGTGATCACTCTCGTTACAGTTTGTATGGTAACACCCATTGTTTCATGTTCTCTATGTATATAAATCTCCCCAATGTATTTTCCACTGAATGCATCCGATGAGGTGAGCTGTAGCTCACGAAAGCTTATGCTCAAATAAATTTGTTAGTCTCTAAGGTGCCACAAGTACTCCTTTTCCATTAATTTCACTTAGCTTTGGATTGGACTTTATCAGAGCAAATAATTGCCATCACTAACGTTTTTTCCATACTAGTCCAAGGGTTTACTTTAGTTTTCAATAAAAGGGGGTATATTCCTTTTAAAAACACACCCTTATTGACTAGAGAAAAGTCTTTTAAAACATAGTCTGATGCAACAAATAACACCATGGAATTTGAAGATAATGCTCAACAAAGAGCTATTTCTATCTGGGCTGTTAAACAACTCCAACCCATGGGAGGATGACACCTTTTTCTCTTACAGAGAAGAAAATGGTGATCACCTGAATAGAGTGTAAAAGGATGAAGATAGGATCTTGGAATAAATCCTGATTCAGTTCAGTCACAGAACGAGAGAGATTGAGAGGGGAGTGGAATGCTTTGAGCTCAGCACTGGCAGGAGTTATTCATGATGTCCATCAAATATGAAATCAAAAAATCTACAGTGTCTTTCAAAGTTGAGCAGTAGAAAACCATGAGGCCTGATTCTTAGCTGGGGTAAGTCAGTGTTGCTCCATTGAGTCTAACGAAGCCTATAGAGTTACACTGATTTACCCCAGTTCTGGATCAGGCCCGTGATCTTTTGTGTATTGTTACAAAGCCTCCTGGCTACGTTTGATATGTGATTCTTTTTTCCTTTGCAGAGCAATGAGCCCTTAGTTAGACCTTCTGCCTTTAAACCAGTAGTTCCTAAAAACTTCCATTCCATGCAGAATCTCTGCCCGCCGCAGAACAATGGAATAACCGAGAACAGAAAGAGCTTGAATCACACCAACAGCAATAGCCCATCTGCAGGCAAAAGCGGACTGGAGAAGACCAGCCTTAATAGGACTACAAACCAAGTGGGAGGTCTTTCTGATTCTGGCCGTAACTCTTTGACGAGCTTGCCCACTTACGGGACAGGCTATAGTCAGCACGTTGGCCCAATGAGTGCTTCAACTAGTCACATAAACCGCATTGGCACAACGTATGTAGATAAGAACACAGTGGGATACAATGGAATATCTACCTCAGATAGTGGACGGTCTTCAAGCAAGAGCACTTCTTCTTTCAATAGACTCAACCATCTGAACGAAACAATGCCTTTCCACTCACCCTCGACAGATGACGTTATCCAGGACCTGGAGGACAGGCTGTGGGAGAAGGAGCAGGAGGTCCTGCAGATGAGAAGAAACCTGGACAAAAGTGAGGCTGCCATCTTCCAAGTGTTTGAGGAGAAGCAAAAAATCTGGGAGCGTGAAATGGAGGACCTCAGGCAAAATTATGCAAACAAACTGCAGCAGGTCTCCAAGAAGGCCCAGAGGGCTCAACAGGCCTTGCAGCTCCAGATCTTCAAACTCCAGCAAGAGAAAAAAAAGCTCCAGGATGATGTGGGGCAACTTCTCCAACAGCGAGAAGAGCTGGAGAAAAAATTTGTAGCTTTCAAGAAAGAACAGGCAGAGTTTCTTCCCAAGATTGAAGAAACCAAGTGGGAGGTAAGGGCCCAGAAAAATAATAGCATTACACTAGTTACACCAGTGTCTGGAGAGTGAAAGCATCAGTCCGTCTTAACACAGATCCCAATCCAGCAAAGCACCGGAACACTAATTTCAGGGGGGCTTCTTACACGCCTAAAGCTAAATACATGATCAAGCGCTTTGCTGGATCAAGGCCCTAGCAGCAAAACATTTAGTTAATTGAGTACAACAAAGAGGACAAACTCAGATAAAATCCTCCGTGTAGAATGGACTGAAGGAAACCTTGCCCAAAGACGTTAGCAATCTGGGCATGAATAAATAATTGCTAAATACCAAAGATTAGTAGACGTATTGTGCTTGTGGCCACAGCAGAACAGTGGGACTCTAGCCTACTGGGTTCTCTTCCCAGCCTGCCTACTCTTAAGTCATAGAACCTCTCTATGCACCTTATTTTCCCCAGTGGGATGATAATACCATGGAGATGTTTTGAGCTAGGGTTCATGAAGCATTTTGGGGTCCTCTGATTTTAGAAGCGCATGAACTGGTGGGAAAAGAAATGAGGGTTCCCATTGTGCCCATATGCCTTTTATCTCTGTCAACGTCTTTTACTTTACTCCCATTGGTGGCGGAGAAGTTGTGAGAATGGCACAACCACCCTCAATAACTGGTGCAAATTATTTTTATCCTTGTTACATTGGGATTTGGAGGCGTCTTCTGATCTGTTCTATGGCATGTAGTAATACAGCCAAGACTTCGTCCACACACCGAGTTGCTCTGGATTAACTAAACTGGATTAACTGTGACTTCTTCTTAAACTGATTTTAGTTAAACCGACGCAACTTTGTACGTGCACTCTCTTTAGTTGGGTTAAATCTGGTTTTTATTGGTTCAGCTGGTAGGTGGCAGCTAAGCTGATGTATGTCAGGTTTAAACTGATGTGTGTCCAGATAGGGTTTGCACCACTGTAAGTAAATCAGTTTTTAAACCGATTTCAACTAAACTGGCGGAACTTCTGTGTTTAAACAAACCCTTGAATTCACAGCTCGTATACTTTGTTTTTTAATTTATGAGAGAGAGAACTGGCAGTGATGCCTGTAGTTAAGGCTTCCTAACCCTTTCCATTATCAGACCCAGTTTTCAGTTGCTGACACGTTTACCAAATTTTAACAGTTCAGGCTGAAATTTTCCATTCCTGGTCTCTGCCTCAGGCTGACTTCATTTTCATAAGTGAGTTTCAGCCATTTCCAAGAACGTTTGCCGAAAGGAAGTAGTTTTCCCAATGTTAACATATTTCCCCTAATTAGGGTTGCCAGCCCTCCAGGATTCTCCTGGCGCCTCCAGGAATTAAAGTTTAATCTTTAATTAAATATTATGTCATGTGATGAAACCTCCAGGAATATGCCTAACCCAAATTAGCAACCCGAGCCCTAATGTTGCTTTGGGTTTTTTTTGAAGAGCTCTATCACCTCCATGCACTGGAGTGGGAACAAAAAGATTTAGAAGGGGGATAATTCTGGGGTCAAGGAGTTCCCCCCTGCTCACCCCAAGAAAAGCCACTCTGATTTGGCCAAGTTATAAGCCACTGAAAATTGCCATTTGCACATGTTGTGCTCGTGTGAATAGCTCTTGCTTGCTCTGCCAGGTGTGCCAGAAGGCTGGTGAGATCTCACTACTCAAGCAACAACTGAAGGATTCCCAAGCTGACGTCTCTCAGAAACTGAACGAGATAGTGGGGCTGCGGGCGCAGCTCAAAGAAGGTAAGAGCTTCCTGAGAGAGAAGGAGGAGCAGATCACCACCCTGAAAGACTCCTACAGCTCCAAGACTGTCAACCTGGAGATCTGCGAGAATGAGCTGCAGAGAAAGATGAATGAGGTGCAGATGCTAAGGGAAAAACTCAACCACTGTGAACTGGAGGTCTCTGGCCTGAAGCAGACGCTGGCCAGCATGGGGCACCATGGCCATTTCAATGCGGAGCTCACCGAGAAACTAAGGGACCCCTTGGCCTGTGAGAGCGATGAGGCCAAGATGAAGCGCCAGAACGAGGACAGTGTCATTGCCCTGAAGAAGGAGATGGAGCGGCTCCAGACGGAGCTGAAGCTGGAGCGCCAGCAGCGGGAGCAGCAGGTGATGGACTTTGAGGAGGAGCGGCGCACGTGGCAGGAGGAGAAGGAGAAGGTGATCAAATACCAGAAGCAGCTACAGCTGAACTATGTGGAGATGTACCAGAAGAACCAGCTCCTGGAGCACAAGGTGAATGAGTTGACCACCAAGGCCACCAGCCCGCCTTACACCGAGGAGAAAAAAACATGGACTCCATCCAGGCTAGAGCGCATAGAGTCCACTGAGATCTAACAAGAGACCAAGTCAATAAAAGTAATTTTTATTACTGTGCATGTACTACCTACTCCAGCCAGTGATCTTCCTAAGGATAATGTGCTTTTTCACCAGAGGTGTGAATGCACCGAACCCCTCATCTTACTCTCTTCCTCAGTGCTCTGTAAGTAAACTAACCGTGGGTGTACATTGTTATACTATTGATGATGCTACATCAGTTTCTCCTGGTACAGCTAGGAAGGGCCCAGTGGCCCTTTTGGAATCTATCGTGACTGTTATTTCTCTATATGCTGCCATCCCTTCCACCATCATCAACTCCCCTGCCCTGTGCATTTGTTCCCTCCCCCCATTAGTTCATGCAGCAAAACAGTGCAAAGTGACAGGGTTTTTCAGGGCTTTTTAGCCACATTGGCTAACAGAGCAAAGCTCTTGGGATCAGAAGAACCATGCAGTTCAGCATGTCATGGTATCCTATCTCGATGATACTTATCCGACAACCTAATCCGATGAAGTCAGTAGAAGGCTTGCCATTGACTTCAGTGAAACCAGGCTTTGACCCTATTCTGATAAGTCTCTATAGCAAATGCATTGCTAACAATTGCCAAGGTCCATGATGTCACTAGGGGTTAGAATAAGCCAGTTGAGGTACAATGAGCCGACATCAACCGCTGCCCAAAATGAACCAAGAGTTGCGTTTGAGGTTCCGAATACATGCTGTGCTTTCGCTTTGCTATTTACATTCCCGTCCCCTTCCACTTCTTGGCAATGACCAGGACTAGAAGCAGAAATGGCAAATTGTAGCAAACCCCACTATTTTTCCTGTATTTCTGGCCTGGCCAAGTTAAGGAATCCCCAGTGATTCAGGCAGCAATTCCCAGTCCTCAGGAGAGAGCCCAGAGGAAAGAACTTTGACTAAGCTTCAGAGGAGCATTCAAACTCCTTCCATGTTTGTCCAAACCAGAAATTAACGCGTGGGGGATGCCAGGTGGCGACGCTATCCCATTCCCAAAGAAAGGTACCAGGGTTGCATTTCCTCTTGCCATTGTTCCCTGTCGAGGTGGCATAGTTATAAAAGGGCCTCAGGAAACCACCCACACATTTGCAGACTCTGCTCTGCTAGTGAACAAGCATCAACTCCTGCCACATCTATACATGGTGCTAAGACCCTCGCATAGAAAGTAAGTTAGGCCCCAGTTCAACAAAGGCCTCAGCTAGGCATGTGCTTAAGAACCATACTGAGTTGGGGCTGTAGGAAAATCCTAGGGGCCAAGTTCTGCCTGCAGATGCAGGTGCACAATCGCCAAATCTCACACCTGGACCCAAGGGCAGCATTCAGCCATAAATGGGCCTGATTCTCTCTCCTACTAAGGATGTGTCACACCCTTCCGGAAGTGTAAAGGGGTCTTCAAGTGGGACTCAGTCGGAAGCAGTGGTGTGCGGGAGACTCAGTGTAACTCGGGAGGAGGCCCGGTGTCCTTTCCAGAGGTAGAGCTAGAAGGAACAAAGGGTGTAGAATGAGCAGTGACACAAAGCCCTACACGGTGATTTCAATGAAAGTTCAGGCCCAAGCGTGTACTGAGCGAGAAAGGCAGGATGAGAGGCTCAGCACTGTGAAAAGAGCAGCCGAGAAAAGCATGGAAGCTGCTTATTTTCCATATATACCCTTAGCTGAGCTCTCACTACGAGCTGGTGGCTCACAATTCCTCGAGGGGGGGCGGGGGGGTTGAACTTTGGTTGGGATTTAGAACATCTTGGGGAAAGCCCAGCATTCAGCAAGCAGGGCTCACTGGAGAATGGGGAAACTGACCAGTTCTCAGGGAGTTTGTCTGTTGTTTTCCCAGCTGACTTTGTCCTTTGAGCACGCGCCAGCAGGGACCAGCATGGGCTACGGGTGGTGCTGGTGGATGACAATGGTCGCTGTTGCTGTACAAGTGAAGGCATCTAGCGGGATGACCTGTCACAGCCTGTCCTGGGAAACAGCAATTGATCTTGAGGGCTCCTCAGTTTTCCCCCTGCTGCTCTTGTGCTAAGGGAGGCAAAGAAAATATATTGCATCAGTCTGGCAAAAACTAAAGCAAATACCTGGGAAACTAGCTGTCCCAGAGACGAACCCAAGTCAGCTGCCTCAGAAACGGCCTTTGATTGATGGCCAAATGGCACTGTCCTGGTCTTGGGGTGGGCTATGTAGGACAAGGAGTGGGCCTGGCTCTTGGAGATGGGGTGCACATACTGAATGTACAGGGTGGGCCTGATGTAAAGCCCAGTGGAAAGAATCTCATTGATTTAACTGGCTTTGGATGAGGTCCTAAATCAGTTTCTGCTCCATTGAAGTCAATGGAATGACTCCAGTATAACATCTTTGTGAGAGAGGAGTCAGGCTCTGACCGTGTTCCTTGTAGCCCAGTTATGGGAGCAGAAGCACTTACAGTAGGAGGGAGATTGACGTCAGTGGGAGCAAGATCAGTGGCAAAGCTCACAGTCACATGAAGAGGAGCAACCTTAGCCACCGTCATCTCTGTCTGCAGAGCCAGGACGGAGCAGGAGGGGGCATTGCTTCCCAGCCACCGTCCATCGACAAGGGCTTCAGCAGGGCACATTATTGCATTCCAGTCTTAGCAATGGACGAGACCTGGCATTAGCATTGCAAGCTTGATTTCCCACTGTGCTGCCCATTTTTAGTGGTGCAATTGTGTCCCTGCTCAGGTGTCCAGGTGCCAGTCGTTAATCTGCCCCCAGCCAGGCAGCAAAGTTGGCCATAACAAGTGCTGCTTGAGGGTGCACAGGGCTGAGGCTGTGTGCACAGAGCAGTATGCAGACACCAGCGAATAGGACTCAGCTAGAACATTGGACCTGGTGCCGTTTCCAGGGCCAGGGCGTTTTCCCTCCCCGGTGCCTGCAGTTACAGTTCCTGGAGAGCTGCAGCCTGGCTTTCAGCAGCAGGTAGTGCAATTCCACAGACAAACGTTCTGTGCACCCGGGGTGGGGGTTGTCTAATATGCATGTTGGCCTGTTGGAGCCATACCTGGGCCACATGGATCTGCAAATGTCTCGTTTGTGTGCAAAGGCTGAATTAAGCGTGTACAAAATTAGGCCCTTTTTCTGTCCTTTTAAATTAGCTGGGCCAGTTCCTCAGCTGGCGTAAAGCAGAGTAACTCCCTTGACTTGAATGGAGCTGGCCACCCACCTACCCTGTGAGGGCTGGATCCTGCAAAGTGCTGAGCACCCTGAGTCCCCGTCAGTCAGTGTGAGGGGCTGAATGCCCTAAACCCTCAGAGTTAGGCTTTTTCATGAGTTAAGCAATGGTGGGGGGCGTCTGATTTCTGTTTGTGTGAGCTGGGGCAAGCAACCTTGCTGTTCCTCAGATTCCCCATGAATTGAACCAGGATAACCATCCTTCCCTACCTTATAGGGATGAATTTATTCCTGTTCCCAAAGGGCTCTGAGCTCCTTGGATGGAAGGGAAAAGGGCTGAGCAACTACAAATATTTTTAATAGATTTCAGACCAACCTTACATGTCATTTTTCGGGCCATCATTTAACGAGACAATGTTTAGGGGAACGGGATCCGCACTTCGAATGGGATGAGCCCCAGGACCTGTTACATCTCCTCCATTACTAGGGGTGAAATTCTGGTTCAAATGAAGTTGATGGCAAAACTCCCACTGAATTCAGTGGGGCCAGGAGTTCCCCCTATCATTCTAAAGGGCCCCAATTAGTCTTTGAGAATGTTCACACCCCTAATGTTAACCTGTGTTAGCATCAGCTAGCAGTTCACATTGTTGCCGTCTACCCATTCAATACATACCTGAGATTCCTACTGATTCCTAACAAGTGCAAAACAGACCCTGATAGCAGATTTACGTGTTTTGCAGGCTTGAAACATTCCCTAAATAAAGAATGATCTAATCAGATCAATAGTACACTTCCTGAATGCTCCTTCAGGGTATGTCTACACAGCAAAGAAAAACCCGCTGCTAGCCCGTGCCAGCTGACTCAGGCTTCAGGGTGGGAGCTCGGGCTGTGGGGCTGTTTCATTGCTGTGTAGAATTCCGGGCTTGGGGTGCAACCTGGGCTCTAGGACCCTGTGCGGGTCCCAGAAGTCTACACAGCAATGAAACAGCCCCATGGGTCCCATGAGCCAGAGTTGGCTGGCACACCCACAGGTGTCTAATTGCTGCGTAGATATACTCTAGGAGTGTCCCAGAGTAGGGAGGCCAACAATCCATGCATTAAAAAGCCCCTAAATACATATGTATCCCATGCACTGCAGCATCCCAGATCTTTGCAGTAAACAGGCAGGTGGTGTGTTTTAAGACCACCCTTAATGTCCATTGTCCACCATTGATGTGGGGGGAGGATGAAGATTCTGGGCCAAAACCTCAGCTATTGTAAATCAGTGTCACTCCACTGAAGTCGGAGCTAGACCAGCTGAGGATCTGGCGATGTTTAAGAGACATTAAGGCTGTGATAGGAATCAGTCAGTGCAAAGGGAAATCCAAGGAAAAGCTGAACCTTGAACACTCCACCGCCCCTTCCTTAACTGGCTTCTGTTTTCTATGCAAATTTGCCAGACGCTTTAACAAGCCAGACTCAGCAAAGTCACCGTTTCTGCAGGGTGATTGTGTTGCAAATTGTTCTTTGGTCTTTGTTCACCATGTGTTGCCATTACAAGAAGGTAGCTGAGGGCCCCCTTTTGAGGTTACTTACCCCCGTGAATCCTGTAGGCAGATGTTTTGCCAAAATGCCAGCAAATGCACAGTCCTGTTCCCTTCCTTTCCCTGAGTCCCCACCAAAACTGTTGGGTGGAAAACCGACTCATTCTGCTGGACACACTGCCGATTTTAGGGACCACAGAGCCACTTAAGGACAGGGGAGGGTGTTGTGCAGAGAGTTTCCACCTTACAGGCGGAAGGTGCCTGTTCCCACCCCTCTGGTTGTGTGTCATTACCTTTCTTCCTGCAGAGATGTCACCTTGGATTGGGATCTACTCGGATCTCTTGAACTACGCACCTGTGAGCCCTCCATTCCTTCGGTGGGAGAGCCACACCAAATACCCGAGGTACGCTCAGAAGTTAGGCTGGTGATTCAAGTAAGGGCGTTCTTCCCTTCCAGGTCAGCACGGAGCTAATGCCCCAATGAGCTGCCTGAGGTGCCTCTTGCTGGTGGGTTGCCAAGCAGAAGGTCCTGATCCTTAACGACTCCATTGAAGTCAGTAGGGCAGATCTTTGGCTGATGTGCATCAGCATAACTTCCTTGCCCCAGAGCCCCGGACTTACATTATCTGAAGATTTGGCTCAAATGAGTTACACTCGTCTAAGGGAGGAAGAATGGGATCCTTTATTTCTTTATGTGTTTTTTTTTTCCATGATTTTGCTTCTATTGCTTTAAGACGTCACACCTGCGTTGCTTTGGCTCGTCTCCAGAGCAGCAGGTGTGTAATGACTTCACAGCCGTACGGGAAAGGATTAGAGATTAAAACTGCGCACCTAGCTGTGCCCAGTTCTGCTTAGTCTCCACCAATCTACTGACTGGCGATCAACTGCATCGCTGCAAACAGACAAGCAACCAATATCGTTGCTAGCATAAAACTGTAGGAAAATCACTAACGGTTTTCTGTTTGTGAAGTGCTTATTAACGGAAATAGGAACTGAATCATATACTATATGCTGCTAAATTATACAGAGACAAATGTACTTGGATGTAAATAATGGCCTACTTCTGTATATATGATTATTAAACAAAACAAAAAAAGAAATTTCTGTGACTTCTATGTGGGTGACTGTAAGAGCAGAAGTCATTTTCAAGAGCTAAGTTCTGGACTACAGGCCTCATCCTACAAGGTGCTCAGCATCCTCAAACCCCCATTGACTCCAATAGGAATGGAGGGTGTTCTCCATCTCCCTGGATTTGGCCCTTGCTCTCCTGTTTATCTGCATGTTCCTTCTACCCACTGATAGTCCTGTGGGGAACCTGAGATGTTGACGTCCTGTTGTTGCTTTGGTGCATGCCTTCCACAAAGCCCACCTAGACAAGGCCATTAAGCTCCCTCCATTCTTCTTCAGAGACTTGGGTGCTCAGAAGAAATGCCCTAAGAGGGACAGCCTTTGTAAGATGCTCTGAGATCTCCATCTGAAAGGGGTTAGAAAAATATAAAGTGCTGCCTGAGATAGACCTATTTTGAAAGTGCTATAGGAGAACAAAGAGAACAGCCTTTCCCCCCTGTCCCCTTGTGCCCCTCGCCTCAAAGGAGAGAACTTATTAAATGTCCCTCACAAAGAATAAACTTCCTGGAGGTAGCGACGTCTCACCGATTGATGCGGGGCTCAAGGCCACGGTTTGGCACAAGGGGCATGCTAGTGTGCTCTATAGCAATCAGGCTCATGTGTGTGAACTACTGCCCACTGCTGGATGGAATTGGAACTGCATTATAGGACCTATGCTGTTCGCACCCAGTGGCGATAGGCCATTAGCTCAAGTAGTGAGGAACCGAGCTGCTGGGGCAGGTTTCAGCAGCCAGGATGTGCAGCACAGTGACAACAGTGAAGGCCTGGTTGGCCCCACATTTGATACAGTGCGAAGAATTCTTCTGTTTTTACCCCTGTAGCCTAAGACACAAAATCCACGCATATGACCACTTCTGCCCCACCAGGACATTTGCCCCCAAGGCCCTTCTCCAAACACCATGGAAGTTGCCCCAGCACATTGCCTGGGACCACCGTGCAAGCACCCCTGAGAGATGTCACACCTACGAGCCATCACTCCATTTTCCCTTCCCTTTGGAACTCCTAGCAACTGGCTTGGCAAGCCAGCTGGAGTCAGCCCCTGGCAGGGTGAGTCTCAGTGCCTGCTGTACAGGGGTCACAGAAAGGCCTGGATCTTCCACTATTAAGGAACTATTGCCCTTCTTTTCTTAGGAACCACCTTCTGTTAGTAATCAGCTGCCTTTGGCAGCTCCTTTGCCATGAAATTATTAGCAGGATCTGCCCTTGTCATCCCCATCTGTGTTTAGAGCTTGACCTATGCTAGCTATGGCCAATTCAGGATTGCCTCTCTGGGAGCTATGCTTGTCACCTGTTTTCCAGCACAACTATTGATCCCCATGATTTCCCTGTCCAGTGTGCGCAGATATTTCTTGGAACAACTTGTGCTAGCCAATAACATGCTCCGAACTAGCTCCCAAGTAACGTAGTTCTCATGCTCTGCCTATATTTGCCTAGCATGCGCCATTGTCACATGGCTTGTCACTGCATTAGCTGGGGGCTCAAACAGTGTTACAACTGCAGCCAGCTGGCTGCAACCGTGCTGGAAAACAGTTCCAAACCTAGCAGCAAGCCGCAGTGCAACACCTCATACACACCACAGAGCAGCAAGTGCGGGAGGGATCCCTTAGAACTTCATTTGCCAGATGTTACATATATACACAGCCCCACACCCCCACAGGTTCCACAGATCACTCTTGATCTGAGTGGAAGAGGGAAACAATGACAATCATGACTACTGCAGTGTGGGAACTATTAGCAAATGCCCGCTTGTTAATGGAGACCTCTCTTAGCAAATCAAATGGAATACAGGGCTCTGGAGCTAAGTTAGACACAGGGTGGCCTATTGGAGACATTGGGGATATGGCTCAAATTGGTAGGTGAGTGTGTTCGTTTAGATCATAAATCCTTGAATATATAATAAAATCTGTAGCTTGGCCCAGTGTCAGGCAAGGCACCTGAAGAGCAAGGATCATACTTTTCTGGATTTGAATGGTTATTTTCTCAGAAGAAATCAATCTTGGCTTTCCCTTACAAAGATATTTAATTGTCGAGCAAGATTTAACTGTAGCTGTTTCCTGCTCCAAATGCTGTCAGGCAGAGCCATCCATTCTGATGGGGCCTTTCTTTAGATGCTCCTAATGTCAGACAGTGTGTATAAGAAGCCCACATCTTTCTTCCGTTGGAGTCAGGACTATGACATTTGGATGAGGGATGGGCCCAAGCTACACAGTTTGACTCGAGATTGGAGTTTCCCCGGAGTTTGTGTAATACATTGGCCCAAGCCCTGGTTCAGACTCCCTTCTTAGTAAGTGGGAGTCTTTCCATTGCCTTCCCTGGGCTGTGAATCAGATTTCTGTGAATCAGAATCCCCTAGTATGCACGATCATGTCTCGCTCTAGGGGCTGGCCCCTGCAACTATATCAGCTTTCTGCTTCTTGACAGGAGTCCTTTAACTCAGGCGGTAGGGCTTGTGTTTAGAGCATTGAAGGTACCAGTTTGATCCCCACTGGCAACCATTGTGTCCATACTTTTACAGCCATAGTTTGCCATATTCAGATCCAAACAGAGACCGGGGCAGCTCTGAATTTTGGACTGGGATCCAAACTTGGTCAGAATCCAAGTATGGGCAGGTTGGATCCAGAGTATCATTTTGGGCCCACTCTTAGGAAGACACTGTATTTCTCTAGTCTGTCGGCCTGGCACCTTGGTTCCTTTTGGATGACTGGAGGAACAAAATCACATGGGCAAATCTACCCCACTGATGCAAAATGCCACACCCTAGTAGTGTGCTGAGCAAACCAAATGCCTATGCAGTTTCTTACCATGTGATGACAGAGTCAGGTTCTGAGTTGGAACCTCTGAAGGGTGTTTTCATTTGCACTTCCTCAGATCTTCTCTAAGTCTGACATTTGTTCTTCTAAAAGCTGTGAACTGGGAGCACCCAAGCATGTGGGACCCTGACAGGTGACCTGCCAGGAGTGTGTCCAACCTGCCTTTACATTTACATTGGATTTTTTAAATCAAAACTAAATTCTCCTGTCTTATTTGCTTGTCTCTGTCTTGTGTCTGTTCCTTTACAGGAACAAAAAGAAAAGGAGTACTTGTGGCACCTTAGAGACTAATTTGAAGTTGACAGATTTCCTTTTCTTTTTGTGAATACAGACTAACACGGCTGCTACTCTGAAACCTTTACAGGAACAGTGAGCCAGATCCTCAGCTGCTGGCAGTCCACATTGCTCTGTTGACTTCGGTGGAGAGATGCCAATTTAGGCCAGCTGAGGATCTGGCCTAACATGTTGTCTGGGATCACCAGCAATAAAAACCCGACAGCTGAACAGGTTGGAGCCTGACCCTGCCAGTGGTAGGGGTTGGGTTAGCCGCAGACGGCTTCTTTGGAATCCACATAGACTTGCAGGCAGCACTTGGGACGGCCCTACTGTAAATGTAAGTCCTTATCTTCTGCACAAGTCCTGACCTTGTGTGTTTTGTTTCTTACTCACTATCTGCTCTTACTGTGAATTCAAATCAGAAGTTAAACTGTTTGTTCCCCTGTGTTCCACGTTGACTGTTGATGGGTCTCTCTGAACTCTGTCTAGCGAGACTTGGAAAAATATCCACGAAAACAAATACTTTCAAAAGAATAAGTATTAATTAAAACAAACCTAGATGTGGCTCATGTCCATATTCAGACACCGTCGCATTAACTCTGCCTCTGGTAAATGTGTTTAAAGAAAAGAAATTTCAAAAAACAAAACAAAAAACAAAAAAACCCTGGACTTTTTGTACAGCAAAGATGTATCCATTTAGAAACCTATTGTTAAACCTCCAGCACACTTCACAATCAACAATTAGTCTATTGTATATCTCCATTGGGTTATAATGTTGTGAAGAGTCACTGCCTTTTGCATTTTCTAGTGTACATATATATATATATATATATATATATATATATATATATGTCCATATAGAGATAGGTGTGTATATATATATATATGTAAAGATCTATATGTATACGTATCTCTAGCTATCTCTCTATATCAATATCTGACTGTGAAGGATTTTTATTCCAGCAAAATAAAATGGAGAAAGGCTCCTTTTAAGAATCTGCATTTCTGGCTGGTCTGTATTTTCGTAGATGGAAAGGGGCATTGGGAGCGAATGGACAGTCGTACTCGGCGTTCAGACCTCGGCAGCTGTGTCTGGGGTGGGAGAAGGTCACAGAGGTTTTAAAAACAAACCACAAAAGAAAGAAACTCTCGCCTCAGCTCGCTCTGAGCTTGTGGCAGTCTGGGTATTGCTGGCTTTCATTCAATGAATGGAATTGTCACAGTAATAGAAGGGGGCCTTCATGCACTGGGTGGGAGAGTATATTATTAACCATTTGGTTACTGGAGAGTCCTTAAGGCACCCAATTCCCATTGAAAGCGGAGCCCCTATCTCCCATTTGTGTCTGTGCATCCCGCCATCCCATCCTTCCCTGATTGACAGATAGGGGCACTGTAGCAAGGAGAAGGCTCATCCAGGCCAAGTTAAACTAATCCTAATCAGCCTTAGCTCCACCTTCTGCCCCAGTTGGCATGTCTGATGAGCGCCACCATCCTTGTTCCTCAGGCTGACCACCCCTCCGGGAGGGAAGGCTGCTGGTAATGTCTCAGCAGGGTGGTTAAGGCAAAAAGGGGACAGGTAGTGAGGGGCCAAAATCACTGGATTTGACACCAAGGGATTAACAAAGTGATCATTGTTTCTCTGTTCCGCCTGAGAGCCTGAGAATGGAGCTGCGAGCACTGGGAGGGTCCTGGAATGTTTGTTCTGGAGAGGTTCCCGCCTGCTATTTACTTCAATAGGGTTATTTATTAGCTTCTTCATTCCTTTCCCACCTTTGCTACACTCCAGCCAGGCTTGAAGAGAGGCCCTACGCCTTCAGTGCATGTTTCTGTCTGACAGCTGTAACAAACAACCTCCTGCGATCGCTGCCCTTGGGGAGAAAGGACCCCCCCACCCCCTTTTATGGCTGCAGGTGGGCACAAGGCCAGGCCTGCATGGATCCAACTGAAGGATCGAGACCTTAATGAGATTCCCTGCTGTCTGTGTAAGGGAGGGAGGGAGAACAACTGTACAGGTAAATGCAATGGTAAAACCCCCAAATTTGCCCAGCAGACCAAAAGGCAGAAGTTGGACCTAAACTTGCTTGTAACTCCTTGAGTGAAATTGACTAGGTCTTAAACTGATGGGATTCCGTCAATAGAACAGCAGGAGGGGAGAAGTGGGGAGGGAAGGGTGAGGGGGTCAGATGAATGGGCTGCTCAACTTGCCGCCATCAGTTTTCTGCCTCTTTGCCTGATGCCCCACCTGTTCTGTTCAGGTTTTGAGGAGGTGATTTTCAATCCCCTGAATGCCTTTGAAAATTCCCCCCACAGCTGCCAGAAGTCCTGTTTTGCTCAAATTGGGCTGGAGGGAGCCCAGTGCTTGAACACAGAATGAACGCTGGTTGTTCCAGAGGCTGAATAGAAACTCCAGGGTGCAGCTTGTCATGTCGGTGTCCCGGCCGCTGCCTTACACTGTCCTAGCTGTGCCAGCTCTGGAAACGTGGGCTTGTGAGCATACGACGAATAATGACTCGCCGGGAGAGGCTGGGGTATGGTAAGGGATAAGTCACTGAAGCCAACCGGTTCTTGCACCCCGGTTACTGCTGTGGTTCAGCCATGACACTCAGGCAAGAACTTCCAAATCCCAATACACAGAGATGAGCAAGGGGGACGAAGGGTTTCCCAAAGTCACCTGGAGGGGCCATCAAATAATCTTGCTCTACCCATGGCGCTAGAAGAGGGTTCTCTTGCCTCAGCCCACTTGCCACCATCACTGTCTGGGTAATCAACATGGCAACATGAAGAGGTATCAGTATTGCAACCATCTTGCTCTTCCGCTACTGCTAAATGGAAGGTGGATCCTGACTAGATCCCAAGTAGGTGGGAGAGGGATCCCTGTACAGAAGAGGTTGAGTACCACTGAGCTTCTGTTGGTTATAAGAACTGCTCGATTGTGTGTCATAAGCCCGATACTGCTGATGGGGATTCTTCATTAGCTCAAGCGATAGGGGCCTGTGCTCACTGAGCTGGAGGAGCTGAGGTCTGTCCCCAGTGTTGCCTTGGAGTTCTGCATGGCTGGGGTTTGCAGCATCATGAAAATGCAGAGTCCCAGGTGGGCACAGTGTTTACAGCATGAAGCAACACTCACGTAAATGAATGGGCTGCATCAAACAAAGCAATTAGAAAAAATGGGGGGGCAGAGCACAAGACTGGGAGCCAGGAATCCTTGAATTCTAACACTGACTCGAACATACAGGGACGGGGAGCACAGGTTTGGGGGCTGGAACAGAGAGAATCAGAGGCACGGGGAGCACAGGCTGGGGAGGTTGGATCTCTGAGGATCGGGGGAGGTGCACAGGATGGGGGGTGGACCAGTGAGGGTCGAGGGGAGGAGCACAGGATGGGGGGGGTCAGATCTGTGAGGGTTGGGGAAGAGCACAGGATGGGGGGTGGATTGGTGAAGGTCAGGGGAGGTTGGGGAGCACAGGCGGCGGGGTCAGATCAGTGAGGGATGGGAGGATGGGGGGTGGATTGGTGAAGGTCAGGGGAAGTTGGGGAGCACAGGCCTGGGGGCTGGATTGGAGAGGGTCAGCAGGACAGGGAGCACAGTCGATGGGGGGGCCTGATCGGAGAGGGTCACAGTTCTCCCTGAAATGAATTTGAAATGTTGGTCATTTTCCCCGCCCCGTGTTGTGGAACACGACTGGGGAAATCTCACACACACAGGAAGCTGGGATTCACACCCCCTGCACAGGCACATCTCCAGCCTGCGCTATAGGAGAACTCCCCTATAACAGCAATAGCAGATCCCTTATCTTGCCTGTGGGCTGGCACGCTCATTCAGTGACACAAAGCTGGTTCATTACAACACACACACAAGAGCAGGTCTGATCCCCCGATACCCACGCCTGGCTCACGTACACCTGCTGGGACGTCACACTGTACGTGAACGGGTGACACGTAGCACTGAATTCCCAGCGACCCGAGCACCTCCGCCATCTTCCAGCCGGTCACGTTACAGCTGCTCCCTACCATAGTTATTTCACGTGGCAGCAGGTGAATGGCTCTGCTCAATATCCCCTTCTGCCCCACTGCCCAGGGGGCTGCTGCCGAGCTCACTATACACTGGGAACGGTCAGGCCTGAAGTTGCCATTTCCATTTAAAGCCCCGAGGTCCCTGGCGTGGTCTGACTGCCTCAGACCCAGCAATGAGCCGCAGCTAGACTTTTACTCCTGACCTTGCCGCTGGCCGACGCAACAGTTGCACCAGTCTAATGCGGCCTATCCTAGCCCCAGAAAAGGCAACACATCTGTCTGGAGCGGCTGGTTTCCCCTGGGGCAGTAGTTGGTGCGTGTTAGGACTGTCAGATGGATGTCCAGGTCTCCCCCATATGCTGCACATTAATATACCCTGTGATCAGTGACTTATACTAGCCACACATCAATGAAGCAACATTACATGGGAGTTTTAATAACATTTTTGACCTCATACGGTGGTGGAATGACATGACACACTGTGTGGTAGTGCCATGATGCTGGCATGACCCCAGGTAGCAGGGGTGTGACACCATGTGGCACCGGCGTGATGCTGGCATGACCCCGGGTAGCAGGGGTGTGACACCATGTGGCACCGACGTGATGCTGGCATGACCCCAGGTAGCAGGGGTGTGACACCATGTGGCACCAGCGTGATGCTGGCATGACCCCGGGTAGCAGGGGTGTGACAACATGTGGCACCAGCATGATGCTGGCATGACCCCAGGTAGCAGGGGTGTGACACCATGTGGCACTGGCATGACCCCGGGCAGCAGGGGTGTGACACCATGTGGCACCGGCGTGATGCTGGCATGACCCCAGGTAGCAGGGGTGTGACACCATGTGGCACTGGCATGACCCCAGGTAGCAGGGGTGTGACACCACGTGGCACCGGCGTGATGCTGGCATGACCCCAGGTAGCAGGGGTGTGACACCATGTGGCACCGGCGTGATGCTGGCATGACCCCGGGTAGCAGGGGTGTGACACCATGTGGCACTGGCATGATGCTGGCATGACCCCAGGTAGCAGGGGTGTGACACCATGTGGCACTGGCATGACCCCAGGTAGCAGGGGTGTGACACCATGTGGCACTGGCGTGATGCTGCCATGACCCCGGGTAGCAGGGGTGTGACACCATGTGGCACTGGCGTAATGCTGGCATGACCCCGGGTAGCAGGGGTGTGACACCATGTGGCATTGGCATGACCCCAGGTAGCAGGGGTGTGACACCATGTGGCACTGGTGTGATGCTGGCATGACCCCAGGTAGTAGGGGTGTGACACCATGTGGCACCGGCGTGATGCTGCCATGACCCCGGGTAGCAGGGGTGTGACACCATGTGGTACCGGCGTGATGCTGGCATGACCCCAGGTAGCAGGGGTGTGACACCACGTGGCACCGGCGTGATGCTGGCATGACCCCAGGTAGCAGGCGTGTGACACCATGTGGCACTGGCATGACCCCAGGTAGCAAGGGTGTGACACCACGTGGCACCGGCGTGATGCTGGCATGACCCCAGGTAGCAGGCGTGTGACACCATGTGGCACTGGCATGACCCCAGGTAGCAAGGGTGTGACACCACGTGGCACCGGCGTGATGCTGGCATGACCCCAGGTAGCAGGGGTGTGACACCACGTGGCACTGGCATGATCCCAGGTAGCAGGGGTGTGACACCACGTGGCACTGGCATGACCCCGGGTAGCAGGGGTGTGACACCACGTGGCACCGGCGTGATGCTGGCATGACCCCAGGTAGCAGGCGTGTAACACCATGTGGCACCGGCGTGATGCTGGCATGACCCCAGGTAGCAGGCGTGTGACACCACGTGGCACTGGCATGACCCCAGGTAGCAAGGGTGTGACACCATGTGGCACCGGCGTGATGCTGGCATGACCCCGGGTAGCAGGGGTGTGACACCACGTGGCACCGGCGTGATGCTGGCATGACCCCAGGTAGCAGGGGTGTGACACCACGTGGCACTGGCATGATCCCAGGTAGCAGGGGTGTGACACCACGTGGCACTGGCATGACCCCGGGTAGCAGGGGTGTGACACCACGTGGCACCGGCGTGATGCTGGCATGACCCCAGGTAGCAGGCGTGTGACACCATGTGGCACCGGCGTGATGCTGGCATGACCCCAGGTAGCAGGCGTGTGACACCACGTGGCACCGGCGTGATGCCAGTGTTAGTCCAGGTGGAGGGGGGATGACACTGCATGGTTTTGGCCTGACGCTGGTGTAACCCAGGGGTCAGCAACGTGTCCGTACAGGGACGCAGGTGTCCACGGTAAAAATGTTGAGTTCCGTGGTAATTTTTCGAAAAACGGAATGACTGAATGACACCCCCCCACCCCCACCCGCACCCCCAATGCCCGTCACTCAATGTACAGTCATTTTGTCAAGTGTCCACCGCGCAACATGGTGCCGATCCCTGGTGTTACCCGGTCCCCACATGGCTGAGGCGTGACAAAGCGTGGCAAGGGCATGACAACGGGTGGCAGGGGGCGTGACCCCCGTTGGCGTTGGCATGACAACAGGTGGCAGGGGGCGTGACCCCGTTGGCGTTGGCATGACAACAGGTGGCAGGGGGCGTGACCCCGTTGGCGTTGGCATGACAACGGGTGGCAGGGGGCGTGACCCCCGTTGGCGCTGATGCCCCCAGCCAGGCGCGCGGCGCGGCCTTCGCCCAGGAGCCGGGAACAAGCGCAGGCGGGGCGGGGCCGAGCCGGCCGGGGAGCGAGCGCCCTCTGCCGGGCCCACGCCGACGCCGCAGGCACCGCGCTCCCCGTTACAGGCGCGGCCTGGCCCCGCTCGCCTCCCGTCGCGGCGGAAGTGCGTAGGGGGTCAGGTGACCGGAAGCGTTCGGCGGCGGCGACGAAGCAGGGCGATTCCGGGCAGGCGGGCGGGCGAGACCCGGCAACGGAGACAGCGAGCGGCGCGGCCCCGGTGAGTGCGGGCAGCGAACCCGGCCCCGGGGACAGGCCCCGATGCCCACCGCCCGCGCGGCCTTGTCACCGCCGGGCCCTTCTCGGGCCTCCAGCCAGCGCGTGCACGGTGCGGGCGTGCCCCGCACACACGTTACACGCGTGTCGCGCCCTGCCTCCTGCACGGGCGCCCGGCGCGGGGGCGCTGCCGCCGCCGCCGCCGCCGCCGCTCCCCGTGTGCTGCGGGTGCACTGGGCCCGGGCGCGCGCGCGCGCACTTCGCGCAGGCGCCGCCGCCGCCGCCGCCTCCCGCGTGTTTGCCTGTGCACGTGCACGCCCAGCTGTCCTTGCCGGGCGGTGCCCCTGCCCCCAGCCCGGCCGGGAGCTGGTGCTTCCCCCGCCCGCGATCCCTGGTTCTGACCCCATGTGGTAAGGCAGGGGCAGGGGCGCATCGCGTCCCGCGTGTGTCGTTCCCGCCGGCTCGCGCTGCCTTCCGCAGGGTGCGGCCTGGGGCGACCCCGGGCGCTTCTGCCCAAACGGTTGCCTGCAAGTTCCCTCCTGGGTCCGCCTCGTTCAGCACCAGGGGGGCAGCAGGCGCCTGCATCTAACCCTCCACGGTTCCTGGCTCTGAAATGCACCGCGGAGCCGTCGCCGCTCCAGAGACTCTGGACACGCAATTGGCGCAGCTCTGCTGAGCGAAGGTGGCCTTTTTAGTCATTCCTTTCTCCTTGGCGCGCTGTACGGGCGTCCGCTCGACTCCTAACTAGAAGAGCAGGACTTGGGGCACCTTACAGACTAACCCACTTATTTGAGCATAAGCTTTCGTGAGCTACAGCCCACTTCATCGGAGGAATTCAGTGGAAAATGTTTCAGTGGCCTTTTCCACCGAATGCCTCCGACCAAGCGCGCTGTAGCTCGCGCGAGCGTATGCTCAAATAAATGGGTTAGTCTCTAAGGTGCCCCAAGTCCTCCTTTTCTTTTTGTGGATACGGACTAAGACGGCTGCTACTCTGAACTCTTAACTCGGGTGACCAGATAGCAACTGTGAAAAAACAGGATGGGGGTGGGGGGTAATAGGCACCTATGTAAGAAAAAGCCCCTAAAAACAGGACACCTGGTCGCCCTACTCTTAACCAAACCTGAATCCCATATAAAATGTGCAATTTCACACCTAACTTTGACATACGGGTCCAAATTTCCTACTATTTGTTGGGAGATAGTATCTTCCCTTCTATTTTTAATTTATGGGGTTAGCATAGTGTATAATACAGGGGTGGGCAAACTGAGGGCCACATTGGGGTGCCAAACTGTATGGAGGGCCGGGTAAGGAAGGCCGTGTCCCCCAAACAGCCTGGCCCCTGCTCCCTATCCACCCCTTCCCCCTGACTGCCCCCCTCAGAATCCCCGACCCATCCAACCCTGCCCTGCTCCTTGTCCCCTGACTGCCCCCTCCCAGGATCCCCCTGTCCCAAACCGCCCTGCCCTGGGATCCCACCCCCATCCAACCCCCCCGACTGCCCCCGACCCCCAACAGGCCCGCTGGGACTCCCACATCCTGTCCAACCACCCCAGAACCTCTGCCCCATCCAACTGCTCCCTGTCTCCCTCCCAGGACCTCCTACCCAACCCCTATCACTGCTGCCCCCTTACCATGCCACTCAGAGCAGCAGGAGCTCACAGCCCCACTGCCCGTGCGGTAGCGTGGCTGCAGGGGAGGGAGGACAGGGGGAGGGGCTAGGGGCTAACCTCTGGCCAGGAGCTCAAGGGCTGGGCAGGATGGTCCCATGGATCCTGATATAATACATAACTTATTTGATACATAGCGGTGAGACTGTGATGGGAAATGTACTCCAAGCGGGAATGCCATAAAAATTTCTTAATGTTAGTTATCAAGCGTACATTTGTAATTTTTGAGTGTCCAAAAGTGCATTAGGTGCTTCAGACTTCGGGAAAGGTACAGTTCCTGTCCCGTGGAACATATAGTCTGAGGCTCCTGTTCTGCAACTTAATCAGCACAATTGGAACCATTGTCATCCTTGGTGCTCCACAAGGGTCCACCCATCCAGATCCACTTGCAGGATTGGAGCCTGTATTAGGCATGACCCACAGAATGAGGGTCAGAAGGAAGGGGCTGAAGAAGGATAAGATAGACAATGTCGTCTCTTGGGACTTCCATAAGACATGCATGCATGCAGCTTGAGGGGTCCAGTTATGTTTGTTCTTTAACTTGCTTCTCATACGTGACACAGCAGAAGTGAGTTTCCAGGAGGGATTTGAATGGAGAGAAGAGGGGATGTTGGCTGGCTGTTTACACATGGAGAGGAGCATAGGAAAGAGTACAAAGTTGTGAGCAGCACAAAGGAACAAAGGGGGCATTGAGGCTGGCATGTATCCTTGGTGGTGGGCTGAGGGACCTATAAAAGAAAATACTTTTGGAGGAGGAGGAAATGAGGGACACCTCTAGCTTGAAAGTTCATCTGGCACATAGTTGGTATTTGAAGATGGGAGTAACATAGATTAAGTAATGAGCAAGAAAGGCTCTAAAGTGTCTTTCTCTCAAGACTTGGCATTTCTTTTCCTCTCCCTCCTCTTTCCTTCTCTTCTCCATGTTCTTCTGTTGGCTCTCTGGAGGGCTAGTTCCATGGATTTGAAATCAAGGGACTGATGAATAAACTCTTAGCTCTACATAGTATCTCCCAAAGCACTTCTGATTTGTTTTACAAAGCTTCATACCCAAACCATTCTAACAGGATTCTTAGCATGATTCTGGTGCGCTCTGTGACCCTGGGCACATACTGACTGGTTCTGTGACTCACTTTCCTCTGGGTAAAATGGGGATAACTATCTCATAGGAGAGTTTCGAAGGTCAGTTCACTACTGGTAGCAAAGTGCTTTGAGATCCTTGGATAGAAGAGCAAAGCAGATTAATTTATTTTTAAAAGATGGCACCCCTTGCATCAGTGAATGTGTGCGTTCTATTAGTGGAATCATTACTATAGAGCACACAGAATAGACCAAAAAATAGACTGCAAAGAAACCTGCGTATCCTGCACTTAAAGTGGTCTGACAGTCAATGACTAGCTTATTTTGGGCCACAAAGCTCACCTAATTCAAGCTCCAGCAGAGTGCTGGAAGAGGAGGTGGTTTCAGAGGTGGGTGGGCCTCCACTGAGAAGGTGCTTCCCAGTATATATGCTAACTACTCAGGCTATGCCCTGGGGCCAGATTTTGGGCCTTATACAGATCATACTTCTACCGTTCCAGGCTATCTATCTGAGACCTGGGAGGATGGCTCTGTGTCAGTTACGCTCAACTCAATGTTGCCCTGACAACCCTAAGAGCTAAAAATGTTTTTGTTTTTAAACAAAATCTTGGGTTCTGCAGGCATTGATAGGGAAAGTTAGAGAAAAGAGTCCTACTCACTGTTGACAGTGGATTTGCTGGGACCTGCATTGTGCCAATATGTAATGGCTATTTCTTTATTTTTATTGTACGTGTACTGGGAGGTGGGGGGTTTTTGTTTGGTTTGTTTTATCAGAGCATCTGATAGATTACAGGGATTGAGTGGCGTTCTCACACATAGGATGAGATGTTGCTTTCTGCAGCATTAGCCAAAGGCCCAAGCACAGTGCCTTGCCATGATTCATAGCTGTCAAGGCTGAAGGAACCATTGTGCTCTCGTCTGATCTCCTGCATAGCACCGATCTGCTCTTGGGCTACCAAAGGCATGAATTGCTACGAGGAGGCTGGTGTTGGGTTCAGCACTGACATCTAACTTTGTGCTGTGCTGACATGGACAAAGACACCATTATTGCCCTAACCAATGCAGTTTAGACACAGATAAGACATCGGACAGGAGTAGCTGCAAATGAGTTTTATCTTCTCTTTTTTTAATATATTTTTTTAAAAATAAATTGTCCTCTTTTCTAGCAATCTTTTCCTTAATTCTTTCTCTAGAATCTTTTTTTTTCCCTCTGCTTTGATTTCTTGTATGATAACCATTTCCCTTCTTCTTTTGCTTTCTCCTGTGGTCTCGATCTCTTCACCCAAGTTGTTTTTTCACCTTTTCACACTCTCCTATTCTAGACCTCCTCCTGCCACCTCCAAGTTGCCATTCTTCCTGGGACAGAAAACGTGAGTGAGGCACCCTGTGCAACATGGCTAAGAAAAGTAGGATAAATGATAAAAGTAGGATAAATGAAGTATTGTGAGAGGGCACTGCTGTTCTGTTCTTTATTGCTGCTACGCTGGGGAATTCTGCATAAAACTCAGCTAAGCATTTACTAGCTTTTTTTCTTCTTCTTCTTCTTGTCATGAGTGTGACATGCTTGTCCTCAATCAGGAAGCTCTATTTGTATGCAGAGTCATAAAGGCATCCATGACAGCTTGCTGTCCCCGTGGTCAGAGGCCTTTGTGCAGAGGAGCACAGAAGTTACTACATATTGCTGTTGTGTCTTCACTGAGCTTTGGCTTCCCTAATTCTTTGGCATCCTGAAGTTCCAACACATCTTTCTTCTAAGTAATGAAAGAGAGTGAGCTTTTAAGGAATTTGAAAATGCTAGAAGATGGCTGTCTAATACCCCTCAGGGTGAGCCACACAAGGCGGGGGAAGTATATATTACACATAGCAGTGACCTGGTGCTGTAACTAATCACCATCTGACTCATCCTAAAGAGGCTAAATTGGCTGCTTACCCAGGATGGCTACACTAGATTTTTGTTTTGGCAGTTTTCCCATTGTTGCCTTCCATCTGCAGTAGCAGTGGTGAGAGCACTCATATAGCCAAGGCCCGAGGTGGTGACTAGCATTTTAAGCACTACGTCATCTAAACCGGCAGAAAACTTCCCCAGGCCTAAAGAATGGAACTCTCTTTGGTATCTTTACAGTTCTTCTAAGTACTAATTTTCAGTGTGTGATAGTGTAACAGCAGCTTGTGACTTTGGAGGGTTTCTCTCATGCTTTTCATTGCCCTCCCTTAATTCTAGGGCTGCTTTTCTTCCCTCCCAGTGTTAACAGCCATTTACTTTTGTTTTAGCGGTAGGGTGCCAATCCTTCTGGCAGGGTAGTTCCACTCCAGCTTTCATTCTGTGTACCACTTCGTAAGAGAGAGACCCTCTCCTGTATCCACCTCCCATCCCAATACCCCAACCTTACATTACATAGTCTCAGAATACTTTCCATCTGTGGAGCAATGCTTATCTTGGGCCTCATTTTGAGAACTACTGGGGTTCTGGTTGGTGCTTATTAAAAGAATTGAGTCATTTTGAAACACAATCTAATGGAATTATTAGAGCTTTGACGATAGAGTTATAAAAATGTCAAAGGGACGCTGTCAGCTTGAAATCTAATCAGTTTTAAAAATGAGTTAAAAGTACCTTAGGTCCTTTCACAAACTGAAGAATCAGAAATGTTTCCCCTAACCTGAGAGCCATTTTATAAGTTATTTGTAACAGTTGCATTGCCAATCCTATCAATTCTATAATGCGTCAGGTCTTCCATTGTGCAAAATAACTTGGGTCGTTGATCTTGGGTAGATTTTGCATGTGGTAGTTTTGGACAGTACTCTCAACTGCTGACTTGCAGGAAAACACGTGATACTCAGTAATTCTTTCTGAACCATGTAGGAAACCAAGTCTCTCTCACCATCTAACTTACTATAGTGTTAAAGGTTATGTTTTTTAAAAATGCATCATGATAGATGGAAGCCACTCATTCTTCATCTGCCCTTTTTTCAGTACCTGGAGACAATTCTGAGCCCAGTAAGTTGTGATCCATGGCTACAATGATAACATGCCGAAGATTTCCAGGAGGAGTTCGCAGCATGGTTGCATTTTCAACTACAACCAAGTGCGGGACCAAGAAGAGAATTCCTAGTAGAAAACAAAAGGAGGATGAGAGCCCTGAAGTGAGCAACACCGATGCTAAAGCTGCATCTTCTATCAGATTGCTGAACCCTCTGGAGTACAGAGTACTTTATAATCCATCAGCCTACACAGGAACCAAAAGCGCATCCCATCAGAATGCTGCTAGAAACTGTGAAGATAGTGAAGGGCCACTTGGAAATGAATTCTCCAGCATCAGTGCTAAGCAGTTTCAGAATAAGTACAGCGTCACCTGTTCTCGAAGTCTGTCAAGCGCAAAACACACCTTGCTGGATCTGGAGTTCCATAAAACTCTTTCCACACAGGCCAGCTCAGTGCCTCCAGCCACACTGGAGCCCAAGGAAGACAAATTGCTAGATGCTGATGTGGAGGCTTATGACACTAAGGAAGACCCCAGAATGTTTCAGAAGCACAGACGCGAATACCGATCTCTAAGTTATGACAAGTCTGAGACCTTGCAGGTCCTTCCTCTAGAAGAAGGTGACTTGATATTACATAAAGTAACTGTACATAAGAGTGGCCTGATCCCAGGAACCATTGTGGAATACTTTTGCAAGCTGAGCTGTGTGCCAGTGCAGCAGCATGTGATGGTGAGATCCAATACTAAATTTATGATGCTGTGTCGTTACGGAATTGAAAACATCCAGCTGTTTAGCATCTCAGAACTCACTGACATTTTAAAGGCCTTTATCCGTTTAGCCATTCCACCAACCCACTCCATGCTGAATGTGTATGAGACTGAATTGTGCCATAGGGTCTGGGACATGAGCCTGGACCAGCTACTGCTGGTGGCTGACCTGTGGCGCTGCTTGGGACGCAGTGTGCCTCGCTATTTACAGATCTCCTTCAGTTATGTTAACTTGCACTGGAAAGACCTCACCTTGCCTCAGCTGGTTCAGTTGATTTATATCATAGGCGAAGGCCGGAGAGTGCCCCAAGATTTAATGCAGAAGTTGGAGACTTTAGTGTTGAAGTATTTGGATTCCTTCAACTTGGAGGAAGTGGGCACCATTTCCTTAGGGTTCTTCAAGTCCAACAGTGCCTTTTCTGAGCATGTCATGAGAAAAATTGGAGACAAGGTGTCGGGCCAGATGGCAGACATGAGCAATTATGCTTTAGTGAATGTACTTAAGATGTTCCGCTATACTCATGTCGATCATTTAGAATTCTTGAAGCAACTTGGGAAAGTCGTTCCTCCTCGGATTGGTACTATAGGCATCCAGGGTGTCATGCACATAACTCTTGCCTGTTCAGCCTTGCATTACCTTGATGAAGGGATTATGAATGCAGTAGCCTCTTTGTTGCCTTCCAGGGTGATGTATTGCCGTAGCAAAGATATCGCTAAATTCTTGTGGTCATTCGGATGCCTGAATTATGAGCCGCCTAATGCAGAGAGGTTTTACTCCAGCCTCATAGACCAGATGCACAGAAAGATGCATGAATTTGAGAAGTTCCCAGAACATCTCCTCACCTGTTTGTTGGCTCTGGCATTTGCTGGGCACTTCCCAGATGACCTGATAGATTACGCGCTGAGTGCTGAATTTATTCAGTTAACCAGGGAGAGTAAATTTGAGCTTAGAAAGGACCTGTTCACTCTTGATGGCAGTGTAGAGATCGAGTGCCCAGATTACAAGGGTAATCGCCTTATGCCACAGTTTCAGCAAGAGGTTACTGAGATGCTGTGGAAGTTTGCGAAGAAGGAAATCTGCGTAAAGCCGGAAGTGACAGAAGCTGTCTCTCTACTTGAGGTAATGTTAGGTGGACCCCAGTATGTCAAAAACCACATGATTTTGCCTCACACTAGATCAGATGATGTGGAGGTCCACTTGGGCACAGACCGAAAGCCATTACCTTTTAACTTAGAAGCTGCCACAGCAGCTAAAGGAGAACTGCAAGACATTGGAGTCAGTCTCACAAATAACTTAATGAATCAGCTGCTGAAGGGGAAGCCCAGTGGCAAGTCACTTGTGGGTAATAAAACTCAGACAGAGACTTGTAACCAGAAGGAGGCAGTAGAACAGAAGCAGGCTCCACCCATTCGGAATCATTCTTCATTTTCATATGAGGTTCCTCTGACTGACACCATTTTGAATGCTTTGACCAAATCAAAGTCCTCTCCTAAAAATTGTCCCTCCCAGCTAAGGCCACATCCTGGAGGCGTGAAGCTAGCCATTCAGGTCTCAAACAGGAACCACTATTGCTATGGTTCTAAACAGTTGTTGGGACTGCACAGCTTGAAAAGGAGGCAGCTACAGAAACTGGGATATGTGGTAGTCGAGCTGCCCTTTTGGGAATGGTTTCCTTTGCTCAGACGGACCCATTCAGAGAAGCTGAGCTACCTGCACCACAAAGTGTTTGACTCGGTTCTTTAAGAATCACAGTGTCAGCAAAAAACTGTTTGACAAATTAATGCCTGAATCACGTTCTGTAGGGGAATCTGCCTGGCTATAGAGAGTGAAATAGCCATACAAATGCTCCTGTCTGTTGTTTCTCATCACTGTTTAAAATGGCCCCTCTCTTAGATTAACTTACTTTAAGCTTTGGTTGCTGCTTTGCAGGCAGAGACTTGACAACCATATTAGCAGGTTCATCCTGCTGCCTCCTCTACAGCTGTAAATCCCAAGCTTGTTCAGCTTTGTAAGGAGATCCCAGAATGATCCCATTACAAATAAAATCTCTGGTAACATACTCTTTTATCCACAACACCTTTTCCCTTCAAGCGAGAGCTGGTGGGTTTGGTTGCTCAGTGTGTGAAAACCAGCCCCTCCTTCAGGATGATGAATCAATGCAGTCAGGACACCTGGAGAAGAATCAGTGAATTCTAAATTGTGCACATGCCCCCTGCTACGGACACCTCTTGCCCATAGGTACCTACCACACCTAGAGCCTCTGGTCTGGGTGTCAGGGAAATAGGCTTCCCTGTGCCCTGGCTCCTTCCAGTGCTTCTAGTTTGCGGGTGTATGGGAAGGATTCCAGGGCTTCCCCTTTCTTGGGCTTACAGCGAAAGTGAGGGAGCTGGTGAGTAGTATGGGGTTGGGTTGACCACATGCGTGCTGGAGAGGAGGGGGATGGGTGTGGGGAGGGACTGCGCTCTTTTGGACATTGGTTTCTCATGCATGTGTGCACACAAAAAGCCGTAGAGGGAACATAGGTCTTGGGTCACTCTCAGTGTAGAGGCATTCATCTTACACAACCCCCAATTACGTTGGTACTAATTAGCCCTGTTGATGGCAGTCTGACTCGCACAGGTAAAGGCTGAACGGCCTAGAAATCCAACTATCCATCTTAAGTGGTTCCTGCAAGTCAGGATTGAATCACAAAGACCAGCAGTGTGGCAGAAGCTTGTACTGCTGCTGTCTAGCATGTCTATTCTGTAGATTAAAAGATGGTTTTAGTCGTCATCCCCTTAGTTGATATACTTATTTTTGTCACATCTAAAATTAGATGGTAAAATCTTTGGGGGCAGGGAATAGGTCTTTCCTCTGTAAAGGTCCTAGCACATTTTGGAGCAGTGTGTAAATGATCATCTTCCTCTTATTTTATACCAGGTTATATTTCGGATCCCATACTAATAAACCATGCGAGCAGCAGAAACCCTGTGCTGTTGTTTGGGTGTGATTGGTAAAGTTATGTGAGTAAATATGGGGGCTCTTATTTCCACGTGTAGGATGCAGTGTTGCCATTTGTACACGTGCCCCAAATTTTGTGCCCAGAATTGCCCCCTGGCTGGAAGCACAACCACTTCGTTAGTCCCACTTCCTGTCATCAGCTGTCGAGGTCCAACCACCACCGAACCTTTGGTCTCCAGCATTCCGTCTGGTTCTCACGGGGCCGAGGTATGATTGAACCTTGCAACATGCTACTCAAAATGAGCTTTCAGCCGTCCTTATCGCTGTTTCCATGTCTTCCCGCTGACTCAGCAGACGCTCTAGGCCTCTGAGTGACCGTCCTGGAAGATGTATGAATTTGTGCGGGTGGCAAATGAGGGTTGTGTGCTGAGGCGAGTGTCTGTGTGTGTTTGGGGTTTCTGTGCATGCCAGTTGAATTGAGTGGGTGGTTGTGATGACTGGGGCATTGTGCTGGGAGATTTGCGTGGGTGGCAGTTTGGGTGTTCAGCTGTGGTAGTTGGACCAAGCAATCCACCATCTCTTCAGTCCGTCTCCTACCACCAATGAAAAGCAAAGTAGCTGTCCTGTAAAGGTGGTAATTAACTAAAGTACCTTTCATATCCCAATGGTCTAGGACTCTTGATATAGAATAGATACGTGCCTTACTGTAGGTGTACACCAAACGGGTGTAATTCATAAAGTCAAAAAGGCTGAGAACTTAAAAATTGGATGGCAGCAGACCATAAATCCCAGTGATAAGAACATACGGCCATACTGGGTCAGACCAAGATTCATCTAGCTCAGTATCCTGTCTTCTGACAGTGGCCAATGCCAGGTTCCCCAGAAGAATGAATAGAACAGGTAATCAAGTGATCCATCCCCTGTCACACATTCCCAGCTTCTGGCAAACAGGCTATGGACACCATCCCCGTCCATCCTGGCTAATAGCCATTGATGGACCTGTCCTCCATGAACTTATCTAGTTCTTTTTTGAACCCTGTTAAAGTCTTGGCCTTCACAATATCCTCTGGCAAGGAGTTCCACAGGTTGACTGTGTGTTGCGTGAAAAAATACTTACTTTTTTTGTTTTAAATCTGCTGTCTATTAACTTCATTTGGTGACCCTTAGCTCCTGTGTTATGAGAAGGAGTAAATAACACTTCCTTTTTTACTTTCTCCACACCAGTCATGATTTTATAGACATCTAGCATATCCCCACTTAGTCTTTTTTCCTAGCTGAAAAGTCCCAGTCTTATTAATCTCTCCTTATATGGCAGCTGTTCCATACCCCTAATCATTAGTTTTGGCCTTTTCTGAACCTTTTCCAATTCCAGTGTATCTTTTTTGAGATGGGGTGACCACATCTGCCCGCAGTATTCAAATGTGGGCGTACCATGGATTTATATAGAGGAAATATATTTTCTATCTTATTATCTATCCCTTTCTTAATGATTTCCAAGATTCTGTTCGCTTTTTTACTTTTTTTTTTTTTTATGGGTCAGAGAACTATCCACAATGATTCCAAGATCTCTTTCTTGATTGGTAGCAGCCAGTTTAGACTCCATCATTTTATGTGTGTAATTGGGATTATGTTTTCCAATGTGCATTACTTTGCATTTATCAACACTTAATTTCATCTGCCATTTTGTTGCCCAGTCACCCAGTTTTGAGAGATCCTTTTGTAGCTCTTCTCAGTCTGCCTGAGACTTAACTATCTTGAGTAGTTTTGTATCATGCAAATTTTGCCACCTCACGGTTTACCCCTCTTTCCAGATCATTTATGAATATGTTAAATAGGACTGGGCCCAGTACAGGCCCCTGGGGGACACCACAATTTACCTCTCTCCATTCTGAAAACTGACCATTTATTCCTACCCTTTGTTTCCTCTCTTTTAACCAGTTACCAATCCATAAGAGGGCCTTCCCTCTTATCCTTTGACTGCTTACTTTGCTTAAGAGCCTTTGGTGAGGGACCTTATCAAAGACTTTCTGAAAATCTAAGTACTCTATATCCATTGGATTTCCTCTTGTTCACATGCTTGTTGACCTCCTCAAAGAATTCTAGTAGATTGGTGAGGCATGATTTCCCTTTACTAAAACCATGTTGACTCTTCCCCAACAAATTATGTTCATCTATGTGTCTGACAATTTTGTTCTTTACTATAGTTTCAATCAGTTTGCCCGGTACTGAAGTCAGACTTACCTACCTGAAATTGCCAGGATCACCTGTGGAGCCCTTTTTAAAAAATTGGCGTCACATTAGCTACCCTCCACTCATTTGATACGGAAGCTGATTTAAAAGATAGGTTACAGACCGTTAGTAGGTCTGCAATTTCACATTTGAGTTCCTTCGGAACTCTTGGGTGAATACCATCTGGTCCTGGTGACTTATTACTGTTTAGTTGACCAATTTGTTCCAAAACCTCCTCTAATGACACCTCAATCTGGGACAGTTCCTCAGATTTGTCACCTAAAAAGAATGGCTCAGGTTTGGAAATCTCTCTTACATCCTGAGCTGTGAAGACTGATGCAAAGAATTCATTTAGCTTCTCTGCAATGGCCTTATCGTCCTTGAGTGCTCCTTTAGCATCTTGATTGTCCATTGGCCCCACTAGTTGTTTAGCAGGCTTCTTGTTTCTGATGTACTTAAAACATTTTTTTGCTATTACTTTTTGAGTCTCTGACTAGCTGTTCTTCAAATTCTTTTTTGTTCTTCAAATTCTTCCTAATTATATTTTTACACTACATTTGCCGGAGTTTATGCTCTTTTCTATTTTCCTCATTAGGATTTATCTTTCACTTTTTAAAGGATGCTTTTTTGCCTCTCACTTCTTTTACTTTCTTGTTTAGCCATGGTGGCACTTTTTTGTTCTCTTACTATGTTTTTTAATTTGGGGTATACATTTAAGTTGAGCCTCTATTATGGTGTCTTTAAAAAGTTTCCATGCAGCTTGCAGGGATTTCACTTCTGGTGTTGTACCTTTTAATTTTTGTTTAACTAACTTCCTCATTTTTGTGTAGTCTCCTTTTCTGAAATTAAATGCTACAGTGTGGGGCTTCTGTGGTGTTTTCCCACCACAGGGATGTGAAATTGAATTATCTTATGGTCATTATTACCAAGCGGTCCAGCTATATTCGCCTCGTGGACCAGATCCTGTGCTCCACTTAGGACTAAATCAAGAATTGCCTCTCCTCTTGTGGGTTCCAGGACTAGTTGCTTCAAGAAGCAGTCATTTAAGGTGTCAAGAAACTTTATCTTTGAATCCCATCCTGAGGTGACATGTACACAGTCAATATGGGGATAGTTGATATCCCCTTTTATTATTGAGTTTTTTTTATTTTGATAGCCTCTCTAAACTCCCTGAGCATTTCACAGTCTCTGTCACCATCCTGGTCAGATGATCAGTAATATATCCCTACTGCTATGTTCTTCTTGTTAGAGCGTGGAATTACTATTCATAGAGATTCTGTGGTATACTTTGGTTCATTTAAGGTTTTTTCTTCATTTGATTCTACTCTTTCTTTCACATGATGATTGAATGATTGAAACTGGTGATATTCTGAACAAAAAGAGCTCTCTGCTATGGTTGTAGGGGATTCCGTCACTTCACACCGAGTCATCAGACACCCTAGGCTTCAACATGACAATCCTGCAATATTATATAATCTTAGATATATTTCAGTGGAGTAGAGGCAGTAGATCCTACTGTGATACTACACACACAAACCTATATCAAATGTCAGAATTATGGTTGCCTGTGCAACCCATTTCCTCTCCCCAAAGTGCAATCCTTTCTGCACCATCCCCTCCAACCTCACCATGTCCCAGTGTCTTCACACAACTAGTCCCAGTCTCCACTCCTCAGGCCCAGCGAGTCCCTAGTATCATATTCTTCTCAGTCTCCTTGCTTAGCCATTCCCAGTTCTCCCCCCGCACCAGGCTCCTCATCTGATTATTTTCTGTCCTTCATGCTGCCCATGTTCCCTGTCCCCACTGGATCCCTGTACCAATTTCCCTCCGTGGCCTCATTCCAGTCTCAGTGTTCACTTGTCTCTTTGTCCTAGATTTTTTGTGCAGCCAAACCCAGTTCTTATCTGACTTCTCATCAGATCCGTCTCCCCTCCCCTCAACCTCGCTGGTTCTCAGCCTCTCTCTTGTCCAGCTAGTCCCTGTCTCCTCCCACCTCCTCATCTGATCCCAGTCTCCCCTCACCTACTAGCTCCTTATCGTCCCCCTCCCACCACCACACATACACACATTCAGTTTCTCTCCCAATTTCTTTGCCCAGCTAATTCCAGTCTTCCCTCCCCCCACCCCATTGCCAGTCTCCAGTCCAAGCCTTCTCTTCCCACCACATCCCAACATGCTCCTTGCTCCAATCTACTCGCTCTTCTCCCACCACCCCAGGTCCAGCTCTTGTCCCCTCTGCATTTGAATCAAGTAACCTCCTTCGTCAGGTTCCCTGGGCCCAACAGAGAGAGCACTGAGAGCACAGGAGAGACAATCTTCCTGCTCTCAGTTCAGGTGCCTGGACCCAGCATAGTCAACAGCAGCCCAGAGTTGCAATAGCAGGGAAAGTCCTGTCCATCTCTGTGCTGAAGCACGCCCAGTGTGGATGGAATCTTTGTGGAATTTAGCTGCTAAAATCGAGCATGTGTGAACTTAAGTTTTTTTTGAAAGGCTTTAATTTGGCTACATTTTAGCCGATTTTCACAAGAACAGCAAAAAGCACATCCCTGGCCCAAAGGCCACTCCCCTGTCAAACTTTGAGTCCCTGCTCCAAAGCATGGGGGCACTGGAGCTTTTCAAAGAAAACATAGCCATTAACATGTGCAAATCGTAGTTTTTCCAGTCTTGCTCTCAGAAACAACTGAACTGTTCCAGCTGAAATTTAAAACACAATATTCAAGCCTGAAGCAGACACCCAGTATGGAAAACCAAATGATTGAAGTTGGACAAAGTTGTAAGCAACTGAGAAAAAGATCTTATGACACAAAATGATGGGCAACCTTAACAGCAGGTGATATTACCAGCCCCACCTATCACTACTTTGCGGTTTGAAAGGATTGATGGGGGTGTGGTTCCCCCCCCATCCTACTTTTGTTGTAATTTTTCCCACTCCTCAGTGGAGGTATAGTTCACCTTTGCATACAGAAGATACAGTGCCTGCTAACAGGCCTGAGAAGCTTATTGATACCCTATTGAGCTGAATAACATTTATCTCAAATAGTAGCACCATTTATTTTAAATCTCTAGCGTTTCAGCTCAAAGAAAATCAGTCCTTAAACTGAGCAGAATATGAGCTGCCCGTTGACCAAAACGCACACAATTCTATCCAATCACTTACCTCACAGTGGATTGCCCCTCAACCAGAATATTCCTTACACCTCTCAATAAGGGAAGAGAAGACTAAGCGACATCTCACATGTGTCTGTTGCTGTGAGCTGTGCACTTTTTGGTGCCACGCTCCCTTTTCAAAATTACTATGAAGTGCACTTTGTTCCTCAGTCAGAAATCACTCCAGTGGAAACAGTTATTCTGTGGTCACCTACGTGAGTTGTACGACATTCTGTCCATGTGATAAATGAAAAAGTGGGTAGGATCTCTCTTTTCTGAATGCCCAGCCAGTCAGTTAGCTATAAAGTCCCTCTTGGTGGCTGTTCTCTGCTTGCTTTACCTGTAAAGGGCTAAAAAGTCCCCCAGGTAAAGGAAAGGGAGTGGACACCTAACCAAAAGAGCCAGTGGGAAGGCTAGAACTTTTTTAATGGGGGAGGGGGGACTTCCCCTTTGTCTCTGTTGTGGTTCTCCGGAAAAGAGGGGAACGGGGAGCAGATAAGCTATGAGAAGCTCTAAGACAGGTATGATCATAGATCATACCTAGCACTACTTATTTGGGACCCCCAGATGTGTAAGTAGATCAGGAATGTTTAGAAAGACGCAATGAGGTTTATTTCTTATGGCTAGTGGATTCTTCTGTGCTAACCCCAGATGCTTTTGTTTGCTTGTAACCTTTAAGCTGAACCCCCAAAAAAGCTATTTTGGGTGCTTAATTTTTGGAATTGCTCTTTTAAAATCGAGCAAAAGCCTAAGTTCCAGATGTATTTTCTTTCTTTCTGTTTTTAATGAAATTTACCTTTTTTAAGAACAGGATTGGACTTTTGGTGTCCTAAGAGCTTTGTGCATATATTGTTTAATTAGCTGGTGGCAACAGCTTATTTCCTTCATTTTTTTTCCTCGGCACTTCCCCAGAGGGGGCGTGAAAGGGCTTGAGGGTACCCCACAGTAAGGAATTCCCAAGTGTGCCTTCCTGGGTTCCAAAAAAGTGGTTTTGCATTTAGGTGGTGACAGTGTTTACCAAGCCACGGTCAGAGAAAAGCTGTACCTTGGGAGTTTAATACAAGCCTGGAGTGGCAAGTATTAATTTTTAAAATCCTTGTGGGCCCCCACCTTCTGCACTCGAAGTGCCAGAGGTGGGGAATCAGCCTTGACACCATACATCCCAAAAGCAGAAGAGACCACTTTGATCATCTAACCTGTCCTCCTGCATAACATAGTCCAAAGAATTTCCCCAAAATAATTACTAGAGCAGAACTTTTAGAAAAACATCCAGTCTTGATTTAAAAATTGCCAGTGATGGAGAGTCCACCATGACCTTGTCAACGTGGTAAGTTGTTCCAGTAGTTAATTACTCTGTGTTTAAAAATTTACACCTTATTTGCAGTCTGGATTTGTCTATCTTCAATTTCCAGCCATTGGCTCGTGTAATACCTTTGTCTGCTAGATAGAGGAGCTTGTTATTAAATACTTGTTCCCCATGTAGGTACTTACAGACAGTAATCAAGTCGTCCTTTAACCCTCGCTGTGTTAAGCTACATAGTTTGAACTCCTTGCGTCTATCACTATAAGGCATATTTTCTAATCCTTTAATCTTTCTCATGGCTCTTCTCTGAACCCTCTCCAAATTACCACTGTTGGTAATGCACAGTCAACTCTCTTTAAAAGCTGCTATGATCGTATCACCCCAAAGCTGATACTTCAGTGCTGGGCATCAGCATAAGAACCTGGCTAGATAAATAGATTGATCTTGTTTTTTATATATCTGTGTTTCTCCCTGATGAGATCCCAAAGTGATTCTTATAGATGAGAAGCAGCAGAAACAGAGGCAGATGAGATGTTTGTATTACCATTGGGTCTAGGAGCCCCAGATGTGGAGCAGGACGCTGCTGTATTAGGTGCTGTTCAAACACAGCACAAAGAGATGGTCCTTACCCTAAATAGCATATAATCTGAGTATAAGACGAGCCAACGTGTTGATGCCAACAGACCGATGGGGGAGTACAAGGAACCAGAGAGACATTATTGGTCAGCATGATAAATAGTGGTCTTATCGCACCAGTGCCATTCCCAAAGGCACGGAGAGAACAATTTGTGAGGAGAGCTACACACTAACAAATGGGACAGATAAGATAAATTGGGCACTCATACATATGCTTCCTCAGAGTACAAGAACAATGGGACGCTGAAAGTGAAAGGCAGAAAATTGAATAAGAAAACAGCTATGCGATATATAATTAACCTGTGGAACTCATTGTTGCAAGATACGGTTGAGGCTAAGAGCTTAGAATTCAAAAAAGGCCTACGCACTTACACTGTACTGGGGTGTTGTCAATGGACAGGCTAAAACAGCGTTTTTCAAAGTTCGGATCGCCACCCCGTACTGGGTCATGGCAAGACAGGCACTAGGTCGCTCTGGGCAGCACCACCGACCAGGGCATTAAAAATCCCAGCGGTGGTGCTGCCCAGATAAGACAGGCTAGTGCCTACCTGCTCCGACGCCGCGCTCCGCCCCGGAAGCAGCCAGCAGCGGGCACGGCTTTTCGGCGGGGGGGGCCATGGGGCTCCCCAACCACGGGCTCTGCACTCGGCCAACAGGAGCTGGGAGGCGGGATGGGACGTTGCCCGCAGCCGTGGTGTAAAGGCAGGCTTCCCGCCTGTCCTGGCGCTGTGGACCGCGCTGCATCCCAGAAGCAGCCAGCTACAGCTCGATGCATCCGATGAAGTGAGCTGTAGCTCACGAAAGCTTATGCTCAAATAAATTTGTTACTGTCTAAGGTGCCACAAGTACTCCTTTCCTAAAGCACCAAGTGATCTGTTGGCTAACAGAGAGCAGCTATTAAATAATGGTTATTAATTTTGCATTCAAGAGTAACTTTCATCTGAGGGTTTCAGAGCATTTATCCTTGCAACCATTGTGCATTGTTACTTATTTACATTACAGTGACAGCTAGATTCCTTGGTTGAGATCTCACATCCTATTGTGCTAGACCTTTTACTACCACACAATTTCTGCCCCCCGGCTTGCTTACTTCCATCCTGTGCCTGTCTTGTCTATTTAGGTTGTAAGAGGAAACAAGGACAGAGATGTAACATGGTTTGCTCAAGGTCACGCAGCAAGTTGATGGCAGAGATGAGAATAGGCCTTCTGACTCCTAGATCAGTGCCCTATGTCATGCTGTCTAGGAGCATAGTGTAAGCTATGGCACAGAGTGGTTAAGTGATTTGACTAAGGTCTTAGCGGAGAAGATTTGCAAAGACACAAAGGGGAATTAGGCTGCTGAGAGTTAGGCACCTTTGAAAAACTCCTTCAGGTTGAATGGATGGCAGGGCAGGGACTAAGTCTCTACCAAATGCTTCCTCTCTAGAGCACACTTTGATAAGGCTTGCATCTAATCACTGGTTTATTTACAAATGAGAATTTTCATAAAAAACACTCATTCCCTAGGCTTCCTTCTCAGACATTTTTCTCCTTTGAATCATGAATGATTTTAATTTGATCTTGGATCTTAACCCAGAATCACCTATGACACGCTCACTTGGGTTTTTCTTGAGTTGCTAAAAGCCTCACCCATTTGAATTTGAACTGCATTTTTGTGAGCAGTCAGACTTGCGATTCACCTGTGACTCAGGAACCGTTTACACAAGAGTCTCCTATTTTCCACTGTTCACTAACATTTATGTTTTGCTTTTGCCTTTAGTTCTGACTCTGATGCTTGGAAATTGAGCCCTCAAACTGCAAAGATGGTAATAAACATCTGCCTCCCACAGTTCAAGCCAAGAATTCACTGCAACAAGGTAAAAATAAAAAAGCATTGTGTTTTCTGCAGTTTAAGGCATAGAGGGTCTCCTCTGGTATCCCTTGGTTAGGTGGAAAGAATAAGCAGTCCTTGTCTCTGCTGGACAGAGTAGACGAAGGAGTGCTCACTCATTACATCATTTGTGTCTGAGATAATGTTTGCTTAAGAGCATTTTCAGATGCTCATGCAAATCTTTCTAAGAAAACGCAACCAGTTTTACTCACCAGGTTCTGTGGTGAAATCCCCCAGGAAACACCTGAGCAGTGTCTGTTGGAATTATCTCAGTGTAATGTGCAGAGAGATGCTCTTGTGGCATCACACTTAAAGGGCCATGGTCAGGTAGGTTACCTCGAAAACATAACAGGATTTTTTAATTTTGCAAAACTGGATGGAATTGCTTGGGGGTGGGTGTTGACAATTTATTTTTAATTTATAACTCTTTTTTTTTTTTTTTTTTTTTTTTTTTTGTGAAAGCCCCTCAAGTCTTCAAGACTCATCTTCAAAGCTAACCAGTGTTATTGCAAAGAATTGGGGCAGTGTGGTATAATGGTGAGTTAGGACTCATGGGTTCTTTTTCTGCATCTGGTAATTTGGGGTAATGGGTACCTGCAACTCCTGTTGACTTCGTTTGGAGTTGTGGGTGCTCATCACTGCTAAAAATCAGTGCCAAGGTATTTCAGGTTGGGCCCCCAGTTAGGAGGTCACTCTGAAAAATGTGGCCCTTATCCTTTCTCTGCTTCAGTTAGCCTCTCTGTAAAATTGGTGTTATAACACTGTTACACCTCATAGGGGAGTTCTGAGGGTTAATTAGTTCTGAGATCTTCAGATGAAAGATGGTAATGTTTGCATTATTCAAGTGCTTACATAGTCAACATTTTAATATAGACATATACCTTTTTCTCTCTGCCACCCGAAAATTCCCTGTGGCTCAGTAAAATGTAAAACACTTTCCCATTTTGCTTTCTAAGGCGTCAAACTATGTATAATAATGAGTTGAGCTTTCATATTTGGTTCTTGGAGTCATAGAAATCCTTAGAGATTACCTAGTTCTTAATTCAAAGCCTATTTTGAATGGCAAGGCCCTCCAAACTGCATCTCAGAAACAATAGAGAACCTGGGTTTTGACTTGTGAAAAATGCAGCATTTATTTACACAGTATTTAAAAACCCTTCCTAGATGGGGTTGATTACATTGCTGGTCTGTACAGGCCAGATGACTCCAATTAAGTCAGTAGAGTTGCCTGCTCTTACATCAGTGCTGAATTTAGCCTCTCCTCCATATTTTAGTCCAGAAGGAATTTGTGGCAAAATCCTTTACAATAAATGTTTTTTCAATTAAATTCTCATTTCCTTAAAGCGGCACTGTCATAATTGGTGAATGCTTCTAATGTCTTGAGCAACACTTCTGTACCAAGTGTGTTTGCAGAACCCAGCACCCCTAGACTAACAACTCAGGAACACACGTGCCCTGGGGAAGACAATCAAGAGTGCACAGTTCATCCTTTAAGTTTTGTTGTTCACAGTTGATCATTTAGTGCCTCAAAAATACTGTAAAAGTGGTTGCAAACTCACTTTCCTCTTTTGGGTCAAATCAAGCCCAGTATCCTCTCATTTTTCTTTAAACACAGATTTCTGCTGATGGTTATGAAGTTGAAAACCTCATCTCTGAAGATCTTGCAAAGAGAAACCGGGGCTTTCGCAGTGAATATTTCATCAAGCCCCCAGTCCATGTTACTCTCTCCTTTCCCTTCAACGTAGAAATCTGCAGGATTAACATAGACATCTCATCGGGCGGGTATCAGAATTTCACGGGGCTGGACATTTACACGTCTACCTCATTGAACAAAAGCTCTTGGAACAGCCCCGAGTCTCAGTTCTCAGGTCTGGCTGGTCAGCCTGTGTCGGACAAAGACGTTTTCACACTAGTGGGCAAAGCCATTCTAAAAAATCAAAGCAAAGTGACGTTCAGTCATAGGGGCTTCAAGCCAAGGCCTCCTTTCCATCAGATGGAAGCTGTCTTCTACCCTGGTTCTGCATCTCAAGACCTATGGAATAAAGGCCCTGCCTCACTGAGCAATGTATCGCACTTAAAAGTTTGCATCTCCCACGTAGCGGGAGGTGGCCTCCCTTGCATTAAAAGACTGGAGGTTTGGGGGCAGCCAGCTAAGTCGTGCCCGCAGGAAGTGATGGACAGCGTGTTCCAAGTGGCCTCTGCGTGCCTGGCTCAAGGCTTGGGCATCCAGAGTGCTGGTTTCGTGTTCCCAATGGAAAGCGAGTGCGTGCCCTTAAGCAACTCCGACTGCGAACAGCAGAGTCTCCAAAAGCTGGTTGATGTTGTTCAGGATATCCCTGAAGAGTTCTTGGACCCCATCACTCTGGAGATAATGCCCTTCCCAATGCTGCTGCCATCTGGCAAGGTGATCGACCAGAGCACTCTGGAGAAATGCAACCGGAGTGAGGCTTCCTGGGGTCGGGTGCCCAGCGATCCTTTCACTGGGGTTGCCTTTAGCCAACACTCCCAGCCCCTCCCTCACCCCTCTCTAAAGGCGAGGATAGACCACTTCCTATTACAGCACAGCATCCCGGGCACCAATCTCCTCGGGAGGGCTCAGGTCTTAGGGATGGTCACACCTTCTTCCCTAACCATTTCCTCTCTGAAAAGGAAAATGGACTGTATGGAGCAAAGCCCTGATGACAGCAACCACGTAGAACCCTCTTATTTTTCTACCACAAACTTACTAGCCATGTCTACCTCCGAGAGCGGTGCTAAAAAAATGAAAATGGAGAGTGATTCGCCTTTGGCCCAAATGGACTGCTCGACAGGTATCTCGCCTCCCTAATTCTCACTGTTTCTTCACTTTGCTGATCTCTCAGGACCAGAGTCCCACATGCCATCCCAAATGTGGTTTCACTTAATCCTCACATCTCCTGCAGATTCTCACACCAAAACCTAGGGGCGCTTTTTGAGGCTGTTGTCTTTTGCTCCTGCCAAACATTATGGAAATGGTTTTAGCGTGTCATTCATGTCTGACTTTCCCCTTTCCTCTACCCAGCACATTCTTTCTTTCATAGCCAGATTTTACTTCTGTTTTGTTTTGTTTTTTCAGTCCCTGACCTCATTGTTCTGCCTATGTCAAATCTACACCATTTTATTTGCCCATAATTGGTTCAGATCACTTAATTTTTCCGTTAGTGTTTTATTTCCTTTGTCCCTATCGTTTTCAGTTCATTGACAAATTTTGCTCTGCTGGAAAATCATCTCTTGCAGCCTGTGCAAAAAAATTATCATGGGGATTTTACTAGCCCAGGCACGCAGTCTGCTGGCCCATCGTCCCCATAATGGGGGAAAACCCTCAAATAGCTTCCCTGCGCCGAATGAACTTTGTAGAATCATGTATGGGCTGCTCACACAGGTCACAGCAATCACAAATGTGCTCCTACCGACCCTTCTGCTGCTTACTTTCCTACCCGTTCTCCCACAAGTGGCATTTACTTAACACAGCACAACTTTAGAAGCACTTGTCACATCCCAGTCAGTAACACTAAATGCTTGTGTTGATGGACGTCCCTGCCAAGGAAGCGTAAAGCCTTAAAACCAATGGATAGCAGAAAGGGGGGTGTGTGTGTGTGTGTGTGTGTGTGTGTGTCCAATCAGAGTGAAGTGCTAGAGGCCAAGGGACAGCGCTTGAAAGTCTGGCGGGGAAGGTACTATCCATGTACTGGGGGTGATTAAGCCAGAGAGGACATTTCCAAAGGAGAAACCTTTACAGTTGCTAAAAATGGGCTGTAGCAAGTGTCCAGAGGGGGGGCCGTTTGACACTGGTATCGACCCCCTCAGTATTGGCCACTTTCACACACACTTAGAAAAATGTCTGTGAGCAAAGCCATTGGGCATGAGCTCATCATCATGAATCATTTGCCAACTGTCATGTCACCAACTATGGGCCCGGTCTTGCACCCCTGGGTCGGTGAGCAGTCCCACTGATCATCCAAGGCTTTAACGCACCATTTAGGTCCCTTCTGTGCTACAAGCAGTCATTGTCAACCAAACCAGGAGATAGCCATGTTGTAAGCAGGTTCTCTGGCAGGGTTGTACTTGCTGTAATGTAGGCAGCCTCTCAGGCTCCCTGTCACTGTAAAGTTGGGCCAGGGGTGCTGGATAGCAATCGTGGATTGAAAGCACACTCAAGCTTTTTGACTGCTGAGCCAGTTACAGTGGTTGGAGAGGAAGGATGGCTTTGTTGTTAAAGCACAAGACAAATGCATCTGCCCCTCCAGAATGGGACCTACTGCTCCTGCTTTTTCATTCTCTAACAAGTAGTGCGTTCAGCCTCTGTCCTATAACGATCAGCTTAGCACAAGGGGGGCGATAGGCCTGCTGTCTCCAGGCATGTTCGGTCATGTAAAGCATTTTTCTTGGCATATTTATTTCCTTCCTTGTTTGTGCAGAAATACCTAGAATGTATTGAACTCTGGCTTTGCTCCAGAACACACACAGCCCTTTATATGCATGCATCTCCATTTTGCTCTGCATCTTTCTTACCAGTTGTGTGGCATAATTATAATTACTGCATTATTTAATAACATCGCAGATAAAGAGAGGTAAATGAAATTGAATAATCAAGGGAGAAGAGACTATGTGGGCATGGGTAATTTGAAGAGAAGTGGAGCGTCACAGAAGCAGTGAAGTTTAGGGAATCTGGCCCACATACAACAAGGTTAGCACCCAGTATATGAGTGTGTTGAACACAGAAGAATTGTCTCCCTGAAGAGCTGAGTTGAATTTTCTTGAATACATTCTGCAAAGGCTTAATGTAAACCAAATAGGATTTGGTCTGAAGGTGGCATGGAGAAAGTTCGTCCACAGTAGGTACGTGAAAATGTCAAAGGTGGGCTGAAGCCGCACAGTTAAGATCTGAATTCTCCCAGTCTCCCGAACAGCATTTCCTTTTTGGTTTAAAGAAAAGGAGTACTTGTGGCACCTTAGAGACTAACAAATTTATTTGAGCATAAGCTTTCGTGAGCTACAGCTTTAAACATTCCCCAACAGTGTTAGAAACCAAACCCAGGGTGCTGAGCTAGTGCCTACAGACCGGAAAGTGAAACTGACCAGTCTAGCATCAGCTGGCTAAGCTGAGCTAAATGCAGAAGTAAAGAAAGCGTGATTGGGATTTTCAAAAGGGCCCAAAGGAATTGGGTGCTTGAATGCCATTGAAGTGCAGGCTTTAAGCAGGCACATAAGCATTTGCAAGATCAGGGCCTAAACTTCAATGGCATTCAGGCACCTAACTCCCTTAGTCCTCTTTGTAAGTCCCAAGCAATAAGAGTAAATAAATTGTAGCATGTATATTGGGCTTGTCTTCCATAGATCTCAAAGCACTTTACCCAGCTGGGCCAGGTATCGGTATCCCAACTTCACAGGTGGGGAAGCCGAGGCACGGAGAGTTAGAGTGATGGGGCCAGTCCATCATAGTGAATCGGTGGCAGAGTCAGAACAGAGCTCTCCTGGCTGCATACCCACCCACCACATGACATGGGAAAAAGTAAAATGAGAGTTGAAAAGTCCTTTTGCGTGTCTCAGTCCGGGCCTTTCACTGGGCCATAGCAGTGACCATACGGGATGTTAGTGTGCGGCTGTGCTGTAGATTCACATGCTGGCCTGTCATGCGTTAACTCAGCCCTAAGACACTGTTTTGAAGAGAAATAAAAGGGCTTTTGTCTTATGTTCAGACCATCCCTTCAGAATTAAGAATGTGTTTAGTAGCGAAGCAGCATTTATTTTGTCCCCTGCAAAACCTGGCTATTTCTAGATCTCATGCCTTTCTCTGCAGGTCCAGTCTCTCATGAACAGAAGCTGTCCGAAAGCTTGAACATTGCCTTGACCTCTGCACTCAGCTCTAGGCCATCATTTACAGCTAGGTTGGTAAAAAGCCAGCAGCAGCCGCATAGCGAGGGGGGCTGCAGCAGTTCGTGGAATGCAAATGCCCCAGCTGGTAAGCAGCAAACCGATTGGTTTCACTTTTGGCATTCAGAAGCACAATGGTAGGCTGTAGTTTTTGTATTAATATAATTTAATAAGAACTCTCACAGGTTGGATTGTGCATTTTTTCCTTTCTTTTGACAGAGTAGTTCGTAAATCTACCCAGTGTCTCCTAAGAAGCCTTACTTAGCAATAACCATCTGAATACCTCCCAGTCTTTACTACTTTGTTCTCCCAACCCCCTGGCAAAGCACAGCTGTACTATTATCCCCATTATACAGATGGGGAACCAAGGCACAGAGAGACTGTGATCTGCCCAAGGTCACACAGGAAGTCTATGCCAGAGCAGAGAATTGAACCTGCATCTTCTGAATCTCAGGTCAGCGCTCTGACCACTAGACCATCCTTCCTCATCCACTGAGTGAAGCTGTTGCCCATTTTCTGTGTCAGAAATCAGATGCTAGGCGCTAACTTGTGCCATTGGAGGAGACGGGGGACCACGTGCAGTTCCCATAGTGGATGCAGATACCTGAGCTGCTTTCACTAGCAGTGTGTTCTATTGTTGAGCTATCACCATTGAGATGGAATCTGAATAGTCCATTCTAGGCATTATGGGCAAAAAAAGCAAAGTGGTATTTAAGGAAATGTGTTAAGTTCTTCATAGAGTGGAGTATGATACCTGTGCAGATGTCTGACAGAGACCAAGTTCAGTACTCAAATTCTAGTGTTTGAAAAAGGGGGTGATTTTTACCCTAGACAAAAGCGAGAATTCTTTTGCTAGGTTTCGTCCTCAATAAAATTCTGGTGGTACCAGACTTCACTTTGATCTAGTCTTCCCAAGCAGAAATGCTAGGAAGCAAGAGGAATATCCTTGGAGTTTTGACATGATAGCTTGTTATAAGGAAAACAGGGCCCGTTCCCAAGATAATGTGAGCGCTTGCAGTTCTAGCTGCTTGTAGGTGCACTTCACCTCAGAATCAGGCTTATAGCCTACATCTAACATCTTGTGCCAGAGTTTCAGGTGTGGAATAGGTACCATGTTGCCACGGTTGCTGTAGTATCAACTGACTTGCATTAACATTGACAAAACTTTCTTCTTCCAACTTTCCAGAGCACAATAGCAGCCCAGTTCAAGGATGCGCTTCCTGTAATAGAACATTTTCTTCTTATTTCAAAACGGAGCCTGTTTACCAGCTTCCCTGCGGCCACTTCCTGTGTCGTCCTTGCTTAGCTGAAAAGCAGAAGTCCTTAACGATACTGTGCATGAATTGTAAAAGGTCAGTCTCCACTCATGATGTGCTGAGGGTCCACTTTTAACTTCTTGCGCACTGCTATTGAAATGGCTGGCTGAAAGGCCCCAAGGAGAGCTGGAGCCGCTGCTGTTCTACTTGCCTGTATTGAATAGTACAAGGACGTGGTCCTTTAAAGAGCTTGCCAGATGAGTGCACATAATTCTGAAGAGGACTTTGTCTTCTTATGCTTACAAAGTAGTGGGGAGGGTAGAGCATCACCCCAGAGCAAAGCGTTACAAGGATAATAAAGCCATACGCTTCTTTAACAAGGAAAATGTATTTATATGAAACTGACATCCATCCAATCGTGCACCATCACTTCACCATTCCAACGGCTCAGTGGTTAGCATAGGTGCCTTTTGAACTGTGAGTTTAGCTTCCCTGTCACTTAAAACCATTTCAATATTTGACAAGTAGCCATTCAGTCCTGGGCCACGTGAAGTCCTTGTGATTGAATTCATGCAAGCTACCTGACTTCTCCCCTTTCCTGCCCCCACTCTCTGCAATTTCCCAGTGGTGCTAAGAGCACACAGTTCTCCTGTTCTGAAGACCAGTAAGTAATGGAAAGAGGAGCTGGAGTTAGTGCGTAAGTAACTCTGATGATGATCTCATTCTGCTCATACGAATTGTAGAAAAGCCATTGCATTACACACAATGTCACTCTGTTTGTCATGTGACAGGACCGGCTCCCGTCTGGCTGATAGACATTTACGCCTTAATAAAATTATGGTTAAAGTCAGTTACTTTCTTCTGCCTTGTAATTGGTGTCTTTGTGAGTCTTTCTAATGATCTCCCCTTTTGAGTTTCTTTTTAGAGCTCAGTCTAAAAGTGAAGGAAAAAAACAAGTTGATACAAAGGAACATTTTCCCCAGAGCCTTATATTTTCAAGGGGTGATCACAGTAACCTACTCTGCAGTCTAAACAGACTTTAAAAATTGAAATTCAGATATGTAAATCCATGGGGCTGCAGTTTACAGCTATCTGCTGAGAAAAGGTATTCAGGAAAATTACTCAGATACCCTTTGTCACCTGCATAGCCTGGCTATGTTGGGAACAAGTGGATACTGGAGGGTTTTGCTAATATTACTCCTACGGGAATTCTGCACCAAAAAATTCTGCACACACTATTTTAAAATTCTGCATGTAACACAATATAATCACACCAGTTTCAATTATGGTAATTTTGTTCCAAAATAGCTATCAGCAAATATGTCTGTAACTATACAGCCAAAAAAAAAAAAAAGATTCATGAAATGTGTTTTGACAAATAGATTCCTTACTAGGCATATTAATACAGAACTCTGAGTAATAATTCATTTAAACTACAATACAGAAAAGTCACAATAACTATTCAGCATTTCCTAAACCTAAACACATGAAAATTAACTTACAAATACTTGGTAACCAATACCCTGCATTTCAATTATAATCCTGGATTTTCATTTAAATTACATTACAGAAGACCAAACAGCGAAACGACATTAAAGTAGAAGGTCATTTTAAATTGCTCATTTTAATCACTATCAAACAAAACTGTACTGAAAATTCTCAGCTCTTCCTGCAAAAGATGATGCCCACAAAGCATGCTAGCGCACTTTACATGAAGTGCTGTACACACGTTATCGATCTCATGAAGGCATGAACTCTAGGTGGGTAGTCCCCTGCACACCCATGGATCCTCACTGCAGGATCAAGGTATAAGTTACCCTAAAAAAGGAGAGATGGGAAGGAAGGCAGAGAGCAGATTAGTCAGTTGAGAGAATGCATTAGCTGAGTGGGATCTGTCCCCAGTCTCTTCCCAGGGAGAAGTGAGGGTGCTCCCTGCTTCTCTGCAGGCAAACAGACCCCAAGACCCACTTAGCTGCACTTAGCCCCACACCCTTCTTCAGCTCCACCTCCATCATGATCCTTGCCCTAGTGACTGTTCTCCCTCAGCTGCTCCTTCCATACTGACTGCTTGCTCCCTCCCTCAGGGCACAACCCTATGCCCTCATCTCTCCCTTCTCCTGGAGATTGTCTCTCTCACACACACACACACACACACACACACACACACACACACCCCTACCCCCCCATCCCTGGAGGCTCTATGCTCCCTCTGTTCACAACCGCTGGGCACCCCTGTGCTCCCCCCCCGACTGACCCCTTGCTTGCCTGCCCCACCCCTAGAGGCCTTTGTGCAACAGAGGAAACTGACCACTGCAGCTGGAGAGCCCTGGCTCCTGGAGAAGGGACCTGCCTGTGCAGAGTTGCAGAGCCTGGGCCTTGGGTGTATGCCGCAAGCAGACCCCGGTGCTAAACCCAGGGGGCAGCAGGTGACCCCCACCCTCCCTAAATGACTCTCCTGGCCAAGGCTCCCTGCAGTTTCCCCATAGCTGCTTGTGTCAGCCCCACGCCTCTGCAGGGCACGTGCAGTGACGACGGCAAGGGGTGCACACTGGGGCTGCTTCCCAGGGGGGAGCACAGGCCGCTGGCTGCATGGAGATGGGGGATCACCCAGTAGCCTCCCCTTGCCCCTGAACCCAGCCCTGACAGCACAAGGGCCAGACCTGCCCCTCCACACCGGTCACACCCCACACCTGAACCAACATGCCCACTCAGGACCACTGCTGGGGAGGGGCACATAACCCCTCTCGTGGTTTCCCTTTGCTTCCCGGTCAGAATCTCTTATTCTGAGGGGAAACAAAAAATCTGCAGGAGATATTAATTCTGCACATGTGCAGTGGTGCAGAATTCTCCCAGGAGTACAATATACATACTTAGATACTGCCACTCGATTGTCATGGTCAGAGTCAACTTCCCAGGCTCATCTCCTGTGCCCCTTTTTTATGGTAGTACAGCTTTAAGATGGATCAAGTCAAGCAGTGTGTAACCCCTTTTTATACCTTACAAGCAGCATCATTACTGAGTAATCCTAAGGTACATCTACACTGGAGCTCCATTTGCTGAGGGTTGTCAGACCAATGTAATGGTGATGAAAACTGTTCTCACATCACCATTAAACTAGTCTGACTCTTGGTTTGAACTGATGTGAGATCCAAATCGAGCTCCATATGGATCAGAAAATAATACATAATCTGTTGTAGCAGGACTTCCGGACTCTACTGTAAATAATAAATTATAGGAAAATGCAAATTCTCTAAATTCATAGGCAACAAACACCCCATTAGGTCTGCCAGGCATGAACAGGTTTGTGTTTCCAATGAGTTGAGCCATCCAGCACTATTCAAGCCTCCTGCACTTCAGGTCTTCTCCAAGGTACAGTCCCCGCCATTAGGAGATTCCAGCATGCATAGCTCTTCATTTCCCTTTCTCTAGAGCTTAACAGAACCCAGCCACCTGCAGCTCAAGCCAAGCCAGAGCTCAGCCAGGCCATTCCCATACCCAAAGGTACACACAAAGCCATTCTGGAAAATGACTTGATGTCACCTCTGGAACTTCTACATGTTGTAGAGACCATCTGTCTCCACACTGGGCCAAATTCATGGACAGTAGCTGCACTAACCCTTGTGCAATGGCACTTGGGAGTAAATTTGTTCATTTGGATCTTGGTTCCTATTTCACTGCTTGCTCACATACTCCAGGATTTCCCCCGAGGAGTGTGTGAATCTGTAGCACCTGCCACCCGGGGGCCATCCATCTGGTACTCAGTAGCCAAGTAATCCTCAACCTTCTGAAGGGACAAGAACAGGCTTACATGAGTGTTCTTCTCCAGTACTGTGTGCGCATTCCAGGGGCAGGCCTATTTCACCAGTACCAGTGAGCATCTTTTTTCCATTTTCCTTCTGGGGACGGGAAATATCCTGTTGCAAATAACTCCATGCTCTGTGCCATTAGTAAGATTTGGCACCAGCCATACCTTCAAGGCTTTACATTAGCTCAGAACAAGAGAATGGGATCTCTTTCAGATACGGTCACGGCTGCTCCTTACTTTGCCAAAGAGGAGATGCTGTTCAGCAACTTAAGGTGTTTTCCATCTCTTCACACAAATAGCGCAAACAGCTGGGGCCTGGGAACAGTCTGGCTTCTCTCTGCAGCCAATCAGCTGGGGCCGTGACCGCATGAACTCTATCTACCCAATATCTGCCACCCACTGTGCTATCTAGATGCTATGTTCAGGAGATCCAGTTCTCAGATGAGAGACCTTCAAGTAACCTTTAGGAGCTGTAAGAAGTGATATCTGTGTTTTAGGTGGTGGTGGTGGTGGTTTCCCTTGCAAGTCAGCTCAGAACCGGTTTCCCAGCAAAGCACTGGGAAAGTGGAATGGGGTCTTTTCGAGGAGACCGAAAACCAAGGTCCTGAACATTTGTGGTGTAAAGAACCCATGGATCTTTTTCTAACATACAGGAGCTAAGTGACTTGTCTAAAGTCTCACTGAATTATTGGCAGATCTGGGAAAGGAACCCAGAAGTCTGGATCCCCAGCTATGCTGTCCAGGCGCTGCCCACTAAATGATGCTTCCTTTTTTAACAATTCTTAAAGGGGCTTGGCTCAGAATGACGTGGTGAGGTGCCACATTCACTGCATCTCAGCAATTTCAGATTAACGATGCTCTGTTAATAAGAATTTTTCCTCCCAATTGGCAGCTCGGAGAATTCAACCTGGGAGTTGAGTCAAGCTGGGTTCTTTCCTCATCCCAGATCATCACTAGTGATAATTTCTGCAGGCTCAATGATGCTCTTAGATACACTTGTGCGAGTCCATTGTCTTCAAATCCTGTCCCTCCAGCACTGTCTTCTTAAATAGCTTTGCAGGGAGGTAAGTGTGTTAGGAGCAGGATAAAGCATGCTGGGCCCAAGGAGGAGGTGCAGAATCCAGCTCCCTCATCCTTAGCTGTGTTGGCTCTGTGGGGCGCAACTCATTTTTGGCACTGAAGTCGGAAGATCAGCCAGAACGTGGCCGAGGGGAAGGGCTGAATAGAAGGCGCTGGTTTTATGCACACCTCAGTGCAGAGCCTCGTTCTACGACGGGTGGTCAGCCTGAGATGGAGCCAGAATTTACCAATGTACATTGCCAAAGAGCCATAGTAATACATCAGCAGCCCCCCATCAGCTCTCGCCCATTGGCAGCCCTGCTCATCAGCGCCTTCCCCTCCCTCCCTGCACCTCCCAATCGGCTGTTTCGTGGTGTGCAGGAGACTCGGGGGAGAGGGGGAGGAGCGAGGGCACGGCAGGCTCAGGGGAGACGGTGGGAAGGGGTGGAGTGGGGACAGGGCCTATGGCAGAGCCAGGGGGTGAGCAGTGAGCACCCCCTGGCACATTGGAAAGTTGGTGCCTGTAGCTCCAGCCCCAGAGTTGGTGCCAATACAAGGAGACGCATATTAACTTCTGAAGAGCCGCGTGTGGCTCCAGGGCCATGGGTTGGCCACCCCTGCTCTAAGATAACATCACAGTCCTGAATGCTTGCTCTAAAGACGGCAGCGCTTCATTTGAATTTACAGCGCTTAGTGTCTGCATTGTTCCTCCATCCACGATAACTCCTTTACATACCTTGTTTACACTTGTCTCTCCCACTAGCACCCTGTTAAGCTACACACCTGCATTCACTTTCACTTTGGACCCCTATGCTGTGCTCGCTTAGAGTGTAAGCTCTTTGGGGAAGCAACTGTCTTTTTGATAATGTTATGTGGGGCTGGAGTCTCTAAGCTTAACATTCTGCCGCTGGTAACCTCACTCCTTTGTCTCTCTGAAATCATGAGAGGGAAGCAAATAACCAGGTCCTGTGCCTTTCACTAAGCCCCTGGGCAGGGATAACTGGAGTTTCATACAAGCCCTTCACCTGAATGGGTTTCAAGTGGGCAGCCTGGAGTGCAAAATTAGAGTTAACTGATAGTCCACGCTTAGTTCATGGTGACTGAATGAAGCACCTTGAGCCTTTGCTAAGTATTGGTGAGATTTAGTCGAATTAAGAAGCATTAGTTCACCTATAAAATAAAAAAGAAAAGGAGTACTTGTGGCATCTTAGAGACTAACAAATTTATTTGAGCATAAGCTTTCGTGAGCTACAGCTCACTTCATCGGATGCATTCGGTGGATCTTGCCTTTGGCAACATGACCTGCTTTGTAGCTAAAGAACACCAGTTATGTTTATTACAAGGGATCGCTCTATTCTCAGGGCTGTTAGGAAACCATCTAATCAGCAGTCTCGGCTTGTCCATGTTAAGGGGACAATTTATAAATCACACTTCAATCTGAAAATGTTTTACCTATTACTTTTCCAAGTACTGTAGCATCCAAGTTTCTATAATCTTTCTTTCATCACAATGGTCCTTTCTGGTCTTAACATTTATTAAGCTGATTGGGTTCTTATATTGCACTTATCACTGGTATCTAAACATCTTACCACGGTATTAAAGTGAATGCAAAAAGATCCGTCTTTCTCATTCTTACCACGCACTCCCCCAGCCTCCATTCTATAGGGACTCTTCAGAAGGAGATATTTTGTTGGTATTATTACTATAATGAACCATTCTTAGTACTGAGGGAAGGCTGGGTTTTTCATTTTGTTCTGAAGGTGCTGAGGCTTGCAATCATTCTGTTGACAAGATGAGAAAAATCATTGTCCTTTCTGTACCATAAAGAGAATATTTAAAAATCTTTTATTTTAGCATGTGTATTTTGTGCTTTGAACAGTATCATGTATCATGTGCAATATTGTCAATTTCATTGTTGCCACATGTCACAAAGTACCCACTTGTGGCTAGGAGTGGAGCTGTGGCACCCTGCCTCAGTTTCCCTTCTTTGACTCCTCGGTAACTCTCAACAGACTTTCATGAATCCAATGACAACAGCCCTTCTTGGGGTCTGGTTGATTAACTTGATGTTCAAAATAAACACAAAAGAGTGTGAGACCCGAGCCTCAAGCTGGACAAAGCCCCTGCACCGGGAAGGCTTGGCTGAGTTACTTTGCTTTTCTGCACTTCACTTTCCCAATCTGCATAATGAGTGATGTGATTCCTGATTAGTTAATGTCTGCAGAGCACTTTGCCAACAGAAATAAACCTTACGCTTCCCAGAGCTAACGAATGCCCAGCTCGTCACAAATCTTTGGGGTTTTTCTTTCAGAGCCACTTACAACCCACTGCGGCGGGAAGAACTGCTTTAGAAAAAGCATCCCCAGCAAATTAACTCTGCTAATTAGATGCTGCCCTGTGTTTAACTAATGACTCACATGTCGATATAATATTAGTGAAAACAAAGGGCCCCTCTGGGACGAGAGTAGCCTCAGAAAAGAACGTAAACAAGTGTGTCATGCAACATGCAGACAGAAGAGTCAATACAGAGTTGGTGGCAGTGTGAGTTGGAAATGGGACCCAGTCACCAAGTTCTGGCTCCTCCGTAGCTGATCCTTGGGGCTGCTTTTTAGTCACTGTTAGAGGACAGGATTCACTTGGCCTTCCCCATTCCAGGGTTAGGCCTGCTCAGATTAGTTGCTGGAGCCAGGGCAAGGAATCAGATTTGGGATTAGAAAAAAGAACTACTTAATTCTCAACCAGCAAGGTCACACCCAGCCTGGCTCAAGGCCCATGGGATACATTTTCAAAAGTGTTTTAAAAAGAGACGGGTCCAAATCTCACTGACTTCTAATGAGATTTAGGGATCTGAGTGCCTAAATCCTTTTGAAAATGTTACCCTTAAGACTAGATACACAAAGGGATTTAGGTACCTAATCACCATTTTAAACACCTAAATTCAAATGTAGATGCTCAAAACCCCTGCTCAGCTGCCACCTAGCCCTGTCGGCCCCTCAGTTTCCTCTGGTAGAGTCCCCTAGGTTCCTACATTTTGGCCAGTGGGCATATCCAAGTCACCTAAGTCCTGACACTGCCTGCAGGATACTCAAACCAGGCATTCCCTTGCCTATCTCAGTCTATGTCTAATCCAGAGGGCATTCTCCAAGACCACCGAAGAACATACCTACTGAATTAGGCCCTGCACAAAACATTGTGATGTCTGCCCTCCCCCTCGCGTTCCGCCTCTGACCAACAGCCTAGTGGTTACGGTATTCGCCCAGGAAGTGGGAGATCTGGGTTCAAAACCCCACTTTGTCCAGTGCAGAGCAGGGACTTGAGCCCAGTGCTCCCACCTATGCTGTAACCACTGGGCTAGGGTCATTCTCTCGCTGGCCCAATGAATGTTTATTTCATATGAAGTGGGGCAGCGTCAACAGGAGCAGGCTCATGGCTGCACATCCCCACTGCAGACAGGCTTCTTGCTTCAATCCAGAGTTAGGTTCCTCAGCCCTTTGAGGGGCCGGGCATAGACCCCACTCCTCTCTGCGACATTTCCTAATGGCTAGCTTAGGCAGCTCCCCAACCAGCCTGCTACCTCCTGTGGGACCTGTTCTCTGACACCTCACTTGCCCTGTGTATTTTCTAGGGAGCCTGGGCAGGCCTGACTCTGGGCTGTGGACTCCACTGGGCAGCAGTGCTCAGCCTAGGTCCCCTTTGTGAATATAGGCCTCAGTGACTCAGGTTAACAGGTCATTCCCCATGCCAGATTGGCCAACCATGCCTGTCACATGACACTGGCCTCTTCCAGCACCTGACGAACGGCCCAGCAGACAGATGTCTTCCGCGTCAGCATCTGTCTCCCTTATAGTGCAGCCCCTTTTGTCCTTCCCAACGACCCCATCCTTTGTGGAAGTCTCGATCCGTCTAGTTGCAATAGACACCAGTTTCAGCAAGTCCACCCTGCCCATAAGGCAGCCAGTGGCAAATTTCCAGTGGGTAGAAATACACATAACATGATGACTCATCAGCCAGGCGCACAGATGTGTTCCGCCTCCCACCATGAACCTCCAGTGACTCAATCTCTCAGGAATGGGGTGCTCAGCTGACTAATGGGTTCAAACGTATGGTTCCAAGGAAATGGAGAATTTCAAAATGGGGACTTAGGCTGTATGTAACATCGGCAACTGGGGGAGGGGTTCCCCAAAGATTCATAGATTCCAAGGCCAGAAGGGACCACTGTAATCATTTAGTCTGACCTCCGGCATAACACAAGCCAGAGAACTTGGACAAAACAATTCCTACAGCAGAACTTTTAGAAAAACGTCCAATCTTGATTTTAAAATGGTCAGAGATGGAGAATCCACCACGACCCTTGACAAATTGCTCCAGTGGTTAATTACTCTCACTATTAAAAATGTACACCTTATTTCCAGCCTGAATTTGTCTAGCTTCAGCTTCCAGCCATTGCACTGTGTTATGCCTTGCTCTGCTAGATTGAAGAGCCATTATTAAATATTTATTCCCCATGCAGGTAATTATGGGCTGTAATCAAAACACCCTTGAACCTTCTCTTTGTTAAGCTACATAGATTGAGCTCCTTGAGTCTATTGCTATTAGGCAGGTTTTCTAATCCTTTAATCATTCTCGTGGCTCTTCACTGAACCCTCTCCAGTGTATCGACATCCTTCTTGAATTGTGGACACCAGAGTTGAACATGGTATTCCAGCAGTGGCTACACCAATGCCAAATACAGAGGTAAAATAACTTTTCTATTCCTACTTGAGATTCTCCTGTTTATGCACCCCAGGATCGCTTTAGCCCTTTTGGCCAAAACATCACACTGGGAGCTCATGGTCAGCTGATTATCCACCACGACTCCCAAATCTTTTTCAGTATCACTGCTTCCCAGGATAGAGTCCCCCATCATGTAAGTATGGCTACATTCTTTGTTCCTAGATTTATACATTTACATTTAGCCATAGTAAAACACACAGTTTGCACCCAGTTTACCAAGCAATCCAGATTGCTCTGTATCACTGACCTGTCCTCTTCATTATTTACCACTCCCCCAGTTATTGTGTCATTTATTGCAAAATTTATCAGTGATGATTTTATGTTTTCACCAGGTCATTAAGAAAAATGTTAACTAGGACCATAGGGCCAAGAACCAATCATGCGGGACCCCACTAGAAACACACCCATTTGATGATGAGTCTCAATATTAAGCCCTACCAGTGAGCCAGCTTGTAATCCATTCAATGTGTGCCATGTTAATTGTAGTTTTAGGGTTATTTTAATCAAAATGTGATGTGCTATCAAGCCAAACACCTTACAGAAGTCTAATACAACAACACTATTACCTCTTTCAACCAAACTTGTAATTTCATCATAAAAGATATCAAATTAGTTTGACAGGATCTATTTCCCATAAAACCATGTTGATTGTCATTAATTACATTACCCTCCTTTAATTCTTTATTAATTGAGTCCTGTTCCATTATCTTGGCTGGGATCACTGTTAGACCAACAGACCTATCATTACTCCGGTCATCCCGTTTAACTTTTTTAAAGACTTACACAACAGTAACCTTCTTCCAGTACTCTGGAACTGTCATGGTGCTCCAAGACATACTTAAAATTATCATTAATGGTCCAGCAAGCTCCTCAGCCAGTTCTTTGAAAACTCTTAGCTGCAAGTTGTCTGGCCCTGCCAGCCTCACCAACTCTCCAGAAGGGGAAAGCAAGAGGAGGGGGATTAAAAAAGGTCAAGATGAAGATGGCTTGAAGGGCCTCTCCTCCTCTTACACATGGAGAGTTGCACAATGGAAGACCCTGTGTGAGCTAGCTCTGCCACCAATATAGTCCAGAGTGCCCCTAGGGGCTGATAGCAGACTTGCCCTGCCAATCATCACTGTTTGGCAGGGTACAGGGCAATCAGGTGCTATGGGCCTCGTGTAAGTAGAGCTTCATATACAAAGCCCGTGATGTGGCATATTGTCAGCTATGGCAGTGCAGATGTTACTAACACCCTCACTCCCATGTAGCGAAGGAAGCAAGCAGCCTCTGCGATTGCATAATATATAGTTGGATGAACTATCTTCCACCAGTGCTGCTGTCCATCAGTGCCCCAATGAATGAGGAAACAAGGCAGCCAATAGCTGCCTGGAGGCAAGAGACAACTTCCCCCATGGCCAGTTTATTCCATAATTGTCCCCAGGGGGGTTTCATGCCCCTTTCTCTGAAGCAGCTGGTCCTGGCCAGTATTAGAGCCAGAATATGAACCCCTCCTCTGATCCAATTGCTATTTATCTTCATTATATGCAGTGGCCACATCACCCTTAGTCTCAACGAGTCCCACACCTAGTTCTTTTCCTTACAGAGGCAGGGCACAGACCTAGAGAAACTGTCCCCTGATTTTCTTCACATGTCTGATGTTTTCTATCCAAATGCTCTTTTGTGGCTTATGCTTTTAAAAATTTCTCTCCCTCCCCACTTAGCTCTCTGACTGATCCTCCCCTTGATTCCATTAAGTGATTCCGCGCCGCGGCTGTGAATCCTCTGCAACTCGGAAAACATTTGATTAACCTACCTTGACTTTTAAGAGCGTGATTACATTTTAATCTTATATTTCAGCATTGGCATTCCAGACACAGAGTCATTTGAATGCAGATCATTCCGGCTAATGTAATTTTAAGATACAGTAATGAAGAGACGCGCATGATCGTGTAACATTGTTATCCAATTTAGCGATGACATTTGAGTTTCTTTTGAAATAAGTTTGCCGGCCCAATTTCACATTTTTTGCTTACTTCTCAGACTCTTAGATTTGGGTCAGTTGCTGAACCCACTGTGACATGGACAATGTGAGGGGAGCAGGCAGCTACCAGGTGCTGACAGTACCGAGACAGGTGCTTAAGAATATCTACTGGATACATGTCTCACAGTGCCTGATAACACCTGAAAGCCCGGTACCTAGGATGTGTATAAATTAGGGAGTGTAGTTTATCACTGAGAGCAAAGGCCTTTTCCAGCAGGACTGCTGGGGCCTAGTTCCTGCCCAGTCACTGAGAACGCTTGGTGTCACCTGGTGCAAGTCACATGAGGCCAGGCTTTCTAAAGCACTCAAAGCCCGCTACTGGGGAACAGCTTCTTCTAGAGAGTTCAGCTCCCATTGGGGTCCTAACTGAAAAGTGTCAGATTCCTAGCTGTGCTTGGCCACCCCCCGGGAGATGCTCACTTGCCCCATTGAGAATGAAGGGAGCTGGTGGGTGAGGAGCCCTTCTGAAGAGTCTGGTCTTAGTCCTTCTGGGTCTCGGTTTCTCCCAGCTGTGAAACAGGGTTGTGAGCTGTGCCTGCCCCATTGGGCTTGATTATTTTTCTTGAACCACCTGAATGTGAGTCTAAGTCTCTGGGAATGAAGCCAAAGATTCCACTTACCTTGTTTTAAGGGCAGGAGAGGGTAACGTATGGGTGGAAATAAGTGTGGGTCACAGTGACATTGATTCATTTCCTGCTTCTCAATCCTAGCACATGGTCGCCTCCAATGCAAGATCCCTGAGCTTGGCAGTCTGTTTTCCTGCCATTTAAATGTAAACTGCTCCTTTGTGTCATTCCAGGAAAATTGCATAAAATAAGTCTAACCTGCGATAAACTGAGCAGCGAGTATTTCTCCGTCAGCCGCTAAACAGCGTTCATGACAGGCGGATGGGCCCAGCACTCTGGGGCTGTAGCAGCAACGCTTGTGGTGGTGTCTTTATCAGCCTGAGAAAGCAAATCCTGCATGTTTATGTATGCATGTAAACACCTTCCCTGTTCAGGACACAGCCCCATCTCGCAGCCTTGGCTGGCATGGCTCTTCCATCAAATGTGTACAGAAGAACCCATGTGTAAGGCCAGATCCTAGGCTTGCCACTGCAGCTGTAAGACCAGATCCCCCGATGATGGACGTGGGTATAAAAACCTGAATACAGCACAAGGAAATCTTTCCTCCATTGTGAAAGCATTAGATGCTGTGAGTCTTAGTGATCTCAGCAGGCCAAGTCAATTCACGGCTGCAGAGATGCCGAAGATGACGTCAGCCCTGCCCCAAAGGGCGGGGATCTTGAGACCTTGAGAGGTCATCAAGTCCAGCCCCTTGCACTGAAACAGGACCAAGTGAACCTAGACCAGTGGTCTCCAACCTTTTTATGCCCAAGATCACTTTCTGAATTTAAGGGCAACCAAGGATATACCCCATCGCTTCCCCGAGGCCCCGCTCCTTCCCCAAATCCCCGCCCTGCTTACTCCACCTCCCCCCCATCACTTGCTCTTTCCCAACCTCACTCACTTTCACCGGGCTGGGGTAGGAGGTTGGGGTTCAGGAGGGGGTGCAAGCTCTGGGTTGGGGCCGAGGGGTTTGCAGTGTGGGAGGGGCTCTGGGCTGAGCCTAGGGCAGGCGGGGTGCATGAGGGGGTGAGGAGTTCAAGCTCTGGGAGGGAGTTTGGGTACAGGAGGGAGCTCTGGGCTGGGGCAGAGTGTTGGGGTGCAAGGAGGTATGTGCATGCTCTGGGAGGGAGTTTGGGTAAAGGAGGGGGCTCCAGGCTGGGGCAGAGTGTTGGGGAGTAGGAGAGGGTGTGGGGTGCTGGCTCTGGGAGGGGGGTCAGGGCTGGGGCTTGGGGTGCGACCTCCCACTGGTAAGATCCCACTTACCTTGGGCAGCTCCTGGTTGGCAGTGCAGCAAAGTTAAGGCAGGCTCACTGCCTACCCCGGTCCCACACTGCTCCCAGAAGGGGCCAATGCACCATTGCGGCCCCTGGGGGTGGCAGGGGTCACGTGGCTCCGCACACTGCCCCTCTCTGCAAGCACCGCCTCCGCAGGTCCCATTGGACACAGCTCCCCATTCCCAGCCAATGGGAGCTGCAGGGGTGGTGCTTGCAGGCAGGAGCAGCGCGCAGAGGGAGACCCCTACCCCTACCCCCCCGAGCTGCGGGGCCACGCTGGCCACTTCCGGGGGCGGCATGGAGCCGGGGTAGGCAGGGAGCCTGCCTTAGTGGCAGCCCCGCTGCACCACCAGAGATCCCGATCCACGGGGAGATCCTCTAGGAACAACCGGTTGGTGACCGCTGACCTAGACCATCCATGACAGTTGTTTGAACAACCTGTTCTTAAAAATCTTCAATGATGGGGATTCCACAGCCTCCCATAAAAGCCTGTCCCAGACCTTAACTCCTTTAGGGTTAGAAGGTTTTTTCCTACTGTCTAACCTAAATTCCCCTTGCTGCAGTTTAAGTTGATTGAATCTTGTCCTGCCTTCAGTGGATATGGAGAACAGCTGATCATGACCATCTTTATAACAGCTCTTAACATAGCTGAAGACTGTTATTAGGTTCCCCCCCCCGCACCCCCCAGTCTTCTTTCCGCAAGACTAAACCTGCCCTGTTTTTTTAACCTGTTCTTGGAGGTCAGGTTTTCTTAACCTTTGATCATTTTTGGTGCTTTAAGAGGCAAAAAACCCAAAGAGGGCTGTAACATGATGTCTTGCTATTATTTAAGCTCCGGCAGTGTGCAAATAACTAGCCACACTGTGGGTTACCTCTTCAGCTGGCGTAAACGGGTATAATTCCATGGAAGTCAATGGAGCTGAGCTGACCTCACTAGGTAAGGGCACGACCACAACCACACATCTCAGCCTTAGGGTTCTGCAGTGTGATGCAGACAAAGAGGAGTGGTATTGGTCCCACTGTAGCACCTCGAGGTGGTTGTGCCAGGTTCTATCCACACACATGCTAAGAGACCCCGCCCTGGAGAACCTGCACACTAACTAGATCAAACAGAGGGAGGAAGGAAGGGAAGGTCGCCCAACTTTGCAGCTGGACGAGAGAGGCAAAGAGAGATTAAAGTGACTTGTCCCCGAGTCTGAACCCACATCTCCAGAGTACCACTCCAGTGCCGTAACCTCCAGGGAAGGCTCAAACTGAACCTGCAGTGGGAAACGCCAAGACCAGAGCTAGACTAGGTGGGTCGAGTGGGGGATGGGGTTCTGCGCTAATGGATGGCAATGGGGCTTGTGACACTGACATCAGTGGCACCAGGATTTGGCCCAGGAGCCTTCACTTTGGGACAGTTAGTTGGGATACGTCTGCACTGGATTTAGCACCAACCCATTGCCTGCTTCCAGCACCCCTTGCCTTTAGGATCCCAAAGCAGGTTCTGAACGTTAATGAATTAAATGTCACAAGCCCCCTGGGAGTATCTAGCCTTGTTCCCATGGGGAAGCTGAGGCCGAGAGGCCCAGATCCTCAAAGGTACTTAGGGACCCAACTCCCATTGACATCAATGGGAGCTAGGCTGCCTCTGAATCACTTTGAGGAGCTGGGCCAGCGCGACTTGCCTGTAGTGCATCGTTGGCAAATCTCAGACCAGAATGCAGGTTTCATGACACCCGTTCCCTTGCTCTAACCATTAGGATGAGGCTCTGCTTCCCTAGCCCTTTTTCTATGTGTCTCCTCATTGGTTCTTGCTAGCGTAAAGGGTACTGCAAGCCTGGAGTTGTAACACCAACAGACCCCAGTCATCAGCGGGCAGGATCAAATCTGGGACCTCTGGAGCTAAATGCATGAGCCTCGCCTGCATGAGCTAAAAGCCTCATGGCCCTTAGCTGAGGCTGTAGCGGACTCATTAATCTCGAAGTGGTCTCCGGGCCACTAGTGGGGACAGAACACCACACAAAGGACGTGTATGGTTTACAGGGGCACTGGAGAACTGGCTTGTAGTGGAGGGTCTGAAGTTTAGCTGCGACCCGGGGTCTCTAATAGCATGTCAGCATGAGTCAGGAACTTTTCCTGGGTCAAAAGAACCATCCAACCAGCTGCAGCTGCCTGGCATTATTGCTGAGGAGGCCAAGGAAAAGGGGTAACCTGGAAGAGCATAACAGAAGTCAGCCCAGTGCTGGCAGACTATGTGAGAGCTACCTAGCCAGGTACCCATGAGGAGGCGAGTGATGGATGAACGTGGGGGACGGGGACAGGGCCAGATTAAGAAGGCTTGACCATCACCTTGGGACAGCATTTGTTCACTTAACTGGCTCGGCCTACGCCCAGCTGTTTGTCTGTATATAAGGTCCTGGCTATGCGTATTTAACATTGTCCTTTGGTGACTGCCCCACAGTGAGGATACTAGCCCCACTGTTTCTCCCAGCTAATAGTGCTCCCTTGACGGCAGGCGGTAGAGACCTGCTAGTCTTCACACCTCATCTGTAGGTGATTTCGCTATCTGTGTCCCCGCAGTAGCTGTGGGGTGTGGTTTGACTGATGGAACGGCTCTGAGATCCGGCTAAGCCTGCTACTTGCAAGGGTTAATAATTCCTGCTTTAGTGCTGAATATATTCCCTTGGTGGTTTTGCTCAGCATGCCAGGAATCCCAAGTTAGATTGTCCTGTGAGCCCCTTTCTATACTTTGCGGGAGGGGAGGGTGTGAGACGCTGGCTTTCTTTTTTTTGACAGCTACCTTTCTAAGGCTTGTCCGCTTTGCTGATGAATAGCGCTGCAAGTGATGTAGCCCTACCATGATTTCACTTTGGGATAATTGCTCTGTTTGCAACAGTAAATGGGAGGACGGGTCTAAGGATCATGTACGTTTGCTCTCAGCCTGCCCTTGCCCTAGCAAAAGGATGGGCTTGGGGGAGAGCCACAAAGGGATGTGGGTGTTGCAATGCTGAGTGTTGCAACACTTAACTTCCAGGTGCCCTGCCGTCCTATGGAATACACAGCCCCCAAGGAGGCAACCCGGCACCCTCTACAATGCACAGGGAGAGTTTAGGCCCCCGGGGCCTGGGACACTCAGAGGCCAGCGGGCTGAGTGGGGAGCGGCGTGAGATAGCCAATAGGACACCCTGAGGAGAGGAGTTGGGAGGGAAGAGGGGTGCAAGTACCCACACAGTTGACCCAGTTGGTGTGCCTTGCTGACAGACAAGCCACAAACCCTCTCCTGGAGTTAGACTCCTAACCTTAGTCAGCCCCGTACGTGCAACAGAACAGCCCAAACCGTCTCACTCTCCTCCTTACACTCACTACCTCGCTCACACTTGGCCTGTGTGGCCCTGTGCCCCTGGTTGTCATGTCTACAGGTGCTGTGCTGGCCCCACACCTCTCAGGGGCCTGGATTGGCGCTCCTGCTGCAAGGTCTGACTGGTATCGGGTCTCAGAGGGGTGCTCAGAGCATTCCTATGGGGTCGGGCTCCGCTGGCATGTTGGGCATCCGCCCGCCTCACGCTCCCCGGCCCCACGTAAAATCCCCTCAGGGGGCTTCTGCTTCAACTCGTCAGCTGTGGGGTGGCAGCAGCATTTGAAAATGCCAACTGTGGGCAATGTAAGCACCTAGCGGGTTTAGGCACCTTCAGGGTTAGATGGTGCCTGAGCTGCTGCTTTGAAAATGTCAGTGGTGCCTACGTGGTGGACTCAGGGACCTGCTACTTGTTTAGGTGCCTAAATCCCTTGAAAAAGCCGACCCCAAGGCTCCAGCAGGATTTCACCAGAATTTAGCCCGAAACACCTCCCTTGCAGGAGCGGCTCACCGCCAGCTCACAATCCGACCTGGTGCTCAGTGGCACCCGGGACGCATCGCTGCCTCCAGGCTGTATGTGTCACAGGGCCCAGGCCAACACAGCTCCTCCTTCTCTGCTGGGTAACTCTTCCCTTCTCCCGCCCCGGATAGACAGCCAGACACCCATGGCCTTTGTACCAAACCCTCCTGCAACTGCTGCCCCTTCCCTCCAGCCATCTGCCCTAGCTTCTCCCCACAGGCCCTTCTTCCCCCCAGCCCTTTTTCCCTCTACCTCTCCCAATTGCCTGTCCTTACTTCTTTCCATTCCCCCTGCCCATCAATAACCCCTTCCTCCTCTTTGTCCCCCTTTCCCCTTCCTCCCCCAACACCCTTCTCCTCTATAACCCCCCACCCCACACACACACGCTCAGCTACGACCTTTTCCACTGTCCTGCATACACCCGACCAGACCCAGATGTGACCAGCAAAACACAACAGTCATTTTGGTGGCGCTCGGTTGCTTACTGTGTCATTAGCACTTTGGGGCCCCCCCTCCCCCTTCATTAGACTCTGAAGATGACCTTTAATAATTGCCTCGAAAGGATGAGAAGTGGCTGCCGAGCTGATCTGCCGGGGCCGTAGGTGCTCTCCAAGGGGGGCTGCTGACGCGCTCATTAGGCAGATGATTCCCCTCTGCATGTTAATTTCACGTTGCTAAGGTCACCCTCTGCTGGAGCCTGCCCTGGGCCGGTCCCCATCGGGATTCACACCACAGGAACTGACTGGCTCTGGGGCTTGTGTTGCTAGGAAGAGGACCTGGGACAAAAACAATGGGAATAATAATACAGAAAAACCAGGTCTTGTCTCCTCCACTGCAAAAAAACAAACAAAAACCTACTGCCAAGGAAACGACAGTTCAGCTGGGAGTGTAACTAGTTAATGTCATAAGTGGTGGTGGGGGAGTCAGATGGGGGGGGGGTCTCTTACAGCTACTGGGCCTTTGCTTCTCTCCCATCAGGGCTTCATTGGGATCACTCCTGATTTACACTGGTGAGAGGAGAAACTGATCCATTGCCTCCAAGAGGTAAGCGCATCAGGAAATGGTGCATAAGAACGGCCATACTGGGTCAGACCAAAGGTCCCTCTAGCCCAGTAGCCTGTCTGCCGACAGTGGCCAGTGCCAGGTGCCCCAGAGGGAATGACCACAACAGGGAATCACCAAGTGATCCATCCCCTGTCACCCAATCCAAGCAGGCCTAGATCCAAGGAGGAGAGCAACCCCCTGCAGGAAGGAGGCAACCAGGACCAGCCTTCAGATGAAAGGGATTGTGGACGGAGTGGCCGTTGAGACAGAAGCAGAGCTAGTTTATAAAGGCTAGAGCAGCCAGTCGGGCAACAGGCCTGAGTTTAAAATGTCCACTTGCAGAGTGGGCAAATTCCAGAACCGGAAGGCACAGTTCATGAGCGACCTGCGAGCAGGAATTCGTTTGCCAAACGATGTTAACTGGACAGCTGCAAAAAAGCAACCAAATCCGTACGCGCCATCGTCTGTGGACGAGCAGTTTGTGAAAGGAAACAAGGACCACGGCCACCAAAGAAATGGCTCCTCATCAGTGGTTCAGCCTAACTACCCAACCTAGGATGTGCTCAGAGCCTAGGGTTAGCTCTCCTCTTTTAATGGAAGGTGCTGGGGATTTTTAACAATTCTAGGGACCTGGATCTTAGCTTTCCATTTTGGCTGGCTAAAAGCACCTCTGTGCGCCCTGCTGGTGCATTGTTTTCATAACAGCTCAGACCACATGTCATGTGCTACATCCCCAGCACCCTTTCCTGCAGCACTAGATGGTCCCTGGAGGACTCCCAGCCAAAAACTTGGGGGAAAGTCTGTCTACACTGCAAAGTATGCTTGGGCTCTGAGCCCACGCCTCCCCTTCCATGCACACACAAATCAGTCTGACTTGGGTCACCAAGCACTCAGTACCCAGGGTCTAGGACCCTGCTAGGGGGATGGGTCTGAGCCAGAGTCCTGCAGGTCAAGTTGCAGAGCCGAGTCAGAAGGCCTGTGTCGTGCAGTGAGGACGCATTAACATGGCTGTGGGGCCCGGGGGGCCCAGCAACTGTAAGCCCAGGTTTATAATGCAGTGTGGACGCTCAAGCAAAGGCTTGAAAACAACAAGCCCACAAGCCTGGGCCCCACAGAGCCAGGGGTGCAGTGCAGCCTCTCACTTGGTTCAACCTGGTAGGCTCTGATGGTACAATCCCAACACTCTAGCAGCAGTAGTGCTGCTCCTAGCCTCGCAGCAAAGGGGAGCAATGGAAAAGAGGAGCAAAGCTGGGAATAGGGCTGGCGACTAACCTGTATTCTGCTGTAGTATCTGGGAGCCTTCTAGTCGTGCCTCAAGTGAGGTGATTGACATCTGTCACCTGTGGTTCATCCTCTCCCCAGGGCAAGACCTGCACATGCAGGGGTAGGTTTTTGCTTGGCTAAGGTTTTAGTTTATTTAAGCTCAAAAGCCACCTTGCCACTGTGACAGAAACCAGCCACACTGCAGCTGTCTGTTACCTGTTCAACATTGCAAGCTCTTTGGGATGATGTCACTGTGTGCATTTGTAGACCACCCACTGTAACCCAGAGGTGCCACCCCAATATAGGTGCTGGGTGCTGGAGCAGCACCACTGAGTGATCAGGAGATTCATTTAGCACCACAGCCAGCAAGCCAGGAATTTGTCACAGGTACAAAGGCTTAGAATCTCAGGCTGCCAGGGAACCAGCCTGCAGACCGCTAAAAACAAATCTGTGTGGTGCAGAAGTCAGGGCCAAAAACCACTTGCCATGACTCACTCAGCAGATGGAGCTGGGTCCTGGAGGAGTGATTTGCAGCTAGTCAGCCTTGCTGCCTCATGAAGCACCAACCTTTGACTCTTGGGTTAGCATTGGAAGCTTTTTAAAGTTCTGTCAGTTCCTTGGAGCAGTGGCTCTCAACCTTTCCCGATGATGGTACCCCTTGCAGGAGGCTGATTTGTCATGCACACCCCAAGTTTCACCTCACTTAAAAAAACTTCTTGCTTCCAAAATCAGATATAAAAGACAAACGTATGCCTCCCAGCACACTAGTACTGAAAGTGCTGACTTTCTCATTTTGACCATAGAATTAATGGATTGGAATATAAATATTATACTGATATTTCAGGATGATACTTGAGCCTGCTTTTCATTTCTGAGCCTTGTCTGAAGCCCGAGCCCCAGGCTGCAGGGATGATGCTTGCAGCTTAGTTTTGAGGGGTCCCCTGTGGCATGGAGCCCTAGGCAATTGCCCTGCTTGCCAGAAGGGTGATCAGATGTCCCTGTTTTACAGGGACAGTCCCAATATTTGGGGCTTTTTCTTATATAGGCGCCAATTACTCCCCACCCCGTCCCAATTTTTCACACTTGCTATCTGGTCACCCTGCTTGGCAGTCCCAATGCCAACCATGCACTTGCAATCCCCTTAAACCTGTCACATGACCGCCCTCTTGGGGCTGCAACCCCGCCAGGTTGAGAAACCCTGATCTACATGAGTTGAGTACCCCCCTGGAAGACCTTTGTGTAACCCCAGGGGTACGTGTACCCCTGGTTGAGAATGACTGCTTTGGCAAATGCTACCTCTGTGTGTGTGTGTATGCGGGGGTGGGGGGAGGCAGAGCCTCAGCTGGTGTGAACTGGCCAGTGGAGGCTTTGGAGCACAGAAGCCGGTGTTGGAGCCACTCCATGCAATGTAAACGCTGCATGCATTCCAGACCATCAGGAAGCGGAAGACCACAGACTGGCGCATAGTAAAGTACATGTAATAGCATTGAGAATGTATGTGGCGCTTTTCATTTGTAGCATTCCAAATGCTTTACAGAGAGGGGGAGACACTGTTATGTCTGTTTCAAAGGCAGGGAAACTGAGGCACAGAGCTGTCAGAGCAAGTTATGGCCAGAGCTGGAAATATAGCTAGGTTTCCTGACTCCCCACTTCAGGCCTTACCCACTGAATCATACTGCCTCCCCTTGTCCATACTTAGAGCGCTTTGCTGTCCTGAACTAATTCATCACAGCAAACCTCTGTGGTAGAGACATAAAGGTCCAGGGAGGAGCTAGACACAGGGCGTGGGGTTAGAAAGCACAGCGGGTTGATGGGCAGCCTAGGAACGGATCCAGCTGAGGACCTACTTGTCTGAGTGTCCTTGCCTTAGGTATTCATATGTTCCCCACCCCTGTACTGTCAAAGTGTCTCACAAGCTTTAATGCATTTAGCTACATAGCACCTTGTGCTGTGGGGCCGGGCTTTTCTCCCCATTGTACAGATGGGGGCCTTGAGACACACGGCGAGACTAAGGCCTAGCTTTTGAAAAGTATTTAGGTGTTATTGCAGTCAACATTGCAACAGATTACCCTGATTTAGGGGCATCATTTGTAAAAGGGATTTAGGAACATAGGTGCCTAAATCCTATTGTTGGTAAGTACTGACATTCATGTAAAAACCCAAGCCTCAGTGACTGGCCAAAGTGACACAGGACGTTTGTGGACGAGGAGGGTATTGAACTCAGAGCTCTTCAGTTGTGGGGGAGGGCCCCAACCACTGGCCCTGCCTTCCTCAGTGTCATGGGGATGACGGGAGAGGGGTGTGTGGTCTGTCATGCTTTGGCTCACCTTGCCTTGCCCAGACAGTCTCACCGGAGGGGGTTGGGAGGTGTTTTGCCAATATCAGATTATCTTGCCACAGCCGCCCTGACAGGGGCCCAGAGGGCAGGTCTCTTCCCGCGGGGCAGGGGATGGCTTCCATATGAGATGCCAATTCCAAGCCCCACTTCTCCAGTGAGCCTTTTCACCTGTCTAGAGCCTCCATCTTTGGGCTAAGGCTAGGGCTGTCCAAGGGTCCAGGGATGCTGCGGTGCGATGGCGCGGGGGTCATCACCTGCGGGGGTGGGGGAGGCCAAGGGAAAGCTCAGCGCTAGTGCAGTGCTTGCAGATGGCTGCCCATGGGGTGGGCAGTATGCCCTGGCTGGATGGGCGGATAAGTGTCAGTGTGTGTGTGTGGCGGGGGGAGGGAATGCTGTGTGGTCCCATCTCTGGGTGTCGCTTTATCAAACCGTTCCGGGGGTTATTGGGACGCTGGCATAGGTGGGGCCAGGAGAAGGTGTGTCTCTGACTGTGCCCAGATGTCCTTCATCACCCAGCAAGGTATCTAACACCTCCTGCCAGCCCCCTTGATCATGGATAAAGCAGGGGGGATGAATGTGTGAGAAAAGTATGAGCTAGCGGCTAAGCCAGCCAAGCGTGAGTGGCTGCTGGCTTTGGTGATGAGTGACGGCGACTGACTTCAGAGGGGCCACGCCATCAGCGGCTGGCTCACACCCTGCAAGCAGCAAGAGGGGAGGGGTTGAACAGGGCTTGGAGAGAGGCTGCAATGTGGAGGCAAATGTGGGGGGCGAGAACTAATGTAAGTCAACAGAAGTGTTTCTTTCCTAGGCAGAGCTGAACCTCGGCTCTGGGGCTAGGGCCCCTCTATTACAGCAGGAGCCAGAGGGCACTGCCGCGCTCAGGGCCCCATTGCAGTGAGTAATGTAAAGCTACAGCGTGACAGCCAGCTTGTGCCCCAAAGACCTTCCCGCCTAAGTGTGGGTTGCTCTCATCGGACAGCTGGGAACGGAGGCACAGAGCTGCGAAATGAACCAAGAGCCTCCCCATTTCCGAGCCAACACTTTAACCACCCACCCACGCTGGTCTCTGGAAGAGTCACACTATTCCCCAGCTTCAACTGGCCTCTTTATCATATCGGCCTTAAAAAGCCCCACGATCCCTTCATAAGAGTCTGCAGAGGAGGCCCTGGCCCTACTCAGCTTTTATGCTGCCCTCTGAGTCCCAGGGCTAGACAGTGCCTTCACCACACAAAGTCCACACCGCCGGCTCTGGCTCGTAACCAAGCGGGACCCAGGATTGGCCATGCCGCACTCTCCAAACCAGTCCCCTAGGAAGGAACCAGCGCATCAGCTGCTCATGGGCTGCTCTGTAAAAAGAGCAGGAATCTGTTTTACACACACATACGTATGCCAGAGCAGCCCACAGCTGACATGTGGAGAAAGGGCTTCTGTTGTTGTCTCTGCTGGTCACAGCCTGGGTCGGACCCAAGTGCAAGCCAGGAGTTCCCCTCCCTCAGAGGCCAGGCCTCTTCTGACCTCAACTCAGAGCACCGAGATAGCTAGGTCTCCCATTGCATCTATCACCGTGGTAGCTGCATCCTCACACACAGGAAAGCGAGGAATGTAACGACATCATTCAAGCTGCTCCATGCTCGTCTTCTCTGCAATGTGCTTGGATGAGCTGGATCGGTCCCCATCCCTCAGTCTCTCCACACGCTGTATGACTAGAATATTGCTGGGACCGTTGGCTAGAATTCCACACACCCAGTGAAAGTCAGATGTGTCTTTGTGCTTCTGTCCCTGGGTGGCTAGTGATTTATTTCTGAATCTCCTGGGGTTTGAAGCTGGAGGTTAAGAAGATATTTATAACTAGCACCCCCTATTATTAAGATTGCCCAACACTTCCCATAGTAAGACCCTGTTTTCAGTTGCTTATAACTTTGCCAAACTTTTACTGTTTGGGCTGAAATTTTCCATGCACCATGTCTGCCAGGCTTCCCACTTCAGGCATCTGAATTGAAAGCAAGGGGACTGTCTGTCCTGTGCCCATGATGCTCTCTCTGCTGGGCCCAGGCAGTGTGGAGGAGGAAGCTGCCTGACTCAAATGCAGAGGGAACAGGAGCCAAACCTGCATGGGGAGAGAGCAGACTCATGAGCACCACAGTGGGAGAATGGGATTGGAGGTTGACAGGACATGGGGAGACTGGGAGCTGAGGGAGGGAGGAAAAGTAGGACAGATGGTTGGGAAAGGAGACTGGGAGCAGTCCAGGAAGCCAGTGGTAGGAAGAGACATGACTGGGGCAGATAAAGGTTGGAGGAGATGGGAACTTTAATTTTGGCATTTCCTAACTTTGGAGTGCTTGACTTTGCAACATTAATGTCCTCAAAATTGTGTGTAATTATATAGTTCTACACACAAAGAGCAAGCAAGCAATAACGCAAACCACAGCAAAATGTACACATGATGAGAGGGATGACTAGACATGGAATTGTAATAAGGAGGCTGGATCATACCTGAGGTCTCTCTAATTCAGTATCCTCTTTCCCACAGTGGCCAATAGCAGAACAAAACATTATTTGGGGCTGGGAAGTTACTCAGCCTTTAGAGATAGAGGGGAGACTGACGACATGTACCAAAAACCACCCGCGACAATGTTTTTGCCCCATCAGGAATTGGGAGCTTAACCCAGAATTCCAATGGGCAGCAGGGAGTATGGGATAGCTACTTACAGTGCACCACTCCGTAAATCGATGCTAGCCACGGTATTGAGGATGCACTCCACCAACCTACTGTGCTTAGGTTTCAGAGTAGCAGCCGTGTTAGTCTGTATTCGCAAAAAGAAAAGGAGTACTTGTGGCGCCTTAGAGACTAACAAATTTATTTGAGCATAAGCTTTCGTGAGCTACAGCTCACTTCATCGGATGCATTTGGTGGAAAATACAGTGGAGAGATCTCCCCACTGTATTTTTCACCAAATGCATTCGATGAAGTGAGCTGTAGCTCACGAAAGCTTATGCTCAAATAAATTTGTTAGTCTCTAAGGTGCCACAAGTACTCCTTTTCTTTCTATTGTGCTTAGTGGGTGCATACACAATCGACTGTATCAAATCGCTTTCTAAAGATCGACTTCTATAAAATCGACCTAATTTCATAGTGTAGACATACCCTAAAGTGCCTTATTCATATAAGTGAATAGGCATTTATCCTAACTAATGATTTTGGGATTTACCCCAGAGAGGTAATTGCTGTGGCTTCTCCCTCCTCATCTTGCTACAACTAAACCACCAGGCAGAAATAAAAGGCACAAGTCTTGTTGCAATGTGTTAAATGTTCCCCACACAGCAGAAAAGCATCAGGAGAACAGTCTGGTCTGGTAGTTAAGTGCACTGGAATGAAACTCAGGTGAGCTGGGTCCTATTTCTGGCTCTGTTGTGTTGGACAAGTTTGTGTGTCTGTTTCTTTCTGTCTTGTTTATTTCAGTTGTAAACTCTTGGGTGCAGGGCCTGTCTCTCACTATGTTTGTAAAGCACCTAGCACAATGGAGCCCCAGGCTAGCAATCATTAATATAAGCGAGCGCGAGCTAGCATTGTTAGATAAAAGGGACAGCTTCATGCCAGGGTTAACGGCATGTGGCTCAAGTTTAACCTCAATTGTGGATGCCTTTGATAGTCACCTAACTGTTTATACAGCACCAGTGGTGTGGCAGGGGCTTCAGAGGCAGGTGTGAAAGCAGTGGGCCTGATTCTCCACTGCCTTGCACCTTGCTCCATCCTTTACACCTGTGCAATGGGAGGGCAACGTGTTGGCATTGAGCCCTCGCTGGGCACAGGTGTGAATGGCTGTGCAGGGTGAAGCTGGTGAATAAAACCCAGAGAGCCTGATTCTGAGCTTGCCTGTGTGGAACTCAGAAGCAGCCCCACCCTGGCGAACCAGGGTCAGTGAGACCGGAAGCACTCACAATGTGAAGACCCAATCTGGGTTACGTGGGCAAGGCTTACTCACCTGAAGAAGGGGCAGCAGGACTAAGCCTTCAATAAGCAGAACCCATAAACTATGCCAACAAACGCATCCCAAAATACATTTTATATCTGGAGCCTCAACTGCCCTCTGCTTCTGCTGTCTGCCTCCAGGTTTCTAGATGGGGCAAGCGCAGTATTGCTGCAAGTGGTGCACCCCAAAGAGGAAAAGGCCTTTTACCCTTAGGCGTCAATAAGCTGTGTGAGTGGGATGCTCAGCTGGTGTAAGTCGACACAGCGCCAACGATTTCAGTTACACTGGTTGTAGATTTGGCGCAACGTGCTGCACTGGAGGAAATGGCTGGGTCCGGTTCTCCTTGTGTTCCCAGGATGATCCATTGGCATCAGTGGAGACACTCTGGAATAGCACAGGAATGAGTGAGATCAGAATCAGACCCAGACACCCAAGCCCCCCCTCCACCCCGCTACCCCTCCGCCCCCCCCAACCTGTTCACAGGTTTCCTGCTAGGATTTCGCATTGGGTTGGAAGGAAGAATTATTCATCAGCACCCAGCTAAGGCTCAGAGGAGCTGTTGAGCCCAGTCTGGCTGTTTGTGCTTCTGCACTGAATCACCTCAATTACAGGATTTATTTTGAGTCTAGTTTGGGAAAGAGGTTTAAAAAAAAAAGCCCCCTCCCCCTGGCAGCGGTGACAAAGGCCAAGAAAGGCGTTACGTCGGCACCAGGAGGGGTATAAATAGGCAGCTGGTCCAGAAAGGAGCCAGATGCAAACAGGAGGCTGGAAAGCAAACAAAGCTTCTCTCTGTGCGTGTGAGAGCCTGGCACCCCCCTTCAAGATGCCCGAAACCTTGCTTCCAGTCCACTTCCTCTGTCTTCTCGCCTTGTCTTCAGCCTGCTACATCCAGAACTGCCCTCGAGGAGGAAAGAGAGCCTTGCCTGACACAGAGATCAGACAGGTACGAGAGGGGCTGCTTGCGGTGTGCGTGGGGTGGGGTGGGGGGCTAATTCTTCACAGTGTGGTGAACTGTGTTCCCATTCAATGTGTGCGTGCACGTGTGTGTGTGTGTGTGTGTGAGTGTACTTCAATGCTCTGGGCACAAGGGACTGATTCCAGTCCTGGGTGTGTTAGGCAAACTCCTATGTGGAGACTCTATTCGAATTCTGGATGTGAGAGAGACGGGGCAAACACCTCGCTGGCTGGCAGCTAGATTCAGCTCATTGGCCTAAAGCTCAGATTGGCATTTTCTAAAGCTCCTAGTTCTTGCTCCAACTTGCTTCCTTTACAGAAATGAAGTTACATTGCTTTGAGTGAAGGGGCTTTGTACTGACACTTCTTAGAGACAAAGGGGGGGGATCTCTATTTAGATTTAGGAAAGGTGCCTCTAAGTCCCGCAACCCTTGGCCCCTTCTTGGAAGCTGCAGAGAGAAAAGCTAGGAAGAAAAATAGGGAGCCAGTCCTTAAATCGACTGAAATTCTTTGGACTGGGAAACTGGGGGGGATGGGAGGGAAGTGGTAAAATGATGGGTACTTCACTAGAACAGGGGCTGTGCCTCCTAAAGAGGAACAGCTGACATTCGTGATTTCCTTCTGCCACCTAACATCCTTTTAATGCAAGCTTGTTCCACAAACTTTAATAGTTCTTTTGGCTTGTGATTAAAGAACAGAATGTTTGCTTTGTTGCTAGTTGTAACAGCCTCACTAATGCACTAGCAGAGAGAGGACATCTGAAGCCCATCTGAAGAGCCAAATCCTCAGCTGGTGTAAATCATCTTCAATAGAGCATGACAACACCAGCTAAGGTGACAACACCAGCTGACCCCCTAGAACCCAGTACTTGTATTTCTTGTAGAAAGCAAACAGATGAAATTTTTTTTAAGTTACAGACCTTCCAATGTACTTAGGGTGAAATCCTGGCCCCACCCTGGTCAATGCGCATTTTGCCATTGACTTCAATGCAGTATGGATGTCACCCTCAATGCAAATGTGAAGTACCAATAATGTATTTAGAGTAATTTCAGAAAGAAAAGCTATATCATAAAAGTAATAGCACCAGTGCATTTGAAACACACATTGATTTACATGAGGCACTACTGTGTTACTTACTTAAACCATTTCAGTCATAGCAAAGTGTTTTACACCATTTCATTTTGGTTCTACCACATTTTGAGCAGATCTGAACACAACACTTACCTGAGAAATTATATATCAATTTATAGACATGCAGGTTATAACAAGAGGATTTAAAATAACCAAAGTTAATGGGATTGTCTCTTCCTATTGTGGCTGACTTGATTTTTAGACAACGTCTCTGATGTTATGGTAGCTTGTCCACCTATGGAAAGTTGGTCCCAAAAGTTTTTGGGCCATTAAAAAAACCTAACAAATTAAGCACCATGGACAGAGCCACTGTGCTAACCAATTAGCGCCTCTGATCAGTTTTTTAAATCAGTTCCTTCTGATCAAAATTTCAGTGTCCCCAGTCACTAAATAGAAAATGTCATGTTTGAATGCAAACATCTCTAGACCACAATTTAATTTTCCATTTCAATAGGATTCACTGTGGCTGGCTTTAGACTGATGTGTCTTCTAAGTGTAATTACTAAGGTTAAGATTTTGTCACTGTTATTTTTAGTAAAACTCATGGAAGAACATGGGCAATACACAAACATTCATGGAAGCCTGCAATCTATCTATGACTTTTACTAAAAATAGGGGGGGGAGTGGACCAGGGATGGAAGAGACTACCAGCGCCAGCCCCCGCTGCCGACAGCGGTGGCTGACAGCTGCAGGCCCCTTGCCACCCCAAGGCCCGGGGCTGAAGCAGAAAATGTCATGGAGATCATTGAAAGTCACCAAATCTGTGACCTCTGTGACAAAATCTTATCCTTAGTAATTACTTTCCACTGTGGTTTGTGTGTAGCCATGATCCCACTGCTGGTGGGCAGTTATTAAATGAGGGGACCTTTGACACAGAGATACACAGCATGTGCCTGTATTGCCCCCTGTCACTCAGTAGCCTTTTCCTTTCCTTTCCTGAAGAGCACGTGCAAAATATAGCCCCTTCATATAACGGTCCACAGTAAGCTTCCTACGCTAACTGTGAGCTGGAGCTAAATGGATTATAGAGCACAGCAGTTAGTAATAATGCCTGGCTCTTATGTATCACTCATCCACAGGAGATCTCAAAGTGCTTTACAAAGGAGGTCACTGTCATTATCCGCATTTTACAGATGGGGAAACTGAGGCACAGAAAGGTGACATGACCCACTCAAGGTTATCTACCAGGCCAGTGGCAGAGCCAGGAACTGAATCCAGGACTCCCAGTCTAGTGCTCTAGGCAACCAATGACCTCTCCCAGACCACACAGGCTTGTTCTCTCCTGGCTAAATCAGACGGGTAGTGATCAATGGCTCCATGTCTAGTTGGCAGGCGGTATCAAGTGGAGTGCCCCAAGGGTCGGTTCTTGGGCCAGTTTTGTTCAATATCTTCATAAATGATCTGGAGGATGGTGTGGATTGCACCTTCAGCAAGTTTGCAGATGACACTAAACTGGGAGGAGAGGTAGATACGCTGAAGGGTAGGGATAGGATACAGAGGGCCCTAGACAAATTAGAGGATTGGGCCAAAAGAAATCTGATGAGGTTCAACAAGGACAAGTGCAGAGACCTGCACCTAGGATGGAAGAATCCCATGCACCGCTATAGACTAGGGACCGAATGGCTAGGCAGCAGTTCTGCAGAAAAGGACCTAGGGGTTACAGTGGATGAGAAGCTGGATATGAGTCAACAGCGTGCTGTTGTTGCCAAGAAGGCCAATGGCATTTTGGGCTGTATAAGTAGACGCATTGCCAGCAGATCGAGGGACGTGATCATTCCCCTCTATTCGACATTGGTGAGGCCTCATCTGGAGTACTGTGTCCAGTTTTGAGCCCCACACTACAAGAAGGATGTGGAAAAATTGGGAAGTGTCCAGCGGAGGGCAACAAAAATGATCAGGGGACTGGAACACATGACTTATGAGAAGAGGCTGAGGGAACTGGGATTGTTTAGTCTGCGGAAGAGAAGAATGAGGGGGGATTTGATAGCTGCTTTCAACTACCTGAAAGGGGGTTCCAAAGAGGATGGATCTAGACTGTTCTCAGTGATAGCAGATGACAGAACAAGGAGTAATGGTCTCAAGTTGCAGTGGGGGAGGTTTAGGTTGGATATTAGGAAAAACTTTTTCACTAGGAGGGTGGTGAAACACTGGAATGTGTCACCTAGGGAGGTGGTGAAATCTCCTTCCTTAGAAGTTTTTAAGGTCAGGCTTGATAAAGCCCTGGCTGGGATGATTTAGCTGGGGTTGGTCCTGCTTTGAGCAGGGGGTTGGACTAGATGACCTCCTGAGGTCCCTTCCAACCCTGAGATTCTATGATGGAGAGCTACCCCTTCCCTTAGGAAACAATTGCAGAGCCAAAGCGAGCTTTCTGTTAGGCTGTTTTATTTGCTATTCATCTTAAGTCCTCTCTTCTCTCATATGGCTAATAAGAACATCCAGTATTAAAATACTTAATGATGTACATTGTGGAAGGGATACTAACCCCCATACTGCAGGGGTTAAGCCAATCTCTAGGAAAGACCTAGAAGGAGCCCTAATGCAGGGGGCAGTTTATCCCACATCTGCCTAGTATGGGGCTGTTGCACGTTCTTCTGAAACATCTGGTACTGGTCATAGTCAGAGACTGGATATTGGGCTGGATGGACCATGGGTCTGATCCAATCTGGCAGTTCCTATGTTCTTTCTTAATGTAACCCCATCACGTCTAGCTATTTCCCTTTGAACTATTCTAAGTAATTCCTCTCACCCACTTGAATGTAATGACCCCCATCCCTCCCAAGAGGTCATCAGCCAGGTTGCATCCCAGACCTTCAGCACTACAACACTGATCTCTAGCACTTGAGCTAAAGGGATAACTCTGTTACTGTTAATAGCAGTAGGTTGTTATCCTCCAGTGGGTGGACACACACACACACAAAATGCACTGTGCTAGCATTGATGACACTGACCTCTTTCAATGTTTGTAAAATCATGCTTACCCTCCCACCCTTAATCATTGCTTAGCCAGCCTACCCCTATTTAACCCTTTCCCTCTTTCTTTGCAAGACTGTCCCTCCAGCCCCCCGATCAATTTTGCTGCTCTTCTTTGAACTGCTTCTAATTAATTAATATATTTCTGTTAATGAGGTGCCCAGAACTGAATGCTCTATTCCATTGGTGATCTCAGCAGAGCTGTACTGAAAGGAGCACTTGTACCTCTTTACCCCATAATGCAATAAACCAACATATTGAAAATTCTAGTGGAGAGGAAATTCCATTGACTAGAAAGTTCTAAACATGGGAGTGGAATTGATGTCGCCCTGAAAGCAACATCATTCCACAGCTTGGCTCTAATTCCTTTAAGGCTTGAAGGCATCTTTGCAAGAGAGCCACCCCCATCTATGAATGATATTGGCTTTCATATAATATGGTGGAAGGCAAATTGTAGGAGACCTTTAAAACAAGACTGAACAAAAGGAGGCACAATCTGGCATTGCCAACAAGGGAAAGAGCAGACAATCCAGTAGGCCATTTCTGTCTCCTGGTTTTTGGACAAAAACGATGACTGCTAATGCCAAGCGCTTATAGAATCATAGAATATCAGGGTTGGAAGGGACCTTAGGAGGTCATCTAGTCCAACCCCCTGCTCGAAGCAGGACCAATCCCCAACTGGGATTTAAAGCACTGGGAGCCACAGAATATTTAAACCCCTGCACTTACTTCCAGGGTTTGAGAGAGTGAATGAGCTCATCCTTCTGCTCAAAAAAATAAGTTAACTTATAGCATCATCTTCCATGGAAAGATCTGATCCCAGCTGCTATTCTATCAACTGAAAATGATTGTCCCCTACATTGGTAACCTTACAGGGATGCGTCCTCCATTGAGAAAGCTGCATATTGCTTCAGGGGAGGGCGAATATTATACTTAAAGTATTTGTCAGTTTGATAAATACCTGATGAGGTAGGTATATATGGCTCAGTTCACCCACTACTGAAATGCAGCCACCTAGTAAATGGAATAGCTACCCAGATACTGCAGTGATGGGCATGGGATGCAAACATGAAGGGGTGGAGGGAGTTTGTTAACAGCACAGCACCTAAAGCAGAATATCAGTTCCAATTGAAGCTGCAGTGGGCGCTCAGGGAGGCAGGATGTAATTACCTGGGTGCAGTTCTTCTGGACACACCCACTCTTATGGGCTCTTTCATGGCATAGAGGCCTTGTCTGCAACAGGTGGAGAGGGATAGGGAAAATGTGTGACCATGCAGCTGGTTTTAGGGTTGATCTCAGAGACCCAGTCCTGCCCCTTAGATCAGGTTAAACACCTGCTGAAGGATTTAGCCCAAAAAATCAGCTAAGAATTATCCGCCATTCAACACAATGGGAATTTTGCCATTTATTTCAATGGAGAGCAGGACCTGGCTCATAACTTTCAGACCTGGCTCACTGGTATAACAGCTTCCCATTCATGCACCTGATTCTCCTGGCTGGTTACTCCATGGACTCACCTCTGATTCCCAGCAGAGAGATCAGGCCCCATGCTTATACCATACATGAGGGGTTTAGCTGTTCCCTGAGAATGAGCCTCCCCCCTTCCCCGTGCAGCCCCTGGCAGGCTGATCTGTCTCTTGTCTTCCCAGTGCATACCCTGTGGCCCCGGGAACAGAGGGAACTGCTTTGGCCCCAACATCTGCTGCGGAGAGGAGCTCGGCTGCTACGTGGGCACTTCCGAAACCCTGCGCTGCGTGGAAGAAAACTACCTGCCTTCCCCTTGCGAGGCCGGCGGGAAAGCCTGCAGCTCAGGAGGGAGATGTGCCGCTCCCGGTGTTTGCTGCAATGATGGTAATAGAGGCGAACCCCCTACCGAGAACAAATACAATGGAGAGAGGAGGCACCTCAAATAGTAACAGCCTTTGCTTAGTGGATCATTTCCTCTCCTGGGTACTCCTCTTACTGGCCCCGTTTCTGTGTAGCTGAGCCCCTCACAATCTTTAATGTACTTTTCCTCATGACACCCTACTCTATGATGTGAGGAAGTGCTGTTAGCCCCGCTGTAGAGATGGGGAATTGGCCACCATCAGCAGCAGGATAATGAATGAGATGGTATGATCCAGAATGTCAGCTGCTTGACTCTTGGATTGGACCAGTTCTGGAAATACAAGTAACAATAATGGACCAAACCTGCCTGACATCTTTAATTTTTGCTCAGTCATGAATCAGGACAAACTCCTATTGACTTCCCGGGGTGTGGGGGGCGGAGGGGTTGCTGAGTAACTGACCTCAATGGGCATTTTGCATGAATAAGGATTTGACTCAACCACAAAAGCCTATGGCTTATATGACATTTTATATCTTCAAAGCTCTTTACGAGCATTAACTAAAGAGCTCACCAGACTCAAAGGTAGGGTTGTAAAAGTATTACTATAATCCCAATCTCCCAGATGGGGAAACTGGTTTGCCCAAGTCTACATAGCATGTCAATATCAGAGCTAAGATTACAACTCAGGAATTCCCAGTTCCCCACTCCCAACATCCATTTGTAATGTATTTGCTGGCAATATGTTATTCATCCACGATGTCTCTGTTTGCTGTAGTTAGTTCCAGAAAGGTTGTGGTCCCTGGTAAACAAGGGAGACAAAGCTGGAACATAAGCTCTGTGGAAGTCTTCTTGTGGCTGTAGGTGTAGCTTTTCTGTTTAATAAGTCCCTTCTGTTTAAGAAAGTGCATGGAATCACAGCCTATGACACTATTCCCTGGAACTCACTGCTTCATGTAACATCAGTGATAACACTGGTTTCTTTTCTTGTGTCAAAGAGAGCTGCACCATGGATACCATTTGCCTGGATGATGATAATGACAGAAGTCGAGAGCCCTCAGAGAAGAACCTGACTGTGCTGGATGGCTCAGCGAGTGACCTCCTGCTCAAGCTGATGCATCTGGCGAACAGGCAGCAACAGGGGAAGCACCAGTTCTACTGAGGGAAAGAAGCAAGATCAGAGATGAGTCTAACAGCGAGTATGTTGCTTACATGCCGCAGCACCTCAGAAAACCCTTACAAGATGTAAAGGAACAGCCCTTTGAGAGCATTGTAAATATGTGGCCAATAAAGTCTTTTATTGCACTGTGCTATTCAACTTTGTCCTGTGTCATTTGCACTGAAGTCTTCAGCACCAGGGGCTAGATTTGCAAGAGCTCAGGACTTGGAGTGCAGAGCTCATTTGAAGATCTGCCCATCAATGTCACAGCGGGAGCTGAGCTCTTTAGAGAAGCTGGGGGGAGCTGAGCACTCGGAAATCTGGCCCTTTATGGCTCAGCAGCTCCTCATTCAGTGGAAGGGAGAAGGAGCACCACATGTGACATCACTATTCAGATCTTCCAAACGCCTTTGCCAAGTTCCCCCAGCTAAGAGAGGTAGCAGACAGGTCAGATGTACACTGCAGGCAGAAACAAGACCTCATGGGGTACAATCCTTCAGCAACACAGCTCCCTCTAGCCCCTTTCCTGGAGCACTGACTTAGAGGATCACTCCTGGCAGCACATGAGTTTCCCAGAAGACTCCCATAGAAGTTCTGTCTGGGGACAATTCTGGACAGCTTGGGATGTCTGATGGAAGCACCTCCGCAAGGCAGGCTTGCTCCACAGAGTGGTGTGGGTGAAGTTTTCAAAGGTTCCTGAGCACCTGTGGGTATGTCTACATGACAAGCAGAAACCCATGGCAGCGGGTCTCGGAGCCCAGGTCAACAGGCTCGGCTCACAGGGGCTTGCACTGCAGCACTAAAAATAGCTCTGCAGATGTTCATACTCGGGCTCTGAACCTCACCCCTCTCTGCAGGTTTCAGAGATGGAGCTCCAGCCTGAGCCAAACATCGACATGGCTGTTATTAGCACCATAGCACAAGTACTAATCTGTAGGTCCGGGCTCCAAGACTCACTGGTGCTGGTTTCTGCTTGCTGTATAGACATAACCTTCGGTGACAGTAAGTCCCACTGACTTTCAGTGAGACTTGGCCTCCAAAGTGCCTTTTGAAACTGAGATTTAGGTACTTAACTCACTTAAAAGCTTTTTAAAATGTTATCCACTGTACGTTGGACACTAAGACATTTTAACCCCAGTTGGCACCAAAGACTGTCTTTGTAAACTACCCCATAAGATTCCTACCCTGCTCCCTTTTTTGATTCTACGTATATAATCCCTCATCACTGGAGTAGCTGACCACCAGGGTCACTGTCATTCGCAGGCTTTATCCTGCAAGGTGTGGAAGCATCATCTCCATTGGATGGCAGCACTGTGTAAATTGAGGGACGTGCCCAAGGATCATTTGCAGCAGAGCCAGGAATTGAACGCAGGTCTTGTGTGTCCCATGCTACTGCCCTGTCCATTAAACCAGCCTTTCTCCTGTAATTAGCTCTTGGGAAGATATTACTAATCAGTGGATAGGTTCAGCAGGCTCAAAGCCACAGGGCCAGCTCCCAAGACCTCAGACAAAATTCTCACATTGACTTAATCTCCTCCCGGCCCTGTGAGGGGCAAGCCAGGACGGGCCCTGATTCCACCAGTAACAACCAGCCCTTGTGGGAGGATGAACCCAATGCAAGAGGGTGAACTGTCCATTCTCTGCCTCTCCAGACAGTCTGCCACGGGACCCAGCTGAGTGCCAGGACTCGATCCGTGCCACCCCCACCCCTCGCATGTGAGCTCCATAAGGACAGCATCATCCTCCCGATGCTGAAACCTGACTCTGGAGCGTTCTCTTGCTGCAACATACAGCCTAAGGGCCAAACTCTGCTCCAGGCTACACCTGTGTAAATCGGGAATAATCCCACTGAAATCACTTTGGATTTATACCCCTGCAACTTCACACAACCCCTATGAAGAGGTAATTGCTTTGCCAGGTCCAATTCTGCCCATATTTGTATCCAAACAACCCCATTGGCTGGGCAGAGTTTGCCCCAGGGGCTGTAAAATCAATCCTGGTATAAGCAAATCCAGCGTCTATTGGGCCAGGTACTCCACTGGTGTCAATCAGCCTAGCACTGCAGTGGAGCTAGGTTGATTTACACCAGCTGAGGATCTGGTCCAAATGACTTCAGCACAACTTGAACCAAGGTTCACCAGCCCTGCTAACTGGGTATCAAACAGCTTTCCTGAGTGATTTAAATTAATTGCACCAGCCAGCCTGTTGCTGATGCTCTTCTATTGCCTAGAGCAGGGTTTCTCCACCTGTGGGTCGGGAGCCAAAATTGGGTCACCAGAATGTTTCAAAGGGTCACGTGACAGTTCCTGTGGCTCCTGCCCCACGAGCACAGGCACTGCAGCCTGTGGGGTGCCACTCAGGTTTGGCCCAGCCGTCATGACAACGGGCGTGTGGATAGGCCAAATCTGAGTGAGTGGCACTGCAACCCCACAAGCCAGGTCATAACTCCACTCACACACCTTTGGTGCAGTCAGGGGTGCAGGGCCAAACCTGAGCAGCACTGCAGCCCCAGAGGTTGTGATGCCCAGAGCAGAGAGCCAAGCCCAGCCAGCCCCACAGCACAGGGCTACAGGAGCCACCATTGCAGGGTGAGTGCTGAGCAGAACCCAACCCCCTGCCAGGGGGCAGGATCCAACCAAACCCACTCCAGAGCCCCAGACTATTTACTGGGTGGCAACAGGTCATCAACACTTACCAATGGGTCCTGAGCCCAAAAAGGTGAGAAGGGCTGGCCTAGAGGACATCCTCCAGGAAGAGCAATGGGGTGGTTTGCACAGGGCAGTGCGCCAATGTGGGTGGCTGATTTAACGCTCTGGGTTTCTTGCTGTCCAGTTGGCACTAAGGAGAGCAGCATCTCGTTTACTGTATTTACAGAGTCCTCTGCGCTGAGGGGCTCACACTCTGCGGTGACGGTACCTAGAACGGATGGACAGATCCTGTAGGTACATGGGTCGAATGAATGAATTTGGGGCTTTTTAAGTCGAAAATTCAACTGGGTGAAACGATTACGAAGACTTTAATTTACATTACAAGCCCCTGCGAAGTCTGGCTGTGATGCACTGCACCATCCCATACACCATGGAAGCCATGACAGGCAGCACCCTTAGAGCTGATGGTCACCTGTCGTGTGTGGTAATAAGCACGAGCATAAAGACGCAGACGCTCGACTTGCTGGCAGACACGCCCCTGGATAGGAGCGCCCCTGGTTTTCATACAGGGTAAAACCCTTCTGTCATTCAGGCTTGCGGAGCCAGGCAGCCACAAAGCCAGACCAAGCCCTGGGGTTTGTGCCCGGGGCTCAGACATTGAATTCTGGGGCAGCTATGGCTCCTCCCCACAGTCAAGCCTTGTTCAGCTAGCAAAGCTAAGGGCCCGGCTCTGATGCTGCTCTGTGCAGGGGCTCCCTTGGGAGTTCAATGGGAGTCTGAGCATGGGGGTGGGGGTGCTCTGTCAGATCCTTGTTGGCTGCAGCCATCCTGGAGCTCAGAGCAGAGCTTGGCTGGTCCATGTGTAGCACTGGAAGCACGTGTCACCTGGTTTCCAGTTTCGTGACAAACCCAGATCTCAGGACAGAGGGGCTGAGCCCTTGTGACCGTGAGAGCTCAGGCTGGGGAGGCACTTCCTGAGGGAAGCAATGGAAGCCCCATCAGTCAGGACATTGGAAACAAGGCACCAGGAGGAGAAGAGCCCTGCCTTGGCAGGGGAGGGACTGACTCTTCCAGCAGACCCCATCCAGCTCCCGTGAGGCTGGGAACACCATTTCCCGGGAGCTCAGGGCTATTTTGGGGCTTGGGGTGAAAAACATGAAACACTGCAGTTTTACACATTTTTCTTTCGAGTCTCCTAAGGCACTGGAACCAGCTGCCCAAAGTTCAGGGTTGTGACCCTGCCAAAGAACAGATTCCTATGAGCCCTGTGCAATGAACCCCCTGCAGCACCCAGATTGCCCTTGTGCAGCTAGCAGCTTCTCCCCCTCTTCACCAGCGAACTCTCACAGGCAAGCTAGCGAGTCGCGCTGTGTAGATGGGGAAACTGAGGCAAAGCGGTTAAGAGCCATAATGAGTTTTGACTTGCCAGGAGTGCACATAGAGTGTCACACCCTATTGCACCTACTGTGATGGCTAGTAACAACCACAGACCCTGCTCCCTCCTAGTCCCCTACGGTCAGGGCAGTGGCACACAGGGGGCAGCTTGTCCAAAAGTAGCTCAGTTTCGGCACAGTCCTCACGCACACCTGGGAGCTCCTGGGGAGCCCGTGCTCTGCTGAGCTGTCCCTGGAGTGCATCACCCTAGGCAGATTTCACCCTCTCATCTTTAATGACTTGCAGAGGGAGTCAGCATCAGACTCAGGAGCCTAGTTCAGGAGTTCCTGGCTCCCGGACACATGCTCAGACCGTGTCGCTCTGATGAGACCATAGCTCAGCTAAGTGACAATCAGACTGCCCAAAAGGGGAAAGCGGCTGGGAAACATGTTCCTGAATGCAGAGAGCATGGCATTGTGTAGGCTTCTTTAGTCTCATTCTGCTGCCTCTCTTACCAGGAATTTGCAATGAAAATCAGCTAAAGCACGCTGGCTCATTTGGTGCACCATTCTGTTTGAAACACCCAGGGTCAAAGCAAACCTGGGCTGGGAGAGGCAGGGCCAGAAAGTGAGATTTCAGATTGTGTCACCGCTATTACTGTGGGTGGCAATGTTCCCTCTAATTTTTGACAGGCCGTGGGTGCAAAAGATTTCTTCTGTGCAAATTGTTGTGCTTCTGTGGAAATTTTTGGGCGTGCCGTGTTTTGCCATGTGTGCAGGTTTAGGATCTGTGTGCATGCGCACACCTTAGAGGGAATAGTGGCGGGCAGAGAATATTAGGGCATGTCAGCCTGGCCAGAGCAGTCGGAGAGAAGGCACCAGCAAGGGATTGAATCGAGCCCATTTCTCTGACCTGCTAAGCAAATAAATGGTAGATCAAGAGGCTTGGGAGAGGAGGGAGGCTGGCAAAGCAGCCAGCAAGGGATTAATCTCCATTGCCTGGAGTTACAGTGAAGCGAACAGGTTCCTGAGGAAGGCATACGAAATAGCCCCCTTCACTGGGTAATAAGGGGGCTGGGTTCTGATCACTCAGTGCAGTCCAGCCAAGCACCCCATCTTTGCTTACAGCTCTTCTCTCATTCCCCTCCCTCTGACCCATCTAGCCCTCCCTCTCCAGCTCTTTACTATTCATGGCTTCTCCACCTCCAGCTCCTCCTCTCCCCTGTCCTCTCCCTCAGGTCCCTCCTGAGAACCCACCTGTTTATTTCAGGAGCGAACTCCACCCAGTGCTACACAGGAAGGCAGCCTAGAGGAGTACAATGGTCCCCTCTGGCCTGGGAATCCATGAAACCTCTTGCAGCGACCCCTCCTCCTCCATCTGCTAATGGCCTTTCCTCTCCTCGTCCCACAGCTTGCGTGTGCCCCTTCGGTCTTGATCGGGGATTGCCACAACACCCACCACCATAGCATCTCAGGCCCAAATCCTCAATTGTATTTAGGCACCTAACTCGCAGGGATTCCCATGGGAGTTTGGTGCCTAAATAGCCAGGCAATTCGTGTCTGCAGGGAGACATCTCTACTGGACTCCATGGAGTCTTCTCGGAAGCAGAGCTTGTGATGTACATCTATAGCACGTGTAACCCACACACCGCCTGGGTGTGGTGTTCTGTTCCATCAAGTGGCACCGAGATCACTTAGAGATTAATGAGTCTGCTCTATAGCCTTAACTAAGTGCCATATGGCTTTTAGCTCATGTGGTAGAGGCTCATGCACTGAGGTCCCAGGTTCGATCCCGCCCATCGACAACTGGGGTCTGTCGGTGTTACACGCTCACATTCACACAGAGCTTTGTTCTGTTAAGGACCCCGATAACCAACCCCACTTTGGTGGCAGTGGGATTCTGATCCACATCCTTCAGAGTGAAAGGCCTTGGCAGCTACAAACAGAACTGGAGGACACAAGGTTAGAGTTTGAAAGGTATCGAGGTGGCTGAAGATTGAAATCAATGGGAGATCCACACCTAGGTGCTTTTGAAAACTCCACCAGGTACCTGGCTGCAACTTTAGGTGCCTAAATACCTTTAAAACCCTGGCCCAAATTCCACAAACTGGTAGCAATTATAGACTCAAACCTCTCATGTGAACCAGCCACCAGAGGGAGACAATACCCCACACTGTCTGAAGATTACGTGTACAGCGCCTAGCGCAATGGCGTGGGGGCCGCTAGACACTACCACAATACATTAACACAAGGATCAGAATCTGACCCATCGACTCAATTGAGTTAGTCTGCTTTTATACCCATGAGAGGTCAGAATCAGGCTCGCTGATTTCAGTAGAGTTGATCTATCTATAGGTACACCAGTGTACCTGAGAGCAGAAGTTATCTCACTGGTTACTTTTCTTTAATGCCTTGCATATTTTTTGCAAACAAAGCAGAGAGATAGGTCTTTCATCTGAGCAAACCGCACCTGCATCACACAGCAAACCACGGAGGCTTCTGGACTAGAGCAACACAGCCCTTTCAAAACGTCAGGCACCCTACATTGAGATTCCAGTGCCTGGAAGTGCATAATGCCACATCATCTACTGATTGCCCTGTCACGTATAGCTCCCAAAGCTGGAGAGACAGAAAAGTCAGTTCAGTGGGTCTCAGGCTGTAAGCACCCTCACAACACAACAAATACATAATCTTACAATTAAAAGCTCTCAGTCCCACAGGGTGATTAGCCAAGTGTATATCTAGTAAAAAGAAAAGGAGTACTTGTGGCACCTTAGAGACTAACAAATTTATTTGAGCATAAGCTTTCGTGAGCTACAGCTCACTTCAAACCTGTATATCGAGTAAATCACACAAATAGGAGGCAGCAGAAAGTCTTGTTAGGGCCACCGAACCCCACAGCTGTGCAGAATCACTCTCTACTACATATTCATTCTCTCGTCCAGTCAGGTTCAACATGAGCCAGGTCATGGGGTTGCCATAATTAACCAGATTTCAAGGGTAGAGAATTTGTCCTGATAACTTACACTTCCCTTTGCTCAGTGTCATCCCAAGACTCTCACCCTCGCTGGCTTGCTGCTCCATGGAACAGAGTGAAGTTCTGGGGCTGTTCAACAAACTGGGTCTAGCTCCCGACATGTTTCAATGTTCTGTATGTTGGCATGACGTTCTGCTCAGGACAGCCAGAACCATAAGCCACAGAGTTACCCCGCTGCCTCAGCGGAGATTAGCCTGTGTGTCAGCTCCCTGCCACACCAGCCCGCCCGCTTCCCCAACAAACCCCTTGAAACTCTGCCAGTCTAAACCTTGCCTTGCAGGTAACAATCAGTGAATTGCAGTTCCCCAGAGACGCCTCCTTGCAGCATCTAGTCCCTCTCGCTGGATGCTCACAGAAATTACTAAATCCGCTGCCTCCAAAGAGACATGTGCATGTCAGCTGGTTAGGTTTGCTGAAGACTCTCACTTATTTCAATAGCATAGCAGTGAGCTGGTTTATAGTAAAACTAGGGAGTAGTTTATTAACAAAGAACAGAGATTTAAGGGATACGAAGCAAGTATAAAAGAGAGAGGTGTGGTTACAAATAATACAAAACACACTTGATAGCAACTAATTTTAGCAAGTTACCATCTTTGCTAAAGCAATTTTCTTCCAGTTACCAGCATCCCTAGCCCTCCAGACTAGGTGTCCAACTTTCACAGGCTGCCGTACCTTTATGTCCCCACAGTGATAGATCACTAAAAAGTCTTTTTCCTTCCCTTGTATTACCCAAAATCCATTTTCTCTGCCACAAGAGGCAGGAAGTCTTCCTGGGGTGCATATTCTATCTCCCAGCATGATTGTTGAACAGTCTTCTCCTCTATTTGTTTATTTGGATGGCTTTCTTTACCTTACATGTAAATGTACTTTCATTGTCCTCTGCCTGAAGTCTAGCTGGTCAGACAGATAATACACACCCCTTTGTGCACTGCCTCCCAAACACATTTTGAGAACATTTTTTCTAGCACACATCTGTAACTCTTTATACACAACCCATACATCCATCACATGACAGCAGGTACCTTACATGGCACTTTTGAGCTACATATTTTGACAATAGTGTGTTGGGGCAATGCGTATGTCAGAGTTGATGCAAGTTACAAAATGGGGAGGCTCTCTGCTAATTGGCACCGAGGGGCTCTTAGGGTCACAGCTGGGTTAAACGTTCTTGTTGTGTGTCTTGGCTGCTTTGCTTTTTCTATCGGGGTGTGATTCAGGACAAGTGCAGAGTCAATGCACCACCTGCACCCTCACACTGGCCCCTGTGCAGGAGGGGGATTCACCCCTGGCAGTTTGCAATATCCTCCTTGTTTCTTTATTCACCCAAAAACATCCTAAACATCAACATCCCCTTTTGTTCAGGATGAATGTGAAGAAGTGACTGAAATGAAAACTGCTGCCAAACCCAAAGTGCAGGCACATGGCTATTCCCAAAACAGAGGCAAATACAAGGCTGTCCAGAAATCTGAATAAGCTGTGTTGAGGGACTCTCTGGGTATTGTTTGAGCAGAGGGTGGTGTGTAAATGGAAGAGAAGCAGGAGACAGCGCGCGCACACACAGAGACAGACACAGTCTGGACAAGCTCAGTGGGTGACCCTGAGAGGAGCCAAGAGAAGGAGTCTGATGCTGGAAAAAGAGGCTTGGATCAGAAAGCAAAGGACCTATCTCCTGTTTGGTTCCTTCTGTGTTCAGGGAAACAGGACTTTGTGTTCACCCCTTGTAAATAAACAAGATTGCAGCGAAGAAAAGACCTGATTCTGTCATCAATTTCTCCTTTTAACTGGAACTACCCACAACCCCCCAAATTCAGCGAACCACTCAGGTCCAAAGGGGCAACAGGGTATTGAAAAAGAGAAGGCACACACTTACCCGTTTGACCAGGGGGGTGCTGGTTTGATGGTAGCCGGCCTGCAAGGCAGGCGACACAAAGACACAGCCTCAATCGGCTCTGACGGTCACCAAGCTTAGGAAGCAACCATTTATAGAGTCCCAAGAGGGAGGAGACACTCCAGGGAGGTGGAGCCAGAGGCGGAGCTTCCAGTGTCAAAGCTGGCCGCCTCCCTGCTGAATAATGCCGTGTCTGAGGAGTCACAGCCACTGTATATGTTGCTGCACCCGCAAATCGCACTGCTGCTTGTGAGGGTTCCTTCTTAGAGCTCTCTTTTGGGTCTCGGTCCTGCTCCCCGGGGAGCTGTATGGGGTCAGCCAGGCGGGTGAGGCCCATCTCTCCTAGCTAACTAGTGGACAAGAAAGTACAGAACCTGGTCTGAAGCCCCTTAGAGCAAATGAGAGTCACATAGGCTGGATCAGGCCTATAAACAGCAACTGTGTCTGTGTGTAATTAACAGGAAGCTTAGTAAGGAGAGAGAGGAAGCTCTTCCCCCTCGTAGTCATTTTCTTCTGCATTTTCTGTGACCAGCTGTTTTTGACTGTTTCTCAGAGACATGTATTAGCCTAGCAGCCTCACAAGCAGGTCTCCTGGAAACAATCCTGAACTACAGACTAATCAGAGATGAGATGACCTTCTGGGGTCCCTTCCAACCCTGATATTCTATGATTCTAAGAAATGGAAACCCTGGGGTTGACACCCCCAGACGTTGAGAAATAACAGATCTGGACCCACCAGCATCCTACAGAACCAAAAGCCTAGCTCTGAAGCCAGCATTCAGATCTGGATTGTGGATCTGTGCTATTGATCCACTGATGCCTTGTGTTACCTCCCACTGGTGGAGTCCTCTTTCCCCTTTCTACAGTGGGCTGAGAAAGGGCAGCCCTGTGTTATACCCCAGTGCTCAGCCCCTTTTCCATACAGGGGCTCTCAGTCATTCTAAATCACCTACAATAATACCTGGGGGAGAGTTTATAAAGGCAGTCCTTTCTCTCTAGTGCAGTGACATCTTTAAGTCTTTGAAACACTCTTTTTTCTCCTCTTTTATGATTTCAATGGGAGTTTAGCACTTAGGCACCTTTAAAAACCTCACTAGGGGTTTTGATACCTAAATATCTCCATAAAACTGGCCCTCGGACTCCAAATTTCTGGGTTCAATTCTGGCTCCAACATTGACTTTCTGTGGGCTTATAGGCAAGTCACTTCCCCTCTCCCCGTCTCAGTTTTCTATCGGTCCATCTAAGGTATGTATAGGGCCTGTTCTGGTAACTGGGCCAACAAATGTACCCAAATTGTGAACTCAGCTGCAAAGAGCACGTGAAAGTTCATTCAGAGTTACCATAACCTGAAACAAGAAATGTTGATGGGAAAAGGTACAAAAGAGACAGAAAAACAGCAGGAGTTCAAACAAAGAGGCCTCCACATAGAACTCAGGGGCTGTGTTAAGACCATGCCTGGTAACCAAGAGAAGTGTGGGAGCAGATATCAATGAACCAAAATGGGTGTGTCAGAAACTAGGCCTAATTGATGGACAAAATAATGAGAGGAGGAGCTATTACCTCCTCCCCACCCCCATTTTGGGGTCCTCAGAAAGAGATTTTGTGGGGGAATAAGGAGCAGGCTGTCATGAAGCTGGCTGATGAAAGGAAGGGAAAGGAGCAAGCTCCACCGTCATGACCTCCATCTCCTGGGACTCTGGACCTTCTTCAGCCTGGATTGAAGCAGAATAGGAGGAGGGTAGGCACAGGAGCAGCTCCAACTGCAGACACATTCATTGAGCAGCCAGCAACCTGCTGCTGCTGAGCTTAAAAGCAGGCCTACTGGCTCTCTTCAGCCAATCCGGTGGGCTAGCCAATCAGGCAGTCCTGCTGCTACTCATCCAATCTTATTAATTGGCCCAGAGGCTGGTCTGGCTAGTTCTCAGGTTCAGCTGAAGGAGCTCACCCCTGACAGCCTAACACTGTTTAATGCAGGAGCATTAAACTGGGTTGTGTTAACACTTTTGATTCTTTGGGCCCTTCTTTTCCACCTAAATTAATTGAGGATCTGGGCCTAAGTGACTTGCCCAAGGTCACAAAGGAAGTCTGTGGCAGAGTAGGAATTTAGCCCAGGTCTCCTAACCTAGTGCCCCTAACCACTAGGTCATCCTTTTCCCATCTGTGGGATACGGGCCCGTTGCTCTTCACCTGCCTCACAGGGTGTGTGAGGCGCACTCAGTTAAAGTTTGCACAAAGCTTTGGGCTGTTTGTATGAAAAATGACAATACAGTCCCCCTATCCCAAAGAGTATATTCTGGCCTCACTCTACTGCACCGGCCAGAGCAATTCTCGTGGACCAGATTCTGATCTCGCACTAGTTTTGTACTGATGTAACTCCACTGAAGTCACTCTTAACTTATACCATTGTGCAGGAGACTGGAATCAGGCTAAATAGTTTGAGTGGAGTCACTCCAGATTTATAGTGGTGCAAGATAAGAATCAGGCTCTAGGACGAGAGCAGATGACAGCAGAGAAGATTTCAGAACTCTCTAGAACAGTGGTCCCCAAACTTTTTATATGGCACCCCCGTCTTACCCATAATGGAACCTGTCCGCCCCCCGGCAACCGTGGTCAGGAGCTGGGAGCGGGACCGGAGCTGTGGTGGGGAGCAGCCCACAGGTTGTGGGCGGGGTTGGAATGGAGCTGGGGGCGGACTGCACTGGGTGGTGCTTCCACCCCACCCCCTGTCAGGGGGCTGGTCCGGGCCTTGCTGCACCCCCCGGATGTTTCTCTAGGCCCCGCAATGGGAGCACACCCCACAGTTTGGCGACCACTGCACTAGAAGGCTATTAGTATTTACGTCGTGTCCTTCTTTTTCCATTCATTGGTTTAAGTGAGGACTCACTGCTTAATGTTGACTGTCTGACCCTGCTCAGATTCCAAAGGCAGGGGTGAAACAGCCCCTCTCACCCTCTCTATTGTCTACCATGCCCTCGCTAAGTGGCAAATATTAAAGCAAGCCAACGAAGATGACAAAGGTTGCTGATTAGACAACTGTTAAGTGTCTGGAGCAATGTATGCACCATTTATCCAGGCCCTGGGATGGGTGGTGACAGTGCCAGGATAATATAGCCAATAAACATAAGAGTTTCAGGACGTTATCCATGTCTGATGAATTTATGTTAGACAGGAAGATCTTAATTGAGCTAATGAAGGTGACGGGTCAAGGTGAGCAGCGTCCCTGACTGATTTCACTATCTGTCAATCTCGCTCATTAACGCTTAGCAGCATTACTGGCTGCTGGCGCATCTTCAGTGCCGAGACATCTGCTTTTCTCCTGATGATTCGGCGCTGTGTTGGACAACCCAGGGACATTGTTGCATGCAGAAAGCCAGTGATCGCAAATCACCATGGGGGGCCGGTGGGGGAGTCACTCTGGGCAAAATGGTTCAGGCCCTCAGCAGGGGCTCTGAGGACAGAACTACTGCACCTGTAAAGCAGCTACGCTATTCGACAACACAGCGCTAGCCATCCAGCCGGCCCACCTCAGCCGCCCCTCGGGGAGAAGGAACTCCATCTGCTTGGCCCTGGCGACCTCACCCTGGCACCAAAGAGGCCAGGTGTGGCAGAGCCGTTGTGATGCAGACATCGGAATTCGGAGTGCTACTATCCCCAGTGCACTGAGGTGAAACTGAGGCACAGAGCAACTACGGGCATGTCTCTATTGCAATCACAAGATGTGATTGCAGCTCAAGCAGACACACTTACTCTAGCTTTAATCTAGCTAGCACTGGTACCGGAGGAGTGACAGTACAGCAGCAGCAGCTCACGCTTCAGTGTGGTCTAGCCCCATGAATAATTGCCCCAGGGCTCCGATGGGCTTGTACCACCTGCACTAAAGTACATGCTGATGGGGCTTCACCCCTTCAGAATCGGAGTTAGCAAGATTACACTAACTCAGGTCTGTGCACTCAAACTGTAACAACCACCCCATCTGATTGCAGGACAGCCACACCCTGCGCAATTTGCTCCAGGTCAAAGAGGAAGGCTGGAACAGAGCAGAAAATTGAACGCAGGTTTCCCAAATGCCAGGCTAATACCTAACCCTGGATGGTACTTTCTATTCCTTTCAGCCAGGCAATACTCACTTGGCAGTGGCATCCTGGCCTAAGTGGCTACAGTGATATTGACCCAGGGTTAGCTCTTTTGGGTATATAGTCCATTTTTGCAATTGACCAGATCAGCTGTTTGGGAAGAGCAGGAAAAACTATGCTCAACCCCCACTCAGAGTGAATCTCCACAAGTAGGTTTCGCTGCCTTTGTATTTCCGGCCAGAACTGTTCAGAAGCTGTTTTTCCTTCTTGATGGATAGGTCAGTTTGCTCAGACTGGCTCTGCCACTTACTCAGATAGCTCTGCAGGCCTGTAACTAGAAACGTTAGGTTTGTTCACTTAAAAAAAAGGGAAAACTCTTCTGGAGAAAAAAAACAGACCCTTCCTGTCTGTTTAGCTGCTAGTCCCAGTTTTGCAATGCACAGGAGCCGGTGATCTGTGGTGGAACGTAGGTTAATCCACAACGGTTTGTGTGCTTGTGCTGCTACTCTGAAAACGGTTTGTGTGTTCCTCTAAACTATGGCTGTTCTTCTGATATCGTTAACCTGGCAATGTGCCCGGTGTCTGAGACCCTACAGTGCTCAAGGCTAGAAGGAAATGAATGCCCTTGCAACAGGAACTCAGTGTTACTCCAAGAAATTCACCCTAGATTCATAGATTCCTAGATACTAAGGTCAGAAGGGACCATTCTGATCATCTAGTCCGACCTCCTGCACAGCGCAGGCCACAGAATGTCACCCACCCACTCCTATGAAAAACCTCACCCATGTCTGAGCTATTGAAGTCCTTAAATCATGGTTCAAAACTTCAAGGAGCAGAGAAGCCTCCCTCCAGTCAACCATGCCCCATGCTACAGAGGAAGGCAAAAAAACCTCCAGGGCCTCTCCAATCTGCCCTGGAGGAAAATTCCTTCCCGACCCCAAATATGGCAATCAGCTAAACCCTGAGCACATGGGCAAGATTCACCAGCCAGATACCCAGGAAAGAATTTTCTATAGTAACTCAGATCCCATCCATCTAATATCCCATCTCAGGGGATTTGGCCTATTTACCCTGAATATTTAAAGATCAATTACTTACCAAAATCCCATTATCCCATCATACCATCTCCTCCATAAACTTATCGAGTAGAATCTTAAAACCAGATAGATCTTTTGCCCCCACTGCTTCCCTTGGAAGGTTATTCCAAAACTTCACTCCTCTGATGGTTAAAAACCTTCGTCTGATTTCAAGTCTAACGAAGGTTTTTAACCATCAGAGGAGTGAAGTTTTGGAATAGCCTTCCAAGGGAAGCAGTGGGGGCAAAAGATCTATCTGATTTTAAGATTCTACTCGATAAGTTTATGGAGGAGATGGTATGATGGGATAATGGGATTTTGGTAAGTAATTGATCTTTAAATATTCAGGGTAAATAGGCCAAATCCCCTGAGATGGGATATTAGATGGATGGGATCTGAGTTACTATAGAAAATTCTTTCCTGGGTATCTGGCTGGTGAATCTTGCCCATGTGCTCAGGGTTTAGCTGATTGCCATATTTGGGGTCGGGAAGGAATTTTCCTCCAGGGCAGATTGGAGAGGCCCTGGAGGTTTTTTTGCCTTCCTCTGTAGCATGGGGCACCCTGCAGGACAGCTGGAGTTTCCAGGCTGTAGGATCATTCAGAAGTGGTGCGTACGGCAGTGTAAATTAGCCTCCCCTTTGGTGGGCATGAAGGAATTTCAATCCAATAACCTTATCACCTTCAGGGAAACTATACCTGTATTTCCTCTCCAGGGTCTAGCAAGAGCATAGGCTCCTGAGCTGTGTCACCCTCCTGGGTGGAGACTTATATCTCTCTCTCCCTCCTGACCAGGGTTTTCCCAGCCTGACCTTAAAAACCTCCAAGGAAGAAGATTCCACCATCTCCCTACGTAACGGATTCCAGTGCTTCACCACCCTCCTAGTGAAAAAGTTTTTCCTAATATCCAACCTAAACCTCCTCCACTGCAACTTGAGACCAACTTGAGACTTGTTCAGTTGTCCGCTACCACTGAGAATAGTCTAGATCCATCCTCTTTGGAACCCCTGTTCAGGTAGTTGAAAGCAGCTATCAAATCCCCCCTCATTCTTCTCTTCTGCAGACTAAATAATCCCAGTTCCCTCAACCTCTCCTCATAAGTCATGTGCTCCAGCCCCCTAATCATTTTTGTTGCCCTCCGCTGGACTTTTTCTAATTTTTCCACATCCTTCTTGTAGTGTGGGGCTCAAAACTGGACACAGTACTCCAGATGAGGCCTCACCAATGCTGAATAGAGGGGAATGATCACGTCCCTCGATCTGCTGGCAATGCCCCTACTTATACAGCCCAAAATGCCGCTAGCCTTCTTGGCAACAAGGGCACACTGTTGACTCATATCCAGCTTCTTGTCCACTGTAACCCCTAGGTCCTTTTCTGCAGAACTGCTGCCTAGCAACTCGGTCACTAGTCTGTAGCGGTGCATGGGATTCTTCCGTCCTAAGTGCAGGACTCTGCACTTGTCCTTGTTGAACCTCATCAGATTTCTTTTGGCCCAATCCTCTAATTTGTCTAGGGCCCTCTGTATCCTATCCCTACCCTTCAGCGTATGTACCATGCCTCCCAGTTTACTGTCATCTACAAACTTGCTGAGGGTGCAATCCATGCCATCCTCCAGATCATTAAGGAAGATATTGAACAAAATCGGCCCCAGGACCGACCCTTGGGGCACTCGCTGGATACCGGCTGCCAGTTAGACATGGAGCCATTGATCACTACCCTATACTTAACTCAGTAACGTTTAACGTAATGCAATAAGGTTTGCCTGGAATATTGCAGCAAACTGCTGTATCTCTCATGGTCTTTCACACCCCTGTGATTCTGGCAACCCTCAGTCTAACCCACTGAGACGGAGCCAGCCCAAGGAGCATACAGGTGCTGTGGAAAGTGGTGCTGGTGTTCCAGTCGATGATACTGTTCCCCCTGAGGGTACTGAATGAGGTTAGGGGGTCCTGTCAGCCAATGGGGAGGTGTAAAACCACAGTCTTCATCACAGGTAGCCATTTACGCTCCAAAGATGTTGCTGGGCAAATCAGACAGCTGCTGCGCTGCACCCCAGCGGTGGACAAAGAACATAAGAACGGCCATACTGGGTCATACCAAAGCTCCATCCAGCTCAGTATCCTGTCTACCGACAGCGGCCAATGCCAAGTGCCCCAGAGGGAGTGAACCTAACAGGTAATGATCAAGTGATCTCTCTCCTGCCATCCATCTCCATCCTCTGACAAATAGAGGCTAGGGACACCATTCCTTACCCATCCTGGCTAATAGCCATTAATGGACTTAACCTCTATGAATTTATCCAGTTCTCTTTTAAACCCTGATATAATCCTAGCCTTCACAACCTCCTCAGGCAAGGAGTTCCACAGGTTGACTGTGCACTAAGTGAAGAACAACTTCCTTTTATTTGTTTTAACTGCTGCCCATTAATTTCATTTGGTGGCCCCTAGTTCTTATATTATGGGAACAAGTAAATAACTTTTCCTTATTCACTTTCTCCACACCACTCATGATTTTAGATACCTGTATCATATCCCCCCTTAGTCTCCTCTTTTCCAAGCTGAAAAGTCCTAGCGTCTTTAATCTCTCCTCATATGGGACCCGTTCCAAACCTGTAATCATTTTAGTTGCCCTTCTCTGAACCATTTCTAATGCCAGTATATCTTTTTTGAGATGAGGGGACCACATCTGTACACAGTATTCAAGATGTGGGCATACCATGGATTTATATAAGGGCAATAAGATATTCTCCATCTTATTCTCTATCCCTTTTTCAATGATTCCTAACATCCCGTTTGCTTTTTTGACTGCTGCTGCACATTGCGTGGACGTCTTCAGAAAGTATCCATGATGACTCCAAGATCTTTCTCCTGATTAGTTGTAGCTAAATTAGCCCCCCATCATATTGTATGTATAGTTGGGGTTATGCTGCCTGTTGATATTTATGTACTGCTTTTGGAGCCTCTTGGGCTGAAAGGTGCATGATGAAATGTAACTGTTAGGAAACATTCTTCTGCCAGGAGCAAAGCAGCGAACCGCCCCATCCTAGGACTTCAAGGGAAGGTGAGGGCCATGCCAACTCTGCTCACTAACCCCCAGCGGCCCCGATTGACTGTGCCAATTAAAGGAAACTTGTAGATGTGAACTCATGTCTTGCCATGTTTGGAATAAGCACCAAGGAGCAAATGATTCCTTCTTCACTGACCTCACATCCTCGACCCTGGATTATTAGCAGTGCTAGTTGGTGTGAAAAGCAATGCCTTGTATTTTTTAAGGGAAATGAGTGACGATGGTGGTGGCATGTCTAAGTAGCTGCAGCAGGCGCTATATATACAGGCACCCTGGGAGGAGCGAAGACAAAACCTGGAGGGCTTTCCTGAGCCCACTCGAGAGCGAAGCAGGGTCAGCAGCAGCCACCATGTCTCAGAACACTCTCGCCATCTGCGTCTTGTGGCTCCTGGCTCTCTCCTCGGCCTGTTACATCCAGAACTGCCCCATCGGAGGAAAGCGATCGGTCCTGGACATGGATGTCAGAAAGGTACGTGATGCTTTCCTTAGCGTCAGGCTGTTACAGTGAATCTGGGTAAAGAGTCCTCATTGACAGCCTGTAAGCGTGACGGTCCCAAGCTGCCCTGATACTGCGCCAAAGCCCTCAACTCCCACCCAAAAGGATCGCATCCAGGGCACGAAAGGAGAGATTGCTGGCAAGGGACTGAGCTGTGCCAGCTGCGATGGCAGCTGGCTAAACCCTAGTAACTAGACACGCATATGTTTTGATACCCTGATCAACACCACGAGCAGCTAGACTCTGGCTCACCAACTCCCTTTACATAGCTGTGGTGTGAATTTTGTAAAGCTTTGAACAAGCATTAACTAACATTCATTACCAAGTCCCTCTTTTACTTCCCTTCTCCTGTCCCCCATTCCAACTGTCTCTGTGTTCAATGTTCAGCCAATTAGGAAAGCATAGACTGTAGCGTATGCCAAACTCGTGGGCAGTAGAGAAGTGCATCTTGTGATTGTCAGGACTTCATTCAGCCTCTTTAAATAATATATTACCTTTGCAGCTGAAAGTATGTTTAAAAAACAGTGGAACACATGCATGAGCCCCTTTGCCGATGAGTGGTAAGCAGCCAGACTTTTCAGCCTTGGTCTTGCAGTTAAAGCAGGATGGAGACTGAGAGGGAGGCCGGAGATCTGGATTCAATCCCCAGCTCTGTTACAGACACCCTGTGTGATCTTGGGCAAGTCCTTTAATCTCTCTGTGCCTTAGTTCCCCCTCTGTACACTGGGGATAATAATCTTTCCTTTAGCTGTCTTATCTCTTTAAAGTGTAAATCCTCTGGGGCTGGCTTTATGTGCGTATGTATGGCACCTGGCCCAATCGGGTCCCATTTCAATTAGGTTCTCCAGCCACTATTGTACTAGAGTTATCAGGCCAGCTGTATTGAGGACATCAGAAGTCTAGTTTGGTGGTGAATTGTAAATACTGTTACGAGTGTAGCTGTCTATATCAGATTGCCTTATAGGCAGGACTGGGAGCAGCCTCTATTTTGAAGGTTGTTCCATACTTCCCCATATAGGTCTGTGTTTTCAGTTCCTGATATCTTTGCCAAACTTCAACTGCTTGGTTTGAAATGTACTATGCTGGGTGTCTGCCTCAGCCTCAATTTTCTTTTGAAAGGTTCAGCTACAATATCTTGGTCACTTCCAAGAATGAGATGTGGGGGGGGAGCATACACTGTTTTGCCCATATTAAAAAACAAATTTGTACATCTGTTTTGTTGAGGCGCTCTAGCATCCCCCTTCTTTGGAGACGGGACCTGAAATTTGGGAGTGGGGTCGTCCTGGTATCAGGGATGTGCCTTTTGCCAGCCCCGTGGAATAAATCACTCAAATTTGGCCATGTTACAAGCCTCTGTACTTACTTAATAGAGAGGTGTTAGAGATTGGCAGCTAAATTCTCTGAAGATTCCATCTGCACTGAGCATGTGTCAGCCCCTCACAGGTGCTACCTGGGACTGGCCTGTGTATGACCCATTCCCACAGAATGACTGAGCATGCTCCAGCCCGGGACTGCTGGGGCTGAGCAGGCCTTTCCCTGCAATTGTGTTCCCAGTTGCTGTGGGCAGGCGGGCGGGGAGAGGGCACTGCGATGCCAGGCACCAGAGCTAACAGCGGAGAAGATTCTCTCCTGTGCTCTCAGCAACACGCCGGTGGGTGCCCAAGAAGCTTGGAAGAGAAGGAAGAAGCTGCCTGACTCAGATGCAGAGGGGATGAGAATCGGATTGGGGCAGTGGCAGCGGGGCTAACTTGGAGCAAGGAGCCTTGAGGGGGCCGAGCGCACATGCTAATAGGCTTGTGCTGAAACACAGAGGAAAACACCACAGGGATGCAGGCAAATAATCTGTGTCGCATGTCAGGAATGCCGGCCGGTGGGAAGTGGCCAGCCAAGAAACAGCTGTGATAGACCAGCAGGAGGCCGCTGGCTAGTTACTGAGCGCTGGCTTTGGGAGAAGAGCAGGGTGGGCCACATAAGGGGCAGTCGCTGGCTGAGACGAGTTTTCAGTGCTCTGCTACATGTTCCTTCAGCTGCCTGTCCATTCTTGGGGAGCAGGCACAGTCAGCTCTGGGGGAGAAAAGGCCTGCAGCCTTTCCAAACCTATGCCACAATGTCAAGAGCTATTTTGCTCAGGAGGAAGATTTTACTGATCATCTTCTGAGTCAGTCTGTATAGATATAATGCGTATCCTGTACACATGAGAGGAGATATCATCCCCAGTATCAGCTACACTGGGGGACAAGAGGGCAAAGGGAATGACTCCAATCATACTCCCTGTAACGCCATTTAATCAAATGGTTCTGAGGGAGGCAAAATCTTCTGGAGCAATATTTCCCTAAGGGGGGAGGCCACTGCATAAGAGATGCTGGTTAGAGCCACAATTTGGGTGAGGAGGGAATACATTTGCGCTGGTTAGATTCGAGAAAGCTACCCAGCGATTACTGATGTATTAAAATAAGATGTAATTCTGCTCTCTGTTGAACCCATGCAACTGTAGCCAATGAGGCTGGGACGGTGCAACTAAAAGCAAAGTCCGGGGGTGGGGGTGAGGTCTATATTCATTCATGTGACCTGCATTTTGTACCGTTTCTTCAAAGCATCCCTTTTCCTAGCCAATGAACTCCTAGATCAAATGTTAGGATCTGGCTGCTTTCAAGTGGGTAGGGCTGCCAGGAGCTTTAACCCTGAACTGATACACAAAGGCACCAGTGTTTGGTAGAACCCATAGCAATAGCTGCTCCACTGCCCGCCTCGGGTCATTGATCTTCAGGCAAAACTTGGGGACTTTCACATAAAAATCATCATCTAGCTGGGGCCTAGGAAAACTGTTAGCGCAGCTAAACACTGTGTTTAATAAAAGAAATACACAGCAGAATACACTAGGAGACCCAGCCCAGCAAGCGGAGCGGAGTTCTCTAAATAGGAGTCACATGCCAAGTATGAAACGCTACTGTGGTCAGTGGAGTTACACCCTGGATTAGTTTAGCCCAATTTGTTCAGGATGGTCTCACCTATTTATTAAAGGGGCACTGTCTAAAACAATGTTTCCAAACAATTCCCTCCCTGGGCTGGCAACTAACAGCGTCAATTATTTAACAATCACAAAACAAAATGATCCTTTATCCCTCCCACTCCCAGGTTGTGTTTGCTTCCCCCACCGCAACCCTCACACACATGCACACCCCTGAGCTAGAATAATGACACCAGCACTGGTCAATTTCAGTTTGGGGTGCTGATAGTTATTTTCACTCCATGTATCTGATGAAGTGGGTTTTAACCCATGAAAGCTTATGCCCAAATACATTTGTTAGTCTCTATGATGCCACAAGGACTCCTAGTTATTTTCTAGTCAGTTTCACTTTCTGGGGATGCGAGCCCAGGTTATTGTGGTTGGGGTTCTGACCCCTCCAGAGACCATATCATTTCCCACCACACCCAGTTCCACAGAGAGATCCCATGATAACATTTCGTTTCCTTGTAAAGTTTCTAATACCAGTTGAAAAACTAGAACTGAAGCACTAGGCCTGAGCAGAGCATACAGGGGCTCCTTAAATACTGGCAGATGATAGCAGAAAGACACCATCCTAAGGGCTTAATGGACTGATCGCAGTGGCAGTCTTTCCAATGGGCTTTGAATCAAGACCCAAGCAACTAGGGGTGCTGTTTTCCCCATTAACCAGCCTTTGGGTTTCTCTCTCCCACCAGTGCATCCCCTGTGGGCCTAGGAACAAAGGCCACTGCTTTGGCCCTAGCATCTGCTGTGGAGCGGAGATGGGATGCTACTTCGGTACTTCAGAAACCCTGCGATGTCAAGAAGAGAATTACCTGCCGACACCCTGCGAGTCTGGCAGGAAGCCATGCGGGCCCAGTGGTGGGACCTGCGCAGCCCCTGGGATCTGCTGTAACAACGGTAAGAGAGCACTTGCTTAGCTTTGACTTTAACCATAGCTCCATATGAACTAGAGCACAATCCCTCCCACACCCACAATTTATGGCTGTTAAAGTAACACTTCCTATCTATTCGCAATACTCCCATGCACTTTTAACATGAGGAAAACGGGCCTTGTGATTAAGAAATTGGGGGGGAGGGAGGAAGAGGAGATGGGGTTTAGTAGATACGAGCTTTACCCTGCCTCTGCTACAGACTCCCTGAGGGATCCTGGGCCAGTTGCTTAACTACTTCATGCCTCAGTTTCCCCATCAGTAAAGTAGGGATCATTATACTTTCAGCCTCACAGCTACAGTCACTGATGTTTGGAAAGCACTTGGAGATCTCTGGAAGGCACGCAGTGGCACCGTTACCTCAGTGCTGGCGCATGCACCAGTGGCAAGAGTTCTGCAAAGGCCGTGGGCCATTATCTACTGCTCAGGCCATAGTCTTTGTGGACAGAGAAGAAGTGGGGAAGTTAATATGGGTGGCAGACCAGCCAGTTTCCTCCTTTCCCAGAGAAGAGAAATCTCAATTAGCCTGGTCATTGCCTTCATTGCTGCAGGCAAAGTTAGCAGCAGTATCACACCAGGCCAAACCCCATGCACAGAAGTGAAACTCACCCAGCAGGAATAGTTTATAATAGCTTTCCCTTTGCAGGAAAGGCACCACACACACATCCTAGGCCAGACCCTCAGACATGTATCTTTGTATAGTACCATACTCTTCCATGGAGCTATATGCATTTACATCAGCTGAGGATCTGGCCTAAGGTGTTATCCAGCAGAGCTATACGTAACTCCAGTGGCCAAGTGCATGCAGCGTTTCCTTTTACGTGCTTTTGTTTCTCTTCAGAGGGCTGCAAGGTGGACTCGGCCTGTGACCAAGAATCGCCGTTTTCCTAGACCACCCACTACACAGAAGGGATGAAGCCACATGATTTGCCATCTAGGAGGCTTTGCAAGACCAAAAGCCAGTCCAATAGGACGCATTAATCCTGGCCGTGCTGCACCTCTGCAGTCACTTAAATGACATCCCCAGCTAGAAATAAAACTTGTACCAAAAAAATCCTGATATTTCTTTTTTTGCCCCCTGGCTTTGTAACAAACTCAACAGTTTTGCTGTCTGCTTAGCTGGGAATCACATCCCCGCTCTGGAAAGGAGATGCTGCTTCTTGGTACAGCCTGGATGAGGGAGGGGAGGAACGTAGGTGATTTACCTAAGCAGGCAGTTAAGGACCAGGACAGGGATTTTTGTGATGCTTTCCAGTGGTCCCCAAGATTGGGAGGCAGCATGCTACCACCTGCCCTTAGCATGAGGGAGCCTTGTCTGTGCCTGCCCAGGATCAGCTCCCTGACACCTCTGGCAACACAAACACGCCCCCTCCAGGCCTACGCCTATAGAGAAAACAAACATAAGTTTATTTAGCAAGTGCAGAGATTCAAGGGATAGCATGAAGCAACACTGGAAACAAATGGCTACATGTCAAATAAAATTCCAACATGCATTTTAGACCCTAGACTTAAGTAACAAGATAATCTCCTGTCTAATGCAGTATTAGTCACCAGCACTTTACAGCCAGGCCTGGCTGGGATCCCTCTTTCATGAGACGTAACACGGCGTCAGCTTGCCGCCTTGGTGAAAGGATCAAGGGTGCACCTTGGCAGCTCCGGTGATATCCCCACAAGCCATCGGCCTTATTTGTAAACTGTATGCCCCCTGCTGGTTGTTTTTTCATGTACACCTCTTTCTTCTTGACTGCACAGTCTCTCGATAGCCACCTTACGTACCACCCTTTGGCATACTAACGTATATACCTGGCCCAGGGGATCCCTGACAGCCCATAGGCACCTCCTGGGCCCTCTGTCAGTTGGCTTCAAGAGGTCCCTGGGTCACAGTTTTATCCAGCACCCGAGGGAGGTTCTCTGGAAAGTACCTTTTCAGAAAAGAAAAGGTCAGTGCATGCTGAGGACCTGGAAAGCCATACTAGGAATTAAGAGTATGGGGAATTGTACGTGTGCTCAGATCAATGGCCCTGCCACCCAGATGCTCGAGGTGCTATCCCAAAAGGATGGATGTGGGATTGAGGAGGTAATGCTAGAAAAAGAGGGGAATGTGGTGCTGCTGTTAAAAAGTAATCAGAGGAAATATAACTACGAAGGATTTTGAAGCACCTAAAGGCAGCATATGCACTGAAAAGCAAAGTCCTCTTTTTAACTTGCTGGGTAGATAGTTCAGTAGGTAATAAGAACATAAGAACAGCCACACTGGGTCAGATCAAAGGTCCATCTAGCCCAGTATCCTGTCTTCCAACAGTGGCCAATGCCAGGTGCCCCAGAGGGAATGAACAGAACAGGTCATCATCAAGTGATCCAGCCCGTCGCCCATTCCCAGCTTCTGGCAAACAGAGGCTAGGGACACCTTCACTATCCATCCTGGCTAATAGCCACTGACGGACCTATCCTCCAGGAATTTATCTAGTTCACCAGTTCTCAAACTGTGGGTTGCGACCCCCTTTTAATGGGGTCGCCAGAGCTGGCTTAGAGTTGCTGGAGTTCAGGGCTGAAGCCTGAGTCCTAGTGCCGAAGCCTGAGGTATTCAGCCCTGGGTGGCAGGGCTCAGGTTACAGGCCCCCAGGCTGGGGCTGAAACCCTTGGGCTTCAGCTTTGACCCCTTCCCTGCCCAGGGCAGTGAGAATCAGATGGACTCAGGCTTCAGTTCCCACTCCTGGGGTCGTATAGTAATTTTTGTTGTCAGAAGAGGGTCGCGGTGCAATGATGTTTGAGAACCCCTGATCTAGTTCTGTTTTGAACTCTGTCATGTGTTAAAAGATGCCTGGGGGGGGTGGTGGGGGGGAACGACAGGGGACAGAAGAGTTTAAACAAGGCAGAATATTGGAAGCCCAAAGGAGGCCCCTTCAATCAGAAAAGAACCTTGGTCATTCACAGCTCTCTGAACAACTCACTCAGTAACTGTCACAACAAAAGCTAGAACAGGTCAGGAAACAGAATCTCCATTCTGTGAGAAGCTCCAACATTGGGGGGGGAAAAAAAACAAAACAAAACTTCATTCAGATTCAGAACAGAGATCAAAAAATTTCTACAAACGAACTCCTGAACTTTTGCATTGATAGCATCAAAATGTTTTGTCTTGACTTTTATATTATCCAATCTATTTGTTATACAGATTAAATAATGTAATATTAAACTTACTATATTAAAACCTAAACAAATTAAAATTAAATGCTTCCACTATTTGTCAAATATTGATTGAAATCTCCATCCTCCCAGTCATTTATGTTGTATAGAAAGGTTCTACCACGCAATTTAAAAGGAAGTGTTTTGATCAGGGACTTCATGGCAGGTGGGGGATGGAGTGCCCCAATAATAATAAGACCATGAATGTTTGGAAGAAGTGCCGGCTCAATAAAACCTCCAGATTAAGAATCAATCAATCAATCAATGAACAGGAAAAACAGAGTAGTGAATTGCAGAGTCCACACTCTTGATATGAGGAGCAAGCCACATGGAGTGCTACAGGGGTCAGTAATGAGACTTGTCATAAGTTTCATTAATGATCTACAGTAGGATTCCCAGCCTTTTCCATACTGGGAACCCTGAGATCCTTCCCTCATCTAGTCAGGACTCTCTCCCATTTAACAACATGGGAAGGATAGAGTGGTCCCTGCATCAAGCAAGCAAATTCAGCCATGATCAAGTTTGCCAGTGACACCAAAACCAGGAGGACAAATCCGTGAGGACTGAACCAAACCATGACAGCCAGCAGGGATTAGAAATGTGAGCAAAGCATGATTCAGTACTTACAAATCCTAAGGCCACCTAGTGGAACGAACAACAGAATCCAGAGGACGGCTGTCTGGCAAGTAAATATGAGAAAGATCTAGGGTGGGAACAAGTGGTGAATTCAGTGTCAGCGTCAAGTTAGATCTCATTACAAGGGCACAGTTAAGAGTGCTTGTACGTCTCAACTGTGTGTTTCCATAATTTCAAACATGTGGATTTCTCTTAAAAAGTTTGACCTTAACTCTGAATTGCCCTGTTTTTTAATGTTTTTCCTCACATTTTTATAACTACAAAACTTCTTGTAAAGATTTTTTTTTCAACTTTAATTTGAGGATAAGTGCTCTCAACCTTAACTGGAGTATAAAAGATTTTTGTCTAGAAGGAGGGTTAGTTAAGGGGTAATCAGAGGAAGCAGCACTATGAGAACAGAAAGAAATTAACCAAAAAGAATTTATGCTGTAAATCAGTAACAGATCTTTTGATACCAAGATCTTTTGGCTACAGCGTAGTTTTCCCCAAGGAATCAGAGAAATGTAGCACTGGAAGGGACGTAAAGAGTTCATCTAGTCCAGCTCCCTATGCTGAGGCTGGACCAAGTAAACCTAGACCATTCCTGACAAGTGTTTGTTCAATCTCTTCTTAAAAATCTCCAATGGGGATTCCTCAACCTCCTGTGGAAGCCTGTTCCAGCACTTAACTATCCTCACAGAAAGTTTTTCCTAATATCTAACCTAACTCTCCTTTGCTGTAGATGAAGCTCATTACTTCTTGTCCTACTTTCAGAGGACATAAAGAGCCCTTAACATATTTGAAGACTTTTCAGGTCCCCACTCAAACTGGAGAGAGGTCTTCTCTCTCCAGTTGGTCCATATCTTTCTTGAAGTGTGGTGCCCAAAAATGAACACAATACTCCAGTTAAGCCCTCACCAGTGCCATACAGATCAGGACAATTACTTCCCATGTGTTACATACAAAACTCCTATTAATACACTCCAGAATTATATTAGCCTTTTCGCAACTGCATCACATTGTTGACTCTCATTCATTTTGTGGTCTACTATAACCCCTCCAGATCCTTTTCTGTAGAACTACCACCTATCGTTATTCTCCATTTTGTAGTTGTGCATTTGATTTTTCCTTCCTAAGTGCAAATACTTTGCACTTGTCTTTGCTGAATTTCATCTTGTTGATTTCAGACCAATTCTCCCATATATCAAGGCCCTTTTGAATTCTAATTCTGTCCTTCAAAATGCTTGCAACTCTCAAACTTGGCATCATCTACAAATTTTATAAGCATTCTTTTCACTCCATTATTGAAGTCATGAATGAAAATATTGAATAGTGGCAACCCAAGAGACTCCTGCAGGACCCCACTAGGTAAGTCCTCCCAGTTTGACAGCTAACCATTGATATCTGCTCTTCAAGTAAATCTTTCAACCAGTTATGCAACCACCTCATGATGTTGATGTTAATTTCATCAACAACCATATTTCCCTAGTTTCTTATGAGAATGTCACATGGGACTGTCTCAAAAGCCTGACTAAAATCAAGAGGTTTAACATCTACAGCTTCCTCCCATCCATTAGGTCAGTAACCCTGTCAAAGAAGGACATTAGGTTGGAATGTTTAGAAAACAGTTTAGGAAAGTGATAGAAGGCCCATGACTAAGCATCCAGTGATGGAAAAAACCTACCGGAGCACAAATCCTTGGAATATTTTTCAGGGAATAATCTTGAACTGGCAGAGATTTGACTGGGCACTCAGACACTGCAAAGATGGAAGCTATATAAGCTCATAGACAGATGTATTCAACTAATACTTCTGAACGACTGTGCCTAAGAAATTAAGAACTACAGTGCTGTAAAAAACACATTCCTTTATTTCGGAGACAACAGCAATTTGTCCCAAAGCAAAGGGACATGAGCTATGAAGCAGGTGACAGCCTTTCAAGGCAGGAATTGTGACTGGCACCAAAGGGCTGTTTGTCAAAATGAAATTTCAGTCGACTTGTATGCATGATGCTCCTTTCCCCTTGCTTCTGCCCTGAGCACAGCATCTGGATGGAAGCCATAGGAAAGTCTCCCATCTGAATTGTCCCGATCAAGAGAGCCTCTAGGACGGCATGCTCTGCTTGACGATGCGCCCTTCTTTATCGATGGCAAAGTTGTAGTTGCGAGGGTTATCCAGGCACTCTTCAATTTGCTCATCCAAGTTTTCAGGGGTGATGAAATTTCTGGCTTCCTCCTAAAATCAATTAAAAGTGGAAGCCAACTGTCAGTGTGTGCACCATTTGTGCCCACCGAGGCAGCTGATTAGACACAGAACAGGGAATGAGACTATGTTTCAGTGCGGAGGGGTCGGGGCTCTGCACTCTGACATTGTCCACTTGCCCTGATCTGATGCCAGGGTGCAGCTGATGAAACAGGCATGAACTGGAGAGGGATTAAGCACCCCCAGAAATTCTCCTTTAGCTTCTCACCCCAACTCCAATCTCAATTCAAATGCAACGGAGCATGCACAGTTCCTACCCCACAGGGCGGCTTCTCCCATAACTTGCGTTTATGGGGCCTGGAGTGGCTCTTCCAGCAGCAGCCCTGAGGATCTCAACCCTCATTCAGGAAGACAAAGCCTGGAGACCACAACAAAGATTCTCATTACCCCTCCAGAGGGGCTCAGGACTCATCAGGAGCAAAGGAGAGCTTGGCACTGTAATATTCTTATTGAGGAAACCCTGGAAACACATGAATCCCCATCTCCCACCCAAATTTATTCCCCAACCTGCTCTCAAAGGTCTCAGGCAGGACATCCTTATTGCACCCCAAGATCATCAAGGCGGCTCCTTGAGGCAGCTGGGAAGGCAGGAGTTTGCCACAGAGCAACATAAGCCCCTTCTCCCCTCTCCAGGGTGTGAGCCTGGTGCCTCCACAGAACTCCCAACCCATGGGTACCAAACAGAACAGTGGGTGACAGCAGGTTACAATTTGAGGGGTTCACAAAGTCACCTCAACACAGTCAAAAACACAGTGATCACTGCCCTCAAACCCAAGCCTTCCATACCTGCAACTGTAGAACCTCTCTCTCCTTCTGCTTAAGAAAATCCTCCATTAACCTGGCATGGTTGAGGGCTCCTTGTAACTTACGGTCCTGCAATTCTTCCTCCTCTCTTCTGAGTCGCTCCTCCCTGTCACACGAGCACAAGAGAAATCGGGTACTGGTGAGACCTCCTCAGGACAATGGGAGGCACAGCACAGCAGCCTTGCAGGGAAGTGTTTAATGTTCAGGTGAAACCTCCCCCTCTCCCATGGGAGAGGATGGTGAAGCAAGGTGCTAGCAGGCCTAGCAGAAGATGATGGGGGTGGTGAAGGGTTCAACATAACAGATATGGGGCTTGAAGTCCTAGCTATTCACAGAACAGGGACAGCTTGGGCAACGACAATGAAAATTCCCCTCATACATACATAGTATAACTAATGCAATGGTGTACAAAAGAAGAGAGAATTCAGTGCAGAAAAAAAAAAGTCACTAAAAGGGGTGATCTTTACATTTGTATTCTCTGTATTAATTCTTTTTTCATCAAGCCACCATGAAAAATTCAGATGATGCTGAGAGTTTATAATCTGTGGTTTGGTTTTTGCCATTTCAATGAGATTATTACAAAATAAAGGTTTTGAGCCCCTATTTAAAAGTGTCCTCAAATGTAACCGTAATACTGTCCATAATAAAAAAGGGAGGATACAGTTCAGTCTCTGTGATCTAGCCATTAAAGGAGCCATGCATTTTGTACAGAGGGCTGAACTGCCAGCAGCTAGTAATACCTCTTATTACAGTGGCCTGGGCTGGATTTAAGCTAGAGGTAGAGGGCTCCAGAAACCATTAGCCTACCTCAGAAGTCATATTTTAAAGAAACAATCAGTTTACCAAGCTTGTGACTTGATTACTAACTATAAGTATCAGGTTTCAGAGTAGCAGCTGTGTTAGTCTGTATCCGCAAAAAGAACAGGAGTACTTGTGGCACCTTAGAGACTAACAAATTTATTAGAGCATAAGCTTTTTATTAGAGCATAAACCCACTTCATCGGATGCATAGAACATATAGTAAGATAGATAGATAGATAGATAGATAGATATATATATATATATATATATATATATATATATATATATATATACATACACACACACACACACACACACACACAGCTAAATTGGATGTTACCAAACAAACTGTGAGAGGCTAATTAGTTAAGATGAGCTAAACAAATATTTAATAAAGGGCACTTCAGTCTAGCAGAGAAAGGTGTTAACACGATCCAATGGCTGGAAGTCGAAGCTAGACAAATTCAGACTGGAAATAAAGCACACATTTTTCACTGTAAGGGTAATTAACCATTGGAACAACTTACCAAGCGTTGTGGAGGATTCTCCATCATGGACAATTTTTAAATCAAGATGAGTATTTTTCTAAAAGATCTGCTGTAGAAGTTATTTTTTCAGGAAGTTCTATGACCTGTGCTATACAAGAGGTCAGACTAGACGATCACACTCTAAGGCCAGAAGGGACCGGCATGTAAGAACCTATAAATCCACATGCTCTCTGAATCACAGACCAGAGAAAGCTCCCCAAGACCCCTTGTGGTGGGGGAGGGGGATAGATCACAGACTCCCTGCGTACCTCTGGCATCTCACATGGTTTCATTGCACTGAAGCGGCACCCCAAGCCCTTCCTGCCACAGGCCTGAGGGCCACGTCTCACCTCTTTTTACGCAGCCGTTCGTTTTCAGCGTTGTTCCATGCCATCAGTTTCCGGTGCTCCTCCATCACCTCCTCCCCACTCTCTCTATCAAGGCGCTCCTCATGCTGCTTCCGCAACACCTCTTGCTTGAACTCCACCCTGGGACAGAGGAGAGAAAGGCCCTAAGCATGGCACAGTCACATCAGCATTGCTTTCCCCTGGATTACCAATGCTTCTGTCCTGGGAGATGGATTCTAAGGCAGGTCTTTCGCCAGCTAGCGGCCCTCACACGCCGGTGGGCCCTGAACACCACTACAAAGGGACACTGTCGGCTTGAACTGACGACTTCCCGACAGCCACCTGACGGCGCCATTTCCCTTTCCAAATGTTGGGGGGGAGGGTGTTTTTCTTAAAACCTGGGATTCTGAACATTTATAAGGCTTTCCCCCCCACCCCACGCACGCACACACACACACACACACTCCTGCTAAGTTTCAGAGTAGCAGCCACGTTAGTCTGTATGGCGCAAAAAGAAAAGGAGGACTTGTGGCACCTTAGAGACTAACAAATGTATTAGAGCATAAGCTTTCGTGAGCTACAGCTCACTTCATCGGATGCATTCAGTGGAAAATATTTCAATGGTATTTTCCACTGAATGCATCTGATGAAGTGAGCTGTAGCTCACGAAAGCTTATGCTCAAATAAATTTGTTAGTCTCTAAGGTGCCACAAGTCCTCCTTTTCTTTTTACTCCTGCTAAGGTTTCCAAGGGTCCTCTCAGCAAGGCAGCGCACAGGCCGGCCCTGTACACATGCCCGCCCGCTCCAGCACCCGGAGTAGTTGTTCTGGGGAGTGATGAAGCCACACACACACACCCACACACACACACACACACCCCGGGTCTGGACCTAGGCTCTCATTGCTTCCTGGGCACAGGCAGAGGCAAGAACGGGCATGTTAAGAGACCGCCCCGGCTCCCCAGCCCTGGGCAGGGTCGAGTGACCAGAGAGCAAGCGTGAAAAACCAGGACAGGCGGTGGTGGTTGGGGGGCGGGCACCTATATAAGAAAAAGCCCCACCCATCAGGACTGTCCCTATAAAATCAGGACCCCCGCCTCGGGCAGGGGGACGCACGAGGCTGCCCTCCGCTTCCTAGTGCCCCAGGCAGGGGGCCTGGGGAAAAGAAACCCCCGCCCCCGGGGAAATCTGCAAAGGCCGCGGCGGACACGGCACAGACCTGAGCGCCTGCAGCACGAGCCGGTAGTGCCGGTAGCGCTCGCTCACCACCAGCAGCTCGGCCGGCTCCACGGGCGGCGGCACCTTCAGCCTCCCGGCCTTGGACTTGGCGGGCGGGTCGTGGCGGGACTTGCGGCCCCGGGCCGGCACCAGCAGCGGCCGGCAGCGGCTCAGCGGGGCCCGGCAGCGGCTCAGCGCGGGCAGCATGGCGGTACCCCCGACCTCCGGCGGGGCGCCGCCATGGCCTTGACCCCTCGCCCGGAAGCGGATGCAGGAGGCCGGCCCCGGGCGGGGCAGGGGCATGACGGGAAATGTAGTTCTTTCGGGGGCGGCGACTGGTGGGCGGGGCAGCGTGGAGCGGGCCGGGCCAGGCCCCGCCCCCCGGGGTCTCTGTCTCCTCAGCCCCCCGCTCCCGCCTCCTTCTCCGGGCCTGCCCCACTCCTGAGGGCCGGGCTCCTGCCGCCCCCCCCCGGGCCTGCCCCACGGCTCAGGGCCGGGCTCCTGCCGCCCCCCCTCCCGAGCCTGCCCCACTCCTGAGGGCCGGGCTCCTGCCGCCCCCCCCCCGGCCTGCCCCACTCCTGAGGGCCGGGCTCCTGCCGCCCCCCCCCCCCCGGCCTGCCCCACGGCTCAGGGCCCGGCTCCTGCCGCCCCCCCTCCCGGGCCTGCCCCACTCCTGAGGGCCGGGCTCCTGCCGCCCCCCCCCCCCGGCCTGCCCCACTCCTGAGGGCCGGGCTCCTGCCGCCCCCCCCCCCGGGCCTGCCCCACTCCTGAGGGCCGGGCTCCTGCCGCCCCCCTCCCGGGCCTGCCCCACTCCTGAGGGCCGGGCTCCTGCTGCCCCCCCCCGGGCCTGCCCCATGGCTCAGGGCCGGGCTCCTGCTGCCCCCCCCAGGCCTGCCCCATGGCTCAGGGCTGGGCTCTTGTTGCCCCCCGGGCCTGCCCCACTCCTGAGGGCTGGGCTCCTGCTGCCCCTGGGGCTGCCCCACTGCTCAGGACTAGGCTACTGCTGCCCCTGGTCCTGTCCCACTCCTGAGAGCCGGGCTGCCCCCTGGGTCAGGGCCGGCCTCCTGCTACCTCCCGGGCCTGCCCCACGGCTCAGGGCCGGGCTCCTACTTCCCTCAGGTGTTCCCTACAGTTCAGGGCCCAGGTCCTGCTGCCCCACCACCCCTGGCCTGGCCCACCACTCAGAGCCAGGCTCCTTCTGCCTCCCGTGGCCTGCCCCAGTGCTCAGGGCAGGTGACCATTGCTCCTCAGAGAGAAGCAGCCCAAGGAGCGCACAAAACTGGTGGGAAAACCAAGACAGGCAAGAGTGACAAAGGACGGGACCGGTGTCCGACAGGGGGCAAGATGCTGCAGTGCATCACCCCAGCAACATGAGCCACCACAAGCACACCATGCCTGGCCTCCGTCCTATCCTGACTCCCTGTGGAATAGCCAGTCCCGGACACGGGCTTGGGCCTTATCGTCTAGGTCAGTGGTTTTTGGCCCACAGGCTACTTGTGGCCCAGTCAGCACAGCTGTGGCCCATGTGACATCCTCAGGGTTATAACTAGGGCAGGAGGGGCACCTGTCCTGATTGCAGAGCCAGCAGCGTGTGTGTGCGTGCAAAAATGGGGTAGTGCAGGATTGGGCCCACTGACATCAACTCCTCTGCCAGGATCAGGCCCAGCAGCATCAGCCCCCCCCTTCCCAGCAGGGTTGGGCCCAGCAGCATCTGCAGGAGGCCAGGGTGCTCAGCGCCCCCGTCCCTACAGGATCGTGGGTCCAGTGATCCTGCCTAGACCAGGCTCCCTGGCACTAGGACTTCAGCGACAGGCAGGCTGCAAGGCAGAGCTACTTGCAGTCACGGTAGGAGACCAGCAGGCATGGGGTGGGGGGTGCAAGGGACTAGGGAAAGTGGGAGGTGCAGGGAGCTAGGGCTGCAGGGAGGGGGTGCAGCCTGTGCATCTGGGACAGACTCTAGGTGGGGGAACTGGTGGCAGTCCTGGGGGGGGGGGCGCTAGATACTGGTGCACAGTCCCTGGATGGGAGGATTGAGTGCTGGGGGGCTGTCCTTGTGGGGACTGGGGGCAGTTCCTGGAGGGGCCATTCTGCCCTTGACAGGCACATGTGCCGGTCCAGTTTTTGGGGTCTGGATGCTGGGGGGACAGTCCCTGTCTGGGCAGGAGCTGGAGGGCAGTCCCTGGGTGGAGGGGCTGGGTGCATGGGGGACAGTCTGTGGCTGAAGGGGCAGCCCACACCGGGCAGGGCTCCCCATTTTTGCAGGCAAGCTCTACAGCCATGCTCTCCGGGCACTCAGCTCAGCCACGCTACTGCCAGTAGCAGTGCGGAAGTGAAGGTGGCAATACATTGTGCCATGCCACCGTTACAGTAAATGAATTAATTTTAACACTTAGTTTGCTAATTGAAAATGCTCTTGGTAGACATTTGCGAGTGGTCAAATGAAAGATACTATGTCAATTTTAATCATATTGCTGTTATAATAATTCTAAACCGTATTATTTTTGTAGATGTACAGGTAAGTATATATATTGTGTTGATGCGACCCACATAACACAGAAAGAACTATATATGCAGCTCACAATGATAAATAGGTTGAGAACCACTGGTCTGGGTGTTCCAGGGCCTGGGCATCAAAAAGAGCTTAAAGACCAGTGGTTGGCAACATTGTGCCTCTGACACAACAGAGCACTCTGCAAGCAGGATAAAGTGTCTCTGTGCAGGAGATGAATAGGGTTGTCAGGTGTCTGGTTTTCAACCAGAACACTTGGTCAAAAAGGGACCCTGGTGGCTCCAGTCAGCACAGCTGACTGGGCCGCTAAATGTCCAGTTGGCCACAGTGCCAGCGGGGCAGGCAGGCTCCATGCCTGGCTCTGTGTGACTCCTGGGAAGTGGCCAGCATGTCCCTCTGACTCCTAGGTGGAGGGGCAGCCAGGGGGGCTCTGCAGGCTACCCCCGCCCACAGGTGCCGCCCTGAGTGCTGGCTCCGCAGCTCCCATTGGCCAGACAAACAAACAAACCCCTACCAAAACAAAACTCTCCAGTGCTAACACACATCACCCCCTGGGTGCATACCCTGGGGAGAGGATAAGAGGAAAGAACAAACCACATGTGACAGAGGGGTAGTCATGTCACTTAAGGTACTGCTGGCAGGTGCTCAGATACTACAGTTATGAGGATGACAGAAGAACCTTTATACAATACAATATAATGCCTTCATATAAATCATTCGTGTAGCCTCCTCTGGAAGCTGCATGCAGTACTGATTACCCCATCTGAGGAGATTCCAGTTATGGAAGGGGTTCAGAGAAGAGATGAAGAAAAGAGGATTCAGTGATGAAAATGATCAAAGGGCCTGAAAAAACTCTCCTGTGAAGGGAAATTGAAAAGACTGGGATTGTTACCATAGAAAGGCAATGAACATATATTAAAAGTATATTAAATATTGAATAGTATAGTGAGTGTAGATCAGGAGTTTTTGTGCTCCCTGAGTTTTTGTAATGCAAGAACAAGGGGACAGTCACTGAAACTGAGAGGGGGCAATTCAAAGTTGATAAAAAGAAATACTTTTGCACACAATAAGAAAAGGAGTACTTGTGGCACATTAGTCTCTAAGGTGCCACAAGTACTCCTTTTCTTTTTGCGAATACAGACTAACACGGCTGCTACTCTGAATTTTGCACACAATGTGTATTTAGGCTGTGGAACTCATTGCCACAGGCAGCTGTAGTGGCCAAGAATTCAGCAAGATTCAAAAAAGGTTTTGACGTTTATATGAAGAAGAGTATCCGGAATTATCATAATTAATGCTAAAAAATTGTGGAAGGGATATTATACCTTGTGATTGAGGGTTTAAGCCAATCTCTGACTAGGAGACCTAATGTGGGAAGTAGATTATCCCATATCTGCTACTTCAGGATTCTTACACGTCTTGCCGCTGTCAGAGACATAATACTGGACACTAGCCGGACGCTAGGTCTGATCCCGTCTGGCAATTGCTAAATTCTTATAACTACGGATTTCCTCCTCATGCAAGATCATTAGAATCAGTAAGTCTGATCCTATTTCCACCCATTTTATACTGGTGTAATTCCATTGCCTTCTGTAGAGTTACTTCTGATTTGTATCAACAAAAGGAAAATTAGGCCAGTTGTTTTCAGTGGACTTGAACACTGTATAAATCAGGGCAGAATCCAGCCCCCAGTTTACACTCAGCTAATAAACAGCCAGATTCTGATCTCAGTTACACTGGCTTGAATCCACAGTACACCCCCACTATGTGCCCCTCCCCTCAAAGTCACTGGAGTTACCCTGATTTTATACTGATGCAGTTGAGAGCAAAATATGGCTCTAAATTTGTAAATTGTTTGGGGGAATCTATGTGGATGTGAGGTGCTATTAAATTGGCTTGGAAATATGAGGGTATTATTTCTCAGAAATATTGAAATCTAGTTCCAAGAATATTTGCCTCATTTTCTGCATGAGCAGCAAATTAAAACAATCCTTCATTACCAATTGTTTTTGATTCTTAAGGCAATCAGTATAGAGGTTGAGATTCCCAGCTGATTTAGAATAAATCATATTTGATCACTGTAATTCATATTCATTTCAGTGTAACTGCCACATAGAACGGATAGCAAAACAGAGAAGTTGTCAGTGAGTGAAACTCTCAGGATGTATTTAAACTCTATGTACATGTTGATTGACAGTGGACCAAATGCATATTTGGTTTTGGGTGGAAGAATTCATACCTATGTTTCCCAGTTACAATCTGTATGCTCCTTACATCTATTAGACTTTATTTCTAGGCAATGTGCCTTTAATGATATTACTTCACTGCTGCAGAAGCAGCTACCAATTCATGGCAGATGTAGCCTGCTGCAGACAAAAGATACCCTCTTTGGGCTGTCTTAGGTATGTATATGAACCCCATTACATAGTATCTTCACAATCTCTAATGTATTTAGCCTCACAACACCCCAATAGGGCAGTGCTATTATTTGTACAGAGAGGAAACTGAGTCACTGAGAGACTAAGTGAATTTGCCCCAGGTCACGCAGGAAGGGCTTTAACCTGGGTCTCCCAAGTCCCAGACTAGCACTCTAACCACTAGATCACGTTTCCTTTTGTTATCTTCCCAAGAACCTTACCTTTGCTCTTTCTTATTTTCTTAATATGAACATGAGAATGTTGCCTTTTGTGAAAAAAACTAACACCATCAAACCTTTCCAAGGTTACATGTAACCCTGATATTTATATCTCTGTGAATAAAGAGCTGTACATAGGATGTTTTCTCACATTTTGAATTAAGTTTGGCAGAATATTCCAGCAGTCAGCCAGAAGGCTGAACTACCCAGAAAGCAATGCAGGGATTACCAATAAAGGGCTTTGTGACCCGACTCTAGTTCAAAAATCAGTGCGTGCTTAAAACTTGTTTATGGGGCTGGAGATTTGTTATTTTTATTTTTTTAAGACACGGGTAAGGACATAAATGTGGATGGAATTGTGTATGTAGCAAAATAAAGTATTTTATTCAACATGATGGAGTTACACAAGTGCGTAAAGAACTCCAGACAGGGCCTTGTTCTAGTCGGGTGATGGGTTGGGGACATTTCTCAAGCATTACACCATTATCCACGTTCCCAGCATTTGAGTGCAGTCAGCCAAGATGTTCATAAGAATTCTTTAACGGTCAGATACATGGAACCTACAGACACACCATCATGTTGCAAAGGAAACGACTGAAAAGCCAGTGGGGCTGGCAAGCATTTCGGAAAGAGTCCGTTGAAGGGCTCACTTCTTCTTCTGGAGTTGTCTTGCCAACATGTCAGCCTATTTGGCAACAAAGACAATTTTTAAAAAAATCCCACAATTTATTTGGCCTGATTCTCCATTTGATTGATCTCAGACCATCTAGCACAGTGGAGTTGTGATCCACAGTCAGGGCCTGAACCACTGCAGTACAAATAATAAATAATTATTTTCCCAGTCTTTTAAATGCTGAATGTTTTTCTGTCTAAGTGGGCACTCCACACATTATGTCTGGCTTATCCCTGCCTTTCATTACTCCTTCAAATCCCTCCTTTCAAGGTTTACATCTTCCAATTAACTTTCTACCACTCACCTATGCACCTACCCCTCTTGCCTGACTGTGCTCCCTAAAAATTCATTATTAATATTATATGTATATTAAGGAAACAACAGAGGCCACATTCAGATACCCCGTGATAGGAGCAATGTAAGAACTTGAATAACCTGGACGTCTTCTCTCGAGCTCTTCCTATCCTAACACTTGTCCTGGCCATGATTCTGAATTTTTCACAGGAGATGCCCAGCATCTTGCTAGATCTTTAAGTTCTTTTGGGCAGCAGCTGTGTTTCTTTTTTGTCTTTAAAAGCCTTTGGCATTAGAGATAGAATTTACTTCTAATCATCGACAATAGAGGATTGTTCACTAGTGCCCCACTTTTGCCTCCTCTGCTAAATGCTGAGGCTCTCTGATAGCTCCTGGGGAAGGTTGCATGTTGTTCTTACCAGCAGAGTGTTCACAATGGTTTTCCTTGGGCTTCTCAGATAAGCACACACTTCCCCATCACACAGTTTGATTTCTTCTGAAGCCTGAACTCACAAACAAAACAGATACATTTCGGGGATTGGGTGACTACATGGTATTTCATCCCTAAATTAAATTCAGCCCTGCTCTGTCACAAAGACACTTATATTCACAGTTGGGGGAAAGAAACAAGGGATATAAACCCTCATGCTGTGGGGTATAAGCTTGAATGAGCAGACAACAAACTTCCCCCTATGGACTGGTTATTACATAATTGTCCAATAGAGAGTGGCTTGTACTTTCCTCTGAAGCCATTATGAGAGTCAGGACATTGGACTAGAATGAGTGACCAGTCTGATCCTATACAGTAATGCCTATAACTCTAGAAGTGGAAGCGTTACCATCCAATGGCTGTTTGGTGTCCTGTGAGAAATGAGTTAGTAGCCTCCGTGCAGCTCCTAGCAGACCAGGGCCTGCAGTGTATTTTTCTGTTAACAGAGCTATGTGTTAGCTCATATTTCTCTGTTACCTCTTCAAGGCTTTCCAATGTGCATGTAATTTGCTGAGCTATATTGTCTGCATATTGGATGGTGACAAAATTCAGTCAAAGCATATTAAGGGGGAAAAAATCCCCCAAACTGCTGAATTCAAGATGGAACCCTTCTCCACATGGATCTGCCTTGAAGAGCAGCTGACACGCTGTAGGAAAGGAGGAAATGGTGCATGCCTTAAAGCTAGCATGTGAAAGCACTAAACGCTGTCCAGCTTTGGCGTGCTCCCAGTTGTCGTCTCTTCCCAGTTGTGTCTGTTAAGATGCCCCAGCTGGGCAGATCAGAAGAACCCTGAGCTTTGGGACAGTTCGTATCCTGATCTGTGTCTGAAGGCCATGTGCTCTGGGTGGTGAGCACAGGGCTGGGAAGTGGTGATGAAATGTTGATCTCTATGTATGTCAGCATTTTCATTAAGATCTTGATCCTGAGAGGTGCTGAGCACCGACAATTTTCACTGGATCCCATGTGGATGCTCAGCACCTCCCAGGATCAGTCCTTAAATTAGGGCTGCAGAACAAGATGCATTTAGAATATACTGTGGGCTTTAAAGTAATATGGAAGATCCCCCCTACAGAAAGGCTGGAACTCACCTCTGGAGTCTGTGACAAATCTAGTTCTCTTTTCCCTCCGGGATACCAGCCGTGAGACCAGTGCTGAGCTCTTGACAGGTGGGTGCTGACAACTAGCACTACAAAGAGCAAGAGCAGGAGAGGTCCTTGACGTGCCATGGCACTGTCTGACTGAATGGGGAGATCCTGCAAGGAGAAGGGAGGAGAGAGTCAGACATGGCCTGGGAGCAGTCAGCAGAGGGAAAGGTCCCACAGCATGCGTGATTCTAGAGCCATAGGGCAGGCAGTGCCTCATTTCTTAGCATGCAGTGCAGGGTGTGCACAGGCAGCATGTCCTGGTGGGAAGAGATGGAAACAGGGAGCCTGGACTCCTGGGTTCTCTTCCCAGCTCTCCCGCTGGGTGACCCTGGGCAGATTACTTTGTGTCTGTGTTCCTTACCTGTATAATGGGGATAACACTCACCTGCCTGGCAGGGTGGTTGTGAAGCCCAACTGGTTAACATCAGTAACAGGCTATGGGGCCCTCAGATGAAAAGCACTTGGCTTCTAAAGGGACTAAGGGTAGCATTAGCTCAAGACCTATAGGCAGATCTGGCCAAAAGAGCTAATGTGATCTGGGATACATAAACAGGGGACTCGCGAGTAGGAGTAGAGAGATTATTTTACCTCTCTATTTGGCACTGGTGCGGGACTAGTGTGTCCAGTTCTGGTACCCACCCCTTCAGGAAGTATGTTGATACATTGGAAAGGGTTCAGAGAAGAGCCACGAGAATGATTAAACGATAGAAAATCTGCCTTATAGCAGTAGACTCAAGGAGTTCAATTTATTTACTTTAACAAAGAGAAAGTTAAGGGGTGACTTAATTACAGCCTATAACAAGGGTGGCCAAACGTACTGATCCTCCGAGCCACATATGACAGTCTTCAGAAGTTTGAGAGCTGGGGGGTGCCTGCCGGGGCTCGGGGCTTCAGCTTTGAGGGGCAGGGGGTCTTAGGGCTTCAGCACTGTGGGACGTTGGTTGGGAGGCATGAGATGCGATGTCCTGAGGTTGGAGGTTCCACGACCACCACTCCCAAGAGGAGAAGGCGGGTGGTGGTGGTCGGGGACTCTCTCCTCCGGGGGACTGAGTCATCTATCTGCCGCCCTGACCGGGAAAACCGAGAAGTCTGCTGCTTGCCAGGGGCTAAGATTCGTGATGTGACGGAGAGACTGCCGAGACTCATCAAGCCCTCGGATCGCTACCCCTTCCTGCTTCTCCACGTGGGCACCAATGATACTGCCAAGAATGACCTTGAGCGGATCACTGCGGACTATGTGGCTCTGGGAAGAAGGATAAAGGAGTTGGAGGCGCAAGTGGTGTTCTCGTCCATCCTCCCCGTGGAAGGAAAAGGCCTGGGTAGGGACCGTCGAATCGTGGAGGTCAACGAATGGCTACGCAGATGGTGTCGGAGAGAAGGCTTTGGATTCTTTGACCATGGGATGGTGTTCCATGAAGGAGGAGTGCTGGGCAGAGACGGGCTCCATCTTACGAAGAGAGGGAAGAACATCTTTGCCAGCAGGCTGGCTAACCTAGTGAGGAGGGCTTTAAACTAGGTTCACCGGGGGAAGGAGACCAAAGCCCTGAGGTAAGTGGGAAAGCGGGATACCGGGAGGAAGCACAGGCAGGAAGGTCTGTGAGGGGAGGGCTCCTGCCTCATACTGGGAATGAGGGGCGATCAACAGGTTATCTCAAGTGCTTATATACAAATGCACAAAGCCTTGGAAACAAGCAGGGAGAACTGGAGGTCCTGGTGATGTCAAGGAATTATGACGTGATTGGAATAACAGAGACTTGGTGGGATAACTCACATGACTGGAGTACAGTCATGGATGGTTATAAACTGTTCAGGAAGGACAGGCAGGGCAGAAAAGGTGGGGGAGTAGCACTGTATGTAAGGGAGCAGTATGACTGCTCAGAGCTCCGGTACGAAACTGTGGAAAAACCTGAGTGTCTCTGGATTAAGTTTAGAAGTGTGTGCAACAAGAGTGATGTCATGGTGGGAGTCTGCTATAGACCACCGGACCAGGGGGATGAGGTGGATGAGGCTTTCTTCCGGCAACTCACGGAAGCTACTAGATCGCATGCCCTGATTCTCATGGGTGACTTTAATTTTCCTGATATCTGCTGGGAGAGCAATACAGCGGTGCATAGACAATCCAGGAAGTTTTTGGAAAGCGTAGGGGACAATTTCCTGGTGCAAGTGCTAGGGGAGCCAACTAGGGGGAGCGCTTTTCTTGACCTGCTGCTCACAAACCGGGTAGAATTAGTGGGGGAAGCAAAAGTGGATGGGAATCTGGGAGGCAGTGACCATGAGTTGGTTGAGTTCAGGATCCTGACGCAGGGAAGAAAGGTAAGCAGCAGGATACGGACCCTGGACTTCAGGAAAGCAGACTTTGACTCCCTCAGGGAACAGATGGCCAGGATCCCCTGGGGGACTAACATGAAAGGGAAGGGAGTCCAGGAGAGCTGGCTGTATTTCAAGGAATCCCTGTTGAGGTTACAGGGACAAACCATCCCGATGACTCGAAAGAATAGTAAATATGGCAGGCGACCAGCTTGGCTTAATGGTGAAATCCTAGCGGATCTTAAACATAAAAAAGAAGCTTACAAGAAGTGGAAGCTTGGACATATGACCAGGGAAGAGTATAAAAATATTGCTCGGGCATGTAGGAAAGATATCAGGAGGGCCAAATCGCACCTGGAGCTGCAGCTAGCAAGAGATGTCAAGAGTAACAAGAAGGGTTTCTTCAGGTATGTTGGCAACAAGAAGAAAGCCAAGGAAAGTGTGGGCCCCTTACTGAATGAGGGAGGCAAGCTAGTGACAGAGGATGTGGAAAAAGCTAATGTACTCAATGCTTTTTTTGCCTCTGTTTTCACTAACAAGGTCAGCTCCCAGACTGCTGTGCTGGGCAACACAAAATGGGGAAGAGATGGCCAGCCCTCTGTAGAGATAGAGGTGGTTAGGGACTATTTAGAAAAGCTGGACGTGCACAAGTCCATGGGGCCGGACGAATTGCATCCGAGAGTGCTGAAGGAATTGGCGGCTGTGATTGCAGAGCCCTTGGCCATTATCTTTGAAAACTCGTGGCGAACGGGGGAAGTCCCGGATGACTGGAAAAAGGCTAATGTAGTGCCCATCTTTAAAAAAGGGAAGAAGGAGGATCCTGGGAACTACAGGCCGGTCAGCCTAACCTCAGTCCCTGGAAAAATCATGGAGCAGGTCCTCAAAGAATCAATCCTGAAGCACTTAGAGGAGAGGAAAGTGATCAGGAACAGTCAGCATGGATTCACCAAGGGAAGGTCATGCCTGACTAATCTAATCGCCTTTTATGATGAGATTACTGGTTCTGTGGATGAAGGGAAAGCAGTGGATGTATTGTTTCTTGACTTTAGCAAAGCTTTTGACACGGTCTCCCACAGCATTCTTGTCAGCAAGTTAAGGAAGTATGGGCTGGATGAATGCACTATAAGGTGGGTAGAAAGCTGGCTAGATTGTCGGGCTCAACGGGTAGTGATCAATGGCTCCATGTCTAGTTGGCAGCCGGTGTCAAGTGGAGTGCCCCAGGGGTCGGTCCTGGGGCCCGTTTTGTTCAATATCTTCATAAATGATCTGGAGGATGGTGTGGATTGCACTCTCAGCAAATTTGCGGATGATACTAAACTGGGAGGAGTGGTAGATACGCTGGAGGGGAGAGATAGGATACAGAAGGACCTAGACAAATTGGAGGATTGGGCCAAAAGAAATCTAATGAGGTTCAATAAGGATAAATGCAGGGTCCTGCACTTAGGATGGAAGAATCCAATGCACCGCTACAGACTAGGGACCGAATGGCTCGGCAGCAGTTCTGCGGAAAAGGACCTAGGGGTGACAGTGGACGAGAAGCTGGATATGAGTCAGCAGTGTGCCCTTGTTGCCAAGAAGGCCAATGGCATTTTGGGTTGTATAAGTAGGGGCATAGCGAGCAGATCGAGGGACGTGATCGTTCCCCTCTATTCGACACTGGTGAGGCCTCATCTGGAGTACTGTGTCCAGTTTTGGGCCCCACACTACAGGAAGGATGTGGATAAATTGGAAAGAGTACAACGAAGGGCAACGAAAATGATTAGGGGTCTAGAGCACATGACTTATGAGGAGAGGCTGAGGGAGCTGGGATTGTTTAGTCTGCAGAAGAGAAGAATGAGGGGGGATTTGATAGCTGCTTTCAACTACCTGAAAGGGGGTTTCAAAGAGGATGGCTCTAGACTGTTCTCAATGGTAGCAGATGACAGAACGAGGAGTAATGGTCTCAAGTTGCAATGGGGGAGGTTTAGATTGGATATTAGGAAAAACTTTTTCACTAAGAGGGTGGTGAAACACTGGAATGCGTTACCTAGGGAGGTGGTAGAATCTCCTTCCTTAGAGGTTTTTAAGGTCAGGCTTGACAAAGCCCTAGCTGGGATGATTTAACTGGGACTTGGTCCTGCTTTGAACAGGGGGTTGGACTAGATGACCTTCTGGGGTCCCTTCCAACCCTGATATTCTATGATTCTATGATTCTATGACGTGCCTGCCAGGGCTTGGGATTTCAGCCTTGTGCAGAGCGGGGTCTTGGGGCTTCAGCCCCGAGGGAGATGTCTGCTGGGGATTGGGGCTGAAGCCCCGAGCCCCGGCAGGTGCACACCGCCCCCCCCCATGCTGGACAGAAGCCAGAGGTGACATTTGGCAGAGAGATGTGGGATCTTGTGCCCCTCCCCAATTTTTGCCAGGGTTTGCTGGGCCTGCTTGGTCACATGGTGCTGCTGGGCCCCCTCTCTGCACGGCAGCTGCTGGAGCCAGCAAGCTGGGAGGTGTGGCTGTGCGGAGAGGCAGCAGCAAACAGCTGGGAGCTGCAAGGGGAACTGCTGATTTTGCTGCTGCATCTCCCTGCCAAGCTAAAGCCGAGGCTCCTCTCTGCAGGGAGGGACCGCTAAGGGTATGAGGTGTGTGTGCCTGACTTAAGCTGTTGGGGGGCCCAAACCTTTATATTGTGCCCCTCCTCAGCAGGCACCAGTCGCCTCTGGCAGAAGCTCCTAGCCCCACCACCCTGCCGCAGGGCAGAAGCCCTGAGCTCTCCCCCCAGTGTGGTAGGCAGAGAATGGGGAGCTCTGTAAAAGAGCCACAGTTTGGCCACCCCTGGTTTATAAGTACCTACGTGGGGATCAAATATTTGACAATGGGCTCTTAAGACTAACAGAGAAAGGTGCAACATGATCCAATGGCTGGAAGTTGGAGCTAGACAAATTCCGACTGGAAATAAGATGTACATTTTTCACAATGAGGGTAATTAACATTTGGGACATTCTCCATCACTGACAAATTTTAAGTCAAGATTGGATGTTTTTCTAGAAGATCTGCTCTAGGAATTATTCGGGGGGACGTTCCCTGGCCTGTGTTCTACAGGAGGTCAGATGAGATGATCACAATGGTCCGTTCTGGCCTGAGACTCTCTTAATCCAATGGCACTCCCAGCCTGTGTTGCCTTCTCCGGGATGTCACCTCATTGCGTCTCCCTAAGTCCTGCCTTCAACTAAGCAATCATGGAAGAGACTGATGACTGCACTAAAACTTACACCAGTGTAAAGCAAAATGGGGCTACTCTGGATTTATCCCAGCACCTCTGAAACCCGAGTGGCATTACTCTGGGTTTACACTGGTCTCTCTGAAACCCCACTGGGTCAGTGGCATTGTTCTGGATTTACACTCGTGTAACAGAGAGCAGGACTGGGCCCATAGTGTGGTGGAGTTTGCACTGGCTGGCGAAAAGGGAGGAGTTGCTGAACCAAGACGTCTTTCCCCAGGATTCTGTGGTGCAGATTTAAGAGAACAGGGCAACGCGAAAAGCTCTGAACATGCTCCACTGAAACTGTATGGCCAAGCCCTGCAGTCAGCTTTGCTCCCTGTGTTAGAACAGTTTGCAACCGACTCTGGTGCTATCCCTTTGTCAGCAGCTACCTTCATTTGTTAGGTGGAGCCAACCTAAGTGCCAATCCATCATCCCCTCTCACATACGGGTCAATAGCACAGTAGAACCTCAGAGTTACGAACTGACCAGTCAACCACACCCCTCATTTGGAACTGGACGTACGCAATCAGGCAGCAGCAGAGAAAAAAAAAGCAAATACAGTACAGTGCTGTGTTAAATGCAAACTACTGAAAAAATAAAGGGAAAGCAGCATTTTTCTTCTGCATAGTAAAGTTTCAAAGTTGTATTAAGTCAATGTTCAGTTGTAAACTTTTGAAAGAACCACCATAACATTTTGTTCAGAGTTATGAACAACCTCCATTCCTGAGGTGTTCGTAACTGAGGTTCTACTGTATCTTCAAGCCACTGAGCACAATGTGAGCAGTGTTTGTGATTTCATCGATATCCTAAATCTTGGAAAGAAGCATATAATTTTACCCTCTTCATTTTACAACCTAAAGAAACTGCAGTGACAACTATATACCAACGCTTTGTGCTTATCTAGCTCAGAGGGCCTTGAAGTGCTTTCTGAATATCAATCCAATCCCCTAATACCTTGAGAAGATTATTATGCTCCTTTTAAACATGGAAATATTGAAATGTTAAGTGACTTTCCCAAAACCACACAGCAAGTCAGTGGCAGAGCTGAGACTAGATCCCAGAAAACTTGATTCCCCCTGTGCACCCCGGGCAACACTTGTTCCAGCTTACAATACCTCCCCTTTCCTCCAGACACAGCATCACAAATTCTTCTGATAACCTAGTATCTGAACATGTCTCTGCAATCAGGGTTTAGTGTGATCTCAGTCAGGGTTTGAAGCATTCTCAGCCAAGTGCTGGTCTGTCATTAACTAAGGATGGAATTTCATTCATTCATGGTATAAAACAGTGCCTATAATCAGTGACTAAATTTTCTTCACTCCAACTCAAAATTCTCTCCTCTTTTTTCCTGAAGGCTCCGGGGAGTTGAGTCTGTGACATCCCAACCCATTTTAAGCTTTGATAGAAAAACGCCTGCTGCAAACCTGCCCTCTTCAAGGGCTCTTATGGTGATCAAAGACCACAAGCACTTGGCCACTGTGGGGCTGAGTGTAGGCTAGATAGAGATTAGATGGGATCCTACAGGGTTCTCTCACTGATGTCAAGAATATTAATTATAAGAATTTCTACCACCACCACCCTTTTTTTTTTTTTTTGTTTAAAGCAACTGCATAACTAACTTGTGAGATGTATCCTGCCTGAAGCAGCGTGATACCATCTCTAGGCTAAAACAGTTCTGCAGGGTAATTCACTCTGTGCTCAACTGCTGTGCGGGTCATCTGTCATTTCAAAATATTACATCTTAACAAAATAAAGTCAGATCAACTATTACAGATGAAGATATTGTAGCTGGCAAGAGGAAGGCAAGCCAGCACCTTTCTGCTGAAATACTCAGGTTGGCTGGGGTTGATTAGCCACTATTTATGGTTTTGTTTTCATATCTAGAAGGCAAATTCTGATCCCAGTTTCACCAGTGGAAAGCTGGAGGAATTCCATTGGAGCCACTCCAGATTTACACTGTCCGCAGAATTTGACTCTATGAAAGATCATCACATACACGAAATCCATTTGCATTTAATGCCTTTAGGATACCGGGCCCCAAGAAGTACTTCTGGTATCGGATTTGCTTGTAACTAACATGGTTTGCAAAGCATGAGAGAAGTTTAGTTACTTACCCTGTTCTGATCTCCGGCTCACTATGTTCTTAGACTTCACTGATGCCTGCACAGTTTGCTCTCATTATTTATACCATCCCCTGTGTGCTTCAGTGTAATTGATCTCCCACTCTGTTGGGGCTGCCTGCTGACGTTCATCTGCTGACGACGATGTGCATGGATAGGTTTAAGCCCTCTTGCCACTGCGTTGGTGCTCTGATGAGACAGCACTGGGAAAGGGTCTTCTGGGAACACCCGCCTGCCAGCTCATTAGCTGGCAAAGACCCCTTGAGCTCCGCAATGGAAGTTTCCTTGTGTCCATTAGCAGATGGGAGCAGAGTTGTATTGCAAGGCAGTTGTCAACAGTGGCAAAGGATATCTAGTTTAAATCAGAGACTGGTGAAGGAGGCGGCTAATTGAATAAGGTTGCTATAAAGGTCCTCTAATGCAAGATCTATTCAGCAGGGTGTGCTTGAATTAACATACAATTAATAAGACCAAAGTCAGACCTGCTGCAAGGATGTGAAATTCCCAGTGAAGTCAATGGGAGTTGCAGCTGCTTACCCAGAGGCTGCATTTGGGCCAGTGCATGTGTGATATTGGGGTGCACCACAATATGGAAAATCAGGTATTTAGGGCTAAGGAAGGGGTAATAAAAAGAAGTAGCTTAGAACTAGAGATGGATCCAGATGGGAGCCCCAGATCCCAATGCCCTTCCTTCCCTGAAGGATTTGGGGGCATTTAAATCCAGATCCTAGCTCACACTAGAGTTGATTGAAAAACCATCCCACAGGAAATTGTTATTTTGACATTTGGTTTCGTCCTGAATCAGGTTGAAAATGCAAAATTTGTAATGAAAGACAGTTCAGAAAAATTCAGATTTGAAAATGTCAGAATTGATTCACTTTGGGCTGGTTGATATTAATCTGCATCCACTTGAGATGCTGCAGTGCCTCATGGGAGTTGTAGTTCAGATGCTTCATGCCCCTATTCTCCCCTATGGGCTGGGCTGGGCTCCCTGGTCAGACTACATCTTCCGTGATGCACTGTGTTCTCTTCCTCAGGTAGAGAAGCTGTGGGGGATAATGGGAGACATAGTCCAACCAGGGAGCCCAATTTTTAGGAGAGAACGGGGGCTTGAGGCACCCAAACTACAACTCCCATGAGGCATCACTGCAGCTCATGTTGATGCACTGATTAATGGCAACCCAACGTGAAACAAAATGTTTTGTTTAGATTTCCTGATGGAAAAACTGATTTTTTGGGGGCAAAAATTAACATTTTTCCCCCAGAAAATTTAAATTTTCTGTCAAAACAAGATTTTTATGGAAAATTCCAGACCAGTTCTACCTCACACTTGGACCCTATCTGTGAAATGGGCTGAACTGGAATCCCAAACATCTCAGGGTGCATAAGTAACTTCTGAGACATGTCCAGCCTGAAGCAGTGTGAATTTGATGGCCTGGGTTCATCTGTTTTGTGCTTGTTTGAATGAGAGACAGCCAGGATGGCACATTGGCCTAAACATGTAAATAAGCCAATAATAATCACTCCATTCTAAAGGACCCAAGGCACTTTACAGGCAAACTACTATACAAACCACTGAGAAACATCCCTTCATCCAACTGTATGCTGGCCCATGGCATCAACTACATCAGCTGTCCAATGGTGTATGACATCAGTACACACCAGTTCAGGACAGGATGTGACTGAGATTACTGTATCCAGCTGATACTGCAGGGGGAATATAAATGGGCAGAATAAGCACTCTTTCTTGGTTGGAATTCAGCTTGGACTCCAGCATCACCAGCTCAGCTCCCACACAGAATGCCATGGGGTCTTTAATGACCACAGTCGCCAAGGCATTGGGTTTACTTCTTGTCCAAAAGGTGATACTTCCAGCAATGGAGCACCCCTTCACGCCATACTAATGGAGGGACTGATTCAGAGCGAAGTATGACACCTACCGAATCACCCACACCATTTCTTGTAGCAACTTGAGCCCAGAGCTACAAAATATTAGAGTCCTAACTTCCACTGATTTCAACTGAAGTTAGGTGCCTGAATACCTTTGAGGAGCTGGGCCTTGGTGACCTGAGACGATCTCCCATACAAATACTCAACCAGGCCCAGCCTTGCTTAGTTTGGGGTACCTCAAAGGATCCCTTACAAGGTGGTGCCACTGGAGGCCATTGGATCTTGTCCTGTTCTCTTAAGATGGGACAACCTAAAAGGCACTTTCACATTCTCACTCCTGATCTTCAATCAAGTTCCTTCTCACTTCTCTCCTTTCAACCCTAAACAAGCGAGTATTTGTTTAGTATCTCCAGACCTCTAGCCATCTTGGGTGCCTTTCTCTGGACCTCCCCATTCATGCCGGGATCTTTGTTAAGGTGAGGGCATGAAATCTGGGCTTGGCACCCCAATGAGAGCGCTCCGTCACTGGCTAGAATGCTCCTGTAAGCGCATCCTGTATCACTGCATCTCAACACAACGTGGAAAGCAGCTGGGCATTTTCCAGCCCAAGTGACATCCAGCAGCTGGAAGCTCTTTGTCTAATAGGGAAAGCGTAACCTTGCCAATGCGTGAGGTTAAACTCATCTTGTGAACGGACAGGCAAACACAACATTTGTAAATTAACTTATTTCCGAGACACCAGGTGGTTTGGGAGGTTTCACCCTCTTTTTATTACTACATCGATTTCCTCTTGCAGCCCTGCTGACCCTGGGTTAAAAAGCCTGATAAGCAATTTGCTTTGGATCCTTTTGCCTTTGTTAGCTCATCAATGCCTCCTTCGTTCCCTGCCTGTTGATATGACAACTGCAAGGGAACGCTCAATACCAAATACGAAGATGCCACATTTATATCAGGCACCTCATCCCAAAGGGGCACAAACAGAATGCCCAAAAATACAGCCTGCATTGCTTCATCTCCCATGCAGTTGCAGTCACCTCTAGGGTGGAATACAATTAATTAACAACACCCCACAGCATCACACTACCATTCAGCACCAGACACGATACACCTCTTATGTAGCTGAAACTGCAGTGGGCAGCATGTCATTCCCAAAGCTGGACTGTAGCCAGGATATCAGCTAACAGTCCTGCTGTATGAAAAGTGCCCAGGGATCTCGATGGGCACCATTATCAGAACTTACATCTGAGGGATCCAGCAAGCCAGAGAGAGACTTTCTCTAAAGGGAAAGGGGGAATGGCCTCTCTGCTGGGAGTGCCACAAAGATTCTGGCTAGTCCCTAATGTGGCGGTGGTTTATGGGAAGTGGGATGAATAATCTGTACACAAGGCACTAGACAGCTTTCAGCTGCTGCAGACTGCAGTATCTTTAAACACTAAATGTACAGCTCCACTTACTACCCAACTCTCCTTTCATTGCTCCTCTCTAGTGAGGTCTGGAGGAGAGGCAGAAAGCGAGCAGAAAGAAACCAGCTCTGACAGTGACTTGCTTGTGATCATATGTAAGTTACTTTACATCCCTGCCTCTGTTTCTCTTTCTTCAAAATCAGCTAATAACAATTCCTGATTTCACAGTCACTTGATGTGAAATGAAAAAAAAATGGCTAATAGCACAATCCCCCTGGACTATGAAAAGTGCTATATAAATGCTGGCGGGGTGTGTGTGTGTTTTGCTGGTGCTTACAAAACAACTCAGGCAAGCAACTCCAAAACCTGAAGGAGAATTGCAGAGGAAAGCATCAGGACCAGAATATCACTAGATATTTCAACTGGAAGGAAAGGAAGAAGATGCTTTCATTCCCAGCTGCTGCCTCGACTCTCTGATTTCCTTTCAGAAAAATTGGGAATGCTTTTTAGTCCAAGATGAAAGATCCCTCCCGACAACAATGGTGGCACGTACAGAAGGGACTAATGCTGCAAAGCCAAAGCCCATGCTAGAGTAGGAAAAGACACTCCTTCAGGCACTAAAGCCTTCTGTCATTGCTGGCAACTTCAAGCCAGTGTGCAGATGGGGATGGCAGAATCTCACAGCGCATTGGCCAAGTGGAACAACAGGCTGGTTCTCATGTCACAGTGCTCAATGTGTGGAAATATCCTGCTGTCTCCACAGGGATCTGCTTGAACTTCAGAATAACTCCATTTGGAGAAGCGCTGACATCACCCTAGAAGAGGAAACGTAAGCCTTATCTTTGGTGATGGTAATTCCCTGCAACCTCTGACCCTCAGGGGAAAAACAAGCCTTCCTGAGGTCTGTGATAGCACCTGGCAGGCCCATTTTGATGAGCTGGTAGAGCAAGATGCTGCCCTGTACAGATTCATGAATTAATTCTCTGTTAGAGATGTCCAAGTGGAGGGAGCCTCCTGATTCATGCAGTGATAAGCATTCACACTAAACTCTCATACTCCAGGGCATAAATTAGTTGCTGGAAAAGTCAGGAAGGAAGACTTTCCTCTTGCATACAGCAATAAACATTGTACAGGTGCATATGGAGGGCTGTAGTTTGCCTTTGTCTCAGACGTAGGCCATTGCCAGAGGCAGGAGATCAGACATGATCAAGTGGCCTGATCTGGTATGATGAGCAACTATGCACCCTACAGTAAGAACCCACCAGGATCCTCATACATATCACAGTAACATCTAGGGGTCTCAACCAAGAGACAGGCCCTGCTCCAAACAGCTTAGACTCTAAATAGACGAGAGAGAGGGAATACTGTGATTTCCATTTTGTAGCTGGAGAACTGAGGCAATATGGGTTTGATCCAGTTCCACTGATCTCGGTAGGAATCTTATCATTAATTGCAGTGTGCTTTGGATCCAGCCTTAGGTGATTTAGTCAAGATCACGCTGGGAGTCTGTGGCAAAGCTGGGAACCGAGCCCAGATCCCCCGAGTCCCACGCCAGTGCCTTAACCAGAGCCCATTATGTCTGTTCCTTCTCTCACATTGTCAGGCTTGAAGTCACTAGAGTCCCATCAAAGAAGCATTTGGCCCAGTATATGTTTTAAAAGCAAATGTTCTTATGTATGTTACTAACAGTCCCTCAAATTATTACAGACAAACATTGCAGTCAGTGAATTTTCTTAGTACCATGGATGGATTGGGCTATTTTTGGCATTTCACTTAGTTTAGAGAATGACACTAGACTAGTCAGTTTCACATTTGTTTCTAATCAGTGTCAGGTTCTGGTTCTCAGGCACTAGCTTAGCGTTTCTCAAATGCGACCACAAGGGGCTTTTCTTGTGGCCACAGCCTCCTGGGCAGTGATTTGTGAGAAGGAGGCCTCTCCCGAGGGGCCACCAGCAGTGGTTGGGCCCCGCCCCCCTCTGGAGACACACAAGCTGGAGGAGAAGGCAGTCAGTGAGTTCCCCACGTTCCCGGGGGTGGTGAGGTTGGGCTTCAGCCCTGGGGTGGTGGGCAGCAGGCTCCAGCCACAGGACTTCAGGCTCTGTCTCCAGGCCCTGTCCCCTGAGTGTGGGGCTTTGGGCTCCATTCCCTGGCTGTGCGGTGGCAGGCTCTGGCCCCGAGCTCACCCCATCACCTCTGGCCCCCGCTGTCTCCCCAAGTGCCCATTGCCCCGGGCCCCCGCTGCCTCTGTAGCCATCTCCCCATCCAGGGCTTAATTTGTGGGGGCTGAGTAAGTCTGCTGTGAAAAGTGATAAACAAACATGCAAATATCACTTTTCACAGCAGAGTTACTTATAGCTAGCAAGTGTAAAAAAACCCCAACAACCCAAAAATACACACACACAAAAACCAACAAGAAAAAAGACAAGAATGTTCAAAGCACCTTATTTGTGTTTCTATTCGGTTTAGGTCCAATAAAGAATAGAGACAACTATGCATTATTTTTATTATTGAGTCTGCAAAGAAAAATACCCTACATAGATAAATAATTATTATTTGGACATGTGTATTTGCATATTTATTTGTTTTTCCTGAAGTTAATTAAGTATTTTAGGAAAAATTGTCAGAGCAGCCATCAGCAAGCGTTGCTGGCCGCACTCTGAGGCCACCAAAAAATTTGTTGCAAGAACTCCTGCACTAGCTCATTAATCTAAGCAACAATGGTTGGGTTGCAAACAGTGCTGGGAAATGGTAATTGATTTCCAAAGGGATTTTTATGGAAGGAAGGATTTCTGTGGGCTTAGGGTTTGAAAGTGTTTTAAAATCACCTACATTTTTGGGAGCAAAGTTGACTTGGCATTGGGCCCTTGAAGTATCATAATACCCTGTGTTTCTGCAGCACCTGCCCTCTGAAGGCCTGACAGCCCTGTGCAAACATTAGTGAGCTAGGCCTCTTGACATTCTTGTGAAGTATGTAACTGTCGTTAGCTTCAGGTTTTAGATGGGGAAGTTGAGGCCATGAGAGGCCTGTGACAGGAATAGAAACTAAATTCCCTGCCTCCTAGCCCTGTGCTTTAACCCTAACACCATTTTGCTTCTTGGGTTCTCCAGAGGCAGCTTTGATCTAATGACCTGAATGCAGGGCAGAAAGTCAGGACTCCTGGGTTGTGTGTAGTGGTGCTGCTCACTCGCTGTGTGACCCTGAGCAAGTCATTTGACTCCTCAGTGCCTCAGTTGCTCAGTCTGTGAAAAAGAGATAACAATGCTGCTCACCCATCTTGAGCTTGATAGTCCAATATAAATGGAAAGCAATGTTATTAATGAATGAACAGCATTTTGAGCTGGTGGGATGAAGGATGCAACAGAAGTGCAAATTATTAGCATTAAATCAGTGCAAAGTTGCTTTAAATATTCCCTTAGAAATAGAGAGTAGCTGAGACTGGGGCTATTTAGGAGGGAGTTCTACCCATATAGGTATTATGAGCAAATCTAAAACAAGTTTAAAGCAGGAGGATAACCTGCCAGCAATGTGATTTCAGCAGTCATTGCCTTTTCTTTCTGGAATAGAAAACTTGCAAGTTAATGCTTAAATATGACTGTAGCTAGCTTTTCTCTCCCTGCACCCGCCTCCCTTTCAGAGCCCTCTGCACTCAGTCATAATTGGACAGCACTGTTGAGAAAAATAAGGCAAAGTATTAATAAAAGAATAGAGGCAACTTAAAAGGCCAAATTGACTCAAGGTTCCAAAGCAAAGTACCAGAGCACAAATCAATAAGTTTACTTCTATCCATGTCACTTTATGACAGCCGTGAAACATAAACACCCGGCTAGAGATGGGTGAACAAAACCCTGGGGGGAATTTTGTCCATGGATTTAGCTCTTCTTTCTGATGGGGAATTATCCCCAAACAGATAATGATTTGTGTTAATTTATCCACCATGCAGAATAGTTGGTGCTAACAGATTTTGGACTATTGATTCTTTTGATTATAAACTGTATAAACACAGGTATTCACAATTCACACTGATTGGTCACTTGGATTCACAGATTTTAAGACCAGAAGGACAATATAGTCTGACCTCCTGCATAGAATTTCACCCAGTAATTTCTACTCCAAGCCCATCACTTCTGGCTGAGCTAGAACATATCTGTTTGAAAGATATCCAGTCTTGATCTGCAAAAAGAACAGGAGTACTTGTGGCACCTTAGAGACTAACAAATTTATTTGAGCATAAGCTTTCATGGGCTAAAGCCCACTTCATCGGATGCATAGAATGGAACATATAGTAAGAAGATATATATATATATACACATATATACACACACACACATAGAGAACATGAAACAGATACAGACTAACACGGCTGCTACTCTGAAACCAGTCTTGATCTGAAGACTTCAAGTGATGGAGAATCCACCACATTAAATTGTTCAGCTGGTTAATTACCTTCTGTCAAGGTTCCCTCCCCACTCTGAACTCTAGGGTACAGGTGTGGGAACCCACATGAAAGACCCCCTAAGCTTATTTTTACCAGCTTAGGTTAAAACTTCCCCAAGATACAAACTTTGCCTTGTCCTTGAACAGTATGTGCCACGACCAAGTGATTTAGACAAAGAACAGGGAAAGGACCACTTGGAGTTCTTATTTCCCCAAAATATCCCCCCAAGCTCTTCCACCCCCTTTCCTGGGGAGGCTTGAGAATAAACAAGATGAGCACAAACCAGCCTTGGATTTTTAAGACCCAAAAAACCCAATCAGATTCTTAAAAATCAGAACTTTATTAGAAGAACAAAAAAAGATAAGAGAACAACTCTGTAAGATCAGAATGGAAGATAATCTTACAGGCTGTCAGATTCAAAACATAGAGAATCCCTCTAGGCAAAACCTTAAGTTACAAAAAGACACAAAAACAGAAATACACATTTCCTCCAGCACAGCGAATTTACAAGCCAAAACAAAGAAAACATAACGCATTTTTAAGCTAGATTACTTACTAACTTTACAGGAGTTGAAGAGCTTGCATCCTTGATCTGTTCTTTGCAAAGGTATCCCACAGACAGACAGAAGCCTTTTTTTCCCCCCTCCAGATTTGAAAGTATCTTGTCCCCTCATTGGTCATTTTGGGTCAGGTGCCAGTGAGGTTACCTTAGCTTCTTAACCCTTTACAGGTGAAAGGATTTTGCCTCTGACCAGGAGGGATTTTATATCACTGTATACACCTTCCCTTTATATTTATGACACCTTCACTTGAATATGTGTACCCTATTTCTAGTCTGAATTGTCTAGTTTCAACTTCTGGTCACTGGATCTTGTTATGTTTTTATCTGCCAGACGAAAAACCCTTCACAATTGGAGATCTTTTCTCCATGTGGGAACGCATGGTATAATTTCTGTTTCATGTGTGGGTGACCTCTGCTTTATAAACAGTTGTCATTCTTTTCTCAGAGAGAGGGTGAATTAGGGAAGTGAACATTTTAGGAACACATGTGCATACATGTGCACACACACAGGCAAACAAGCCCGGGGAATTTCAGGAAATAGTAAACCATTTCCCCTTCTCCTTTGCACAAGGAACAGAATTTGACGTAGCTATCTACACGGCCCACCGATTTAAAAATAACCAGGTTCCTTCTTGCCTGAGGAAGACAGATAGTTATCAGCCAGGTGTGGCTGCCCAGCAGCCTTTACATTCCACTTCCCCTCATCATGTTCACACCAGGTCATTGCATATGCCTGTATGTGGGTGGTCCTGTTCACGAAGGCTGCATCCAGAGCCTTATCTGTCCAATGTAGGGTAGCAAAAGCTGTGCACAGGTTCGGCTGCCTGAGCTAGCTTGAATCCAGCTAGTGTGGGTAACAATAGCAGTGAAGCCAGCACAGCACGTGCTTCCGAGTGGGCTAGAGTACGCACTCAGAGTCTGTGCCAGGCTTCTACCTTCCACGTGGAAGCCCACAATGCATCCTCTTCACCACTGTTACCACCCGCACTAGCTGGAATCAAGCTCGCTGGGGTAGGCTAGCTCCTGCAGAGCTTGTGTTGTGGTGCCAGACCCTTAACTGCTTGAACACCAAGAGGCGAGGGACCGGACCTGAACACAATTTAATGAATGAGAGCAGAGGAATTCTGAAACTACTGAATATAAATCAGACACATCCTCACCCACAGTATCCTGTTCCATTCTATTACCGCTGGTCTCTCAGCGAGGGGAAAAAATAAAGTGAGTGGTTCTACTCCAAGCTCCAACCACCACATAAGCTCCTCCCTCGAGGGAGACCACTCAACAGATTGTGCTGGTGTTCACTGATGAACATGCATGTTGGTTTGGCTCTTTGGTCTGGGCTCCTCCTCAGTGGGGCTGGAGAGCATCCTTGCTTGACTCCCCCATGGTGGGGTCTGGGTGCCCTTCTGGGTTTCTTGGGCGTCGTCTTGATTGGGGATAGACTATTGGTGTTGTCTCCCAAGGCCAGGGCTTCCAAATGAACTGGCACTCAGCATAGATTATGCAGATCTTCATGATAAGATGCTGCTTGTCTTTTCTTCCACACAGTGAAATCCAGTCCACTAGCTAACACTGGTAACTCCAGCAACACCCACGGAGGTGAATGGGGACCAGAGATACCATCTCAGGCTCCTGCAGATGTTGCTGCCTCACTTGCACTCAAGTCACGTTTTCAAAGTTTTCTTTGCAATCATGAGGGCTAGAGGCCATTACCAAAGGGACGTGGGCATTACCAAAAAATCCACTTCCGGAAGAAACAGGAGACTGGATTTTACCAGCTGGTTTTGATACTGGGTGATTACTGTGGTAAGCAGGATGGCTGATTGGAGGGGACTCTGGAGTGGGGTTCAGGAGCTCTGGGTTCAATTCTTGGCCCTTCCACTGATCTGCTGGGTGACCTTGGGCAAGTCCCTTAGTTCCTCTGTGCCTGTTCCCCATCTGTTACCAAGGGACAGTATCTCCCTGCCACTCGGAGTGTGGTGAGGAAAAAATCCTCGGGAAGGTGAGGGGCTACTCAAGTACTATGGTGATGAGGGCCATATAAGGAGGAGCCATTCCAAACCGGGCAGCCCTAATGGCCTTCTGTGGGGCATTGTTTTAGTACTCTGTGCAGTGAGGGGAATAGCAAGATGAGAGAGAATGCAAAGGAAATGCGATGTGTGGGTGGGACACTTTACCCCAACAAGAAAAGAAGGACTTGTGGCACCTTAGAGACTAACATTTATTTGAGCATAAGCTTTCATGAGCTACAGCTCACTTCATCGGATGAGCTGTAGCTCATGAAAGCTTATGCTCAAATAAATTTTTAGTCTCTAAGGTGCCACAAGTACTCCTTCTCTTTTTGCGAATACAGACTAACACGGCTGCTACTCTGAAACTTTACCCCAACATTATTAATAGTGCATCTAGAGCATCTTCTGTCTAAGGGTCTCAAAGCACATGGACAAACAGCTTCCAAATACCCTTGCAATTCCGGGAAGCACTAGCCCCATTTCACTCTTGCCTCAAAGAGTGGGAGTGACTTGCCTAGTGTCACCCAGGTGGCCAGTGGCAGAGCCAAGAATAGGACTCCGCTCTCCTGAGGCCCGGTCCTGTGCTTTAAATCACTAGATCAGGCTTCCTGCTTTCCTCTCCCCCACACTTGGTGGGCAGCGTAGAGAGGAGAAGCTGGGAAATCAAATATTAGGCTATAGCAGCAAACATTCAGCATCCCAGCAGTCTCATTGTCTTGACCATTGCTAGTAGCTGGACATTCCCTGCAGGAATTACTGGAAGGACTCTATGCCCTGTGTTAATCAGTTCAGTGAGATGATCAGAATGGTCCTGTCTAGCCTTAAAGTAGATGAATCATAGGATCAGTGGATGCCTCCCTGCCCCCCTACAGCTGTGGTCCTCAGCAGGCTTTGCCCTGGAGTAAAGCAGGCACTGCTCACACTGGCTTTCAGAATCACAGGCAGTCAGGTCCTAAGTTTCTTGCAGCAGGGGCTGATTGTACCAGCTGGGGCCAGTGTCTCAGGTCCATCCCTAAATCCTTGCTCGGGAAGGAGACAGGGGTGGCTGCGGTCTCCAGGAGGCTGCCTCATAGCTGCGCCATCAGAGTCTTAATCTGTTGGCTCGAAGTCACAGCTGCCCTTGCGCCTGGGCCAGGAGGCGGAGGTCACTGCTGCACTTCAGAGCTGCTGGTGACATTTACTCAGTGCTGGTTTCCACCCCGCCGGGAGCGTCAGGAAGGCAGATGTGACTTTACATGCCGCAGCCAGCAGAGCCATGAAATGTCACTGCCTGTTACAACTGCTGCTCCTCTGGGGCAGAGGCTGAGCCCTGGGCAGCCAGAAATACGCCTCTGACACATGGCGGCATTGGCTGCTCCACTGGTCTCAGCTGAGTCTCAGGTATCAATGCAATCCTGGCTCAGGGAACCTTTGAAGCCACTCTAGGGGGAGCTGCGTAAGGGGCTCCATGCAAGTGACCCGATTTGGGAGGCAGGGCAAAGGGACATAGCAATTTCACTGATAGGCATTTGTAGGGCATGAGAAATTGCTGTAGGAGCCGAGATCATTCAAGAGACAGCAGGATCGCCTTTAGGAGGCAGCGCCTTGGCTCCCTTCTTCTCTGAGGCTGGTTCCCCACAGCGACAGGAGCTGCTGGTAGATGACCTCTATGCTGGGTGCTGTTCCTACATGGTGCTGAGGGGGAAGCTGGCATAAGCAGGTGTGGTGTGCAGAGGGAGGGATCTAGGCTCAGCTTGATCCACTGCAGAAGTTCACTCTGTTTCAGGGATCTTTCACTTCCTTGTTTGCCCACCACTAGGAGAAGCCTGGGCTCTGTGAGCTGCCATGTCCCAGAGCAGGGGAGCAGAGAGCTGGTTCTGAGCTCATTTGTTTCTCTTAGCATGAGGGTGAGGGCCTCAGATCGTGCCCAGCATTCAACAGGCCATTAATGCAGGTGTGCAGGGCTGACATGATGTACCTGCACCAGCTGGGTCTGCTGGGCTTGTGGGTTTCTGTATATTTCCGTGCTGTGGTTTCCGAGTAGCCCCTGAGCTCAGCTTCCAGAGGAGTGAACAGTAGCCTAGTCTGGGTGTGACAAACACAAAGGGCAGTGTTGCTAGGTCCACGTTTATGTCAATAGGTGTGGCTGCTTGTCCAGAAGTGTCGGGCTGGAAGGGACCTCGAGAGGTCATCTAGTCCAGCCCCTGCACTCAAGGCAGGACTAAGCATTATCTAGACCATGCCTGGCTGGTGTTTGTCCAACCTGCTCTTAAAAATCTCCAGTGATGGAGATTCCACAGCTTCGCTAGGCAATTTATTCCAGTGCTTAACCATCCTGAGAAGAAGTTTTTCCTCGGGTCCAACCTAAACCTCCCTTGCTACAATTTAAGCCCATTGCTTCTTGTCCTATCCTCAGAGGTTAACAACAATTTTTCTCCCTTCTCCTTGTAACAGCCTTTTATGTCCTTGAAAACTGTTATGTCCCCCCTCAGTCTTCTCTTCTTCAGACTTAACAAACCCAGATTTTTCAATCTTCCCTCATAGGTCATGTTTTCTAGACCTTTAATCATTTTTGTTGCTCTTCTCTGGACTTTCTTCAATTTGCCCACATCTTTCCTGAAATGTGGCACCCAGAACTGGACACAATACTCCAGTTGAGGCCTAATCAGTGCAGAGTAGAGCACAATTCCTTCTCGTGTCTTGCTTATAACACTTCTGCTAATACATTCCAGAAGATTTGCTTTTTTTGCAACAGTGTTACATTGTTGAGTCATATTTAGCTTGTGATCCACTATGACCCCTAGATCCCTTTCCGCAGTACCCTTCCTACACAGTCATTTTCCATTTTGTATGTGTGCAAGAGAAGATTACTTGCTGTAACTGGAGGTTCTTCGAGATGTGTGGTCCCTATCTAGATTCCAAACATGGGTGCACATGCGCACCATGTGCTGGAGCCAGAACTGTTCATGCAGTTTGGACGTGGCATGTCCGAGGTTTTAAGAGGCTGCATGGGTCAATGACGCTCCAGTTTCCTCTTATCCAGCTGTAGTAGAGACTGGAGCAGAGGGTATGGAGGGCAGGATTGGACAGTTGGGCCCACTCCTCCCTTTATGCCCTGGGGCAGGGTGGTGGGAGGGTCAGGGCACCCAAGACACTGGTGTAGCTCCACAAAACATTGCTGGCCAAAAAGAATCTTATCTCACCTGTATGGGACGGACATGCTCCAAGAGTGGAATCCACTTGGACAGTCACTTTAAGAACATCTGGATATTTATTCTTAGAAGAAACACCATTTCTGAGCATTATCTTACCAACTGTAGTTAAAATGTGTTGGCCGACTCAGCACATCAGAATCACATCAGGATATGACAATGATAGTATGCCCACAACTGTGGAGTGGGCAGGAGCCCCTGTAATAGAACAGGCCAACATCTATCATGGTATAAACCCATTAAATTCACATTGTACAACATATCTGTACACCTGCACCAGGATGCCAAGCTACATGCTTGTTGTCTGGATGGTGCCTTTTTCCCATAGCAACGATGGGCGGCAGGACAGTTCCATTCATCACCTGATGGCACTGGATGACTGGCACTAAGGTCTGGTTAATGTGAATCACTCTCAGCATGGGAGTTGGGATGGCATTGAGGGAGACTGTGCTGATTCCCATTTCCGGTCTTGTTCTGGAGTGGATTCACTTAACCATTTACAACAAGAGGGTCCTCAGACACTAGGAGCATCCTGTAAACAGTAGCTCCGATTCCACGGTGGCCCCTGCAAAGCGCTGCAGGAAACGCTTTTGACGTACAGTGAGAACCAGTGCAACAGACAGAGGGTATGGCAGTGAAGAGGAACACTGGTGAGAAGGTTTTGGGATGGAAGAGGCTGAGAACCTCCTGCATTTCAGTACTTCTGTCTATGGGATATTGGCAACTGTGGTTTCACTCCCCTTAAAACTGAGAGCAAAGAAATGAGAATAGACCCATCTAGGTTAGGTGAGTATGTTTAGCTTCTCCAATGTCCTGTGGATGTAAATGCAAAAACAAGCCAGTGGCCCCAACATGCCCTTGTGGATGTACAGCTTGAAGTCTAAAATGCCAGGACAGGAGATCATGATCTGTAAGCCTGTATATGATCGCAACACCATTAATTAGCTAACTGTGCATGTGGTATCCTGGGTAACAATACTTCAGTTAACAGATCGCTTCCCATCTCCAAAGGGAATCTTGCTAGAAACTTAAACGGATACATCACACCCCCAGTCATCCAAAAGGGGCATCAAGCCCTCTGGACAATCAGTGGTGCCCCTGAATCTGAACAGCCAGGGCTCCCCAGTACTGAGCCTCCTGGACCCAGCCAGCCAAAGGGGAAGCCAGCTGATACTCTTCACATGCTGAAGCTTTTGACACAGGCAGGGTTTCTCCAACTTTTTCCTTCTGCAACCCTCTCTTCCATACTGGGAACACCCAAGGAATCCGTGCCCATCTCACTCACACGCACATATGTACATTCAGGAATGCATCATAGCATTCAGGAAGTCAAACATCATCATGGTTTTGGAATGAGCACATTTATTTAAGAGTATAACTTACAGCTTGGCCAATGTCCCAAAATTCAGGATTTCGGTCAAAGTTTATTTACAAAGTTAATAGCAGTTACTGATGTTAGGATTAATGGAGGCTGTACACTTGTGAAATCACTAGAAACCACATCTCCAGATGCTGCAGAAGCAAATCTCCACTCACAGAGGCTGGAGAGAGCACATCTTGCAAAAGACAAATAATGAAACTGCACCAAAGGGATAAGAAAGGTCATTGTCAAGGTGGTATTGGTCCATGTCATTGCGAGGGGATGAACTCTGACAAGGAGTTCATTTTAGCGCCAATTCAAAGCTTTACTCAGAGTCATGTGCTAGTAGCCCCCAACTGTCTAATTTTAGAAAGCATGATTCATGGAAAGAACCGTGCCTCTCCCAGGTCAGTACACACCCCTCTCCTCTCCCATTTGACTGGCTTTGAACCGAGTGCTACGGTTGTGTAGCCAAAACAAGGGGGCATTATATTCCCCAGGGCAAATGCACATCCAGCCTTAGGAGATCTGCCAGTGTCAGGAATGGCACGTTTCCGTGTAGCAGAATGGCATGGGGTCAGAGGAGCAATCCCTCCATGTTACACAGCAGGGCAACATGGTCCCCTTGTTGAGCCACTCTGGAATGGTAGAGGTGACTTTTTGCATCATATTTTGAGCTCACCTACTCTGGTGCAAATCAGGAATAACTCCACTGAAGTCAGTGGGGTCAAACCAGTACAGAACTGGTACAAGTTGGAGAACAGCCTCTCTCCCGCTTTCAGCTGTGTCCGAACCTCATGAGCAGTTAGACTGCTGGCCCCTAGGAAGCTGGTTCCCCCCACTCCCCCCGCCTTCAAGACTGAGGATCTAGGGCGTTTGAATCATCACAGCTCTGTCAATGGAGCCCTCACATTTCATCATTTGAATGTAAAATCACAAGTAATCTGGGTTGTAACATATCTTACAGGGAGGGAATGGACATCTATAGAAAAAGCATGTTCAAAAATGTTCCAACAAAATAAATAAAAGATTAAAAAAACTAAAACTTCCTGTAAAAAAATATCATTCAAAATGAAGGCAGCATAAAGCTTTACTACAGCTACAGAAAGGAACAGCTGGGAGAAAAGGGTTGGCCAGTTTTTGTAATGCTGCGATTTCTTGGAGAAACTCAGCTGAAATCAATGAATTTACAAGCTGGGAGAGATTTAGCATAAGGGTTCCTGTTACTGGTAGTTCGGGCTCTTGAGGCATTTCTGAAGAGGCAGGGACATGGAAGAGAACGTTCAGGACCCCAGGGTAAGAAAGCTTAGGAGGCTTGGCTAGGGGGAGGTCAATAGGCTCGGTTCTCCACGACTTTAAATCAGGAGTGAACTCAATGAGGTCAGTGTCAAGCTCAAGTAACTGGAGACTTGGGGCCATTGATGAAATATGGCACTGATATACCTGGTGCCTGATCCTGAGACTTGCTGAGCACCCACAACTCACACCAGCTTCAGCAGGAGTTAGAAGGTGCTTAGCACCTTGCAGGAGGCAGATGGCCCCATGCACAACGGTCCTTTTTGTCTTCAGAATCATTATCCAACCTGTCTCTCCTCTGGGCTGGACAGAGCTACCAAAGGCCAAGCTGGATTCTTTCCACCCATACAACAAAGCACCTTCAGCTAAGTCTCCACTGCTGGATGTGACAGACTAGGAGATGCGGACAGAGGCCAGAAGAATCCAGCTCGACTTTCAGATCCCATTGGGTGTACGTTAGGTGAAAAAATCATATTTTGGCTTGCACACTGGGCATGTTTGATCTAAATATCAAGACACAAATGGCCCCAATCTGCTCCCATTGGTGTTACTAAGAGCAGGGCTTGTCAGTCTGCACAGTTATCCTCACTGCCATTGTGTGATAATTCAATGATGAGAATTTGCTCCTTAGAAAGGCATTTGGGAGTCCGATAGTTCTTGAGTTTCAGCTACAGCAGTGTAAATCAGGAGTAACTCCATGGCAGCCAATGAAATTGCACCAGTATGAAACTGGTGGCAGAGAGAGAAGAATCAGACCCATTGGAGTGTTGCCAGTGTAAGATAGGACTATATGAGATCACAATCAGGCCCGCTGTGTTTTAAACTCCCTGCAAAGTTCCTATCCTGAGAGGTCTCACGGGATGGCAGGTGTGGGCATAACTTCACCAACATAACTGTCCCGAGAGGGGGTAGGGGCGAAGAAAGTACAGTCCCCCCAGTAAAGTGATTCCAAGATGCCAACTGTTCATAACTTCAACAAAAACAGGGCAGGTACTTTCCACATACAGGGAATTCAGACATCTCCGTGGACACACACACTCATGATCTATAGCCTCGGTAATGAGTATGTATGGGCAGGTTTGAGTGAGGACTTTCAGGGAGTTACTCTCACTGCTGGAACCAGTAGTCTATGCCCAAGCCATCTTGTGCCCAACTGGTGCTTACTGGGAAGGCTGTGAGTATCCAGTCCCCTCAAAAAGATGCCGCCACAGCAGCAGCTAAGTCATATTCTAGGACCTCTGGCAGAGATTCGTGCTGTGAGGGGAAACGGCTATCTCTGCAATGGGGCCCATTCCTGACATCAGTGACAACTCACCTATGGCCTTCAATGGCAGCTGAATCATGCCCCAGAAATGTCAGTCTTTTACTGATTTAACCTTGGTTTATACTGTTCTAGTTCAACTAATAATTAATTAGAAAACAATCAAGTTTGGCAAATGATTTGGCATGACATGGTCTATGCATTTCTTGGGGGAGTTCTGAAGGGCACTGTGGCAGAGAAGGTCTTGGTGAGCGTGGTGGACATATAAAACTGGGTCAGTCATATAGGAACTGCAGCACTTGGAAACAAGAATTTTCCCCAGGGGTATTTAATAGTGCACGTGCCATCACAATATCAGTATGAAAGTCTGTACCAGAACCAAAGGGCTCTGCTCTAGCCAGGGCCAATAATCTGCAACATTATGGGCTACATTCTTACTGCTTATTATGCATCCCATCTACCCCCAACACACCCACGGACTCGCCATGCCGAGGAGGTCCAAGGTATTGGTGAGATGCATATGCTAGGGGATTGAATTGCACAAAGCAATGACAGCCAAATCATACTTTGAGGTTGGGATATTCAAAGGGGCCTAAAGGAGTTAGGCATCCATCCCACTGAAATTCAGTAGGATTTGGGCACTTAACTCCCTTAGCTCCTTTGAAAATGCCAGCCTAAAGGGCCCATCATAAAGTCCTTGCTCCGGCTGATTTCCCAGTGGTGTCCATGGAAGCTTTGCTTGAGTAAGGACTGCAGCACAAAGCTCCAACGGTAAGCTGTATAAATAATGCGCTTGGTTCATGGATGTTTATTGTTTTTGAAGAGGGCCTTAAGGATTCATGGGATCTCATCAACCCAAATAGCAAGAGGGATGGAGTGTGAGCCTTTTAATGTTGACTATCCCTGTTTACAGAGTTAAGTCATGTTAGTTAAACATACCGCTATCTACACACATACTACAGAATAGTTGTGCAGACCAGCTCTCGTGGATACACATATATCGACATATTTGTGTCACAGACTTACTGACGACACTACACCATGGCCATTTTTAGCTTCAGCATAGCAGTAAATCCACAGATTTGGAAAGACTTGATCAGCATCACTCAGCAATACCCAGTATGGTGCTCTTCAGAGACAGAGGCCATGATATTCCAGCAGACAGTCCCCTCAATTTATGCCACAAAGCAGTGAAAGTTGACATTTAACATTTTCACTGCCATATATATATATATATATATATATATATATATATATATATATATATATATATATATATATATAAGAATTGGGAAATCCTTTCAGAATTCATGTATAGCCTACTAACTTGGCAGACAACTATATACACACTTAGCTTTATGGAAAGAAGTACTTGTGGCAACTTAGTGACTAACAAATTTATTTGAGCATAAGCTTTCGTGAGCTACAGCTCACTTCATCAGATGCATTCAGTGGAAAATACCATTGAAATATTTTCCACTGAATGCATCCGATGAAGTGAGCTGTAGCTCACGAAAGCTTATGCTCAAATAAATTTGTTAGTCACTAAGGTGCCACAAGTACGCCTTTTCTTTTTGTGAATACAGACTAACACAGCTGCTACTCTGAAACTTAGCTTTATATATGCAAGTACTGTAGTTCCATCGATTCCAGTGGGACTACTCATGATAGTAACATTAAGTGTGTTTGCAGGACTGAAGCCTAATGCATGGGGGACTCCTGTCAACTTCAACAGGAATTCTGTGAAGAAAGTGGCTGAAAATTTGGCCCCAAAGACAGGTTTTCCAGATGAAATTCTATAGCTACAGAAAATGGTCTCTTAGCAAATACAATTGGGGGGGGGGGAAAGAGAGGAAGGAATGACACATACAAACCATATCATAAAATGTAAGGGATATTTCCGAGCCCTTGGAGATCTCAGTCCTTTCTCTCTAACCAATCCTGGGTACTAAACAATCAAATGTGGTATCTGAACAGTAAAAAGCTACACTCAGTTTCCCATACTCTTACACAGGCCTTCTGCAATACGAACTTAACTTCTCAGCCACAAAAAGACACCAGCAGATTTAGCCTTATATAGCAGTCTAAATACCCAACCTTTAAGGACACTTTATAAGACCCCCTCCAGTAAGAATGCAGGATTTATGTTGGGGGTGTGTTATTAAACCCTCGTTTGGCATATAATATTCCCCCACTTCCCTCACATACACCCCCTGTGATAGATTTCACTAATGCTTGCTTCATGCTGGATTGCCTATGGCTGTTTGTATCTAATGCATGTCAGCTTTCAGATTTTGGGTTTTAATGGAAGTTGTTATTCAATTTTCGTCTTGTTGATTTCAGCCCAATTCTCTTATTTGTCAAGTTGTTTTGAATTCCAGTTCTGTCTCTACAAAGTGCTTGCAATCCCTTCAGCTACATGTTATCTGCAAATTTTGTAAGCCTACATTCCACTCCATGACACAAGCAGTTGGGCCATTAATACAAATATAGTGCATGTTAAACACACCAAGTCAACCTAGCTCTTTCTATCCATTATTATTGTCCTAAATAAACACAGATATATTTTACTCGCATGCATGCACACATACAGTCATGAACATTGGCCCAGACCTCCCCACATGGGCAATCTGCAGGATCAGGTCCAAGAGGAGAATGTAGCTGGATTGCTTGGTAATAGTGACCATAATATAATTAAATTTAACATCCCTGTGGAGGGGAAAACACCACAGCAGCCCAATACTGTAGCATTTAATTTCAGAAAGGGAAACTACACAAAAATGAGGTTACTTAAACAGAAATTAAAAGGTACAGCACCAAAGTAAAATCCCTGCAAGCTGCATGGAAACTTTAGAGGCTCAACTTAAATGTATACCCCAAATTAAAAAAAACAGTAATAGAACCAAAAAAGAGCCACCGTGGCCAAACAACAAAGTAAAAGAAGCAGTGAGGCAAAAAGAAAGGCGCATAAACTCTGGCAAATTAAGTATAAAAATATAATTAGGAAGGCCAAAAAAGAATTTGAAGAACAGCTAGCCAAAGACTCAAAAAGTAATAGCAAAATTTTTTTTAGTACATCAGAAGCAAGAAGCCTGCCAAAGAACCAGTGGGGTCACTGGACAATCAAGATGCTAAAGGAGCACTCAAGGATGATAAGACCATTGCGGAGAAACTAAATGAATTCTCTGCATCTGTCTTCCTGGCTGAGAATGTGAGGGAGATTCCCAAACCTAAGCCATTCTTTTTAGGTGACAAATCTGAGGAACTGCCCCAGATTGAGGTGTCATTAGAGGAGGTTTTGGAACAAACTGATAAACTAAACAATAGTAAGTCACCATGAGCTGTAGCTCACGAAAGCTTATGCTCTAATAAATTTGTTAGTCTCTAAGGTGCCACAAGTACTCCTTTTCTTTTTGTGAATACAGACTAACACGGCTGTTACTCTGAAACAGGACCAGATGGTATTCACCCAAGAGTTCTGAAGGAACTCAAATGTGAAATAGCAGGACTACTAACGGTCATCTTTAATCTATCATTTAAATCAGTTTCTTTACCAAATGAGTGGAGAGTAGATAATGTGATGCCAATTTTTAAGGGCTCTAGAGGTGACCCTGGCAATTACAGGCCGATAAGCCTGACTTCAGAAGTGGGCAAAGTGGTTGAAACTATAGTAAAGAACAAAACTGTCAGACACATAGATGAACATAATTTGTTGGGGAATAGTCAACATGGTTTTTGTAAAGGGAAATCATGCCTCACCAATCTACTAGAATTCTTTGAGGGGGTCAGCAAGCATGTGGACAAGGAAGATCCAGTGGATATAGTGTATTTAGATTTTCAGAAAGCCTTGACAAGGTCCATCACTAAAGGCTCTTAAGCAAAGTAAGCAGTCATGGGATAAGAGGGAAGGTCCTCTCATGGATTGGTAACTGGCTAAAAGATCGGAAACAAAGGGTAGAAATAAATGGTCAGTTTTCAGAATGGAGAGAGGTAAATTGTGGTGTCCCTTAGGGGTCTGTACTGGGCCCAGTCCTATTTAACATTCATAAATGATCTCGAAAAAGGGATAAACCGTGAGGTGGCAAAATTTGCAGATGATACAAAACTACTCAAGATAGTTAAATCCCAAGCAGACTACGAAGAGCTACAAAAGGATTTCTCAAAACTGGGTGACTGGGCAATAAAATGGCAGATGAAATTCAATTTTGATAAATTCAAAGTAATGCACATTGGAAAACATAATCCCAAATTATGCATATAAAATGTTGGGGTCTAAATTAGCTGTCTCTCAAGTAGGGCTGCTGTTGCACTGATCCTTTCCCGGCTGTAGATGAGGACCCAGAGGATCGGCTTGGCACTTGAATGCATAGGGAAGATGCATTCTATTGGTTCATTCAATAGCTGGAAAAGTCTTCTGTTTAGTCATGCATGCAAATGGCTTTGTCTCAGCCCTACTCAATCTGACTACAGAGAGTGCGCTCTGATTGTTCACTCTAATTCCTGTATTTTAGACCCCCTGAAATCAAGTTCCATTGTAAATTAGAATAGGTCAGATATTACACTGCATCTTCCTTTAAGAACAATTCAACGGCCTTCTTCTCTCATCAACTACAATCTTTGAGCTCAAAAACAGGATTCATTCAAAAAAGTGTTCTACAGACACACAGAGAAAAGGTCTATCTAGTATTTAAAGACAGACACACTTCAGAACTCTCTCTTCTAGAGAGAGCAAACAATTCAGCCAAACCAACGCCATATTGAGAAAAAGGAAATAAAAGCTATCTGCACCCTTCCTTTGAAAAGGGGCAGAAAAGTTTTAACACGTCTTAGAAGTTTTAAGATTTGTCTACAATAAAAGCCACAAAACCCAGGATAAAATTTCATATTCAAAGGAAGATTAATTGAAAACGTTTTGGAGGCCACCACAGTGTCAGGTTGCAATGGCTAAAGGCTACGTCCTGCAAACATTTAAGTGTGGGAGGAGCTTTACTCATCTGAGTAAAATTACTCATACATGTAAATTTATAGGATCGAGGCTACATAAAACTGCAAATAATGTCATGTGGACTGTGGATGTGGGAGGGCTCAGCCTGGGCAGAACAAGCCTTAAAAGGGAAATACTTTCCATGAAGCAAGGAATAGGGCTCTTTGCTTTATTCATCATCTCTGCTCTGGCTGGGATGTGGTGTCCATCACTTGAAGTCTAGCTCAAGATCCAATGTCTTTCTTGAAGATGTGTTTTAGCTTAGCTACAAGTTACTTTGTGCTTGATGCCAGAAACACTGGGTGAAATTCTATGGCTTGTTCCCTTCTGGCCTTAAAACATTATGGATCTATTTATTTTATTACCATCTGTGAAGTGAGATACATTCTTGGTGCCTCCTTTCCATCAAAAACTAACAAGACTTCTTGGTTTCAGACGAGCTCCTAGAGGACAGGTATCCATGTCACCATTCTTAGCATCAACTGGAACTTTTAGCCCGTGATCCTGCAGGCAGGCCTGTGTATCCACGGGCCCTGATTCAGGAAAGCATCCCCATTTGGGACAGTGTTTGTGTGCTGGCTTACATGCTTTCCTGGGTCAGGGCCACGCAGAGCCCTACTGACATCTGCAGGACTCTGCATGGGCATAAGGATCCAACTGTGCGGATCAGAGTGCAAAATCGAGGCCTTTGCAGGCTGTCTCTGTAGAGAGACAAATGTGAATGAGCCCTGTAGACTGAATTCTCCTCTTACACTCAGAAAGGATCCCTTCAGGTAAGGACTGCGGCAAACTGGTGAGATATTCCATGTGTGTGAGAGAGAGGGAGACAGACTATTTCTGTGTGTATTTAGCTAGAGCAAGCCTACACTCTTGGGGGATGGATCCCCAAGCCTGTTCAGTTTGCACTTTCAACAGTATCACATTCAGTGTAGAAATTAAAAATAAAACCCCTCCCCCAAACAAAAGAACCCTCCTCTAGAAGAGCCTGATTTTTTGATATTTTCCCCTTGCACAACTAACTTGGGATGGAGAGGATTTACACAGAGTGACTGTGAGCTTCCCCAAAGGAGGGCTGAGAAGACACCTGGTCTTCCACAATTAACTCAGGCAAACAGGATCTTTATTTAGGGATGATACCAGAGACCTTCTCCTGGTGACTTTTATTGGTAGTGCAGCCTCCCTGAATGCTGCAAGAATCAACTCCTCTATTTTAATTTTCATTTCAGTGCTAAGAAAATACAGAAGTGGACCTATACTATCCTTGGCAGAACCCCCCTCCAGGCCTGATTCTGACTGTACTCCCATCAGTATGACTTGTGTGTAAATCCTCGGCTTTCATTGTAGTTATACTGGTATGAGAGGAAAGTCTAGCCCAGGAGCTGCTCAAGGACCATTCATCAGATGTGGAGGGAAGAGATGTGTCAGGGGAGCTGATCGCACTTGACGTCTGAGGGACAATCAATGGTTGGTTGAAGTTTGGATTGTTATGGTGCCACATCCTCTCTCCAAACCATGGAACCAACACCTAGAAGAGACCTACTGGAAGGAGGGACCCTCCTCACTCTCTTTCCCTCAGTCCTTCTGACCACAGACATGGAAAGGAGTAAAATTAAACACATTTCTTGGCCATGGAGGCTCTGATGTGTTGACAGCCAGCAGGCACATGGCAGTCATGCCTCCAAGCATAAAGGAAACAGGGTCAGGCAACCCATAACTGACATGGGCCAACAAACACCCTTGGCAGGTGTAAGACAAATATGAAGTAAACACAGCTCTCATGGCAGAACACAGTCCAAGTCCTTGTCTACACTGTGGATTTGCCCTAGCTGCAGCCATTGGTGGAGCTGTGTCAGTGCACACTCCTCACATAGACAGGCAAAGCTGCAAGAAGCCATGATTTTCACAAGTGTAGCTTAACCCCAGATTCAGGCAGAGGTACAAATGGTGACTTATTGAGGCTTTGCCTGTCTACACTAAGCATTTGTGCTGGTGAAGCTACACTACCTGCTGGACACCAACGGCTGAAACTCCCAGAGTACACAAGGCTAGAATGAAACATTTGGCTTTGCCGAGAGAGAATCTTAATACTAACAACAACAAAGCTGCTACTGTTCACTGAACACAGACTGATAAGAGAGCCAGAGGATTTCAGACAATGGCCTTTGTTAATTGCAGGAGCAGGTAAGGCCATCCACGTACCTGACTGCACCTACAGTTCAGCTAGACATCTAAACGATCCACCGTGTTGCCTGCCAATAACTACCAAACTGAGCGGCAGATAAAACAAATCTGAAATCTGGCACACATACAGGGAAGTTTCCTTCAGGGAGCAAAAATCCTTTTTTTCTGGCTGAAATCCCAACTGTTGCTGCCACTTACAAGTCCATTACCATTCTCAGTTGGTGACGCAGAGTTTAGTCCCGGAGAAAGAAACTTTTGCTTTTTCTCTTTTTATACAAAAACTAGGATATATACAGAATAAGCTTTTTTCTTTCTTTCTTCCTTCCTTTCTTTCAAGAGCAGAACAGCAGGAAAATGTGAAACCATTTCCCCACAGGTTCGGAAAAGCTTGTGCTTTTAGATGAGATCCAGAATACTATTATTTTTAAAAAGGCTTTACTCCCTCAGGGAAAACAAACAAACAAAAAAAAAAAGATTTACAAACAAAACAACAGCCTATATCAACTCTCCAGCAGAGAGATGGATTGACAATATTAATCCAAACATCACGCTATTTAATTCCCCAATAAAACATTGGAAAAAAGGAGCCAACAGTATCCGCGCTAACACTCTTGCTACATATAAAATCTCCAGCTAATATGAAGCCTATGGTACCAATCTCTAAAACAGTTAAGATATATACACATATTTTGGGGGGTATATTAAACAGAATATTACAAAATATTAAAGAAGGCAACTCTTCTGTCATGTGTTTCTTTTTTTGTTTTGTTTTTTCACTTGAAGTTGGCATAATCTGAGAAGGCGTCAATGTATTCCTGCACCACCTTGTAGCAGAATTCGTACTGTTCCTGTGGGGTTTGGGAGAGGAAAAGCACAGCATTAGATGAGGAAAGGTACTTTGCACTTATGGCCTGTGTTATGAAGGGGTCAGGCTAGATAATCACAGTGGTCCCTTCCTGTCTTGTATCAAAACAATTTCAACTGCACATCTCAGTACTTTACAAGAGAAGGGTGAAGCATCATTATTCCCATCGTAGATGGGCAAAACTGAGTCATGCAGAGGCTAGTGGCCTGCTTTTCAAAGGTGCTGAGCATCGACAGATCAGGAGAAGCTACAGATGTTTGGCACTTCTGTCTGTAAGTAACTTCCCATGGTGAAAGAGGAAGTCAGTGGCAGTGTCCGGAACAGAATCAGGTCTCCTAATTCCTAGCACAGTGCTCCCTCCCTGTAGAACTCAGGTTGTTAGGAGGAAGGGGGTAGGGGAGAGAATCCTCCTTCTCCCCACCATTAGGATTATTTTAACTAGGGAAATTCCCACTCAAAAAACTTGGCTGAGAGGAAGGAAAGTTTGCAGGCACATCTCAACTGAGATCTATTAAGGCATGAAGGGAGCTAGTAGTGAAGATGCAATAACTTGTGCCTACCAGTGTCTGCACCATATGCGGCCTCTGTAATCTTAAACTCTTCACTGTTTGAAAGACGTCCAGAATCCCCTCGGCTTTAACCCTTTCCAGGACAGTGCTCAGTGCACAGAACGTTCCTGTTCTTCCTGCCCCGGCACTGGCCAAGAGACAAAAAAGAAGAGCACAGAGAAAGTGAACATCAATACAGAGCACATTCATATGGATGCTCCAACCCAGGCAGTGGGAGGGAAATGCTGGTACAGTCTCCTTTGTGCTTTCCAGTTTAACCACCATTTATAGACAGTTGTTTTCATGTGAAGCATCCCGTCTCACTAACTATCCATTGTTCCCTCCTCTCTTGGGCACCAGCTCATGTCTGACCAGTATTAGGTCAAACAGCTAGTCAGATGGTGAAGAAGGTTTGGACATCATGTGACATGAGCTGAGTGGTCTCAGACCGGTTCCCAATTTCTCCACATCAATCCCCACCACAAACTCAACTGTGCCTGAAATAGGAGAAAGAGATGCCAAGGACTGAATGGGGCCTGGTGACAGAATTACTCCCAAACCCCTCCAGCTCCTGGTTGAGGCACACTGGTGGGGCAGCATGAGGGAAGCTTGCACCACAGCTGTCTGTGCTGCCCCGATCAGTGGGCTGAGGACGTCGGTCACCAGCCCGGTCCCTTTCACTGGCTTGCAGATCTATCAAAGTTACCCAAGACCAGAGCAATGCTGGCCCTAGGCCAACTGTGTCCAGTCCCTTGGCCTGACTGGGCTGTACCTGCAGTGCACAGTGATTGGATGGTTCCCAGACTGCTGCTGCTGTTTCTGCACAGCTGCAATGATATTGATCATTCCTTTCCCATCGCTAGGGATTCCAACTTCCGGCCAGCCATGGAAATGGAACTGTCGAATCTGCCGGCTCTTGTTTTCCTTGCAGGAGAAAAACAATGACAACTTCACTCCACTAGACCAACCTAAGTCCAGGTGCATAGCTGGAAACAGATTGTTGCAAGGGCTTGGGAAGAAAGGTGAGAAGAGAATGATCAGAAGGGCAGTGGCAGCCGATGCCCAAAAGGACCAGTGGCAGCGTGCCAGGGAGTTGGTTAGTGGACAAAGTGGGGAACTGGAAACCAGGAAGGGTTTGGGTGGCCCAGGAGGGAACCAGCAGAGAAGAGAGTATGGATTGGATGGCAGCAGGGAGGTGGGGGGCAGGGAGTGGATAACTGAGTTTCTGGTGTGTGAGGCATGACCATAGGTCAGTGGGAGAGGAGGGGTTAACAACGGGGAAGGGGATAGGACAGCAGTGTGCAGGGAGAGAGGTGAGGAAGGAGGGAACTGGCAGTGGAGGTGTCATTTTGGGGCGATTGTGGAAGGGTAGGGAAGCTGAGGAGGGGCCAGGGGAAAGGGGGAGAATCAGCATTTGGGACAGGGCTGCAGGAGTGAGGGGAAGAAGGGCAACTGCAGCAAATGCCCAGAGATCCCAGAGCTGCCTTCCATGGTGAGGGAGAGAGACTCCTACCCTGGTGTTTGTTACTAGCAGGTCCCGCACTGTGTAGCTCTCACATTCCTCCTCTTTTTTCAGCTCCATGGTGATGTCTCCATAGGACACAGAGCCATCAGAAGGCCAGTACTGGGCACATTTCTCCTGAGAAAGCATGAGAGGTGACAAGGTGAGAAACCTCCATGTGGCAGCGTGAAATCCCCCCCTCTCCATCCTGGCCTAAGGGGTCTGTTACAAGGAGGCCTCAGTAGGCCAACCATGGGATCCAGAGGTTTAGAGGGGAATTAAGATGCTGCTCTCTAGCTTTGTGCATGAGTGATGTTGCTCTCCAGAAGCCAGCGCACAGACCGTAACTAGTGAATGGCCATTTAACTCAAGAGGTGTTTTAGGAGTGGAATGTCTGGGGTCCTTGTCCCATCTCCTCATGTCTGAAATTTATACTGTGTCTATAAGCACGTGGATTCTTTGGGGGTAAAACCAGAGGTCGGGCTGCAGCACAAGATTCTCCAGAGAAGGTCGGGGTGCATGCGTGTGTGTTAAATAGTTACATAATTTGGGATGTGTTGGGAACAAGCAAGAAGGGGCTGTAGGGTCTTGCCTTCATTTTCCCACCAGTGATGGAGTCATAATGATGTTGCTTTCCCACCAGCTGCAGGGTTAGTTAATCCCAGGCACTTACCTGGCCCCTCTCTTCCAGCTCTGTTAACATAACTATAGAGCAGGATTTCCACTCCCAGATCATCCTCCAGAAATCCTCTATAGTGTGCTGAAGAGGTCCCTGGCTGGCGATGTACGAGTCCTTTTGGCGATAACCCTGCAATTTCAAGCCATGGTTGTTGGGGCGGCAGAACTGCATGCAGACTGCAAATCACCCCAGTGCTGTCAGCATCTGCAGCAGCAGCTGTTCTACCTGACACAGAGCTATGCTACCATCAACTCCCTCACAGCCACCTTGAAAAGTTCATCCACAGAGAGATTACTATAATGGTAATAATAATGGAGATGGTGCAGAGCATATGGACAAGAAGTGTGAGGGGTTGGTGACAGTGGGCACCAGTGTGGGGGACTGGGTGGGAACTCACTGGGAGAGTCCTGTGGGTGGATCATAGGCTCCAAAGCACAGCTCATATGAAATCAGTGTGTTTGGCTTGGTTTCAGGAGGAAACCACACCAAAGCTCAGAGTCTCCCATTTCTTTCCCCACACCAACCAGAACCTCAAATCCCTTCCTGGTGGCAGTTGAAAAACTTGGTCCTTGTTTGCCAAAGGCTTGTGAACTTGGCTATCTTCTGTACAGGCAGGGAAGGGGATCAGTGCTGCAACAAACCTTTTTCATCTCTAACTTCTATGATCCAGCTTCCTTTCATTCAGAAGTTGGATTTTTGAACAACTTCTTGTACAAATTACTTGGTGTAGATCTTCTGCTGTGTAGCACATGTAGCACAGAATCACAGGAGTTAGAGACAGAAATGGCCCTTTACACCCTCCCTGCCAGTGCAGGATCAGACCTGTTTTAAATGTCCCAGGTGATAAGGCTTCCACCACAGGGAGACTGTTCCACAGGGCAATACATCACATTGTAATCTCCCCTATTATCAGGCAACCCCATCATTCTGGCTTATTCCCAGTATATCACATAAGTAGCTGCTTTCCCCTTCTGGCACCTATACCCTTGACGTATTTGCCCTTTTGTCCCTTTATCCAAATGTAAAAAGTCAAGATGGCAGCAGCTCTTGCTCTGCCATCACTCATCTCCGTTCTATCAGCTCTGTTATGCCTTATAATTTGCTGCCTCAGTCATGCTCCATGGCGAAGACTCACACTACAGGCTATTACTTAGACATAGTCAAAACATTCTCCCTTCCTGGGGAGCCTTGTTTTTTAGCATTAATTCTGACCCCAAAATAGCTTTAATTCTAATGCATCCAGCCTTCCCAGGCCCACTTTTCAGCTATGACTCATCACAGCACGTCATTGAGCTTAGGTATCCAATCACTGTGCCCCACATAGGGTGGTCCAGTAAATTAGTGACAACACAAAGGAAACAGATGATCAAGAATCTTGTACATGTTACATAAAGAGCCTTACAGCATCTCAAGCACGTGCCTCTCGTGTTGGACAGCACGTCTTTTGGGTCTTTGCCACGCATTGTAAGTGGCCCACGTTGCTCATTTGGCTCTTGAAGAATTGAGAACTGTAACCCATGGTACAAAGAGCCAGACATCGGGGTTCCAGCTTGCTGCACCACACAATGGTCCTACTTCTCATGCACCTTCCACTTGTGGATCTCAAACTGACTGACAAACCCTCACTAAGTCTCCCAGCCACACTGTGAGGCGGGTTGTTCCTGTCCTCATTTTGCAGGTGAGGGAAGATTGAGGCATATACAGGCTGACAGGAATTGGGGGGGGAAGGTCTATGGTCCTGAGTCGCTCAGTCCCAACAGTGGTAGGAAGAGATCTTGGCTCCAGCAGACCCTAGGAAGGCTGCAGACGGATGTGGAATGGACTGCACAGGGAACTTGGAGAATCAAATTGGCATCCTCTCACTTCCTGTGGACCGACCCAGGTCTGCATCAAAGAGAACCCCACCCAGCCTCAGGGGGCTAACTGGGGACACTCAAAGCCCCTATGAGCCTTGTTAGGTCTGCCAATACTTAGCGAGCTTGCCAGGATGCTGATGAAGCTTTTGGTAGAAATGTGTCTATTACAGTGAGAAGCCTCCCCGGTGATGCGGTGACACCAAATCTGAGCTCTGTCTCTGCACAGTAAAGGGCTACAGACCTAGGTCTTGCCTACAAAAGAAAATGGTTCAGATTTAACTACACTGCTTTAGAAACTGATGTAGTTAAACAGCTGCTGGCCACTTGTGTGGACACTCAGATTCTAGTTTAAAAGTGTCCACACAAGGGGATGGCACCAGATTAGCTAACTAGGTGTCTAACACAATGTAGTTAAATCAGGACCAGATCTTATTGCTTCTGTAGAGGAAAGCTCATGTCTCTAGCGAGCCTGAGATAAGCTGCGCTTGGCTCAGCACAGCCAACAATCCACAGCGATGGTCCAAATTAAAAAGTTTATGTCTTTGGAAATTAGGCTTTAGTCAGCTAACTATTGGTCCTGGGCACTAGCTCGCAGCCAGGGCTGCCAAATAAACTCAAGTGTTGCTCTCCTCTTCTTTGCAGTTTTTCTTGTTGCTACAGAGTGGCGAAAACGTGAAACGACCAAAACATCAGAAGCCTCTCTGGACCCCAGGGAACTCCCGCTTTTAGGATGTCATAATTCAGGAATCCCTTGTTTGAGTCAGTTCAAATTTTGTAGAAAAATTTTACCCTGGGCCCAGACCTAACCTACCAGTTTTAACAATGATGTAGCTTTTACTGTGGATTTTAAGGAGAGGGGAGCAAAATCAGGCCTACATTGCAATCTACAATATAGGGTGACAACTGCTGTTCCACAACCAAGAAACATTCCTCCTTCTGACAGTCAAAGTTTCTGTTGTTCTTTTTCATCAGAGTTGGCAGTGAGAACACAAAGATGCTTAGTCATTTGGTGCGTGTCAGTCAAGCAAAGTTCAGTAGAGGCAGGAAATTGAATTCTCAACAAAGCTGCCTACACCGCATCAAGGGCTTTCTGACCTAGATTCATGACAAACAAACAGGGCTGGGATGCCAAGTGGGCTGCTAATACTGCGCTCTGTTTGAAACAGATCGAGTCAGAATGTAATGACAGAGCAGCATAGCGGGACTCGCCCATTATGGATGATACTCATTAGAAAATTACATTGTAGGGGGATAGATGGCTCAGGGCGTTATGCATGTGACACAGTGCCCTTCCCCTCTCAGTTACTGGTTCAAATCTAGCCCAGGACAATCATTACCAAAAATGACTTGCCTTTGGGAGCAACTGTCATCTGGGGGTTAGAGACAGGATTGGGTGTCAGAAGACCTGGGTCCTATATCACTTACTCATTGTTGGGTGCTCTGTGTGCATGAATGCTAATGTGAGGCTTCCTGTTGACATCAGCAGGACTACCTGTCAGCAAGGGCTGTGCAACTTAGCTCTTGGTGAGTAGATCACTTAACCTCTTTGCCTCATTTCCTCCAGTCTGAGGATAACGAGGCTGATCTGCTTTTGTCAAGGGCTTTGAGATTGGTGTATTATGATTACATTGCATTGTCTGGTGAATGTTCAGTGGCCAAAAATGAAAGGAGCTTGTAGTCCCCGTTCTATGCCTAGCAGACAGGTAGTCACTATCGTAAGAGTCACTATCAAACTTGTTGTGGGGCTCAGTGGAAGACCCTAACGGGGCTATTGAGACTGAAATCACCTTGTGATGTGTCTCTTCAGGTCATGAAGAAATACATGGGTGGGGCAGCATGGAAGCTCACATGGCTTTTGCCTGAGCTGTATATGTTATGAGGATAAACAAGGGACTCCAGTCCCCAGTCAGCCTAGCACCTTCCATCAGCTCTAAATACAATAAAAAAAGAACCCAACACCCTAAAAAGGAAGCATTTAAAGACTAGGCCCATCCTGGCTATGATTGAGGTGGAGGGTCATTGGCTGCAACCTGCCATGGTTAGAGTATGAACAGGAAACAAGAACTTACATCAATAAAGGATGCATTGACATAGTCTGTGTTCTCTTCGCCTCTCTTCACTGGAATGATCACTCGATTGAACTCATCTAAAATAGAAGCCAGACATGCAGGTTGGAGTTTTGGGGAATACTTTCAAAACACAGACACTTGCTACTTGGGCATCAACCTTCGGATGAAAGTTAATGCAGCCCTAAGGGTGCCGTCCAATTGAGACAACCGACATGAAGGATGGCTCAGTGAACAGGGAGCTAGCCTGGGATTTGGGAGACCTCCATTCAGTTCCATGCTGTACCTCAGACTCCCTGTGTGACCCTGGGCAAGTCAATTAATTTCTCTGTACCTCAGTTCCCATCTATACACTGGAGATAACAGCATTTCTGTACCTCACAGGTGTGTTGTGTGGATACATTCATTAAAGATTGTGGGGGGCTCAGATAATGCACAGTAATGGACACCCTGGAGCTCTTGGACAGATAAATCATAGTGTTAACGACACACTAAAGCAGAGTAAGAAACGTTTGTGCCTTAGGCAAAACTATTTAGGAACAGAGCTAGTCAGAAATTTTCACTGGAAAAAAATGAATAGTGGTACTCAAATTCAGAAATACCAAAATTTCTCATGACCAGAAATCTCAAATGTTGACCAGCTCTATTCCTAAACCATACTGGGAAATGGAAACTGTCCAGCATGGTCTGCCTCCTTTAGCATGAGCACAGCAAATATTCACCCATTTGCCATCTCAGTTCAAGATAGCACTTTTCCCCAGTGACTACCATCTTAATTCTTTTAAATGAAAGTTGAGGTTAAGTCTTTACCCTCATGGTTGCAACCTGAAATGTGAATCCAGGAACCAAAGCAGTGCTGTCTGCACTGCAGTTTGAACCACTCCTTTTCAGACCAATGGGGTGTTGACTCTAAAGCCCAATGATGACAATTTAAAAGTCAGAATTGCTAACTATTTCATGGATCAAAGATTGGAAGGAGAGAGATTACCAGATTATGGAATTCCAGCACAGTCTGCTAAGGGTGACTTGTCATTTTGGTGTCAACAGAGGGTGGGGCTTAGGAGAGTACTAGTGTTTATTTTCTCCCAGTATGAACCCTCACATATCAGTATCTAGGCCCTGTAGAATAATTGCTTGCAAGCACATGGAGCATGGTTCGCAGAGCCAAAATTCACATGGCCTAAATCATTAGTATTAATTTGTATTGCAGTAGCATCTAGGATCACGGATCAGTGCTGGACACTGCACAGATAACTAACAAAGACAGTCCCTTGTCCCAGACAACTATCAGATGGAATGCAACAGGTAGACAAGACAGAACAAAAATCTGCATGACGTGTTGCATGGCTCTGGCTCTTCATCTTTCTACTTCTCCATGTGGGCACCAATGATACTGCCAAGAATGACCTTCAGCAGGTCACTGCAGACTACATGGCTCTGGGAAGAAGGATAAAGGAGTTTGAGGCACAAGTCGTGTTCTCTTCCATCCTCCCTGTTGAAGGAAAAGGCCCAAGTAGGGACCATCGAATTGTGGAAGTAAACGCGTGGTTGCACAGGTGGTGTTGGAGAAAGGGCATTGGATTCTTCGATTATGGGATGTTGTTCCAGGAAGGAGGATTGCTAGGAAGAGATGGGATCCACCTAACGAAGAGAGGGAAGAGCATCTTCGCAGGCAGGTTTGCTAACCTAGTGAGGAGGGCTTTAAACTAGGTTCGCCACGAGATGAAGACCTAAGCCCTGAGGTAAGTGGGGAAATGGGATACTGGGAAGAAACACAAGGAGGAGGGTGCAACAGGGGAGGCCTCCGGATTCATACTGAAAAAGTAGGGCAATCAGCTAGCTATCTTAGGTGCCTTTACACAAACGCAAGAAGCCTGGGAAACAAGCAGGAAGAATTGGAAGTCCTGGCACAGTAAAGGATCTATGATGTGATTGGAGACTTGGTGGGGTAACTCGCATGACTGGAGCACTGTCATGGATGAGTATAAGCTGTTCAGGAAGGACAGGCGGGGAGAAAAGGTGGAGGACTTGCACTGCATGTAAGGGAGCGGTATGATTGCTCAGCGCTCCAGCATGAAACTGGAGAAAAGCCTGTTGAGAGTCTTTGGTTTACGTTTGAGGCGAGAGCAAAAAGGGTGATGTCGTGGTGGGTGTCTGCTATAGACAACCAGACCAGGAGGATGAGGTAGACGAGGCTTTCTTTGGACAACCAACAGAAGTTTCCAGATCACAGGCCCTGGTTCTCATGGGGGACTTCAATCACCCTGACATCTGCTGGGAGAGCAATACAGCAGTGCACAGACAATCCAGGAAGCTTTCGGAGAGTGTTGGGGACAACTTCCTGGTGCGAGTGATGGGAGGAACCAACTAGGGGCCGTGCTCCGCTTGACCTGCTACTCACAAACAGGGAAGAATTGGTAGGGGAAGTAGCAGTGGGTGGCAACCTGGGCAGCGGTGACCATGAGATGGTCGAGTTCACGTTCCTGACAAAAGAAAGAAAGGAGAGCAGCAGAATACCGACCCTGGATTTTAGAAAAGCAGACTGACTCCCTCAGGGAACTGATGGGCAGGATCTCCTGAGAGGCTAATATGAGGGGGAAAGGAGTCCAGAAGAACTGGCTGTATTCTAAAGAAGCCTTATTGAGGGCGCAGGAACAAACCATCCTTATGTGCCGAAAGAATAGCAGATATGGCAGGCGACCAGCTTGTCTTAACAGAGAAATCTTTGGTGAGCTTAAACACAAAAAGGAAGCTTACAAGAAGTGGAAACTTGGACAGATGACTAGGGAGGAGTATAAAGATATTGCTCAAGCATGCAGGGGCGTAATCAGGAAGGTCAAAGGACAATTGGAATTGCAGCTAACAAGGGATGTGAAGGGTAACACGAAGGGTTTCTACGGGTATTGTAACAAGAAGGTGGTCAGGGAAAGTGTGGGACCCTTACTGAATGGGGGAGGCAACCTAGTGACAGTTGATGTGGAAAAAGCTGAAGTACTCAATGCTTTTTTTGCCTCGGTCTTCACAACAAAATCAACTCCCAGATTGCTGCACTGGGCAGCACAGTATGGAGAGGAGGTGAGCAGCCCTCAGTGGTGAAAGAACAGGTTAAGGACTATACAGAAAAGATGGACATGCATAAATCCATGGGGCCGGATGCAATGCATTTGAGGGTGCTGAGGGAGTTGGCTGATGTGATTGCAGAGCCATTGGCCATTATGTCTGAAAACTCGTGGCAATTGCGGGAGGTCCTGGACGATTGGAAAAAGGCAAATATAGGGCCCATCTTTAAAAAAGGGAAGAAGGAGAACCGAGGGAACTACAGACTGGTCAGCCTCACCTCAGTCCCTGGAAAAATCATGGAGCAGGTTCTCAAAGAATCCATTCTGAAGCACTTGGAGGAGAGGAAGGTGATCAGGAACAATCAACATGGATTCACCAAGGGCAAGTCATGCCTGACCAACCTGATTGCCTTCTGTGATGAGATAACTGGCTCTGTTGATATGGGGAAAGCAGTGGATCTGATATACCTTGACTTTAGCAAAGCTTTTGATACAGTATTCTCCCACAGTATTCTTGCCAGCAAGTTAAAGAAGTATGGATTGGATGAATGGACTACAAGGTGGATAGAAAGCTGGCTAGATTGTTGGGCTCAACGGGTAGTGATCAATGGCTCGATGTCTAGTTGGCAGCTGGTATCAAGCGGAGTGCTCCAGGGATCAGTCCTGGGGACGGTTTTGTTCAACATCTTCATCAGTGATCTGGATGATGGGATAAATTGCACCCTCAGCAAGTTCGCAGCTGACACTAAGCTGGGGGGAGAGGTAGATACACTGGAGGGTATGAAAAGGGTCCAGAGCGACCTAGACAAATTGGAGGATTGGGCCAAAAGAAATCTGATGAGGTTCAACAAGGACAAGTGCAGAATCCTGCACTTAGGACAGAAGAATCCCACGCACTGATACAGGCTGGGGACCAACTGGCTAAGCGGCAGTTCTGCAGAAAAGGACCTGGGGATTACAGTGGATGAGAAGCTGGAGGAGTCAGCAGTGTGCCCTTGTTGCCAAGAAGGCTAATGGCATACTGGGCTGCATTAGTAGGAGCATTGCCAGCAAATCAAGGGAAGTGATTGCTCCCCTCTGTTTGGCATCTGGAATACTGCATCCAGTTTTGAGCCCCCCACTACAGAAAGGATGTGGACAAATTGGAAAGAGTCCAGCGGAACAAAAATGATTAGGGGGCTGGGGCACATGACTCCTGAGGAGAGGCTGAGAGAACTGGGATTATTTAAGTCTGCAGAAGAGAAGAGTGAGGGGGGATTTGATAGCAATCTTCAACTACCTGAAGTGGGGTTCCAAAGAGGATGGAGCTCGGCTGTTCTCAGTGGTGGCAGATGACAGAACAAGGAGCAATGGTCTCAAGTTGCAGTGGGGGAGATCTAGGTTGGATATTAGGAAAAACTATTTCACTAGGAGGGTGGTGAAGCACTGGAATGGGTTACCTAGGGAGATGGTGGAATCTCCATCCTTGGAGGATTTTAAGGCCCAGCTTGACAAAGCCCTGGCTGGGATGATTTAGTTGGTTCTGCTTTGAGCAATGGGTTGGACTAGATGTCCTGAGGTCTCTTCCAATCCTAATCTTCTATGATCTCCTGGGCAGGCTACTTTGTACTGTGCAGTGAGTCATCTCTTCTAGTCTGCATGCCACTGCCCAGCTTCTCACAAACACCAAGAAACGTGAGCACATGGCCTGCCACAGAGTGAGCAGGCTCTAACAGCCAGGCTTCGCCCATCTCCCAGGTGGAGGGAATGAATACAGAGGTCACATGATTGAAGCATATGACTCAGAACCAGTTATACTAGAAGATGTAAAAGGCAGCGTGAGCTCAGTGAGGGAGAGTTTGAAGAGAGACTCAAAGGAGTAGAAGAGCTGCTCTGTACAGAGTTACAGGCCCCTTAGCTTCCAGGCAAGGGGCCAGGGGGCTGTAGAGTGGGGAGCCAACCTGCTAAAGGAAAGCCTTGGCAGGGACACGTCTAAAAGCCTTTCACCAAAGGTGAGAGCCAGCTAGGAAGGCTAGGGGAAGTTTTCAACTTTTTTAATAAATCAGACTCCCAAAAGGGGAGAGTTATTGAGAAAGCACTTGCAGTGTGAAGTTTTCTAAACTGGAGAAGGGGAAACTGAGGCAAGGGCAGGGCCCAAAGCCAGACTGGGTAAGCCCAGCTACAGCCTCAATGCTCAGATGCCTCCACTGGCTCCCCATTCATTTCAGGATTCACTTCAAATTTACCTCATTTGTTTTCAAAGCCTTCCATCTTATGCTCACCACTCTGCTCCCTCCACTCACAGTGGCTCCTCCCCATCCGCTTCACAAACTACTGTTGGTGCGAGAGCCACCTCCTCTGCAGCTGCCTTTTGTCCTCCCAAATGATTCACCCTCTATATTTATCCATTTGTCCCCTGAGTGTGTCTTTGCCCTGGGCAGGATGGACGAAAAACTCACATGGAATTATTTGAAGCACCCTGTTTTTCTTCATGTTTGCCGGCAAGTTGCCTGTTCTCATCTTGTCATTCTGGATTTTGATTGAAGTTAGTTTCTGCATGGGGGACAATAAAATCAATCTACAACTTTCAAATGACCAAAAGAAGCCAAGACCATAACAGTCAAAACGCCCCACACCAGTCCAAGCCAATCGCCCCAAGCCTGCCCAGGCTCCGTGCGAATCCAAGCCAACTGCCAAGTCTGAGTGAGCTGCCTTGAGCCAGCAGTTCCCAGCCACTGGGATATGAACCAGAATAAGGAGTTCACGCTTTCACCACTGTTATGCTAGACCATCCCTCCCCTCCTTTAAATAATGAGCCTTGATGTGGGTCTCTGCATGATGCCACTGCCTGTGTCTCATTGTATGCAGCTGTGCACACTATATTCTGCAATCATAGAATATTAGGGTTGGAAGAGACCTCAGGAGGTCATCTAGTCCAACCCCCTGCTCAAAGCAGGACCAACCGCAACTAAATTAATGGAGCTGTCAGATCTACGACCCCCCTCTGTACTCTCTTAAGGACGGTCAGACGACCTGGCTCAATTTGTGGCTCTGCTAAAGATTCCCAATGTGGCCTTGGGCCAGTCACTTCATCTCTGTGTGCCCCAGCGACCCATCTATCAGACAGGGATATTAACAGTTCCCTATTGCTGATCTCTTCAAGACAGAGACACTACAGTGATGGGGGCCATAAAAGTGGCTAGACAGAGAGAACACACTCTACTTTACCAAGTCCCCAGCCTGCCTCCTCCTATCAAATTCTGGCTGTTGAGCTGGGAACCAGCAGTGGGAAGGCAGGGGGCACAAGGAGCTCATGTCAAGAATCAGAGTGTGTTTTGGCTTTGAAAAAGGACTCCCTCCTGCCAGGTGTCCCAGCCACACGTCTCAGCTGACAGCTGCTTTCCCTAATCTTTGGGCTGGCATTCCCCTACAGGACTCCTCCAAACCCTCAAACCAGCTGGCTTCCAGGTGTCACTTACAGAGAAACTGTACTGGTTACTACAAACATACTCCAGCTAAATGTTCCTGCTGGGAAAGGGCCTTGGAACTAAGGGCCTCCTTTTATTCGATATTTAAGGAACAAACAGATCATTCAACCTCTTTGTGCCAGTGGAGGGGCTGTTCCCTCCGCAGGCACTGCCTAGTATTTTGTCGAGTCTGGCTGTCACTCTGCCTGGAGAACCTGTTGTCTCAGGATGGGATTGGATGCAACTTTCATGGGTCACTTGTCCTGGTCTCTCTTTGCAAGGGCACTGAGCCAGCATGGTTTTGGCAAACCCACCTTGAATTCCTCCTCTAACCCGTTGCTGCTGGTCCCAGGCACTTTGTTGTAGATTTTCTGGAGGTGGATCTCTAGCGAGGTCACTTCTAGCTCTGTGTCTCCATATAGATAGTGCTCCAGAAGTGCTTGGTATATAAACACATATTGCATCTGAAAGGGAAGGGTGAGGTTACAGGGAGAGACGGCAGCTTCCATACCATTCTCTGAACCCACTCAGCTCCCTGTCTTTAAACTGAGTGCACTCTAGGAGAGTGTGTGTGGGAAGGGTGGAAGCCCAAAGTCCAGGCACCAACATCAGCACAACCACTGAGCAAACTGGACACATTAAAGTCAATGGGAACTTCCCCCCCATCTGGGAGAGGATCAAACTCTCATAACATGTTCTCAGTGACCAGCTACAGAGTGGGGCCATGGGCTGGCAGATCAGGAGATGCTCATGGCTGAAGGAAACAGGGCGGGGGAACGAAGGCAGACCTAGGATGCATGCAACTATGAAGAGTGGCTCAGAGATGAAGCTCCTGGCTGCCTGGAGAGCACTGGTGTTCACACGCAGGCTCAGCTGGAGCAATAGGACTCCCCCTGTCCATGGAGAATGGGAAAGGCCACATGCTCTGTTTAAATGGCTGAGCATGGCTGCTGCTACTGAATGTCCAGAGCTGGACTCCCAAACTCTGATGCATCCCAAATCAGAGGCTACTTTTTAGAACATTGGCCTTGCCCGCACTGTTCCTCAGTGTCACTGTTTGTAAAATGGGGATGGCGATACCTGCCTGCCACACAGGCTTAGTTAAGGTTTGCGAAGGGCTTGGGGATCTTTGCATGAAGGGTGCTATAGAACAGTGGTGTGCAAACTGTGGGGCATGCACCCTATGGGGGCGCAGAGGGATGTTTTGGAGGCCAAGCAGTGAAGTCGGGCGGCTCATGCCAGCCCCCACAAGAGGCATGGAGGAAACATCACCTCCAACCCGACTCATCTCAGCAAGATAGAAGAGCCTGCTGCTGAGGAAGCCTTGGCTGTGTAGTAATGGGGGGTGTATGTGTGTGTTGGGTGTACGGTCAGATTCCGTTACTGGTAAGGGGGGCATGACTGGAAAAGTTTGTGCACCACTGCTACAGAGGGCAAAGTGTTATCAGCCATGCTCCAGTAATGGGTGGAAGCTGGAAAGTACTGTGGTCTGGAGGAATGAATGGAGGTTCGGGGAGTCAGTAGATTTGCCTCTTACTTGCTGTGCATCCTTGGGCAAATCACCTCACCTGTCTGTGCCTCAGTGCCCTTTCTGTAAAACGGAGGTGAGACTGACCCACCTCACAGGGGTGCTGCAACCGATTAGCTGCTCTCTGCAGTGTTCTGAGTGTGGAAGTGCTATGTAAGTGCCCAGTATCACTGAGCCCCTCTCCAGCCCCTTGGAGTCGACTTACATCGGTCTGTACCATCTGGCAGCGCTGAGCCCGGATCCGGCTCACAAAACCGTACACATCCACCTTCCTCTCTGCATGCATCATGTCCAGCATGGCATCAATGACTATAAAAGTGCCTGTGCGTCCTACCCCGGCGCTGTAACACCAGAAGAACAAGCAGTCAGTGCAGCTGGCATTGGAGTACAGCCCCTTCCACTGCCCCACGCCTGCTCAGGGAAGGTTAGCTGCTTCACAAAGCAACAGAAAGAGCCAAGAGGCTACAACAACTCACCCTAGACAGCAAGCAGCTCAATCCATTCCAGACAAGAAAGAAGAAGGGAGCTCGAACTTGTACCCAACTACAACAGGGGTTATTCTAGGGTCCAAAGGCTACAGCTGAGACAGACATTTCTAGACTCCAACAATCCCACCCCCTGGGACTCAGAGTGCATGAGAGCACAGAGCAGGACACAGTGAACCCCGGAGTCGATTCAGACTGGTAGCGTCTTGAAGGCCTGCCTGCCTGTGGATGTTGCCTGGCTGTCCTCTGCCACCTTCCAGCCTGCCCTCTCCCCTACGGGGTAGGCCCATGGCAGCCAGTCACTCTGACGGGCCAGAGCCCAGCTCCATCGCTCCTCTCTCTGGCTCTGGCTATGCTTTGGGTTCCTGTAATCAGTGCTCAGCTCTCAATGTATCAAGGGGGAGATAAGCCCAAGGGAAGGTCAGGCTTGTGGGAACTTTTCATGGAAGAGTATGTAGAGCTGGAGAGGCTCAGGGTGAATCCTCGCACTAGTTCCAACATGTTTGAGTCTTGTCAAGGAGCCTGAGGGAGACGCATGGAGCACCATGCACTTTGTGTGTGTGTGCGCGCGTCCTGCAAGAGGGATTTGCCCAACATCCTCAGTCACATCGTCTCTAGCTCACCCTGTTACACTGGCTGCCACACTCCTCTCTAGAGGTGGCTGCATATCAGTTCTTCAGGGTCTTTATAGTTTGTGAAGGGTAAAGGGGCTACAGAAGTGAACAGCATTACAGGCAGCATTGTCTCATGGCCAGAGCAGGGGAATGCGAGTCAGGAGAGCTGGGTCCAACTGCTGGTTCTGCCACTCGCTTGCCACCATGTGACCCTGAGCAAGTCAAGGTGCCTGGCTGGCTCCCACCCTCCCTGGCAGTGCTCTAGAACAAGGGGGTGCGGATGCTATGTGTCAAATATGGTGGATATTACCCCAGGCAAGCTCTGCAGCTTCTTTGTTATTTCAGGTAGAGAGAGAGCCTGGAACTCACTGCTGTGCCTGGGATCCACTCCAGTAAGGGTTAAAGCCCAAATCTCAAATGCAGGATGCTGGAATGTTATAGCCTGCTGTGGTATTACCCCCGGTGGCTGGGTCCACAGAGCAGCCAAGTGAGCTGTTACTACTACTCCTGCTAGCCATAGGCAATCTTCTTTGGTCACATGGCTCACGTGAGGCCTGTGCTTTTGGAGGTGAAAGGGCAGGGCTCTAGTCCCAGCTCCCTGTGCATGTGATTTATATGTGACTATGGCTGTTGCTTGCACTCATGCAGTGAATCCAGGACCCACTCTGCCTGCGCCTGGCAACCTTCCGCAGGAGATAGAACAGGTTTCTCTGGGTAACCCCCCCAGAGCAGTCAGGCAGAGATACATGGAGGAGGGAGGGAGGGCTCTCTGGGAGATGTGGCCCTGGACTCACCTGCAGTGAACGACTATCGCTCCTGCATACTGGGGGTTACACATCTTCACCTTCTTCAGGAACTTCAGCATCCCGATAGGGGTGAAGGGGACCCCAAAGTCAGGCCAACTGGTGAAGTGGAACTGGGTCACCAGGCGCTGAGGCTTTTTGTTTGTGACATCACCTACCTGTGGGGAGAGCACACGCCTTGGTTACTGTCAGACACTCAGCTTCATTACCTTCCCCCAGAAACCGAGAACAGAAGGGGCTTCCAGTCCAGGGTTCGGGCAGCCCTAAAGTTCAGTGGGGTTGGAACTGGTTTTGGGATTCAGGGTTGGTTCTAAAAGGCCTGATGGCTGAAAATCAGGTGTTGCATCCTACTAATGCCCCAAACTCCAAGGCTATGAAATCTCAAGGAACTGCTTAGCTTATACCTCAGCGTTTCTAAAATCCTAGGACCAGAATCTCAGCTGCACTGAAGCCAATGGAGGTAGGCCAATCTCTTCTAGCTGAGGCTGTCTCTCCTGGAGTTTACTGAGGGAGGGGGCAGAAACTATATGGGTCCTATAATTCCTCAAAGGCGTTTCGGAGCCTGCAATTGTCCTGTAGTGCATTCTCAATCAGGTGGTGCCAATGGAGACTCCAAACACAGAGCCCAACATCTGCGATGGTCAGGAATCCTGCTGACTGCTTGGCTACCACCCCAGGAATTTCACTTTGCGTTTCAAGCTGAATCAAACCAGGTCAAAGCTGCTGCGTTTCACTCCTACACAACCTGAAGTCACAGAGTGACCCAGTATTCTCCAGAGTGGCTCACTTAGCAGGACTTAGATTCATAATGGGGCACGTTTTCACTGTTCCAATTCCACTGTAAATGTTTCACACAGCTCTCCTGTTAACATCTATCCTAACTCTATAAAGGGGAGAGAGGCGCCAAGCACAGAAAGGATGAGCCTGTGGTCAGTGCACTGGATTTGGACTCAGGTGATCCAAGATCAATTCCCAGCTCTGCCACAGACTGCTTGTGTGACACTGGACAAGTTACTTACTTTCTGTATCTCAGTGCCCCATAATAGCACTGCCCTGCCCCACTGGGGGACTATGAGTATAAACTCCATTAGTGATCATGTTAACAGTGAACATCCATTAGGTGTTCTATTTCTATGGCCTCACTTGCCATAGAATCTGAGGAAAAAAAATAACTGCAACTTTGGATTCCATCTCAGCTCCTGAGATGTCTGACATTTTGCTAAGCGCACACAGCTACATGTTCTGTAACAAGAGAGTGAGGGTCCAGGTGCAAAAATACACAAGCAAATGCACGACCGTAGCAGTGAGTACACACTGGGAAACTGCATGCACATAGGCCTTACTGGCCTATTCGGGTGCACACCTGTCCCACTTCCACATGCAACTGTGGTAACTGCACATGCAAAACTGTGTATGCTAAGTATTAAAGCAACACTAGCCCATCCTCAGATCCTCAGCTGGTGTAAATCCATATATCTCCAACAGCTCCAACAGAATGATGCAGATTGACACCAGCTGAGGAGGTGACCTGAAATAACTAAGCTGAGTTAAGTGCAAAAAGCTGTGGTGAAAACTGAGTGAGGACTCTAGTTATTTCACTCTCAAAACTCAGGGCACAATTAACACCACAGGAAGAACTATTTTTTTTTTTAAAGTGTATAATTTTTACCATGACCATGTCCTTCAAAGAGGCACACAAACCGTCCCAACCTGCCGATCCCTAGTGAGAACATGCCCCTAGGGGACATTGTGAAAGTTTGGGGCTTTGTAGTGAGTCAGACAATCCTTGATACAGGCAGGAGCACCTTAATTCTTTCCTGCTTTCTGTGATGGAAAGCAGTGAGGGTAGTGGGGAAGCGAAGGGGAGTAAGTGAACCATGGTACCTGTTGAATGCAGAACTTTCGCACTGTGTAGTCAACCAAGACAGTCACATCCTCCACAGACACCCGGATGTTTCCATAAGTCCAGCAGCCCTGATCTGGCCAGTATTGAGCACATTTGCACTGGAGAGAAATGCCACAAAAGGCAAGGAATTATTTCAGGAAAGTTCTCTGGCCTCTGTTATACAAGAGGTCAGACTAGAGAATCATAGTAGTCCCTTCTGGTCTTGGAATCTATGAAAGTCCAGTGTCTAGAGACCCAAGGATGAGCCTAGTAAAAGTACCTGGGAATTGCCATCTTGGATTAGACCAATTCCCCAGGGAGCCCAGCAGTGACACTACACCACCACAGTGGGGAATTGGGTTCTATGAGTTTACAGCTGAATTGTAACAAAAACACACACACTGGATCAGATCCTTAGCTCGTGTAAATTGGCTCTACTGAAGTCAGTGGAGTTGTACTGTTTTACACCAGCTGAAGATCTGGTCCCCTATCCTGTTCCTGTTGAAGACAAGGGGAGTTTGGCCAACAACTTCAATGGGAGCAGAGAAGGCCCTGACTGTTTGCTTCCTTGTGTGTGGAGTGCATGTTTGTCACATCTGTTAAGGGCAGGAGAGCTATGGGGAAATCTGCAGAAGCTCATGTACGAGTTATACCTGCAGACCCCAACACATGGATAACCCAAGATAACGTGCAGCTCTTTGTCCCTCTCTAGTGCCTGGGTCATATATAAAAGTGTAAAAGTTTACTACTGTCTGCAGGCTAATGGATGGGGTCTTTTAGTGCAAGCAGTAGAGGCTTATGCTTTTACATCCAGAAGTCCCATGTTCAATCTCACAGACAGCCCTTCTAGTTCCCATAGGTACCTACAAGTGAAGTAACTGCTTGCCTAGCTGCCCAGTTTTCATGTGCTTGTCCAGGATGTGGCAAACCCAGGAATTCCCCATGCCTCCATTCACCATCACAGCAGGGTAAATGTGTCCTTGTGGGTAGTATTCCCTGACATTCACCTCTTTTCTCTCTTTCAGGTTAGTCACCATGACTATTGTCGCTGTGTTCTGCTCCCAAATCATTCTCCAGAAATCATTCACTGTTTCTTCTTTTGGTCCTAAAAAGACAAAGACCAAACACAGGTATTACGCACTGGAAGGGCACGTCATCCAGCCAGTGCCAGATTTTTTCCTAGTAAAAACCAGCAGGGAAAGGCACATACAAAGTTGGTAATGACTGTGCAGCAATGTAATAAGTTTTCTACTTTTTCCCCCACTAAGTGGCAGCAAAGGGCATTAAAATTCCTCTAATATATTGCTGTATTAAAGGGACTGGATACATTTTATGACCAGTAATTACATTTGTAGCAATGAAAGCTAAAATAAATATGAGGGGGAAACTGAGGCACAAATCAATGAAATTACTTGCCCAAGGTCACAAAGGGAATCTGTGGCAGAGCCAGAAACAAAACCTAGGAATCCTGATCGCCAGTCCTGTGCTTTAACTGCAAGATCTTCCTTAAATTTGGTCCTAATTAGTAGAGCCCTGCGCCAATACAAAATTTATATCTGCATCTGATCTGCGATCCACAAAAATGGTCCACAGATGTGGATATCTGCGGCTATAAAGAGGATATTTGCGGATTTGCAGGGCTCTCTCGTAAGAGTCATTACTGACTGCCCAACAGACAAGCTGCTGAACTGTACCTAAACATCCTGACCCAAACTCCAGGCTATAGCTGGGCAACACACAACACAAGCTTTGCCATCCCTTATGCTGGGCTGGCTGAATGGCAGGCTCATCCACTAACATTACTTAGCTGTAAGACTGCTCCAAGTTACAACAGTTGCCACCGGCCCATGGGGTTGTTACAGCAGGTGGTGATCAGCAGTGTGTAGGGAAGCCCCCTATGCCAGTAGCATGGATAAAGAGTGATGGGGTAGGGTAGGAGCTGTGACACTCTACACCACCAGAGCTGCCTCCTTTACTGACATGGTCCTCCCATGGCTTTAGGGCCACAGTCTGCTGGGCACAGCAGAGGGGTTAGTACCACATACAATGCTGCAAATCCACTAGTGCCAAGGAGGTACAGATGGTGCACAACCCCCGCTCTAGACTGACTTGTGGGGGTGGGAAACCAGCAGCGTTTGGCAAATTTTGAGAAACTCGCCCCTTATTAGTATCCAACACTCCTCCCCCTGTCAGGAAGGAAAAATCTCGCCATAGTGAATGTTGCAACTAAGTTTTTCTCTGTTGATACACCATTGTCTACTGATGTAGAAAAGGAGTGGAGATTAGACCAAATAAGCCTGAAACTGTCTTCACATCAGAGGATTCCTGTGTTTTTATTATGAGATTTAACTGAGTCCAATAGCTTACACCAGAAAGGGTTACAGGCCTATATGAATCACAACAGCCCGGCAGTTACACTCGCAGGGACATGGGGTTGTAAGTACTGTGACAGGGTCAGGCCAGATAGCTACAGGAGAGTGAAAGAAGGCACATGTATTAGCCCCAGGTTAAGTAGGTCCCTTTTCCCTGGGTAAGGTGACAGGGAAGGTTCTAGAATAACCAGGAACTTTCTGGAAACAATTAAGGCAGACAGGCTGATTAGAACACCTGCAGCCAATCAAAAAGCTGCTAGAATCAATTAAGGTAGGCTAATCAGGGCACCTGGGTTTAAAAAGGAGCTCACTTCAGTTTGTGATGCATGTGCAAGGAGCTGGGAGCAAGAGGCGCACTACTGGAAGACTGAGAAGTACAAGCATTATCAGTCACCAGGAGGGAGGTCCTGTGGTGAGAATAAAGAAGGTGTTGGGAGGAGGCCATGGGAAAGTAGCCCAGGGAGTTGTAGCTGTCACGCAGCTGTTACAGGAGCCACTGTAGACAGCTGAAATCCACAGAGCCCTGGGCTGTAATCCGGAGTAGAGGGTGGGCCCGGGATCCCCCCATCCCCCACAACTCCCTACTTGATACTGGAGGAGTGGAGCTGTGGGTTCATGAAAATGGCCAAACTGAGGGCTGCCATGAATCTCCAAAGGCGAGCAAATCCGCCAATAAGCGCAAGACCCACAAAGGTAGAGGAGGAACTTTGTCACAGTAACCATGATCCTCATACTTCAGGGCACAAGCTGACCACCAGCTGAGGTCAAGAAGGGACTGTCTTGACTTCCTCCCCAAGATCCAATAGTGCAGAGATAGGTTCCTGGAGTTCAATACCTTCCTTTGACACATCAGCACTAAACTTGTACATGGGCTTACAAGCTGTCCATACTATGGCATTTCCTATATTTCCATCTCAGACTCCCTGGATTTTGACCAAGATGATGGGTCCAGGGCTGTTGAGCCACAGGTAAAATTTCACCATTTCATAGATCAAGGAAGAATTACCCCATCAGCTTGATGCTGTCTTGACACAGTAACTAGAGATTTTACCTTGTGCAGCAATAAACTTGTTTTTTTCTTGGTACCCCTGCAGAGACACAAAAAGAGAAAGGAACATCACAATGAAAGAGCAGCCCTCCTCCAAGAGGAAGCTGGGTGCATCTCAGCCTCCCTCTAGCACTGTGCTCTGTGTTCACATCAGCAAACATACAAGGATGCCCTTCACTGTGCATTTTGAGAGCACACAGCATTGCTCTCTCAACTCTGCTGACCCTTGTATTAGTGCTGCAGAGTGACCTGTTAAATCCTAGCTCTCAGAGTTGAAGAAAATCTTTCCCCATTAGCAGCAATCACAATGCAGTTTCAATTGCATATGGTGTTCATTTTCTTTTTATCCAGCTGTAAGCTATTAAAAAGCAGTTAATGTGTTGCACTCCAGAGATGGCTGCAGTCCCATGGTGGGTGAAGTGATCCATATTTATAATGCAAAAACTTTCATCTTGAAGGATCCTATAGCATTTTACAAACTCTCTCTACCCTAATCTAATCTCTCCTAAAATTGCAAAATAAATTGGGAATCCTTTGGGATGACAAGAGGTATTACAAACATTATACATTATTCCACCAGTAGATGGTGCTGGGCTTTACATGTGGAATGGAAGTGCTCTGGGTGTGCTTCTAGCAGAAAGGGCAGAGAAAGGCTTTAGGAATCCCTGACCCCATGCTTAAGCAGACATGCTAAGAATGCAATACAGCAGAGTGTACGGGAGACCAGGAATCATGACGTGTTGCCAAGTGGTTAATAAACTGAGCTGACATTCACTTACTCCACTGCTGACCCGCCCACTCTTCCCAACTACCAGTCCAATTCCCAAACCCATCAGCATGGGCCCAGCAGGCTCTGGTCGGAGAAAGGGTGCCCAAGCCAGGCAAAGACCATGCCCAGAGGATCCCCTCCCTGAAGGAAGCACAGTCTGGCCGTTTATGATCCGGGGAGTCATTGAATTTGCCCATCAAATGGCCTGAAATGAGGAATTTCCCCCAAAGCACAGTCATAGGGATGTGTGAAAACCTTGCAGCTGAGCTCAGATACCACAGTTTGAGCACCACTCAGCGCCCACACAAGTCAGCAGATACCCTGCAGGCTCCTGGCTAGAGTGTTTAAAGGGTTCTTAGATTTTCTTGTTGATGCCGATTTGTATTTTGGAGAGAATAAAATGAATTTCATGTTTTGAACACCATTCCTGTCGCCTTGCTTTTCTTTTGGTGCATTAATGCTCCATTTAAAATACGTGGAGTACATATTGCTCCTCTTAGTAGTTATTATTGCTACTATTTATTATCTGCATTACGTTAGCACCAATAGGACCCAAATGATTTGGGGCTCTGTTGGGCTAGGTACTGTACATATACATTGTAAAACAGTCGCTTCCCTGAAAAAATCTACCATCTAAACAGACAAACAGTGGGAGAAAATAAAGTACTGTTATCTCCATTATACAGATGGGAAGCACAGATTAAATGACTTGCCCAAGGTCACATAGGAAGTCAATAGCAGAGAGCAACTGAACCCAAATCTCCCGAGTCCCAGGCCAGTGTCCTACCCACAAGATCATCCCTGTTCTCTCTAGTAACACTCATTTGTGCAATGATTATGCTTTATTGTTTATTTAAAGGGAAACTGAGCTCTGGGAGTAACTCTATAGACAGGACTCTGGATTAACTGCTCACTCAATGACCTGTTACAGAAAGGGACACATTTCATGCATCAAAACAGGTATCTGTCAAGGAAATGGGGCTGCAAACTCAACCGGACATCTGAAAAATCAAGCTATGTTTTTTCTATCCACATCACCATGTTTCACTAGCAAAAGCCATGATCTCCTTATCTCATCTGAGTCAACAGCAAAATTTCCATTGACTCTAATGGGAGCAGAGCATGCCCAAAGATGCTGTAAGCAGAATTTAGCTGGCCAGCTGTTTGGTTTTTCATGCACTTTGTTCCCAATCCGGCAAGCCCTTTGGCTGCATGGCTCCCCCTGGCTACAAAGGGAGCTCTCAACATGGAGGGATTGCAGGACTGGGTCCTCAGTAATTTATAGATTTTAAATGCTAGATGGGACCATGAGATCATCTAGGCTGACTTCCTGAATAACACAGGCCAGAAAACTTCACTCATTTACCTCTGCATTGAGCCCAGTAATTGGTGCTCAACTAAATCATGTCTTTCAGAAAGGCATCCAGTCTTGAAGACATCAAAAGATGGAGAATCCACCACTTCCCCAGGGAGTTTGTTCCAATGGCTAATCACCTTCACTTAAAATTTGTCTTTCAACCAGGGATGACCACAAAGCCCTTTCCAAACATGAAAGCTAAGCTCCACAACATCGCAGTGAGTTAGGTGTTATCGATGGGGAAACAAAGGCACAGAGAGACGTGACCAAGGTCACACAGCAGATTAGCAGCAGAGCAAGGAACAGTGGTGTTGGCTCTCAGCCCTTTGCTCTAAGACCACATTCCCTTTGTGGATATATGAGGCAGAACAGAACACAGCTCTCTCTCCCATAGCCGTATTGACGCTACAGCACTGACAATGGCATAACAACGCTTGGCTAGTGAACTAAGCAGACATGAGTCTGAGAGGAAGAGAGAGAGGCAGTACCAAGGGGCCGTTTCTTAGCAGTCCCTTTCTTGACTTTAACCACACTCCACGTAAGGCACATGCCTAATGGCTAGCCTCACTCCAAGTGAAACAGGCCATCACAGGACCGGGTACCTTTCAAACCAATCAGTAACAAAGTCCATGCCAGAACTTACATTAATGAAGGAGGCATTAATATAATCAGAATCCGGGACACCTTCGATGGGAGTCAGATGAACCCTGGAATGATCATCTAGAGAAAAATCAAAATTATGCATTAAAAACTAAATAGATGTTAATGAACTTCTATATCCAGAGGAAGCAGATTATCTGATTGGTGCTTCAGGTAGAGGAAGCCTTTGGCTGAATAGGTTCCCAAGGTTTCACTTCACTGCATTTGTAGAAAGCTTTATGCACTGAAATCATCATGTACTTAAGCCTAGAGATGTGATAAATTCTGCAGAGCGTATAAACTCAAGAGGGTTCCATGCCCAGTGCTCATCCAACCCTTGACCATGCAAATACATTCTCTCTCTTCAGTTACATTCAGGCAATTGAGAGTTCTTGGCCTCCTGTCCAGTTTAATTTTATATCTTCCTCACCCTCCCACCATGACCGGTGCTCTAGCTATTGCCTATGGTGTACACCTGCATCCTTCCAGGCTATAACTTGACCAGTTTAGCATGTATTAAAAGGCAGTTGGCCTGGTCTACACTAGACTTTTCAAATGTGTTAGCTAGCGTGTGTTAGCTAAGAAGTGCAAACATCACACTTTAAATCCTAGTCTACACAAGCTCTAGGAGTGAGAGGGGAATTCACTCTCCAGGACCCATTCTATCTTTGTCACTGGGGCATTACAACAGCATGGACACCTGTTCAATAGAAACTGGCCTGAGTCTTTCCCGCTTGGGCTACAGCTGCAGGGAGCTCTTTCGACTATTATTAACTGGACCTAGATTGGATGAAGCAGCCTGCACACAGTGGTGGGAATCAACCTCACCTCTTCTGTTGCTTTAACTCAGCCCCTTGTACGTGGTTTCCTGTTAGTTAGCAATCGCTGCTCAGCAGGCCTATTACACGCCCCACTTCTGTCCACCACAGCCATACAGAATGGAGAAAAAGGTCTACAGCAGCAGCGTCAGCCGCAATTGGCTACACCACCCACACAAGCCTCAATGAAGCTGCACTGGGAGCAAATACATACAGGGCAAAATGTTCACATATCTGTTCTTCTCTTTGTTTTCCTCCTTGGAGGCAGCTTCACATGTGGCCTGGATGGGGCATGCTGGGAGAGCCTGTAAGGGCAGGAGAAATGAGATTTCCTGTTATACTTCCACTGTACGCAGGGTTGGGGAAGAGCATGTCATTGTAGTAAACACAAACCAATCAGCAATTCTATACAGTGATGAGCCCTGCTGTATCTCGAGGGTCTTTCATCCAAGATCTCAAAGGTGGTAAGTCAGTAGCCTCTCATTTGAGGGAAAATGAGGCACAGAGGTTACATGATTCACCGAAGAGGACACAATGGAAATGACACAAATGACAACTGGAAGAGCTAGGAATAGGACCCAGGAGTCCTGACTCCCAGACCCCTGCTCTAACTTCTAGGCAAACTCTGCTCCCTCCCTCCGCTCCCTGTCAAAGTGAAATGCTCAAGGCTCATCTTCCTGTGCCCTTCAGAGAAGCAGGCTAGATCAGGAGAAGAGTGGGAGGGGGTACATAGAGCAAAAGGGCAGCACATGCTCCTGTAACAAAGGGATCATGGGAAACAGCCAGGGCTCAGCTTACTGCAACTCTGCTCTGTTGAGCTCTTACATGGGTACAGTGGGAGACCCTTAGAAAGGTTGGCAAGGGGAAGCCCCCTTACACTTGAGGCTCGCAATCCTCCACCATCTCCCCATCCCTTCTCCCAAAGCCAGAGTCACAAATGAGCTATTAGGGTTTCACAGTTCCAATAATGCCGAGTCCCTTTTGTGAAGTGCTTTAGGATCTGTAGATACTCTCTTGCTACTGAAGCATGGCAGGACAGCATGTCTCTGCTAGCACCATTCACAGAGGCAATTCATTTCTGAACACAGACATCTCAAGATGGAAAATGGTTAATGAAAAATGAGCCCGTCTAGATGGAGAGGAAAGCGATGGAATAGAGGCTCAGATAACTGTTTATGCAAGCTAAGGGCTCCTTGCAGGGAGCAAATCTTCACCTAACACAGGGGTTGCCAACCTTAGCCTGAGAAGGAGCCAGAATTTACCAATGTACATTGCCAAAGAGCCACAGTAATATGTCAGCAGCCCCCATCAGCTCCCCCGCCCTGCTCCTGGCGCCTCCCACCCACCAGCAGCCCTGCTGCAGCACCTCCCCCTCCCTCCCCGCACCTCCCAATCGGCTGTTTCGTGGCATGCAGGAGGCTCTGGTGGGGAGGAGCGAGGGCACGGCAGGCTCAGGGGAGGGGGTGGAGTGGGGACAGGACCTGTGGCAGAACCAGGAGTTGAACATTGAGCACCCCCCGGCACACTGGAAAGTTGGCGCCTGTAGCTTCAGCCCCAGAGTCGGTGCCTATACAAGGAGCCGCATATTAACGTCTGAAGAGCTGCATGTGGCTCCGGAGCCACAGATTGGCCCCCCCAACCTAACATGAAATAAGGTGCTATTTTATCCAGAAACACAAGGTGGCAGCAAATCCTCCTCCAACACAAACCAGACCATCCCATCAGCACATCTGAGACAGGGTAGGTGCCGCTCGGCTCTTTTCCTGTTACCTCAGGTTGACAGATCCCAAATGCTACCAGTGATGCATCAGACTGAATTAGGGTTTGGAGCTGGCTGGTCACCCCATATCCCATTAGTCACCCCCACCCCATATCAGATAGGTGGAACATTCTATGGTGCCATGAGCCAATACTGGGCCCAGGGGCTATGGACTTTTCTTCTTTAAAAAATAGTCAAGTGAATTGAGTGTTGATTCAAAGATAGCAGCCTGACAGCCCTGGAAAGTAACGTCATCTCTCCACAGAGCACAAACAGCAACTGAGCAATCTTCCCCCACGCTGTCCTGCCATTTCACTCCAACCCTGACCTGGATAGACCCCTTCCCAGGTGTCACAGGGGATTCATTCTCCACAGCTCATGCAATCCTGGGCCTCTCTGGCAAGATGGCCAGATGGAGCTTAATGTGCTAGTGCTGTGAAGCAGACCAAATGAGACCTACCGAGTTGTTCCATGCAAGCCACCAAATAGGCAGCAGAGGGTGACAACTTTCAATCACAGTAGATCAGATATGATCACAATGTGATTTCGTCCACAACTGGGGGAAGTAGCAGGTATTTAAAACTGAGGGGAGGAAGTGTCAGGTTTCTCAGCATTAGTGATCTTATGTAGCCCATTAGCTCAGTGTCTTCCCCTACCGGCTGGTGTTACGTCTTCCTCTACTGGCTGTCCACACAAGAGGATAAGAACCTACTGCTGCTACCAACTAAAGAGTTATTCCTTTAGCTCAAAAGATAGAGGCCTGTGCTTTGGGGATAAAAGTCCAGGGTGCAATTCACATTTCATTAGAAATGATCCCAAAGAAGTTTACTGACTACACTAATACTCAATTACTGAAATGCAGCCACTTCTGTGGTGCAAGGCAGCAAACAACTGGCCCAACAGCAGTTGGGAGAGGGGAAATTTTTGGCTAGGGCACAAGGCATTTTGGTGGGTTTGTCTAATAGTAAGGTATTGTAATTCTACAGGCTTGTGTATCCTGGGGAAAACTGGACCTAAATTCTGCAACTCAGTGTTGAAAATCCTGTAGCAGTTCTCGAAGATTTTCTTTATTAATCATGACAATGGAGAATCCATGCAATACAGCAGCTCCTAAGCAATTTATTTTGATACTTAATTCAGTTATTTTACTTTGCCCCCTACATTATTAATTTTCAGCATGCCACAGATATTTCTATTGGCAAGGTTTAACTGCATCAGCGGTGTTGTCATGGAAAGCTATAGGTTTTGCCACTGCACATGGGACAGCTGAGTGCAGGCACTTTGGGAGGCATGGGAGACAATTTGGGATTGTGACATAAACCCAATACCTGGATATGTCAGCAGAAATGACTGGTGATGAAAGCGATAGCAGTGCTGATGTTTCAATTGGCACCATTAGGTTTCTGAGTTAACACTACATTGAAATAATTAGGATAGTTTCTTTCTCACTTACAGCTCCTGTTTCTGGCAGTCTGTAGACTCTGGAGGGCAACACTGCACTGTTTTAACATCCATGTCATGTTTTTAAAGTTCTCTTTGCAGCCATAAAGACTAGAAAAACTAAGCTTACATTTTAGAGCCCAGTTCCACAGTGATGAAACCACAGCATACACAGGGTCTTGTCTATAGCACCTTCTATTTGAGATTAAGAACATAAGACTGGCCACACTGGGTCACATCACACTGGGTCCATCTAGCCCAGTGTCCTGTCTTCCGACAGTGGCCAGTGCCAGATGCTTCAGAGGGAATGAACAGAACAGGACAATATCGAGTGATCCATCTACTGTCACCCAGTCCCAGTTTCTGGCAGTCAGTCTCTAAATATTTTCTAAATAGTGAATTAAGCCTCATCCACTTCTGTGGAGTACAGATGGGTGTTCTTATCTTTGCTTTGTAGGAGGATACACAAACACAGAAGGCTGAAGGGACTTGTCCAAGGTCACTCAGAGTCAGGGGGCAGAGTTGGGAATAGACTCCCCATCTGCTCACTCTTAGTCCCACTGTCTAAATCACTAGACATGGCTTGCTTTCCATTAGTTTTCTACAGGCCCAGATAATATGGAATCCCACTTGTGATGCTCCAGGGCCAGCTCTTCTGAAGCTGGACTCCTATTACTGGAAACAGAGACCTATTCATTATCTAGTCTTATCAGCACAATTACACCTCTTCATTCATGTAATCATCCCATTGCGGCTAACAATGAACATTGCTGCAAATGGTACAGAGAAGAAGGAACCCCCAATGGAAATAGAATTATTGTCAAGCCCTGGGTTTAAATAAATAATGCAGGGACTTATTTTAACAAAGAAAACAGGAAGATGCAGGGAAAGAGGGAGTGAAGGAATCTGGAGGGGGCTCAAGCAGCTGGTCAAGTTGGGGAAAGCTGGCAGCCCTGTTGATCCAGAGCAGCTGGGCGGGTGGACGACAGCCACATAAACAGGGTACTCTTTCAAACACAGAAAGAGAGGGACACCCTCTTCACTGTTTCTGACCCATGTTGCCCAGCCAGAAATGTATCAACCTACTTGTTCTGTAAAAAACTGGTTGGTGTGTCTGTGCACCACTGCCCCCTGCTGGATAAGATCAGACTGCCCCACTGTAGGTCATAGGCCCTATACCTCCAACAGCTGCCCTTTTAGCTCAAGCAGTTGGGGCCTGTGCTAAGGAGACAGGAAGATGAGAATTCTATCCTTGTAACTGTGAAGTTCTGGGTGGCCTTGACATGAATAGCAACAACGGTGAAGTTCCTAATGGGCGATAGATTGGTTACAATTACTGTAACCACATCTAATATTGCTTGCTTTGCAGAGCTACAGAGAAACTGTCTTCATTAGCTTGAGAAGTGAATGGCAGTCTGGACTGGTTTGGCTCAATCTGCTACAGTAAGTACTTCTACCAGGTGAACAAAACACCCCTTTCATTGTTCAACCCAGTGCAATCCCCTGGCATGACTGAACAGTGTTCAGAAGAGAGGGAACAACAAAGCACTCACGTTGAATTCTTCCCGGAAGAGCTTATTGTCATCTGCCATTCGCCGGTTAATCTCCTCTTCCAATTTATCCACAGGTAGTGGTGGGTACTTCCTGTTGGTGCTGGGAGATCGGGCAAGCAGTGGCATGCTCTGAGGCTCTGCAATATCACACATGCTATTACAACTATGTTCATTTCTCCACTGGCATCGTCCTGGCAAAGCTGAGTGAAGGGAACTCCTGTATTATGTTTGGTAAATTTTCAGGACAACTCTGCATCTCTGACAGAATGATAGTTACCCTTTCCTCCTTCTACAGGATCTGCCATGCAAAGCATTGGGACATCCTTGCAAACATTAACCAAGTAACTCTTTCAACATCCCGGTGGGGTGGGTATTATTGTCCCCATTTTAAAGAACTACAACAGAGTACAATCAAGGCTAAATTTTCAACCCTGGATACCTAAAGTTAAGTCACTTACATTCATACTATGGCCTTGTCTATGTGGGAAAGTTTTATCAGTCATACTATACACTCTACTTTTATAACTCTCCCACATGGAAACATGCGCTCTGGTAGAAGAGTAGCTTTTTTTGGTTATGTAGAAACTGTTTTCCAAGCAACATTAGCTAAGCAAAAAAAAGGCCCTCACATCAGAGTAAGAGTGGCAACATGGGGGTTATATCTGTGTAAGCATAGCAATTTAAATACACAGCTTAGTTTATACCGGTATAAGTTTCTTATACAGTCAAGACCTTAAGCACCAAAATAAACAGAGGCTGATTTTTAGGCTTAATGTGCTACTGAAAGGTATTCTGATACCATGCAGATGGGCTCAAGTTCAAGGACCTAAACAGAATTTGGAGGCGCAGAGCACACATTACAGCTCTTATTTAGGTGACCACTTCAGGCACCCAACTGTGAAACTTTTGGCCCAAAGTCACAAAGCAAGTCAACCGCAGAAAAAGGAAGGGGAACATTTCCTGAGAGTTGTGTTTTTTAAAATTTTTTTTTTTTTTTTTTTTTTGAAAATGTTCAGTTTTTTTCAAAACTTGAGAAATGTCATCTTGGGTAAACGATTCCATGCAAAATTCTGAAAAATCAACAATTTCAATTTTGCAAACGAGCAGAATGATCTCAGAGCTGATCAAAATTAAAAAAAAAAAAATTCTGTGAAAATGTGTGCACGCACATTTTTCAGTGCCCAAACTTTTACCCAACTGAGGGCTGCATAGACAACCTCCCAGGAGCCTGAAGACTGCATCTAACTACCATAAAATGAACTAACTGCTGCCATTAATTCTTCATATGGAGGTGTAGTCAACTAAACCACAGACTCTAGCATGCAATGTGACACCTTGAGCCAAACAGCCTTCCAGGAGTATTTGGAGCAGGGATGGCTCAGAAGAAAGAAATATTTAGCTTTTCTTTGGAGGATTCCCATGCAACAGCTAACTAGCTAAGCTCTGTTTAGCTGCAACCAAGCACAATGATAAACAGTGGAAGTATAGCTATATTTTATAAACAAATTAATCTCTACAATACATGGAAACCAACACATTTTTTCATCCCAGTAGAAAAGGGGACAATGTAATTTACTCCAAAAACTGGGGGAGAGCTGTACCAGTTTAATGAAAACTACAAGGAGGTGCTATACTTAGTATCATTATATATAGATTATAAACCCAGAAGAGACCATTGTGATCATTCAGTTTGACCTCCTGTATAACACAGGCCAGAGAACTTCCCTGAATTAATTCCTGTTTGAACTAGAGCAAGATTTTTTAGAAAAACATTTCACCTTGATTTAAAAATTGCTAGTGACAGAGAATCTACCACAACACTTGAGAGGTTGTTTCAATAGTTAATTACTCTCATTGTTAAACGTTTGCAGCCTATTTCTAAAGTCTGAATGTGTCTACCTTCAACTTCCAGGCAGTGTTTCTTGTTATATTTTTGTTTGCTAGATTGGCAAGCATTCTATCATCAAGTTTCTGCTCCCCATGTAGGTACCTGTAGATTGATCAAGTAATTTCTCAACCTCCTCTGTGTTAAGCTAACAAATGAGCTCCTTTAGTCTTTTATAACCAACCCAACAAGATTTGAACTCAAGACCTTCAACAGCCTGCTTGAGCTTATGGAAAATGTCACCAATTGAGCAGCTGAAGCAAACTCATTAACCCATTATATGAACTAGTCCCTAGAGGAAGACAAAAGCCACATTCTCTCCAGGAGAGGCAGGGGTGGGGGATCACTGAGAATGGAAGGCAAAAATTCACCTGTGTCATCTGTTCGGCCATTGGACAAGCGAAATGAGTTGGAATGGCTCCCAGCTTGCTTGTATTTCTTAAACCTAATGAAGGAGAGAGTTCAGAAAATCAGAAGCTGCCCATCCAAGAAGATCAGCTAAGATTGATTTATTTGGGTGAGAAATATACCCAAGTTTCACTATGTGTTTCTTCTCCCCCTTGTTGCTCAACAGCTTTTAATCTTGGAGTCACAGTTATTTTGAGATTTCTTATAAATAAGAATACTACCTCTCATCCAGTCCTGAGTACTTTACATCTTTGAAGGAATTTATTGGGGTCATATAGGTTGTAACTTAGGACAGAATTTGGATGCAAGATTCACTGTCCCCATGCACTGTAGGAAGTAGGATTTTCCTTATTTTACACACAGGGAAAGAGGCGCCAAAGTCAGAGAGTGTGTCAGTGGCAGAACTAAGATTAACACTGGGGAGCTCCTGGCTCCCGATTTGGTGCTCAGATCACTAGTTCACATACCTAGTCATTAACAGCACAGCCCAAAAGAGAAGCAGGGCTCTGTTCCCATAAACACAGTGACCTCCATATTCACAATGTGGCCTCTTCAGGCATAAATCAGTTATTACCAAGCTTCAGAACAGCTGTCTTGGGGATCTGTACCATAGTTTAGCAGATACTTATGGCATCTTGTAAGAAATGGCTGAGCAAATTTGCTTCTGCAGAAGTCAGTTGACAATGCCTGTTGACCCCATTGGAGACGAGAAGCTGCAGCAGTTCCCTTTCTGAAAACTTCATGAATTCACCATCACACGCTCATTAACATCACATGCGCTTAGATACTATGGTGATAGGAGCGATAGAAAACCCTAACACAGACACACATCTAATCTTCAATCAGCTGAGATTCAAAGGATTCTAGAAGCTTAATGAAGAGGTGAGTGAGAATGACAGGCATTAAGTACGGAGTACCCCAGAAGTATATGTTCTGTGGCCTGATTCAGCAAAGCACTTAAATACGTGATTAAATTAATTCCTATTCAACAAAACATTTAATCAGGCACTTTTTACTTCAAGCACATGTTTAAGTCCCATTGGCTTACACTTGCATTCACTTACACTTACATTTTATAGCACTCTAACTTGCTGGCTCAGCGGTGTGAAAAATCACCCCCGAGTGCAGCAAGCCCGAGCACTTTTAAGCGCTAGTGTGAACAGGCTCCCAGCGCTCTGAGCTAATCCCCTCATGCGCGACCACACTCGCACTTCAAAGCGTTGCTGTGGGAGCACTTTGAAGTTTTCAGTGTAGCCATGCCCTCAGGGTTAGCTACTTTGCTGAATCAAGGCCTGTAAGTGGCAGGAAAGAGAGAGGCTACTGACATTGCTTTATAAGAGCTAACAGTTGTCTGAAGTTCCATGTGGCCAGGGCCCAAATCATGCTTATGCTGAAATCAAAGGCAAACCTCCCATTTACTTCCATCGGGGCTGCACTGGGCCCAAGCCAAGACATGAAGGGAATTTTCCCATCACCAAAGGAAACTGCTTTTTTTTTTTTTTAAATCGATTAAACATTCCAGTAATTAAATAAAATGTTTACTGGAGGTAAATAAACACTCACTCCAAGTTGACCTCCCAGTCGGATAGCAAACCACTGATAATTACTCTGAGTACAGTCTTTCAACCAATTGTAAACCTAGTAATTTCATGTAGACATTTTCCTAATTTGCTTATGAAAATGTCATGTGGCACTGTGTTAAAAGCCTTACTAATATCAAAATATATCATGTCTACAGCATCTTTCAGTCTGAAGGATTCCAAAGCTTTTTCCAGGTCAGAGAGACCACTTCACACACCGATTAAATGCACCCATCTCTAGTGCAGAATGGGGCCACTGATTCAAGGCTTGATGCAGAACTCATTGAAGTCAACAGAAAGACTCCCACTGGCTTCAATGGGCTTTGAATCAAGGTTGAAGTGAAAAATTTTTTTTTTCCAGCTCTAAATGCAGAGGGATTTTAGTTAGTTAGTGAGTAGAGTTACCCAAAATAGAATTTGATTTGTAGCACCCTTACCTTTGCAAAAGTATCAAAAGACTTTTAATGGCACAAGGAGTCAGGACCTATAATCTCAAAGAATCCATCTTTAGTAGCACAGCACCTCCTACCGTTATGATGAGGATTTGCTTTACGCTGATCCAGAGGGAAAAGCATCATGTACCCAATTACTAGCTCACTACCTGCATAGTCCTTGGAGGTCTCCCTTCTAAATACTGGCTAAGCCAACCCTGCTTAGCTTAGGAAACAGAACAAAAGGCCCAAGATAGCATAGCTGCAAGCCATCTGCTTAATACTTTGTGTTAATTAGCTTAAGGAGACTGAAAACATGTCACTAATGTCCCATAACGGAAGTGAGTGCTAAGTGTTTCTTACCTTAACATGTACAGCACAATAATTATAAATACTATGACTAGCAGGGAAGATAGGGCCACCATTACAGCTATAATTGGAGTCTCATCTGAAACAAAAAAGTAGAATCAGTTAAAAAAAAGAATCAGCAGTTATCTTAAAACATCCAGTTACATCATTTTACAGGCCAGATCACTCTACAATTTCTGGTCTAAAGACGATCAAATTGTTTAATAATGATACCTTGTCAAGTCATGCATGATAGAAACACATATTGCATACTTCTGCATTATTGATCACTTACCGAGTGCCCCAAACTGATATCCTATTTTACACTCTAAAGGCATGATTCTGTGCACCCTAATCTTCCTTGAAAAATCCTTTACTGCAGGATCTGATCCTAGGAATGGAACTATTTTAGGAATATTTCACACAGTGGAATGTCTCCCTTTCCTTCTACATCAGAGGTGAACAAAATATGCCTGCGGGCCGGATCCAGCCCATCTAACATTTCTGTCCAGCCCGCCAGTCTCTTTGGCTGCTCCCTCGCAATCTGCTGGCCGCTAAAAGTTCCACTGCGCAGCAGGGCACTCAGACAGGTTGCCTACCTGCTGTGGCCCCACGCTGCTTCTGGAAGCAGCTGGCTGCTGCTGGCAGGTCTCTGCGCACCCCTGGAAGGCAATTCCATGTGCTGACCCCACTCCCAGCACCGTCCTCACAGCTCCCATTGGCCAAAAACTGGCCAATGGGAGCTGCGGTGGTGGTGCTTATGGGCAGTGCACAGAGACCCACTGCCCCCTCCCCCCAAGGGGCATGCAGAGACGTGCCAGCAGCAGCCGCTTCCGGGAGCAGCATGGGGCCATAGCATGCAGGCAGCCTGCCTGAGTCCTGCTGAGCCACGGGCCAGGAGCCACCTGTGCTAAGCGGCTCCCAGCCAGAGCCTGCACCTTGCATCCCCTCCTGCACCCCAACCCCCTGCCCCAGGTCAAAACCCCTTCCTGTACTAAACTCCCTCACAGAGCCCACATCCCTCACCCTCTCCCGCACTCTCAACACTCTGCACCAGCCCAGAGCTCCCTCCAGCACCCAAACTCCCTCCCAGACCCCCCCCCCCCCCGCACCCCAATCCCCTTTCCCACGCAGGAGCCCCCATCCTGCACCAAACTCACTCCCAGAGCCCACACCCCTCACCTGCACCTCAACACTCCGCATCAGCCCGGAGCTCCCTCCTGCACCAAAACTCCCCTCCCCAGAGCCCCTCCATTTATATAGTAGAAACGTGCAGCCTGTGACAACATACCTAAATTCGTGGAGTGGCCCCCCTGCAAAAATTATTGCTCACCACGGTTCTACAAGTATTAGAGGTATGATGGGCACAAGTCACTATGTTGGAATCCACATGCAAAATTTAGTGGCATCATGTTTTTGATTCAGGGCCCATCTCCCTCTCCTATGTACTGAGAGGGCAATATGAACAAAACAAACCCCTGACCTGGACATTTCTGAAGTAGGACGGTTAAAATCCAGATCCAAATCCAAAATTTCCCAGAGTGCAAGGTGACTAAATTTAGCATCAATTTCAGCCCATCACAGAGAGGGGGGTGAGTGGCAAACTCAGAGATGGGTTTTGGTTCACATTTCTATTTCTCTCTCCCTAGAAATATTTAAATTTATTAAGAATGAGATTCTAGGCAAGTCACTGTATATGCTATAGCACTTAACACTTGTAGTTTATTAGCTAAAACTTTAGTAAAACTGTTAGCTCGCTTCAGAGTAGCAGCCGTGTTAGTCTGTATTCGCAAAAAGAAAAGGAGTACTTGTGGCACCTTAGAGACTAACAAATGTATTAGAGCATAAGCTTTCGTGAGCTACAGCTCACTTCATCGGATGCATTTGGTGGAAAAAAATTTTTTTTTCCCCACTAAATGCATCCGATGAAGTGAGCTGTAGCTCACGAAAGCTTATGCTCCAATAAATTTGTTAGTCTCTAAGGTGCCACAAGTACTCCTTTTCTTTTTGTTATCTCTCTCTCTCTCTCTCTCTCACACACACACACACACACACACACACACACACACACACACACACACACACTATCTTTTCTTGGGCAGGAAATGGGCAATTCCTTTGCAAATTCACTGAAGATTAACATATACAAAATGCTCTCAGCCTTTGAAACAGGCAACAGGTTTTACAAATGAGGTGCTTTCAGCCGGCCATTGAGAGCTGCCAAACTGGTTGCTGATGCTAGTGACCTATATGGAGAGAGATGGGGAGCCAGGAAAAGTCAAGCAGACAGTGAAGTAGCCCTGAAGGGCACATGCTGTGCATTTGTAATGAGCTGGAGCAAGCAGGGATGCCAACGATACCATCTGGTGGCATTTTCAGGGGCATTCGCAATCGGCTTTGGCTATGTGTATGGGGTTACCTTCTCTCTCTCAAGCATTTAGCAATCACTAACCCGTACAAGACATAGTCACAAGAAGCACGCTCCCCATCTTAACTCATCATGAAATGCTAGCTCAGAGGACCTGATCTACTACCGTGAAAGCCAGTGTGAGTTTTGCCATGGACTTCACTGAGAGCAGCAGCAGGTTCACACAGCATACAACATCTGTCTGGTATTGCAGGGGGAGAGAATCAGTTAGGGGGCTCTCCATTTTGTTTCCTGCTTGGGGTTTTCTAGGTGGGCCAGGCAGTGGGACCACAGTTAATGGCCACAGAAGAAAAGCTCTAACTCATCAGGCCAGAAGTGTCAAAAGTAAAGCTGCGAAAAAACCCAGGCTTCCTGCATCCTGCTGCTAGCTGTGCCCACTTTCAAAGCCGCTGCCTATTAATCATGCCTCACACCAATCACCTGCCAACAGCGGCTGGAAGAGTTTGCTCGAGGGCAATGGATTTCAAACCTTTTTTCATTTGCGGACCCATAAAAAATTTCAAATGGAGGTACAGACACCTTTGGAAATCAGACAGTCTGCAGATACCCAGGGATCTGCAGACAACTGCTTGAAAACTACTGCTTTAGGGAATCATTAGCTTGGTCTCTTTATTTGGGCTGCATTTCCAGTGAATGCAAGTGCAATGAACCAATAACAATAATACTTAATGCTTGCTGGTGTGGGGAGAGAAAGGGGATTGCAAGCTGGTCCATAGTTAAGACCAGGGCTGGCTCTACAGTTTTTGCCGCCCCAAGCACTGAAAAAAACTGCCGCCGCGGATGGCAAAGGGGAGCAGCTGCTTCCGATTTGCCACCGCAGCGGGCGGTGCAGGGAAGCTGCCGGCGAATTGCCGCCGCGGCCGGAGGGACTGCCTCCCCTTTCTAACTGCCGCCCCATGCACCTGCTTGGAATGCTGGTGCCTGGAGCTGGCCCTGGTTAAAGCTAGCTCCCCTTTGTGGGCTGGATCTGGTTTCCACTAATGTCAACAGAAATCATTCCATTGACATTCGCAGGAGTCGCATCAGATAATAAAATTCCTGGACCCTCACACTCTCTCACATCCCGCCTCTAAGAACCCTACAAAGAAGTTGAATCTCCTGAAATTCTCCACACTGTATCCCCTCATGGGAAGTTTAGTAAATATCAAAGCAGGACTTTTAAAGTGAGGGTGTTCTGAAAATGCGCCTTTAGTTGATGCTTGGAAAAGTAGAGGTTGTTTATTCTGGCCCAGCAGATAGATCAAAGGAACTGACTAAAGAGACCTGGATTCTATTCCTGCCTCGACCACTGGGTGACCTTAGGTAAGTCACTTCCTCTCCCATGTCTCAGTTTCCCCATCTGTAAAATGGGGATAATGATACTTTGTAAGTCACTCTATAAGAGCTAGATATTATTAAATTATATCCCTAAAATGGTTGGCCAAGATACTCATTGGCCTTGCTGAGGAAAGGGGCCTTTTAGTGGTTTTGAGAGGGTTGGGGCTGGGGTTAAGGGCATACAGAGAAAGGTTTATGAACATAAGCTGAATTCAGCTGGTAGATTGAGCCTGATGGGGCAGGGTGGGGGGGTAGGTGACAGGCCAGAGCCTGGACTTCAGAGTAGGAGATTAAAGGAAAATGTGGAGGCGCACAAATCTGGGAAAGGACATGATACAGAAGGCAGTGTGACCAACTCTTGTGATTTTATCACAAGTCTCACAAGAGCTGGTTCCTTTTTCTTAAAGCCCCAGCTCCCGGAGTCATGTGATTATGTGAGCATATCTGCTTTCATTTAAAAATTAAGTTAAATTTCTAGCTCTCATGGTTGCAGAGAAAAGCTTGAAAAATGTGAGTGCACCCTAATGGCTCAGGAACCAAAAGGAAAAGAAAAACCATATATATAAAATTTCATGATATTTAAACCAATCTTATGGTTTTTGAACATGTAGGGTTGGCAATACTATGGGGGGGACATGAACCAGGGGAGGGAGCTGAAGAGCGGGGTGAGGGTGCACACGTGGAGTGGTGCCCTATGGGTTCTAGGGAGGCAGGAGGAGGAGGAAGGGCAATGGTGAGACATGGAGGGGTGATTCAGGGTATGCGGGGACCTCTGAAGGACAAAAGGGAGTTAGCATGGAATAGGGCAGGGGAGAAAAGGCACAGAAGGTGGATGCAGGACCATGGAGGCATACAGGGTGTGTGCGCGTGCAGGGGCCCTGGGCAGATAGAGTGGCCCAGCGCTTAAAATTCACTATTTGGATAGAAGCCTTCCCACTGCCCCCTCCATTCCTTCCCGCAGTTCACCTCTCACATATCTCATGGTCACACATCCCTCCTATGGCCTTGCTAGTCTCTGCAGCAAGAAAGCCTTGATCTGGTGGGTCTCAAAAGTTCCCGTGAGAGCAGGGCTCCCCTTCTGCGCACCTTCTAAACCCACAACAGAGTTCAAACTTTGGGGCTCATTTAAAAATAGACAGTGAAATTCCTGCACAAAAAACTTAGCTAAAATTGAAAGTGGGTTTCAGTGGAATCCAATTAACACCCAAAACACAGTAGTGTTATTAATTATTCACATTACGATAGAATCTAGAAGTTACAACTGAGATATGGGCCCTATTGCAAGGATGGTCCAATGGGAACTTGGGGAGACTTGATTCAATTCTCTGCTCTGCCCTAGATTTTCTGAGAGACCTTGGGCATGTCACTTATTTAGCCGAACCTCAGGTTCTCCTGCTGTAAAATGGGTATAAGTATTTCCCTATTCTGAGAGTGTTGTGAAGATATATATACTAAAGAGTGAGGCCCTCATTATTATGGTAACAGGGGGGCATATAATTACCTTAGATAGTGCTAGGCACTGTACATATATATGTAAGAAACAGTGCCTGTCCCAAAGAACTCACCATGTAATTAGACATGAAAGACAGCAAAGAGAAATGAAGGGCCAGATTTTCAAGGGAGATCAGCACACTCGTTTCCCCCATGACTGGTCAAAGGTCTTACACAGTCTGTGGCAGAGCCATGAATACCCCAGTTTCCTGAGTCTCAGAACTGTGCCTTAATCACACTTCTTAAACATTGTCAAGAGGCTGCAGAAATACATGCTGCCAACCTTGTTTGGTTCCCTTCAGTTTTCTTTACAATCGAATGAGGAGAAAAAAAGAAACCAGAATAAAAACAACAACTCAAGATAAACCAAAAAGAGTTTGTTCATAAAAGCCCAGTGAAAAAGTAAATCACAAAGCAAGGAGCTCAAAGATTCCACCCACTGCTATGTGCTCTTTACTTTTTCAACACCCTAAACCAGCAACAGACAGTGTGGTTGGGTGGGGTGTGGGAATAGGGAAAATAAATCAGGTGTGTTCTGTTTGGATATTTTAGTTTAAAAGGCCATATTGACTTTAGAAATCAGCACAGGGCAAAAGAGGCCAAAGTCAACAGCAACCCATCACTGTCAAGAAATCCCATGGAGTGGGAAGGGGAAAAAAAAAGGCAAGAATCATTGAGGCTGTCTTGTTAAGTCATTTTTATTGGCTCCGTCCCTCACTTAGTCTAATACAGTCTCCCTGTTGACATGAGCTGCTAGACTCATCAGCACTTGTGTTTGGGGTTTGTAAATGCAAAATGAATGCACACACACAAAAATGTGTGCACATCATTTACAGACATTATTACAAGGATTGCAACAGTTACAGTAAACGTGCACACAGCTGAGTGAAATTCTCCCCAAAGCAGAGGGCCAACATAGGGCTAAGGCAGCAATTAAATCCACCCAGTTGGGAACAGCTGACTCAATTCCCAGATTTCCATGGGACATGTGGGATTTACTCATGGCATTTTGCAGGTGCAAGCTTCAACTCCACTATGGAAAATTTACCTCACATTAGCAAGTTTCTTTCATTTTTAGCTATTATTTGCATTACAACAGAGCCACATGAAATCGGGGCATCATCATGCTAGGTGCTGTATATGCACTAGTTAGAGAGACTCTCTTCCCCAAAGAGTTTACAGTCTAAGTAAGCCAAAGGATGGGAGAAAGAAAAGATCATTATCTCCATTTTACAGATGGGAAGGGGAGACTCGGGAATTAAGTCACTTGCCCAAGGTCAAACAGTGAATTTGTGACAGAGTCAGGAACTGAACCCAGATTTTTCCAGGCCAGTGCCTTGACCACAAACCTATCCTTTCACCAATCAAGGTGTTGCAGATAAGGAATTTTAGAGGAGGTTTATGTTGGCAGTTCTTTCAAATGTACAAGAGGAACTAGTGTCTACCTCAGTGGTATCCTTGAAACTAGCAAGTGTGGGCCATATTCACTCCCGGGGTAAGTCCACCTGTTCTAAGGAATTGTAGTACCTCCAGGGATGTATTTGGCTCACTGGTTTTAATTCACTAGTTTCTAATTAAATAACTGATTAACAACCATAGTGCCAGGAAAGAGATTAAAGGTCTTCATCCTCTTATTTTCTTTTAGAGTCTAAAACCCCTCTCTGCTTCTATGGCTCAGCATATTCAGATTCCCTGTCCGATCATGATTCAATCTATAAAAATATACAGGGCTAACAAAGAAAAGCTATTAGCATCCTATTAAACAAGGGTGTAATTTGATATAAAGCTTCATTTGGGAGTGTTCACTAACAAACAGGTTTGCATTCAATTTTTTTCTGGTTTTCTGGAATTCCTGCTGACATTTCATAGCAGACATGTCAATCAGAAGAGATGGAAATCAGATAAGTGCTCTGCCCAACAGTGGAAAAACATGGTGCAAAATCTGGGAGGGGACCAGTTCTAGATCACAGCTTTAGAAATCTAGCAGAGAATGCATGAATACACATGCACACTTTTTTGCCCTGATTCCTAGCTGGCTGCAGATGGGCATTCCAAACTGCAGCTACCACAAGGTTCCTCAGGACTTGGGGGCAACAGCGGAAACAACTGTGTTATTATTAACAACAACTACAGTCCTTGGAACTGGCAGAGATGGGGAGAAGGAAAAGATGGAGCCCCAAAAAACAACAGAGGGTCTTAGATGATTAACACACTTTCTTTGAAGTGGATCTAGCTAGGACAACAATCAGTATAATATTCTCTGTACATGGCTTCCATGTTCTCAAATAGCATCCTTAGGTTCTAAGGCAGTGGTCCCCAAGCTGTGGGGCACACCCCCCTAGAGGGGCCACGGAGGAATGTTCAGGGGAGCACAGCAGGGCCCTGGTCAGCCCCTATTAGGGGTGGGGAGGGAGCACCACCCAGCCCTGCCCCCAGCCCCAGCTGTGGCTCCGAGCTCCTGGCCGCAGCTCTAGCCATGACCGCAGCCTTGTTCCCAACCGCAGCCCCTGCCCTGCTCCCAGCCCTGGTCCCTGACCATGGCTCCCAGAAGGGCATGGACCAGGTAAAGGGGGACAACTGAAAAAGTTTGGGGACCACTGTCCTAAGTAGTAGTATACAGAGGGACTCAACCAACTTTTCTTTTCTCCTTCCTTGCTCCCAACTCCCTGCCATAAGCCATCACACACATTACTTTCTTTCCAACCACAAGCCACATGGACCTCCCAACTATTTCCCTCCACCCATTACCGGCCTCATCTCTCCATTGGCTCCATGCCAGATGTTCCTAGCTCCTTCCTGGACTGCTCTCCTGATGATCTGCCTTTCCCAGGCTGTATCATGATCCTGCAGCACATGTGCATGCACACAAAAATAAGATTTACATGTAGGTATTAGGGCTGTCGATTAATTGCAGCTAACTCACATTATTAACTCAAAAAAATTAATCGTGATTAATCGCAGTTTTAATCACACTGTTTAACAGGAGACTACCAATGGAAATTTATTAAATATTTTGAATGTTTTTCTACGTTTTCATATATATCTTGTATTCTGTGTTGTAACTGAAATCAAAGTGTATATTTTGATTACAAATATTTGCACTGTAAAAATGATAAACAGAAGAAATAGTATTTTTCAATTCACCTCATGCAAGTACTGTAGTGCAACCTCTTTGTCCTGAAAGTGCAACTTACAAATGTAGATTTTATTACATAACTGCACTCAAAAACAAAACAAAATAAAACTTTAGAGCCTACAAGTCCACTCAGTCCTACTTCTTGTTCAGCCAAACGCCAAGACAAACAAGTTTGGTTTACATTTACAGGAGATAATGTTGCCCTCTTCTTATTTACAACATCACCAGAAAGTGAGAACAGGCATTTGCATAGCACTTTTGTAGTTGGCATTGCAAGGTATTTACATGCCAGATATGCTAAACATTCGTATGCCCCTTCATGCTTCGGCCACCATTCCAGAGGACATGCTTCCATGCTGATGACAGTTAAAAAAAAAAAAAAAAAAAAAAGTGTTAATTAAATTTTTGACAGAACTCCTTGGGGGAGAATTGTATGTCCCCTGCTGTTTTACCCATATTCTGCATATATTTCATGTTTATAGCAGTCTCGGATGATGACCCAGCACATATTGTTCATTTTAAGAACACTTTCACTGCAGATTTCACAGAACTCAAAGAAGGTACCAATGTGAGATTTCTGAAGATAGCTACAGCACTCAACACAAGATTTAAGAATCTGAAGTGCCTTCCAAAACCTGAGAGGGATAAGGTAGGGAGCATGCTTTCAGAAGTCTTAAAAGAGCAACACTCCGACATGTAAACTACAGAACCAGAACCACCAACAAAGAAAATCAACCATCTACTGGTGGCGTCTGACTCAGATGATGAAAATGAACATGCGCCGGTCTGCACTGCATTGGACGATTTTCAAGCAGAACCCGTCATCAGCATGGACACATGTCCCCTGGAATGGTGGTTGAAGCATGCAGGGAAATATGAATCTTTAGCACATCTGGCACAAATATCTTGCGACGCCGGCTACAACAGTGCCATGAGAATGTCTGTTCTCAATTTCAGGTGACACTGTAAACAAGAAACAGGCAGCATTATCCCCTGCACACGTAAACAAACTTGTTTGGCTGAACAAGAAGTAGGACTGAGTGGACTTGCAAGCTCTAAAATTTTACATTGTTTTATTTTTGAATGCAGTATTTTTGTACATAATTCTATATTTGTAAGTTCAACTTTCATGATGAAGAGATTGCATTACAGTACTTGTATTAGGTGAATTGAAAAATACTATTTCTTTTGTCTTTTTACAGTGCAAAAACTTGTAATAAAAATAAATACAAAGTGAGCATTGTATACTTTGTATTCTGCATTGTAATTGAAATCAATATATTTGAAAACACAGAAAACATCCAAAAATATTTAAATAAATGGTGGTATATTATTAACAGTGCAATTAATTTTTTTAATCGCTTGACAGCCCTAATAGGTACGTTCATGCTGCATAGTTGGGATCTGAAGCTGAACTTCCACATAGCCAACAGCATTTGGATCAGGCCTAATCTCTATATTTACAGTACCAGGAAATCAATAGTGAGATGGGAGTGTGGTCTAATGGATGAAGCACTATTCTCCACGTCTCCCTATATGTACATAACATCCTCCCTGAACTGATCCATAGGGCCAAGTTCCTTCTCCTCCATATTTCTCAATGCTCATCTCTGCTGAGATACCTGCAAGAAACTAGAGGTGAGGAGCAAGCAGCTGAGGGGCAACTGGAATAGGATGATACTCAACAACCAAAGAGTACCAACACATACTACAAGATTCTATATTTGTTATTGCATATTTCTCCCAAACTGTTTACATGTTGCTCATCTTCTTAGATCGTCAGCCCCAGGGTACAGGAATAAATTTGGAGGTTGATTACTACAATAGGCCTCCTGTAAATTGCTGGATTACTAGGAATGTTTAATAAAATTCAGCAATATCTATGAAAAACAGTATTTTGCAATTATATGATGCTTCTCATCCCGAGATCTCAAAGCACTTTACTTGCGTTATTTAAGCCTCCGTATACCCTTATACAGTAGAGATGTATTTCCATTCTACAGATGGGAAAATGGAGGCACAGAGGCTTTTCCATCTCTTGTCATCTTTATCTGAAGACTGGATGTCTTTCCAGAAGATATGGTTTAATCAAACTCAAGTTACTGGGCTCAATACAGGAGTTACAAGAGGAAATGACTTGTTTGGTGTTATACAGGAGGTAAACCTTGATAATATGGTCATTTCTGACCTTAAAATTTATAAATCTAGGTAACTTGTATAAAAGTCACACAGTGAGCCAGACGTGAACTGATCTCCTGAAGAACTCAGGAGTTTTGACTTCCAGTCCTTTGCCCCAACTACTAGATAATATATCTATCTTTGTACATATTGTAATGAATTGGTATGTGTGTGTGCGCATGCATGCACGCACATGTGTGTCTACAAATGCACCCCTCCGCCCCCCACACTATCTTCTACTGGATGGAATCAGAACTGATCAACTTTGTATCATAGCCCCTATATTGCTTCCACCTAAAGGAGATTCTCCTCTAATGCTCAACTGCTTTTGGAACAGGTCGGTTCTGGGTCTAGTCCTGAGGAAGTTCTGAATGGCCCTGTTGTGTGCAATGTAGCGGCAATGTTATAAAACCAAGATCTGGTATGATATACACATTTTCATTCTGAAAATACCATATTTAAAGAAACAAATCAAAGAACAAAGGCATTAGTTCTCTGGCATAATCCATCAAGCTCAACTCTCCCTATGTTCTGTAGTAATGAATCTTACAGTAGCACTCGGAATTCCAAACTACAGCCATCTGAGGATTAAAAAACAAACAGAGAAACCAAATTCTTTCAGGTTTCTAGGAACATATCTTACACAGACACTGCTATAGGTGTACATACGAGAGAGAGAGAGAGAGAGAGAGAGAGAGACACACACACACACTGTATAAGTAAAACGAAAGGGTTATTTATTTTTTATATAACAGCCCTAAATAATAAGTAGCCAAAGTGTGATTTATTCTCTAACATTTACCATCTTGCACCACTCCTCTTGAAAGTTTAATGATCACGGGGGGGAAAAAAATACAGAACATTTTCACTCACTTTCAGTGAAAGCTCCTTTATCTTGCTTGCATTAGAGACATCACTAGAAATTTGTTAAGGGGAATAAATTTTGAAGTGTCATTAAAGATATTGTTAAAGATATTGCTGTAACTTTCTTTACAAGCATACCAGCAATTTCCCCTCTTCCTGATACTAGATACATTTTTTTAAAGTAAGTAGCTCCCAAAGGGCATTTGCCCTGACTTAAAAGGCGGCAAACTATATTTGCTCAAAGCCTTCACTTCCCTATAAACTCTTCATAATGTTTGCTCACAATGCTCCTTACATTTAAAGGAAAATTCCAGTGTAATTTCAAAGATGCTCTATTCATAACAGGCCTGATCCTGCAGCAACAAGTCCTGATGAAGTCAGCTAATGAGCCTGATTTTAATCTCTGTCATGGTTTCACAGTGTCATAACTTCACTGAAGTCAATGGAATTATTTAAATGTACATATCATTGTAAAAGAAATCAAACCAGATCCAACGGGAGTTGTGAGAGAGTAAATAATGCAGGTTCAAGCACTACAACTAGAGTATCTAGACACAAAGAAGAGTAAAATCAGAATGAAAATATGAGGCCTAATCTGCAGCAGGTATAAATCAATGTAACTCACTGACTTCAATGAAGTTACAGTGATTTACACCAGCAGAAGATCTAGTTCATAGGATAAAATTCTGCTCTCAGGAACCCTAGTGCAACCTCACAGATGGCAAAAAATTAGGTTCAGGCAATAAAAATGTTTTGTTGTATCTAACGGGAACAAAAGTTCATGACATTTAAAACAAAACAAAAAAAGCACAACTCAAAAAAAGTGGGTGTTCCTTTAAATATCCCCCTTGCATTATTGAAAACACCAACACTTTTCACTGGAAATGAAACTGACCAGCTTAGTTTAACTATCCAAGCCAGTGAAGTGCAAAAAATAAACTAACAGCAGCAGAGATAAAAAGTAAATCACATTTTTGCAATTTTTTGTTTCAGCATCTGCAAGTGTGAGAGGGTACTGAACAATACACATGCTGTGCTGGAGGTAGGGGAACTGTGCAGAAAGTTTCCATAGGTGTACAGCCAAATTTTAAAATGAATTCACTTGGCCTGTATCCCTTTTGTTTTCACTTTCTGAGAAGATTCTAGCAAACATGTTTATTGACAAGAACATTTGCAGAAAACAGAGTATCTAACTAGTTATTTACACTGTGCATAGAATCATGAGAGTTGCAAATCTAACCAAGTTAACTGGAGCACCTTGTAGGCTAATCTAGCTGAAACACTGAACAGAGTATTGCTAAAATATCTGCAGAAAGCTAATTTCAAAGTACAGAAAACCAAACTAAAAAGACCATTGGTCTGATCCGGTCTGGCAATTCCTATATTTCTGAATTAATTTGTAATTGCAAATATTCCAGAGGGAAACCTGAGTATCTAAACTAAGCTCAACCAATCACATGACAGAAACAGACCAAATGACCTATCATTATAATCAAAACAGCTGGAATTTTGAGTATTTGCTGGCAGATCTGCTCATGAACAAGAATTATTCACAGGAATTACTTGGCAAATAATTTTGAAAAATGAAAATATTAGGGGAAATCATGATTAACAGGCAATTCCCAAGAAGAAAAGGAACGGTAAATTCTTCAAATAGCTCTCATAGATACAAATTATTTACGCAGATCTATGGAGGTTCTAATGCCAGATTTTTCAAAAGAGTTTGGCACCCCCAATAGAAGCACTTTTTTCAAAAGAATTTAACATCCACAGGTGCCAGACAGGGGCCAGATTTTCTACAGAGCCCAAACACATTAGAATCATAGAATATCAGGGTTGGAAGACCTCAAGAGGTCATCTAGTCCAACCCCCTGCTCAAAGCAGGACCAATCCCCAACTAAATCATCCCAGCCAGGGCTTTGTCAAACCTGACCTTAAAAACCAGTAAGGAAGGAGATTCCATCACCTCCCTAGATAACCCATTCCAGTGCTTCACCACCCACCTAGTGAAAAAGTTTTCCCCAATATCCACCCTAAGCCTCCCCCACTGCAACTTGAGACCATTACTCCTTGTTCTGTCATCTGCTACCACTGAGAACAGTCTAGATCAATCCATGCTCTCTATAAATATATCAGAGGGATAAATACCAGAGAGGGAGAGGAATTATTTAAGCTCAGTACCAATGTGGACACAACCACAAATGGATATAAACTGGCCACCAGGAAGTTTAGACTTGAAATTAGACGAAGGTTTCTAACCATCAGAGGAGTGAAGTTTTGGAACAGCCTTCCAAGGGAAGCAGTGCGGGCAAAAGACCTATCTGGCTTCAAGATTAAGCTCAATAAGTTTATGGAGGAGATGGTGTGATGGGATAACATGATTTTGGCAATTAATTGATCTTTAACTATTCATGATAAATAGGCGCAATGGACTGTGATGGGATGGGATCTGAGTTACTACAGAGAATTCTTTCCTGGGTATCTGGCTGGTGAATCTTGCCCACATGCTTAGGGTTCAGCTGATTGCCATATTTGGGGTCGGGAAGGAATTTTCCTCCAGGGCAGATTGGAAGAGACCCTGGGGGCTTTTCGCCTTTCTCTGCCGTATGGGGCACAGGTCACTTGCTGGAGGATTCTCTGCACCTTGAAGTCTTTAAACCATGATTTGAAGACTTCAATAGCTCAGACATAGGTGAGAGGTTTATTGCAGGAGTGGGTGGGTGAGATTCTGTGGCCTGTATTGTGCAGAAGGTCAGACTAGATGATCATAATGGTCCCTTCTGACCTTAATGTCTATGAGTCTTTGGAGACCCTTTCAGGTAGCTGAAAGCAGCTATCAAATCCGCCCTCATTCGTCTTTTCTGCAGATTAAATAATCCCAGTTCCCTCAGCCTCTCCTCATAAATCAGGTGCTCCAGCCCTCTAATAATTTTTGTTGCCCTCTGCTGGACTCTCTCCAATTTTTCCACATCCTTTTTGTAGCGTGGAGTCTAAAACTGAACACAATACTCCAGATGAGGCCTCACCAATGCCGAATAGAGGGGAATGATCACATCCCTCGATCTGCTGGCAATGCTCCTACTTATACAACCCAAAATGCCGTTAGCCTTCTTGGCAACAAGGGCACACTGTTGACTCATATCCAGCTTCTCATCCACTGTAATCCCCAAGTCATTTTCTGCAGAAGTACAGCCTAGCCACTCGGTCCCTAGTCTGTAGCAGTGCATGGGATTCTTCCGTCCTAAGTGCAGGACTCTGCACTTGTCCTTGTTGAACCTCATCAGATTTCTTTTGCCCCAATCCTCTAATTTGTCTAGGGCCCTCTGTATCCTATCCCTATCTTCCAGTGTATCTACCTCTCCTCTCAGTTTAGTGTCATCTGCAAACTTGCTGAGGGTGCAATCCAAACCATCCTCCGGATCATTTATGAAGATATCGAACAAATCTGGCCCCACGACTGATCTTTGGGGGACTCCACTTGATACTGGCTGCCAAATAGACATGGAGCCATTGATCACTACCCATTGAGCACGACAATCTTGCTAGCTAGCTATCCACCTTATAGTCCATTCATCCAGCTCATACTTCTTTAACTTGCTGGCAAGTATACTGTGAGACACCGTATCAAAAACTTTGCTAAAGTCAAGGAATAACATGTCCACTGCTTTCCCCTCATCCACAGAGCCAGTTATCTTGTCATAAAAGGCAATTAGGTTAGTCAGGCATGACTTGCCCTTGGTGAATTGCACTTTCCTTTCCTCTAAGGGTTTCAAAATTGATTCCTTGAGGACCTGCTCCATGATTTCAGGTGAGGCTGACTGGCCTGTAGTTCCCAGGATCCTCCTCCTTCCCTTTTTTAAAGATGGGCACTACATTAGCCTTTTTCCAGTCATCTGGGACCTCCCCCGATCGCCATGAGTTTTCAAAGATAATGGCCAATGGCTCTGCTATCACATCCGCCAATTCCTTTAGAACCCTCAGATGCAGTGTATCTGGCCCCATGGACTTATGCTTGTCCAGCTTTTCTAAAATAGTCCTGAACCATTTCCTTCTCCACAGAGGGCTGCTCACCTCTTCCCCATACTGTGCTGCCCAGTGCAGTAGTCTGGGAGCTGACCTTGTTCGTGAAGACAGAGGCAAAAAAAGCATTGAGTACATTAGCTTTTTCTACATCCTCTGTCACTAGGTTGCCTCCCCCATTCAGTAAGGGGTCCACACTTTCCTTGACCACCTTCTTGTTGCTAATATACCTGAAGAAAACCTTCTTGTTACTCTCAACATCCCTTGCTAGCTGCAATCCAGGTGTGATTTGGCCTTCCTGATTTCACTCCTGCACGCCTGAGCAATATTTTTATATTCCTCCCTGGTCATTTGTCCAATCTTCCACTTCTTGGAAGCTTCTTTTTTGTGTTTAAGATATCATTAGGCAGAAAGCACTTTCAAAAATCTGATCAGAATGGTCACACGGGGAGCTTCTGGGTGGCTGAATACTTCTGAAAATCTGGACCTTACTTGGATATCTAAACAGAAGCTGAGCTCATCTAGTCCAATAATAGGTGCTGAGCTCTTGAAAAACTGGCCCCTGAGCACTGTCAATATCCTGCCCCTAAGAATGCATTTTGTTCTTTCAAACACTATTAAAAAATCCCAAAGCACCGTTGGTGACGCTTAGCAGAGGAATACACAGTATAGGGACATAACGTGGCAATGAGATGTGAACTTCTCACCTCTTCTGTCCGGATCAGAATCACCTGCACAACAAAAAAGAACAGAACAGGAATATCTTAGCCACACAGAAATACAAATTGTAAGAAGAACTGGGGGGGAGGGGAGGGGTGTTAGAAATTGAGACAGAACAATATTGTGACACAATTAACCCGTGATTTTAGTGCCAGCCTCACAATATTTGGTTCTTCTTTTGATTCCCTATCTCCTGGAGTGCTGTGATTATATGAGAACCTCAGCTTTCATTTCAGTAAAAAAAAAAAAAATACAGTACATTTTTAGCTATTCTGGTTTTGGAGAAAAATTTGAAAACATGATTTGAGTGAGCCCTAATGTCTCAGAAACCAATAAAATAACTGCAACTTTTTTCCCCCCCAAATCTCATGATATTTAAACTGATCTTATGTTTTTGAGACCCGACTCATGATTTTTGAGCAGTTGAGGTTGGTATTGCTAGAAACATACCAGTCATCAGGTCCAGGAAGGATGGGCAGATAAAAGTTTCAATAGCTATTGAAATGGACTATAAAAAAATAAACTGAGAAGAACTCAAGGTTATTTTGTATAAAAATATAATATGCAGTGGCAAACAGAACAGGAGAAAAACTAGCACACAAGACTGAGAATTCTTAAGGCAAAGAAATCACTTGTCTGTAAACAGTGGAAGTATGACAAATACCATTTTCAAATGGAATTCAAGTTTTTTATTACATTCTAATGAATGCTGGCTTGTAGCACTGAGAACCCTGTTCACTTTTATTGCCACTTAACCTCATATTGGGGTCTCAGCACATTATAAGCATATGGCCCTCTTTAAGAGAGAGTCCTGTACTTGTCCCATTAGCTTTGCCTAGTGGAGGAGGAAGCAAAAAGTGCTGCCAGACAGGAAGATGAATCCAGAGATCACAGTCAGGCTGAGCAGACTCTGAAATGAGGGCTGCTGCTATGTAAAATCTGACATCTGTTTGAACCACCCAAGGCTCAATGAGAAAGACAAGAGCCCCCTAAGAATGTGACTGCACATAGCTACCCACTGGGCATTATTCTACACCAGTGCAACAGAGAACAGTGGCCATGTGCGTGCGTGCATGCATGCGTCTAAAGACTATGGGTCAGATCCTCAGCTGGTGTAAATTAGAATAGTTCCATTGCCTTTAAAGGGGCGATGCCAATTTTTATCAGCACAGGACCTGATCCAATACAGAAGCTGGGTCCAAGAATTCCAGGAATTGCTACCCTGCAAAACACACACTTATAAAGACTAAGCACTGTCTTTGTCTAGGAAACAACTATGGACTGGCAGGGGATGGACCAGATGTGACCTAAAAGGTCTTTCTCAGCCTCTAACTTCTGTGATCCTTGTTTGTGTTTTTCTTACTTGTAGTATCTCCTGATAAGTCAGCAGCAGCATAAAACAATCGTCTTCCTTAAAACATTGTGACGTGCACATGGCATATGGGCTGGAGGAGGTGGGGAGGGGAAAAGGAGGTGAGGGATGAACAGGTACTGCTTCCAAAACATAAAAACCAAATCATTCACTGAACACAAAGTTCAAAGCCTAAAATAAATGGAAAGAGCTTTGGAGATTTAAAGTGCATTTCTCCTGGAGTTTCCAGCTTTTACAAAGCTAGCTTCTTTTGAACATTCATCCTAGGGAAAAAGCCCACTCCCATCTCCTTCCATGGACCCACTTCTCTCTTGGGAATGGCAAGGCAGACACATGGGACCAGTGAGGAAGCTTGAGTAAGAAAAGGTAGAACCAACCATTCAGAAACAAGGCTCACACTTTACCATACAAATCCATTTATAAATAGTTTACAAAGGGTTGATAAACTATTAGATGTTTTAATAAACTGTTAATTGTTATTGAGTTCATCAGGCTGCTTATAATCATGGCTTATGATCCTCTATAAACACTTTTTAGTGAGGCGCTTATAATAATTGATAACATATGCTACTTGTGTCTGTAACATGCATATAACATTTATCAGTCATTTATTAACCCTTTATAAAATATATATTAATGGTACCTTAATATGAAGAATGATCGAACCAAGGGTTCAGTTAAAACCAGTCAGGCCCTAGGATAGAGAGTGAGTGTCTAATGGTAAGCGCTTACCTGGGCCTTTTGACGGCTCACCTAGAGAAAGCAAAACAAACCATAATGAGTGTCAGTGACTGAAACCTTACTCCTTTCACCAGACATTGTTATTCCAATCCCCAGCACTTCTATAGCCCCTTCCATCTGTGATCACAAAGTGCTTGAAACCCTCCCGTGTGGCAGAGTGATTTCCCCCTTTTTATATAATCATAGATTTTAAGACCAGAAAGGACAATTATGGCCATCTAGTCAGACCCACAGCATAACAGGACTGAGAATCTCCCCCAACAGGAAGTATTCGAGCGGCAGCGAACCAGCGGAGCAGCGGGGACAGCAGAGCAGCTCACAGCAGGAGTTTGCCTGGGACTGGTAAGTATCCGAGTGTGTGTGTTTGCTTGCTGAGGAAGTATCCGAGCGTGTGTTTGCTGGGAGGGCAGGGAGAGAGCCTGAGTGAGTGTCTGATTGGCTGCTAGCCTGCAGGGGGCGGGCATTAGGGTGTCTGTGTGTTTGCGTCAGGGAAGCCTGGCTGTTTAAAAATAGCCAGAGCCTCGCGAACCAGCTGAGCGGCAGCGGAGCAGCGGAGCAGCGGGGACAGCAGAGCAGCTCACAGCAGGAGTTTGCCTGGGAGTTTGCCTGGAGTGAGCCCAGTGAGGCTTACATCTTGCCAACGTCTCTGAGGAAGCTCATAGTAGGTAGGTGATATGGAATGGGGGGGTTCAGCTGTTGTGACCTGCACTGGATGTGCCATGTTTGTCTTTCTTCCACAGGACAGAAGCGACTTTGTCTGTACAAAGTGCAAGCTGGTCTCCATATTGGAAGAGAAGATTGAAGGTCTGGAGCAACAGGTAACGACCCTGCGTTGTATACGAGAGACTGAGGATTTTCTGGACCAAACTCAGGATAGCCTTCTAGGGGCACAAAGCTCTAAAGATATAGAGCAGGTTGCACAGAGGAGCCAAGAGGCCAGTGAAGAAGCTTGGCAACATGTGACCTCCAGAAGAGGTAAGCGGAATGTCCGGGTTCCAGTAACACAGACACAGGTAACTAACCGCTTTCATGTTCTCTCCACAGGTACCATTGCGGAGAGTGGACCAGATGATAGGTCTGGGGGGAGAAAGCAGAAGGAGACTCCGCTGGTTGGGAGGCATGAGATGCGATGTCCTGAGGTTGGGGGTTCCACGACCACCACTCCCAAGAGGAGAAGGCGGGTGGTGGTGGTCGGGGACTCTCTCCTCCGGGGGACTGAGTCATCTATCTGCCGCCCTGACCGGGAAAACCGAGAAGTCTGCTGCTTGCCAGGGGCTAAGATTCGTGATGTGACGGAGAGACTGCCGAGACTCATCAAGCCCTCGGATCGCTACCCCTTCCTGCTTCTCCACGTGGGCACCAATGATACTGCCAAGAATGACCTTGAGCGGATCACTGCGGACTACGTGGCTCTGGGAAGAAGGATAAAGGGGGTTGGACTAGATGACCTTCTGGGGTCCCTTCCAACCCTGATATTCTATGAAAGGAGTTGGAGGCGCAAGTGGTGTTCTCGTCCATCCTCCCCGTGGAAGGAAAAGGCCTGGGTAGGGACCGTCGAATCGTGGAGGTCAACGAATGGCTACGCAGGTGGTGTCGGAGAGAAGGCTTTGGATTCTTTGACCATGGGATGGTGTTCCATGAAGGAGGAGTGCTGGGCAGAGACGGGCTCCATCTTACGAAGAGAGGGAAGAACATCTTTGCCAGCAGGCTGGCTAACCTAGTGAGGAGGGCTTTAAACTAGGTTCACCGGGGGAAGGAGACCAAAGCCCTGAGGTAAGTGGGAAAGCGGGATACCGGGAGGAAGCACAGGCAGGAATGTCTGTGAGGGGAGGGCTCCTGCCTCATACTGGGAATGAGGGGCGATCAACAGGTTATCTCAAGTGCTTATATACAAATGCACAAAGCCTTGGAAACAAGCAGGGAGAACTGGAGGTCCTGGTGATGTCAAAGAATTATGACGTGATTGGAATAACAGAGACTTGGTGGGATAACTCACATGACTGGAGTACAGTCATGGATGGTTATAAACTGTTCAGGAAGGACAGGCAGGGCAGAAAAGGTGGGGGAGTAGCACTGTATGTAAGGGAGCAGTATGACTGCTCAGAGCTCCGGTACGAAACTGTGGAAAAACCTGAGTGTCTCTGGATTAAGTTTAGAAGTGTGTGCAACAAGAGTGATGTCATGGTGGGAGTCTGCTATAGACCACCGGACCAGGGGGATGAGGTGGATGAGGCTTTCTTCCGGCAACTCACGGAAGCTACTAGATCGCATGCCCTGATTCTCATGGGTGACTTTAATTTTCCTGATATCTGCTGGGAGAGCAATACAGCGGTGCATAGACAATCCAGGAAGTTTTTGGAAAGCGTAGGGGACAATTTCCTGGTGCAAGTGCTAGGGGAGCCAACTAGGGGGAGCGCTTTTCTTGACCTGCTGCTCACAAACCGGGTAGAATTAGTGGGGGAAGCAAAAGTGGATGGGAATCTGGGAGGCAGTGACCATGAGTTGGTTGAGTTCAGGATCCTGACGCAGGGAAGAAAGGTAAGCAGCAGGATACGGACCCTGGACTTCAGGAAAGCAGACTTTGACTCCCTCAGGGAACAGATGGCCAGGATCCCCTGGGGGACTAACATGAAAGGGAAGGGAGTCCAGGAGAGCTGGCTGTATTTCAAGGAATCCCTGTTGAGGTTACAGGGACAAACCATCCCGATGAGTCGAAAGAATAGTAAATATGGCAGGCGACCAGCTTGGCTTAATGGTGAAATCCTAGCGGATCTTAAACATAAAAAAGAAGCTTACAAGAAGTGGAAGGTTGGACATATGACCAGGGAAGAGTATAAAAATATTGCTCGGGCATGTAGGAAAGATATCAGGAGGGCCAAATCGCACCTGGAGCTGCAGCTAGCAAGAGATGTCAAGAGTAACAAGAAGGGTTTCTTCAGGTATGTTGGCAACAAGAAGAAAGCCAAGGAAAGTGTGGGCCCCTTACTGAATGAGGGAGGCAAGCTAGTGGCAGAGGATGTGGAAAAAGCTAATGTACTCAATGCTTTTTTTGCCTCTGTTTTCACTAACAAGGTCAGCTCCCAGACTGCTGTGCTGGGCATCACAAAATGGGGAAGAGATGGCCAGCCCTCTGTAGAGATAGAGGTGGTTAGGGACTATTTAGAAAAGCTGGACGTGCACAAGTCCATGGGGCCGGACGAATTGCATCCGAGAGTGCTGAGGGAATTGGCGGCTGTGATTGCAGAGCCCTTGGCCATTATCTTTGAAAACTCGTGGCGAACGGGGGAAGTCCCGGATGACTGGAAAAAGGCTAATGTAGTGCCCATCTTTAAAAAAGGGAAGAAGGAGGATCCTGGGAACTACAGGCCGGTCAGCCTCACCTCAGTCCCTGGAAAAATCATGGAGCAGGTCCTCAAAGAATCAATCCTGAAGCACTTAGAGGAGAGGAAAGTGATCAGGAACAGTCAGCATGGATTCACCAAGGGAAGGTCATGCCTGACTAATCTAATCGCCTTTTATGATGAGATTACTGGTTCTGTGGATGAAGGGAAAGCAGTGGATGTATTGTTTCTTGACTTTAGCAAAGCTTTTGACACGGTCTCCCACAGCATTCTTGTCAGCAAGTTAAGGAAGTATGGGCTGGATGAATGCACTATAAGGTGGGTAGAAAGCTGGCTAGATTGTCGGGCTCAACGGGTAGTGATCAATGGCTCCATGTCTAGTTGGCAGCCGGTGTCAAGTGGAGTGCCCCAGGGGTCGGTCCTGGGGCCCGTTTTGTTCAATATCTTCATAAATGATCTGGAGGATGGTGTGGATTGCACTCTCAGCAAATTTGCGGATGATACTAAACTGGGAGGAGTGGTAGATACGCTGGAGGGGAGGGATAGGATACAGAAGGACCTAGACAAATTGGAAGATTGGGCCAAAAGAAATCTAATGAGGTTCAATAAGGATAAGTGCAGGGTCCTGCACTTAGGATGGAAGAATCCAATGCACCGCTACAGACTAGGGACCGAATGGCTCGGCAGCAGTTCTGCGGAAAAGGACCTAGGGGTGACAGTGGACGAGAAGCTGGATATGAGTCAGCAGTGTGCCCTTGTTGCCAAGAAGGCCAATGGCATTTTGGGATGTATAAGTAGGGGCATAGCGAGCAGATCGAGGGACGTGATCGTTCCCCTCTATTCGACACTGGTGAGGCCTCATCTGGAGTACTGTGTCCAGTTTTGGGCCCCACACTACAAGAAGGATGTGGATAAATTGGAAAGAGTACAGCGAAGGGCAACAAAAATGATTAGGGGTCTAGAGCACATGACTTATGAGGAGAGGCTGAGGGAGCTGGGATTGTTTAGTCTGCAGAAGAGAAGAATGAGGGGGGATTTGATAGCTGCTTTCAACTACCTGAAAGGGGGTTTCAAAGAGGATGGCTCTAGACTGTTCTCAATGGTAGCAGATGACAGAACGAGGAGTAATGGTCTCAAGTTGCAATGGGGGAGGTTTAGATTGGATATTAGGAAAAACTTTTTCACTAAGAGGGTGGTGAAACACTGGAATGCGTTACCTAGGGAGGTGGTAGAATCTCCTTCCTTAGAGGTTTTTAAGGTCAGGCTTGACAAAGCCCTGGCTAGGATGATTTAACTGGGACTTGGTCCTGCTTTGAGCAGGGGGTTGGACTAGATGACCTTCTGGGGTCCCTTCCAACCCTGATATTCTATGATTCTATTCGCCTCATTATACAGATGGGAAACTGAAGCACAGATTGACGAAATGATCCCAAGATTACACAGCAGGTTAGAGCTAGGAATAGAATTCAGGTCTTTTGCCCCTCAGGCCAGTGCCTTAGCCACTGAACCACAGTCTCCCAGGTTACACAAAGAATCTGCAGCACAGAAATCAAGGGCCACATTTATAAAAGTGGCCTTTACTGTAAGCTCTCTGGAGCAGGGACTGCCATTGTGTTATTTGCTTGTTCAGTACCTACTGTTAGGGGGCCCTGATCCCTTTCCTGGGCAATTCCTTCTTGGATCCCATTCAGAACTGTGACCTAGATCATCAGCTCTTTGGGACAGGGAC